>NC_089888.1:8769166-9382500 GCF_040182565.1 Anser cygnoides
GAATTATAAGATTAACCCACACAAAGCAACGATTCCTGCTGTTGCCTAGGTGAAAACAGAGGTTTCTCCTACATCCTGAGAAGCAGCGATGCTGCGGTGGGTTTTAACACCTACTTTCCATTAACAAGTATTCAGCTAGCATCAAAGCGTGGATTTATCCCTTGCAAAGAACATCCCCGTTTTCATCACGGAGACCACCTGCAGGACATACGGCCCGGACAAATCGACCTGCTGCTCCTCAGCACATCCTCAGCTGGCTTCGTGGGGCTGAGGTCCTGCTGAGCACATGGTGCTGTGCATGCCCCGCACTGCTGCCGGGAGGTTCGGCTGCCGCACCCTGCTCCTAACGCCCCCGAACATCGTGGGCTTGAGAACCACCAAGCTTGACCCGGGCTCCACGGCACGGACTGGGGGCCGGTGTCGGTCTGAGAAGAGGAAGCGGCTGGGGGAGTTCATTAATAAGGGCTGAAGCCGGCTGTTGCAGGGGGTGTGAACTGACGTGGATTTATGGCGGGGAGAAATTGCCGAGCCGAGTTTTTAATGAGATTACCAGCTCAGCTGGTGAGAGCAGCGGTGCTGATACAGTGTGCCGCCACGCGTGCAGCTTCTTGCCCGTGCCAGCAGGCAGCTTGACACCTGGCTCAGGGGCAGCCCCAGCCCCTCCTAGCGGGGGAGGCTTTGGTTTGGGGGTCCCTGGCGGTTCCTCTGCCCTCTGGTGCATTGATGGTCTTGTCAAAGAAGTGGAAGGAGCGGATGACGTGCCGATTAACTGCTCCAAAGCTGTTTCAATGTTCCTGCTTTAGGAAGGGTGAAGTTGGAGGGGGCTTTGGCGAAGGGCTGGGGCCTGGGAGCAGCAGGAGCCAGCCTGGGGGCAGCATCCACGTGCTGCTGTGGGGGCACGAGGGTGAGGATGGCGTGAGGCTCAGCGTGCAGTGTGGGGAGCAGGGGCTGCTCCTATGGACCCCACACACCCTGTGAGCAGGGGAAGGCGCACACGGGTGTGCTGGCTGACTGCAGGCACTGCTGGCGGTGGAGCCGAGTGCTCCATCCTTGCAGATATGGCTTCCTCTCCTTTAACGAGAAGGAAAGCTTTTCTCCAGAGTGGTGCTGTCTTTTCTGTAGGAGATGTGGGGGGAAGGCTGGCAGCTTGTCCCCGTCGTTCGCTTTCAGCCTGGGGACAGCATTGTCCCTGGGTGCCCCGTTTGACCCAGCGCTGCCGGCAGCCCCCGAGTGCCTTGCAGCCCTTAGGCTGCAGGAGGCACCGAGGGGGCTCCAAAAACCTGACAGTACTGAAAAACGATTTTCAAACATATTTACCAGCTTGTGTAAAACATCATGAGAGGCCTTGTGGCTCTGTCTGGCACACCTGAGTCAGTCCAGGTGGGATTCCTCCCTTGAGATCGGGTGATGGACTTGTCCCAGAGGCATGGGCAGCGCAGCTGAGTGGGATGGGGCACTCCCGGCCCGGCTGCTGCTCCATGCCCAGGGCCCCTCGGTAGCAGCAACGTGCCCTGCTCCTCTCCGGGCTTCAGGTTCTGCTCCCCAGCCGCTTTTCCGTCTCACCTCCTTGCACAGCAAACTCTTAAAGGACGTTTTTTTGCCTGTACTTACAGCGCTGACCTTGGTAGGGGCGAGGAGAGGAGGAGCCTGCCAAGATCAGACCAGTAAATCCCAGAGGGACCGCTCTTAATGTGCGGGAGAAAAACCGACCCTTGCGAGGTCCATGCTGTGCTGCCGGCGCCTGTTCCAAAGTAATGTCAGCTCTCTGTCCCCATGTTGGCTGCATTCACAGTGCTTACCCGTGTGCCCACCCACACGCGCAGGCAAACCCGAATTTATCAGCATGCCTCACTGTAACGCACACTTTCACGTCTTCTCGTGGAGTAGTCAGCCATGCTTTTGGGTTTAATTCTAACTTTTAACTTCACTGGAACAATTTTTAGCTTTTCTGTAGAATAACACCTGTGTCTTTGATGTGTCCTGGTGTGAATGAGACCAGAAGGTAGCTTCTCTGGCTGTTTTCTTGTTTTGTTTTTCTAAGATTTTTAGGAATGTCGAGTAATTGAGATGCTCTTAACAGAGGGATGTGAGGAAGCAGCTCGTTCCCAACCATTTAACTCCCAAGTGTGTGCTGCTGGCTCCCCACTAATTGACAGTCGTAACTGGGGTTTTGGGCTTCATTCTTGAAAGCCTTTCCCCACGCCCCCGGTAATCCCACAGCCCCGTGCTGTTGGCCGCTGTGCGCCCCGGCTCTGCCTCCTGCCGGGAGGAAAAGCAAAACCCGAGCCCTGGAGCCTGCTCCTGGGGCTGCTCCTAATCCCCGATGCCGCAGCCCTGCGGTGCCGGTAACCCTTTGAAGGACGGCCGTGGGGTCTGTACGCAGCTTTTGTTGCTTGGCCTAATTCCCACCATGGGGCTTTGGTGCAGGAGGCACTCCCCAGCCTCTGGTGAGGTCTGGTTTGGGGTTTTAGAGCAGGAGGGAGGTGAGTGAAGGCAAACATCTGCAGTGGAGCTGCTGCTGGGGCCTAGGCAGTGCCTGGGGGACACAGCGCTCAGCGCCCTCTCCCCTGGGGGAGAAGAGCTGCCCCCGGGCTTGTCAGCAAAGCTGCCTGCTGCTGGGGTTAGGTGCAGTGCTCCGAGACCCCTCGAACCCTTCTGTGACAGTCAGGCATCTCGCATGAAACGTGTTGGCTTTTGGTCGGTGTCTGTCGGACCAGCTTGTAACTGGCAATGTCCATGTGGAAAATCCTGGAAGATCCCGTTCCTCTGGCGGGAGCGAGTGCCTGCAGGCACGGACCTGCTCAGCCCCGGGCTGGGACATGGCCTCCTGTCTGTTTCCATTCCCTGCGGCCCCGGGTGGAGGAGGATGCAGTGTGGCTGAGAAGAAAACGGAGAATTTTTTTCCCCTCTGTCTAGCAAGGAAGGCATTGCTCCAAGAGTGAGCTTTCTGCCCGGGATGCTGAGATGGGTGTTTTCAATCATTCAGTTTCCTTGTACTTCTCACTCAGTTTTTACCCATTCCAATTTATTTTTAATGGCCCTGACACCATTGTTTGTAATAATAAACAGCAAACGTGTGGACACAATGAAACCGTTTCAGGTTGGAGTGTTTTTAATAACCTTGCAGCAAGAAATAGACCCAAGCCTAAATCTGAAGAAACACGATGAAGACTCTCTCCTGCCACAGTGAAATATGATTTCAGAGTCGCTGCTGTGCAAACAGCCCGAGATAGCTATCGTTTCACTGCTTTGACTCCCAGCCAGCCGTTTCAGACAAGACTCCCCTTTGTGTCACTCCGAGCTGACTTCCACGCAGTGCTTTTGTCTTCCAGACATAACCCGATTTAAGCGAAGAAAAGCCAAGGTGGCAGGTAAAGATATTTTATTAATATGCTAGGTTTAGATCAGAGAAAAGCCAAAAAATCTGGAAACGGCGGAGAGCAAGCAGAGATGGAAGCTTCACAGGGCTGAAGGTAGGTGAGAAGCTCTAGGCTGCGGCTCTGCTGACCTTTTCAATGGGAAATGCCTGCGCCACAAGTGGCACAGCTGGTGCTTCGTCGGCTTTGCGGGTGGGGACACACAGAACTGCGGCCGACGTAACACGGGGGGCCACGGCTTTGTGCTCGCAGCCCTCACGAGCACACACGATCCCGACCGGGGGATACGTAATTCCCATCAGGGATGCTGCAGCGATACAATGCAAGGGAAAAAGTGACGGTCTACATTGTTAGGCCTCACACTGTTTAATTAAGTAAAATGTTATTAGCTGTTTTCAATGGTGTAACAACTTGGAGGGAGTCATTGCTTGCCAAGAAAAATAATCCTGCGGGTCTCCCGGCATCCTAAGCAGGCTCGTGGCTGCAGTTCAAGGCAGGAATCCAGGGCCGGCTGTTAGAAAAATGTTACCCTGCGCCTGACGCCGTGGGTCTGTCTGTCAGGAAAACAAGTATTTGTTGCCTGCTTCTGCACCAGCTCAGCCCTCGCCGCCTGGCAGGGCTCCGTCCCCGCTTGTGGCGGCCCTGTGAGGGGGCTCATGGCGGGTGGTGGCCGCGGCCACGCCGCCACAGGACGGGGCTCGGCCTGAGGGAGGCCGCGGGGCCTGGAGGGCTCAGGCTCCCCTCCAGCACTGCCGGGCAGGGTTGGAGCAGCGTGTGGGGTGTCAGAGATGGGGAGGGACACGCAGGGCCCTGTGTATACCCAGGGAGCGCCGTCCTTGGTGCAGGCACCCGGCTTTGTGCACCCAGGGCCGCGGGTAGGCCGCGTGGCCGCGCACGGCCGCCTGTCTCTGCGGGGCCTTCTGCCGGGTTTATCTTCCCACAGCGGCGTGCCCCCCTCTCCCCGCTCCTTGCAACGCCCCCGAAAAATAATAAACGGCGGCAGGCTCTGTAAACACAGCCTATCTCCAAAGCTGCTTGAGATGTAGACAGGCTCAAGTGAATTAGTTGAGCGAGGGCTTAATTGCCGTCCTGTCTGTCAGCGTGCGGCGCTGAGGGTTAGCAGGGGAGCGCTGGGGCGCGGGAGATGGATGAGGTCCGGGCTGGGGTGGCAGCCGGGGTCACCGCTCCTCGAACCAAGTCCCCGGGTGACCCCTGCGGAGATAAGTGCTCCCTGCTGCCAGGAGGGCCCGTGGTTCGCCCTGACCGCAGGACAGTGCGCCCTCCTGCACCGGCATGGCCCCGTCGGGGCTCAGGGCTGCGGGTCCCCATGGTGGCCTGGTGCTGGGGACCGTCCCGGACGGGTTGGCACCACAGGGGATTCTCTGCCAGGCCGGAGATGCTGCAGGCAGGAGAAATTCCTTCAGTCATATTTGGGAGGAACAAAATATGAATCCCCCCTTCCCTTCCCGAACGCACGGAGAACTGTATCATTTGTGTATTACGGAATAATCCCGCAAATCCCAGGTAATCCCAGGCAGATGAATGGCCCTGCGAGGACCAGATGCGTCGCTTTGGGACGCTGGGGAAGTCGGCACAGCTGGAGTGCCGCGGCACCGGGCCGAGCTGGGAAAAAAACAACCAGAGGCCTGCTCGGACCTGTCACAGCGCGGGGGTGTTTCTGGGGCAGGAATGAGAGGGGTCCCAGCAAGGGCATGAGGGTCCTTCACCAGAATGAGGGCGTTGTGGGGCTGGGGGGCCGGGGCATCACCCTCAGGGATGGGCATTGCTGAGGCAGCCCCCAGCAGGGGTCTGGCCAGGCTCTGCCCCACGCCCCCCATGTGAAGCCGCAGCCCCCGGTGCCTGTGGAAAAGGAAGGAGGGAAAGAAAAAAAGATCAGCAAGCCCCAGTCCTTAGATTACTGTTTACCCCCTCGAGGAGCACAGAAGTATATTGTCCGTTTAATAGAAGCCTATAAATCACTGAAAAACATTTATAAAATAATTGAAGGTAATGGGAACCATTTGTTTAAATAACATCACGTTCATGCCCCAGAGGTGCAATAAAAGTTAGATTAATTGATAGGATTTTATATCTCACTGTGAAAAACCAAGTCACATTCTAGACACCGACAGTTTGGGAAAGTTGCAAATTCATCAGGCACCCAGCTACTATCAAAATAGTCTCTTCCATGCAAAGAGGCACATTTATATGACCCTGAAGGGTTTTGGGATGAGAACTATTTACTTAAACTGTGAAGTGAACTAGCCAGTGTGAGATCCTGACCCAGATTGGATTTTTTTTTCTTCCTCTCCTATCTGCTGTTTCATTTTTTTCCCATTATGATAAAAGGCAAATAAATATCTCTAAACCAAAGGCTCATTCCTAATCCAGGGCTAAAGTTTCCTGTGTCCGTCCGTGCCCATGAGAACAGCCCTGCGAAGGCAGTGGCACGGGCTGGGGGTCCCCGTGGGGGCAGCTCCCAGCCCCCTGCCCGGTAGCACCCTGCCGGGGCTGCGCACGCGGAAATTTGCTGGGTGCCTCCCAGGCGCCGCTTCCCCGTAACCGTGCTTTGTGGTTTATTTGGGTAAAGGGCATAAAAGTGGAACAGAGTGTGGTTTCTAGCAAAAGGGCAGCTCGTGGGACGATGTCGGCCGCCTGCAAGCAGGGGCTCCCCGGCCCTGCCGCCTCCCTGCCTGCCCCGGCGCCCGTGCTCAGCCCCAGCCGTGCCCTATTTTTCCCCAATCGCACTCCGGGTTTGATTCTCTCCCCACATTTTTATTGACTCTCTTGCAAGCTGGAACCAGGCCAGCAGTGTGCGAGTGAGCCCAGCTCCATGAGGCATCACAGCGGCGTGTGGAGCTGTCACCTCGCTCACCCCATCATCCAGGGCACCTGGATGTTTCCAGGTTTCAACACCACTGGTGTTTCAGGTTTGATTTTTTCTCAGCAACCTTCACTGCTCTTCCTTGCAAAGTCTCCAGTCTCCGTCGTCCCAGCCCGGGATGCAGATGCCTGGGGCTTGCAGCAGAGGGGGGGGGGGGACCCCACACCACCCCACACCACCCCACACCGCGCAGAGCTGGTGCTGAGCTGTAGGGCAGGACCTGCAGTGAGCCGCGGCTGTGAGCAAGCCACGCCGCAGCCCGAGCACGCCGCGCAGCCCGGCTTCGCATGAGCTTTTGATAAAGGCACCCTGTCAAACAAGGACTGAATAAATCATGATGTGTTACCAAGACGCATTACAGCTTTTAAAACAACCACCATGGCATTCTACCCCACGGACTGATGAGTCTGGGGATGCCAGATCCCTGGCGCTCCGCAGCCTTGCTGGAGCCAGCTCACATCTGGAGTGCAGTAAACGTACCCAGAAGCAAGAAAGCAGCTCTGTAAGGGTCAGGAGTACAGAGAGCGGCTGCTGACTCCAGGCGCCACCCCAAAACCCACATGCATTTCCTTGTGTAAACACATGTGGCCAAAAGGCAGCCATGGTCACCTTTCTCCAACGTGAGCCCTATAAAACCGCCAGCAAAGTGAGGAACAATGTCACTATTATTGTTTTAGAGGAATTCCTCCGAAGCAGAAAAGCATAGCCGGGCTGCCTACAAGGGTGTCTTTAAAAGCAGGGCTGACAATTGACTCCAGAGCCGAAAGGAGGAAAAAAAAAAAAATCCCCCCGGGGTTGATCGTTTGCAGTTGTCGGGAGCTTCCCGAGCCCGTTAACCTGCTGGGCCCCCGTGCTGCGTGGGGCAGCGGGGTGGGTGCGGAGCCCCTACGCTCCCCGTGCCGGGGAGCCCGGGCTGGGGCTGGGGGTGCTAGGGCAGCCGGGGGGGCTGGGGTAGGGAGAACCCAGCGCAGAGCCGGGGCTGGCAGCTGCTGTGTGTAGGTGCTGCTGGAAAGCATCCCTGAAGCCCCTCCTGTCCTAGCCGTGCCCAAGGAATAGACCCCGGTGGAGCTGGTGTAGCCAGAGGTGCCAGTGTGGGCACCGCTCGGGGTTAGGTCCTCACATGCCTGGAAAAAGGGGAGCACCGGTGCCTTCGAGGGGGGCAAGCAGTGCCCGTGTGGGATTTGGAGTTGCTTTGGGTCCCTGCAAACAGCTGGAGGGTGTCCTGCCGCTGCTGCTGCTTGCTGCATGCATTGCCCAGGGGCGAGGCCGGGTGCAGGTGGGCAGAAATGTCAGGAGCTGAAACTAGGGCCGGATCCTGCCCGTGGTAGCACAGGTGTAAGTTGGGACTCACTGGCAGGAACTCCTGGGGATGGCAGCGGAGCGGCAGCCAGACCCATCCCTGTCCCCTCCCGCCCTTCCCGGCACTAATCCTTGCCTTGCTGCCGCTGGGGGCCATGGGGGGGGGGGGGGGGGCTGGCCACCTGCAGGGATTTAACACTCGTCCGGCCCGAGCTGAGCACGGCATCCAGCACCACTGATACTGGGCGAGGGGCTCTAACTGGAAACATACGGGAGAGGGGAAGCGGCACTAATTACGTAAGAGGCTTTTCGGATTGCATCTTCCACGGGCGAAGCACCGGGGGTCTCCTGCAGCAGAGCCGTGAAACCCTGGCTCCGTGCACCGAGCCCCGGGCTGAGCCCTGTGCCGGGGGCTGCGGCACCAGGACCCCCCCGGGCTGGGGACGCTGGTGGTGGCTCGGGCTGGGCGAGGAGCCTGCCGCCGGGCTGGGCTCGCTGCTTCTTCCCCCGAGCCGGGGGAGCCGGGGGCTTGGGGCAGGACCAAGGGTGGCTGTGAATATGCAGCGAGGCCGAAGGCGTGGAGATAGGGAGATTCTCCACGCTTAGCACCTGATTGGGATGACCTTGCTCCTAGATAAGGGGCTGTCCTCCAATGGGACGAGAAGGGCGGACGCTTGAATTTCAGCGATAAGCCCATCAAATAGTTAAGTGTGTTACAGGCGGTATGGCTGCCCCACAGAAGAAGTTTCTCCAGTGAGTCAGGGTCCCAAAAACCTTTCTTCAGGGAGCTTATCTTATCAGGCAGGGAATAGAGCGCTTGGCGAGGAAACAGGGCCAGCTCAGCCTGAATAATGGCCTGCGCAAAGGCATTGCAAAACCAAAGGTACGTTTTGGAAAGTCTTGACATGGCAGACAGAGGGGCGAGGAGAGGGGAAGAAGAGGCTTAGTCACGCTGGCCATCACCCAAAGATGTGGTGCTTCCACAGGCGAGATCTTTAGTGTCCTTCCTAGGACAAAGCTTTACGTTTGCCTCCCCCCTTCCCCTGGGAGAGCAACCTGGGGCTGTTCCCAGCCAGATCCGCTCTCTAAATCCCTCCATCAGGGGCTGGGGCCAGTGAGAGGGATGGTGTGGGCAGTGCAGGGAGCCAGGAAGCCCCCTTCCCCTGGGCCACCAAGCGAGGGGAGCTGCTGAGAAGCTGCCGCCCACCCTTTGGGGGGGAAGCCTCCAGCAAACCCACCGACAGGTCCCCGGGCTGCGTGCTGGGGCCGTGGCTGGGCTGCAGCCCCACGGCCCCAAAAAGCTTCCCCGTTCCTCTGGGTGCCTTTATCATCATGAGCCAGGCAGTATGAGAATGCAAAAGTCGGTGTGAATAACGTGAGTGCTGGCCAAAGTGTTGAGAACAGCTGAAGTTCCTGGGAAGGAAGAGTGTCAGCATTTGGGGAATAAATACCTGAAACCATCCCCAAAAGGAGGAACATTAACGTAGGAGCCTGCTCCCCGCTCCTCGTTTCTCCCTGTGCTGACTGCGATCACAAATCTCTGCCTACTTGGGAAACTCTTCCCAGCGTAGTTACCAACATTAAATTGAAACCTCCTCGGAGCCTTCTTAAAAGCCGCCGTGTTCCGGCAAACATCGGCGAGTGCCCGCGTGCCGGCAGGCGCCGCGTACGGTCCCTGTAAGCAAGTGCTTGAAAAATTCCTCCGGGCTGACACGAGGGGAAGCGACTGATTTGCGAGAAGCCTTTGGTTTCTGCCTGCCGTTTGCGTCACCCCGAGGACACCCACCCGCCACGTGGGCTTCTCCTGCTGGTGTCTTCTGGGGGGGGGAGACGAGGAGGAGAGCGGTGCCTGAAGGCGCTCAGGTGGCACGGCGTCGAGGGCCGCAGGAACTGTGCCGCCACCGCTGGGGCAGCGTGACCATGCTCGTATCGGGGCAGGAGGACGGGTCCCACCGCCAGGACGTGTCCCCAGTGCTGAGCAGAGCCTCAGCCCCTGACAGTGCCGGGGGTCCTGAGGTGGCCACGCAAGCGTCAGGCCGTTTGCACCCATGGGGGCTTCGCAGGCAGCAGCCAAAGGACGCACATCACCATTTTTGTTTTTCGGGGTGGGGGGGGGTTCACCAAGTGGCTGCCCTCAGAAAGGGCTTTAGAAGTGGTTGTGGGTGCTGCTGGGTCCCCATGAGGATGGAATAAAGGTCATTTTTAATGTGGATTTTACATGGTTCAACAGCCAGACAGGACCCTCAGTCGCAGGGGAAGGAGGTGTCACAGATACCTGTGATGTTCCAGGCTCCTTCTTGAGACATGGGCAAAACCAGCGGGTAGAAAATGTTTGGGGCCGGCTCTGCCATCTGCCTGCTGCCCTCTGGGGCCTGGGGCTGCCCTGGGGTTTTGGGGGGGCTCCATCCTCATCCCCGAGCAGCCTGCGAGGTTCCCCCTGCTGCCGCACGATGCTTCACTCAGCAAGGAGCCTGCGCAGACACGGGAAACGAGCACTGAGGAGGCAGGAGACGTCTTCTGGGGCCTCCGTCCAGGTCTGCAGGACCGGGCTGTTCCCAGGGCACGGCCCCGCTGCGTCAGCCCCCGCGCCGCGCACCGCCAGCATCCCTGGCAGCCTCCCTTTGTAGTGCTATTTTTAAAACACCAAAGGAGAGCTCCCCTCGGTCTGCTAGAAATATGTCTCTGTCCCCTCCCGGTATCTGCAGCAGCCAAGAGCCCTGCTCAATTTCAAACCAGCCGGAGTTAGCTTTAGATATTAAACAAAACAAGCAAACCGAGAGGGGCTTGTTGTGTAAAAAAGTTCCTCCGAATTAGCCGTATCTGGCTCGTGATCCCTTTTTGATTGAATGCTTAATAGCAGCCAGGTGCAGCCAATAAGGGACGCTCGCCCGCGCCTCTGGAAGCAGCATGGGAACGCTGCGTGGTGGGATCGTCCGAGAGGCGGCTCGGTGTGTGGGCTGCTCGC
The DNA here is from genome assembly GCF_040182565.1 of Anser cygnoides. Lineage (NCBI taxonomy): Eukaryota > Metazoa > Chordata > Aves > Anseriformes > Anatidae > Anser > Anser cygnoides. The sequence goes on from NC_089888.1 coordinate 8,779,692, forward strand.
GCCCTTCCTCTGCTCCCGCTTTCATCTGCAGCGCCCGCAGCCTTTGTTTCCTCCCCTCCGCGCTCGGCGAGAGCGAGGGGAGCGCCTGCGCGCCGCTGCGTGCCCGCGTGGACCCGGCCGCACGGCAGCTTGTGCTGGGGTGCGTGTGAATAAACGGGCACGTGCGCGTGTCGTGGCACACGTAGGGGATGGGGCGTGTAACGGGCAGGTTCTGCGCACGCAGGTGCAGGGATCGCCGAGCGCCCCGCAGCCGGACGAGCCTGCCCTCCCCACGGCGCCGCAGGTTCAGCAGCTCTCCCAGCGCACGCACGGCTGTGGGCACGTGGCACTCAGACATGTTTCCGTCCCCGCACTTCCAACTGTGTCTGCTGGTGCTTAAGCCCATTTCCATCCCCAGTATGTGTACGTGGAGCTTTATGGCATTTTTAGAAACATGCTGCCTTCGTAGACGATGATAAAAAATTGATGCCAGGGAGGGAGAGTGTCCAGAAGCAAGCTGAAGACGTGGCTCACCTGGAGCATGCGCTGTGCCTGCAGCATCAGCAAAGCACGGAGCATGGGCTCGACTTCTCCTGAAGCCAGAAAGCTAACCACATGGGCCCAATTCTGAGCCAGGACGCAGCAAGAGGCTCGGTGGTCCTCCTTCACCATCCTCACACCAGTGCCCGGAGCAGCACTGCTGGTCGGTGCCAGCTGGAGTTGCCGGAGCTGTGCTCTGCCCACGCGCCTGTCCCACCCTGGTGTCACCTCCGGGTGACGAGCTCAGTCCCTGGACTCCCCAAAAGCAGAGAACACCAGATGCTGGTTTAACACCAGCATCTCCTTAGGGGATCCAAGCTGGGCCTGAGCCCCTCGCTCCCACGGGTAGCTGGGCTCTACCCCCCAGGAACAGGCCTTACTAGCACATCAGCGGCGACGGAGTGCCTCCTCTTGTTGAGCTCCATGTCCAGCGGCGTCCCTCCGAGCACCCAAGGGTGAGTGGCTCCTTTGGGGGCTCCTGCAGCCCTCCAGCCTCGCAGGCACACCATATCCTGCTCAGGGATATCACATCCTTGCTGCTGGGCACGGAGGCCAGGTGCCCATCCAAGGAGTTCAGGGGGATTTAACTGCGTGGTTCGGCAGGGCGGGCGGTGCTGTGCTGCTGGCTTTGGTCCATGCTTCCAGCCACCCGCGAGCGTGCACGTGGAGGGGTGCTGGGGGCACCTCCCATAGAAATGTGTTTAGGCTTTAGGTCCTTTTCTATCCAATATCCCCATAAAAATTCACGTTTTGTGTCTGTCCATTTCTTTTCTCCAAGTGAAGCGATTTCCACCCAGCACTGTTCTGGAGGAAGATCTGCGGCGTGTCGCTGCCGATACTCGTCCGTGTAGCATTGGCTGCAGCCCGCGGGGTTACGTGATTTATCGATCTCCCGAACCCTCCAGAGGAGCTCCGTGATTTTACAGGAACAATTCCGTAATGCCTGAAAGCAGAATGCGTGCCAGAGCGTTTTCGGTGTGTTAAGATCCAGAGAGTTGTTGGTGAGAGTTGTTAGAGTGTCGTTAGTGCCAACAGGAGAAGAAATCCTTACGGGCTCCTGCAACCCAGGGACAGGTGCTGCGTGCGCCTCGGGGTGCGCGCCGAACCCCAGCCCGTGCCTCCTTCCACCATGAGCCTGGGGTTTGCTCTGAGGGCCAGCCGCGGCCCCACTGCTGCTACGGGAGCTCTGGCACCGCCTGCCTCGGCCAAGCCCTAACCCCGCTGTGGCACAGACAGAGGAGACGTGAGCTGGCAACGCGCCGGCCGGCCAAAATGAACCTGTCAAAACCCGTGGGATGTACGCGCTGCGGCAGAACGCGTTCACACGGGATCAGCACTTTGCATCGTGTGGTGACAGCGCTTCAGAAGCACTGGAACCAGGTTTCCTCTAGCACTGAACCATAACTCAGCTATTCCACCTGTGAGCTAGGGACGATAATACTTCCAAGCTATAAAAGGGTGATAAGATTCAGGGCGAAAAGGCGCTGTACCGGAGCCAAGCCATTCTCTATTATCAGGAGGTTTCAGGTGTGCGCACAGCGCCGCACAGAAAAATAAGTTAAAGGCCTGTTCCTTTTCCTGGAGAGGAAGTGTTTGTAGGATTAGGGCATATTTAGACATGGCACAAATGGGATTCCTAAACAAAGGGCCGGGGGAAGGAGCGGCTCGGCGCAGCACACGCCGTTTCCCAGACCTGAGAGCGTTTCCAGATTTGCTCTCCTACCTGCCTGTGCGGGTAAAGCTGTCCAGACCCCGGCGCCCAGGATTCACAATTTCCATTTTAGGAGGTTGTGCAAAGAGGGGCAGGCGCTGCGGCTCCCCGCTCCCCTCTCGCAGGCAAGGTGGGCTCGGGGGCTGCGCGCCTGCTGCTGGCCGGGAGCTGCTGCTCGCCCCAGACCCGCCTGTGGCCGGCACGGTGCTGTGCGTGGTGCTGGGCACGGGGCATGGTGCGCTGCTGGGCATGGTGCTGGGCACGGTGCTGGGCACGGTGCTGTGCGTGGCGTGGCCAGCCTGCACAGCCTTCCAGGACAGGGGCTCCTTGCCTGCCAGTGCCTTTTGTTGGTCACAGGGGAAAGGCCCTTTCCCATTAATCGACACAAAATAAATTGGACTTAAATGCTAAATTGCAGCATTGCGAGCAATTTCTACAAATTACAGGCAGGGACAGAGATATATTTGCCTCGGGATTGTGTAATTAACAGCGGGGGACGTGCAATTCTCTGAAAGTCAGCGTGCTCGGAGCACGAGGGGCCGTTTCCTACGGAGGAAATCGGTGCGGGCTGAAGAAAGACGGTAGTGTTTGGGCTGGGAACCGCGGCGTGTCTGGGCTAATTAAGCTTTGGCCCAAGTTTAGGAAACAAAGAAGCGTGATGCCAGCTTGCCCCTACGGAGCGAGGAAGGGATGCTGCGGGGGATTTTGGATGTGGGACTCCTGGGGGGGCTGAGACCAGGGCGCTGCGCCAGGGCAGGAGGCGGTGGTGCTGTCACCACCACGGCTTGGGGGGGCCTTATGTCCCCACCGTCCCCTGGTACTTCTGTACCCATCCACCTCCCTTGGTCCTTGGAGGCCTCCCTCTGAGGTCCTTGGAGGCCCCCTGGCCTCTGCTCGTGCCACCAAATGTCCAGAGCCACCTGGAGCAGGCGGCCCCATGCGGGGCACCCCGGTGTCACCACGAGGGCGAGCCCTGGTGCAAGCAGGACACGGGGCTGAGGTGTATGAGCAGTGCTGGGCAAGCTCGTGTTTCTTTTCTCCCCTTTTTTTCTTTTTGTTCCTTGCACCAGTCCTGGTGCATGCGCACTGACGCAGGCCCTCGCTGGGCGAATTGCTCTCTCCGCGCGGCGCGGGATGAGCAGATGCATGGAGCAACATGTGCTGCCCTTGGCTTGCAGCAACGCTAAATATGCAATTTTTTATTTACACCCACAATCAGTTTATAATCTCTGGCCAAGACTTCATCTCCTGGATGTGAAGATTTGGCCCGCAGAGGGATTTCGACTCGAAGGCGAATGGGAAATATGAAAGGGCCCTCTATGTGGGAAGCGATTCAGCTCGCCTCCGGCACAGCGCTGTGGTTTTTCCGTCCCCCTGGGTCTCTGCTGGGAGACGTCCCCGAGCCGCCAGCTCTGCCTGCGGCCGGCGGCTGCGGTGGGACCGGCGCTGCTCCGACCCGGCAGCACGGAGCCCTGCTGCTGCCGCACAGCGAGGTTGGACCCGGCCCCATCCCCGTCCCCATCCCTGTCCGCATCCCCATCCCCGTCCCCATCCCCGTCCCCATCCCCATCCCCATCCCCGTCCCCAGCCCCATCCCCGTCCCCGTCCTGCCCGACGGCGTTTGCTCCTCTTCCATGGCCAGGTACCCGAGGCTCCTTCCCAGTTCCACTGGGGCACCGTGGAAGCACGGAGGAGCCAGGGCTGTGTCCTGGGGCCCGAGCAAGGCTGGGATTGTGCCGTTTGGCTGTGGGGTTGTGGTCAGCCCGGCTCCACCTGGGGAAGGCAGCAGGAGCAAGCAGCAGCCCCAAGCACAGCCCGGCCACCTGGGGGGCCCGGCCGTGCCGCTGGGTGCCCTCAGCCGTGGAAGGGAGCAGGGCCGGCGGCGTGCTCCCTGCGTGCTCCTGGCTCCCTGCGACTTACTGCTAAGGGTAAGGGGCTGGTCCCTGCACGGCTCGGAGGAAAGAAAGAGGGGGACAATAAAATGAGCCAGCGGGGTGCAGCTGGCATAGTGCCCCGGCTGTGTGGCCGGAGGACGGCTGCTCGCGTGGCAGCACGCTGGGTGCAGAGACAGCAGCTGGGTGCTGGTGCCTGCAGAGGGGGGATTAGCGAGAGGGAGCCGGGTCCTGCTCCCCAGCCCCGCTCCAGGCTCTGGATCCTCGGCAGGAGCCGCAGAGCCCATTGGAGAGCAGGGTGCGGGCCCATCGCGGCGTGCCGCGGCGGATGCCGCTCTGCTGCGTGCGGTGAAGGTGTGGGGCCTCAGCCCGCAGCCCTGCGGCTGCACCCTCCCCTGCCCCGGCAGAAGTTAATTGTTTTCTGCGAAGGAAAAAAAAAAAATCATTTGGGGAATAGATGGAAAAAGGAGATAGCGTCAGGCAGTCATGGCCTGTTCTCCACCTGTTGTTATTTTGGTCTGGCCCAATCAACCTGCTAGCCAGGCTGGAGCCAGAGACCATCTGGAAAAACTGCCGTGTTTATAAAACTGACATGGAGCAGCACCCCAGGGCCCTGACCTCCCACACAAATCTGGAAATGATTAAAATGGCCCTGGCTGTCTTCGCTGCTGAGCGCTGCCTGCGGAGAGCAGCCCACCGAAGACATTTGGAGTTCTCATTAGCGGGCTGGAAAGGCAGCGCCGGCCTCCCGGGCGCCCCTGCCCTCCCCGGGCAGCACGCAGAGCCCGCGGAAAAGCGGAGCCGAGAGCAGAAATGGCATCGGGCAGCGCTGGGGGAGCCCTTCTGGAGCAGGGCTGGTGCTGGGAGATGTGGGAGGATGTCGGAGGGGAGCAGCGTGCGGGCTCTGAGCTGGGTCCGGCTGGCAAAGCGTGCGTTTTGGGTGCGTGTCCCCCGGAGCTGCCTCGCTGCCCGCCCCGCTCACCGGGAGCCCGAAGCCCCGGTGCCTGCACCCCATGCAGGAAAGCCCCGGCGCACCCAGCGGGTCCCTCCCTGCCCCTAAAAATCCACCGCTTCGTAGACAGCAAGCCTCTGGTTTTATAGCTAGCTGGAGCTAAAAAGCGAAATAAAACCGGTGAGTCTGATTTCAGTGGGAATTAGAAACTGAGCCCTGGCGCCAAAGGCAGAGTGCTAACCACCGAAAAGCTGGCTGCAAGCGCGGGTGAGCTCCTCCTGCGAGTGTATATTTAGATGAATGCACTGCGAGGCTCCAAGTCGCTGCTGTGGGATCGGGGGAGCGTCCAGCCTTTCCCTGGGAGCAGAAAGGCTCTGACAGCGCCTTGGACTGGGCCCCGGCTTTGGAAAAACCCTCCCTGAGCAGCTACCCTTCCCCACGGCACAGCGACCTGGCGTCATCCACGCATGAGCTGTCGCTTATCACAGCACCTCTGTGCCCTGGCAGGGGGCGAGCGATGCCTGTCCAAAACCCAGGCCAAAATCCCGGCCGCGTCACCTCGCCAACCCGCACCAACCAGGGGACATTTGGCCAGTTCCAGCCCTGCCCAGCCTGCTGGGCAGCGGTTTAATTAGAGAGGTGTGAATAATGAATTATCCGCGACTCCGAGCCATCTATGGAAAATTCAAATCAACCTGCTTTTCGTTTACGAGACGTCAGCGAGCTGTCTGCCAAGGGGAAGGGGGGACGGAAAGGAGCCAGGCTGCGCCGCGGTGGGGACCGAGCAGCGCTCCCGCGGCGGTGCTGTGGCCGGAGGGATGGTGCTGTGGCCGGAGGGATGGTGCTGTGGCCGGAGGGATGGTGCTGTGGCCGGAGGGATGCTGCATGGTGCAGCCCCGACCTTGCTGGGTGCACAGGAGTCCCCTCAGTGTGGTCACTGGGGCTGGAGCTGCCACGCGTGAGCCCCGGCACGGCTTCGGCGCTGGGAGGGAGCTGGCAGGGCCGTGGGAGCCTTGGATGCGCTCCCCGCCCCTGACTCGGGCCATTTCTAGTAATTTTTTTTTTGGCACGAAAAAGGGGCTGGGTATTTCCCCCGCGATTTGCGGATGCTCAGGGTGTGCAGCCCCCATGGCCGGGAGCTGCCGGCGGTGCTGGCACCCCGAGGCACGGCCCCGCGGTGCGTGTGGGGTGGGCGCAAACCCTTTTGCAAGCGAGGCTGCCGGGATTTATAGCCGCGGCTTGGGTAAACACTTGCTTCACCCAGCACAAGGGGCCTTAATCCTTGAAAGGGCCCTGGCCTTGGGCCGGGAGGAGCCGTCTTTGCTGTGTTTGTCTTCTTCGCTGCTCTGCTTTACCTGCCCAGCAGCACTGAGCTCTGGCCCTGGGTTCGCTGTCGCCGCTATTGTTCCCTGTGTTATCGGGGGAGGATGAGCAGATGACAAGGACAGGGACAGGGAGCTGGAGGGGACGGCTGGGCTGCCAGCAGCCTGGCTGGGACAACGGGGAGCTTGAACTTGACGTGGGTGTCCCCGGGCAGAGCTGGCCCGGGATGCTCAGGGCAAGGCTCTGGCTTTCACCGCCAGCTTTTCACCCCTGCCTGGGGCGATGCGCAGGGGCTGTGCCCTCTGCTCGCTGGAAGGACAGGGGGAAGATGGCTTTCATCCTGCCCTGCGCTCCTGCCTCTGGCCATCCTGCCCTGGCCTTGAGCTTGTCCTACTCTGGTGCCCACAAAATCTCAACCAGAGACTCAGGGACCCATCCCTGGAGCTGCCACTGTCCCCTCCGTGGGGAGGACCTGCGAGGGAAGGGCACGCTAAAACTTTCAGCCTGAATTTCAGATGCTTTAATCTGCTGCTGATAAGGAGGGGGAGCCCTGCGCTGCTGCCGGGGCTGAAGGCTTTGAAAGGGGCAGAAAATAGAGCTGTCACATCTTTTGTCCGGGGCCAGCTCTGCTCATTGATCTCTCTATCAGATGAGCAAACCGATACATATTAACCCAGAGCCAAAGCAAACACAGAGCGAGTGCTGAAGAAGTCCAGAGAAGTCTTTTTCTCCCTCTTGGGAAGCCGAAGCAAAAGCCCTGGGCAGGGGCCAAAGGGGTCCCTGGCTGATTTTGGCCCTGCAGGCAGCAGCACGCTGTTCCCCAGCCCCGGGGGGCACGGGACCCCCGCCGTGGGCACAGCCACGCTTGTGCCGCTGTGTGCCGAGGGCGCGAGGAAGGCGCCACGCCGCTGTCGGCACGCTCGGCCAGATTATTAAATTAGAAACCCCGCCGTTTGCCAAGGGAAGGGCCGCCCAGGCTGATAAACCCTGGGTGATAAGAGCAGGTAGCGCCAGGTAAACGCTCCTGCTGCAGGTTGGGAACGGGCGCTCGCGGGGGCTGCAGCGTCCCCGTGAGGGGTGATGAGCTCCTGTATGACGAGCCCCGTGCTAGATTACAACCTGCCGATTGTTATTTTAAATGTATATTATTGTCAGAACTTGTTATAAAGATGGCTGATGAAAGAAAATGGCGCTTAGTGGCAGTTAAATGCTCGGAGACGTTGACAATACCTGTGGGTGATTGAGTTACTGCCGATGGACAATGAGCAGCTCGGCCCCGGCAGCAGAGGGAGGTGCGGGAGGTGTCAGCAGCCGGGCTGCAGGCATTGCCTATGGGCACCCAGCTCTGACCCCAAACCTCACCCCAAATTGGCTCTGAACATGCTGGGGACATCACAATGGCCTTGCCCTCGGTGCTCATCCCTGCTGTGGGGAAAAATCCCTCTCGGCGTGCCCCCAGCTGGCTTCCCTGCAGCCCTCTCCTTTGGCTGGTGCTGCAGGTGCCGCTGGGGAGCCGCTTGCCCAGCACGGTCAGAACAAAACCCTTGGCTGGGACACGAGCACTTTGGTGCTTTTTTCCCTGGGAGAAAGTCTGCGTGGCTCACGGAGGTGGGGGCTTTTTGCTGTGATGATGCCCACGTCTGATTTTTTTAACAAGTTTTAAAAGTTTCATTTCCACATGGTTGTCTCGGATAATTTTGGTTCAGTTTTCGTGTCAATCACTGTGCTGGATACTTTTGCATCAACTTTTGTATTAAATAGTGTGCTAAATACTCTGTGAATGCAATATATTGTATGGAGATGTCCATTCAGGTGGTGCAGAATTTGTTTTTACATATGAAGCAGTACAGGAATAAGGAGTAAAGAATATAACCTGAAATGATGGAACCCCAAGAAGATGACGGCATCTCCTGACATCAAAATGTCCCCGTGGCCGTGGCTTGAGCATTGCCCTGTGCTCACGGGATGCTGCACCCCATTCCCAGAGGATGCTGAGCCCCATGCCCAACTGCACCTGGTGCCTGGGGGAGAGCTCCCAACAAGCCCATGGGGAGCCTTGCATGGCTCGCAGGTGGCTGGGGACAGGCTTGGGGACAGGACCACAACATTCCCCGCCGCCCCCAGCCCCATGCCCTGTCCTCCCCGGCCCAGGCCCCTGTTGGCTCCAGCAAGCCGTGTCTGTGCCACACGAGCCTCCGTCCCGTGGTGCCACGAGACCTCCTTCCCTCCACCTCTGCTCGCGGCTGCTCCCCAGCATCCGGCCCTGCTGAAGGAAACGAAGGTGGTGGCGGTGATTCAGCGCTGACAGAAAGGGGCTTGAAGGAAAGCGGCTCCGGCTGTGTCAGCGCCGTGCTGCCTGCGGGCGGCAGGAGGGAAGCCATTCACGTCCGGGCCCCGCAAGGCCGGCGGTGCCGCGCTCGCCCCGTCCCGCTGCTCCCGCTTCCTGCGGGATTATCTCCGCTCGCCGGCCGCCAGGAACTCGCTTCCAGCTGGGCCGAAGCCTCAGGACAGGATATAAACAGGAAAAGCCGTCCGCGTGACGCCAGGGGTGCCGGGCAGCGCGCCTTCCTGAGCAGGCTGCGCGCCCCCCGGGGCAGCCCCTGCTCCCTGCTCCCTGCCCCCAGAGCTGGCGCAGACCAAGGTGACCGCGCGGGGACACGTCGGTGGCACGGAGGAGCTGCTGGCTGGGCTGTGCCCATTCCCCAGGCGGGCAAACAGAGGCAGGGCGCGCCGGGCTCTGGGCAGCAGGGTGCCACAGGGCAGGCAGCTTTGGGAAGGCACTGCCCACATCAGCCTGGGATTTCTGGGGTGTCCTCCTCTCTCCGGAGCAGGGAAGGAGCACATCGTCGTGGCTGGCTTTCTGCTAAGCAGACAGGACCAAGGCCCCTATCAGCCAAGCCACGTTTCGGCGAGGGAAGCCGAAAGCTGCGGCGCGAGGGGAGCAGGTGAACACCGGGGTTTGGTTTGCACCTTGCGAAGGCTGGACAGGAACCGGAGGAAACCGCGGCTGCTGATAAGCGGTGGCTGGGAGCGGGGAAGGAAGCCGGGGCAGCCCCAGCCCCTTGGCTCGACCTTTCCTCCCCGGGGAATGCGCTGCCTCAGCAGGAAGCGTGCCCTGCGCCCGGGGCTCTGCCGGGAGCCGCCGTTGGCTGCCCCCTGCGTGCTGGGGGTGTCATCTGTGATCCCCTTGGTGGGACACGGCCACCCACCCAGGGGTAGCCCTGGTGCCGTGGCACGTGTGGATGTCTGGCATGTGGGGTAAGACAAAAGGGATCTGAAGTGAGTCTGAGTGTGAAATAACCCTCCCTGCAGGCCGGGCTGGCTTTCGCATCCCGCAGAAGGCTCTTCAGGCTTGAGGCCCCATTGGGGAACATTCAGCCTCCTGCAGGGGGTGAGGGAGCTCCTTGGGAAACCGAGGCAAAAGCTGGGAAAGGCTGACCCGGTGCAGGCAGGTGGGCAGCCCGAGCCCTACAGTGCTGGGGCTGATGTCCTCTGCCACGGGGCTGGGGACACCACGGCACCTACAGGGCCCTTTGCAGCCACCAGACGGGGCAGGGACAGCTCCTGGCTCAACCTGCAGGGACGGGGATGGGAAGCGAGCGGTAAATCCCGCCTGGCCCCCGCAGCTACGGCACAGGAGGCTTGTTCCAGGGGCAGTGCTCGCCTGAAACGCGGCCCAGCTGAGTCCGTAATGGGGTGCAGGCCTCCTCTGAGCCTTGCTGGGGGCTGCAGCACCCCCAGAGGGATTTGAGGCTCCAGAGCACCACGGACGCCACAGGGCCGTGCTCGTCTCGCTTGGCTCAGGCCCTTCTCAGGGCTCAGTGACCAAGGGTCGATGCCTCGTGGAGGCAGCTCGGGGTCTGGCAGGGGTGGGGGCAGACCAAAGCCCGTGAGCAGAGTGTGAGCGGCTTTTACTTCCCCTGGCACACAGGCACAGGCTGTGCTGGAGCCCACACCTTGCCCTTCCCTTAAAACCGGCCGGACACCGCAGCAGATACAAAGCCTTTAGCAGGCCGTGGGTGGAAGCACGGCAGAGAGAAACAGGGGCACTGCGAACCCGCTGCAGGCCGCAGGTCTGTGCGGAAAGGAGCTGGTTCCTGCTGCTTCCCGTGCCCTGCTGCCGGCGACCCGCCGAGCCCTCGGGGCTGAGCCGCCCCAGGCAGGAAACAGGTGCGGTAAATATTTGTGCAAAACGGCCAAATTTCCCTCGCAGAAGGCGCCGTGTGTTTCCCCGGCGGTGGTGAGGGATGGGAAGGTGCTGTGCAGAGCCCGGCAGGTGCTGCGGGGCGCCACGGGACCCGCTCCTCCTCCATCCTGGAGCAGCCCCAGCCACGGGGCGAGCGCGGTGCCAGCACCCCCCCAGCACCAGCTCGGGGGCGCTGGGTGCCAGGAAGCAGGTGCCAGCACCGCGGGGCCACACGCTGCCTATTTCCTGCCAGGGGAGCTCCGTGCGGAGGCTGGCGGCAGCCAGGGCACGGGGCTGGTGCCCCCCGAGGCGGTGGGGGGAAGGATGAGCCCCTGGGGCTGGGAGGTCGCACACCAGGGGGCTTTGGTTGCAGAAAGGTGGTCAGGATTTGGCCTGCTGGTGTCAATAGGAGCATGGTGCGGATGCAGCCTGCAGCTGTGACACCCGTTTCTGGTGGCGGTGGGTGGGCTCAGAGAGCGAGCTTTGGTTAGAACTGAGCCTGAACAAACCCGGGACCCCGAAGAGCTTCCTCTGAGTCATTTCACAGCCACGCAGTGGGAGAGAAATGGGAATTTTCTATCTGAAGCAGCAGGGCGAGCGGAGCCGGGGAGGCACAGGATACAGGCATTGCTGAGCTCACACGCACCCTTTACAACCCTGACATCTGCTCTCTGACCTCCTGAGCTCCGATTGCCGGCAAACCTGCTGCGACCGCCTTCCCCGTTGGGATTTCCTCCTCCTCCTCCTGCCCCCGGAGCCCTGGGGCAGGCAGGAGCCGTGGGGCCATGGGGCCTGCCCCAGCTGGGCCGCTGGGATTTGGGGCTGGAGGCTGGGGATGGCCTCTGCGAACCTGCGGGGCTTCCACAACGTTTGCTTAAGGGCTGCCCAACGCTGCTGTGCTCCATACCCCCAGGAGAAGCCCTGGCAGTGCTGCTGGGGGGGCTGGGGCCCCATATCCCACTGGGACCCCCAGCCCGTCTGCTCCTACCGTGGCCTGGAGCCCCGCAGCATCCCTCCGGGCCGCCTCTCGCCCGGCCGCTGCAAGCCCCGACGCTCATTTCTCTCTCCCCCCTTTTCTTCTCCCTCTCTTTCCCCCCTTCCCCCCGAAGCTCTTTGTCTCTCGGCTCCGCGGAGGAAACAGACCTTCTGAAAATAAACTCCCCCTGCTTTGATCTGGTTTATGGGCACGCACTGTTTATAGCTCCGTGCGTACGACTTGACACCTTCCCACCTGCGGCCCCAGCAACTGCTTCTTATCACAGCCACTTTGGATATTAAGGGGCCGGCGGGGAGGGTGCTGGGGAGGTCCCCACAGTCCCGTCCCCCCCCCCCGTGACACCGCATCAGGTGTGAGGGAGACGGGCCGGTGTCCCCCCCGTGTGCTAATTGCATCAGCCCGTGCTTATTGGGATGTTTATTTAGGCCAGCGGTGACGGGGGGGTGCCGAGAGGCCGGATCCGGCCGCTGCCCGCAGGAGTGAGCTCCTTCTGACCCGTGGCTCCGGCACAGCCCGGCCCTGACACCGCCGGTGGGGGGGGGACCAGGACCCAGCCCCTTCTCCTGGTCTCGCACGGAGGAGCTGCTGGGCGGCTCTGCTGCACGAGAGGCGGCCTCCGTGCTTTGCCTTTGGAAAGCTGAGACGTTTCATTTGTTTTCCAGCACACCAGGCACCGGCGGAGGGGAAGGCTGCGGTGCTGGGGGGCAGGAGGGATGCTGAGCCCCCTGGGGACGTGAGCCAGCTGCGAGCAGCGGGTTGTCCCCTTCACACCATGAGCCTGGCACGGCTCCGGCTCCAGCGGTGTCACCTCTGGGTGCCGGGCGCCGGCAGCCACGATCTCCCTGGGGGTTCTGGCACCTCCTTTCCCCCCGAGGACAGCCAAGCGATGCGCAAGGTTGTGCCAGGAGCAGCTGCTTGCTGTCCTGCACCACCCACGGGTGCCCACCCTCGGGTGCCAGCTTTCCCAGCACCAGAGGGTTTGTCCAGACTCAGTCCCATGCAGTTTTCCATGCCTGGACAGGGCCCAAGATGTCGCAATAAAGCGGGTCTGTTAATAAACAACACCGAGTCCACGCTGTGCTTACAGACATCTTTTACCCAGGCCTGCCCTCCAAGCCCCGCCAACCAGGCTTCCCTCCGGTGACACGAGAGCCACCGCTGTGTACCCAGAGCAGTCACACAGGCTGCCCCACGGGGCCCCCGCAGCCCCCCTGCCTCCCTCTGCCCCTGCTGAGGTGGCGCTGGGTGCCAGGTTTGGGTGCTGGCCCCAAAAACTCTGCCCCCAAGGCAGGGTGGGAAGGTGTGGCATTTCTATTCCCAACAGAAAGCCTTGAGTTAGAGCGGCCTCAGACGCGTCTTCTGTCACTTCTGAAACATTTCGTTTTCACTTTGATCACAAAAAATATTTTTAATTGCACTTAACCAGTTTACTTTTCATGGGAAAAAAATCATTTGGGATTGGAAAAATGGGACCTTTAACAAAGCTGCAGTGTTGGGGGCGTATTTTCAAAATTATCCCAAATCAGCCCTTTTCCCCAGCAGTGACTGCAGCTCATTGATAACTTCCACTCAAAGGCATTTCTTTAAAATATTCTGGCAGCAACACTCGCCTCATATCTCTCATCTCACGGAAGGAGACAGTAACACCTGAAATTCGGATTTAAAGCAGCACACACAGAAGTGGGGGGGCTCCAGCCACGAGCCCCTCCTGAGGCCAGGACTGAAGCGGGGTGAAGGAGGCAGGGGACGACCACCAGCCCCCGGGAGCCTCCGCACTGTGCTGGGGCTGTGCCACTGCAGGAAAGCTCTGGCACCTGCTTGAGGGGCTGGGGACAGGGCTGGGGACAGGGCTGGGGACAGGGCTGGGGACAGGGCTGCCCAGCCAAGCGGTGTCTTGAGCAAACGGGCGTGCTTCGGGGCTGAGCAGCGAGGGACTGCAGTGGTCTTGTGGGGCTTTCAGATGCTCTCGGCTGCAGCACGGCATCTCCGAGGCTGGAGGTGGGTGGGGAAAGACCCAGCGATGCGCCAGGGCTTGGCCAGGCAGTGAAGGGAGGCTCGCCCTGGGTGAGCCCCTCTTGAGCCTCCTGCTGGCATTGCCTGTCGCCCCCCCGAGCACATTGCTGTGTTTCAGCGGCGGTGGCAGAGGCAGCGCTGCCAGCAGCCGGGCTGCCACTGAGCAGGATCCACGTGGGGATAACCCTGGGAAACCTCCCGGGGATGGCCCGGCCCTGCCCCGCACCAGGTCTCGTGCAAGCGTTGCACCATGCTCGTCTCGCCCTTTGCTTCCCGCCCCGCCTGGACGCCACCCGAGCCACGGGGCAAGGTCCGCGGCCCCGGCGGTGCTCCCGGGGCACCCAGAGCCTTAACCACAGCGTCCCCAGGAGAGGCAGCCCCCCGGCAGGAGACACCTCGGCAGGAGGCACCCCTGCAGTGCTCCAGCCCCACGTCCTGACGGCTGTCCTTCGGCACTCTGTGTTCAGGGCGGCCCCGGAGAGGTGCCAGGAGCTCCGGGGACTCGCCCAGAGCTGCTCCTACAGGACGGGCTCTGGCACGATCCGAGCCGCTGGCACGTGTCGCCTCCCTGCGTTATTAATTTTATCAGGGCGAACTGCACTCTCTGGTTGTGGCTGCAGCGTGACGGCACGCTAAGGCTAAGGAACCAGTGCCTGGTTCTCTGCCAGGGCACGTGCGCGCAGCCTGCCTGCCTCCCAGCGCCACGCGGCGAGCTGCAGCCCGCTGCCTTCCCCCGCCCAGGGATGCTCCCGGAGCCTTTCTTCCCCATCCCTGCCCCGCTGTGCCAGGCACGTGGCCCGGCCGGCCCTCTCGCCCCGGGGTGGCCGCGTCCCTGCCACGAGATCGCAGGCGCTGTGCTGCCAGGACACGCCGCAGGGCTCTGCTGTAGGACGTCTGGCCATTTGGGGAGAATTGTCCTATGTGCAGGGAAGCTGCACACCAAAATGAGATCAAAATGGAGCTCCAGGGAGCTGCTGTGACGGTCACAGAGCCACGTGCCCCCTCTGTGCCCAGGCATGGTTTGGGGCTGTGGGCAGAGCCCCCCGGCTCACTGGGGCCGTGCTTGCTCCTTCCTTCCCCCCAGCACCGTGGCCAGCCCCGTGCCCCTGCTCAGATGCAGCCACCGCTGGGGGTTCCCCGGTTCAACTGTAGGAGAAGGCAGGGCTTTAGCTTCCAAACCTCACCTGCGAGCTCCTAATGACTGCAGCAGCAGAGGAAAATACAGCAACAGAGCCTCCCGAGGGCACACTGACAGAGCTAAGGGAGGAGTGCTGATGCCTGAGGTTTTTGGGGCCGTGCAGCGTGTGACCCCGCTTGGCAGCGGCGGGTGCCCCGGCGAGACTCAGCCCTGCTTCCCCCTGTCACTGTGCACAGGAGGAGAGAGCTGAGGAGCCCTCTGAGCACCACGAGCACCCTCTGAGCACCACGAGCCCAGCCCCGCAGCGTGCCGGGGGGCTCAGCCGTACCCCCAGAGCCCCCGTCCCCGCTGCGCTGCCGCCGTTGGGGTCGTGGCAGCCAGGGATGCCCGGCCGGGAGTTATCCACACGTTATCCATCACCCCTGGGCTGCGCAGTGCCTCCCCGCACGGAGACCTTCTTGAAAGGAACTCGGCATTTTCAACACCTACTTAAGGCCCTTCAGGCCGCTCCCGGCAGACGTGAGCTCATGCTGACTCGCGGGCATGTGCCGCCCCGTTCCAACCCTTACGCCCGCAGCAAAACATCTCCTGCAGCTCCCCTGCAGCACGGCGGGCGCCGTCCCAAGGAGAGGCAGAAGTTGGGTGGGAGGCACCCCAGGGGAGGCTTGATGGAGGCTCCCAGCCCTGCGGTGATGCCAGGTCCCTAGCAGGAGCCAGCGCGGGTCCCCCGGCACCCCATGTGCGATGTGGGGCGAGGAGGAGCGGGCGGCTCGCCTGGTTTGTTGTCAGTCCTGGGCTACCACAAGCGTTTTCTTCTGGCTAACCACAGCCCCGGCGTGTGCAAAGGGCTCAGGCCACGGGCATGAGAACCTGCGGGGATTTCCTGCTGCGGCTGTGCAGGCTGGATGCCGTGCTGGATGCTGAGGGCACGGCAGCGATGCTCACAGCTGGGGCTCAAAGCAGCCGGGGATGTCCCAGGGCCACTGCCCCGCTCCTCTGAGCTCTGGATCAGAGGGCTGGGAGGAGGAGGGGCACAGGAAAGGTCCCAGGAAGAAAAAAATCTTTGCACCCAGGCTCAGCATCCTTAGGGAATAAGGGCCATTAGGTCTTCTGTGGGGGATCTGGTGGCTTGACAGCATGGGGACCAGCCCGGTGGACGTGGCTGCACTGAGCATTCCCCAGCCTCCTGTTCCTCAGGCTCAGCGTGCCCTGATTTTTGCAAACTGTGTGCTTTTCCACGGGGTTCTCCCCACCCAGTGGGAGCAGACATCTGGGCATCCTCACCGGCACCAAACCCAGCCCTGCCCCGGGCTCCGGGCCCCTGAGAGCAGCCTGGTGGGTCCCGGCCAAGGCACGTTTGGGTAGGAAACTTCGTGGGAAGCAGAAGTGTCTGATACTGAACACAGCTGGGATGTGGGGGGGTAGGTCCCCCAGGGATACACCCTACAGAGGCACCACGTGCCCCGAAGGAAGGGCAGGAGCTGGTGGGGCTGCTCGAGACTGAGGGAAAACCGAGGCTACGCGGGGATACAGGGGTTAAAAATCCTGGAAGAAAAGCTGCAAATGGATTTCACAGCTGGCCCTGTCGCCACGACTGCCTGCGAGCCTCTGCAGGTTGCACGCTCAGCTTGTGGGAGTCCCCGAAGGCTGGGGCGGGGGGCTCGGGGCTCGGGGACCCCCCCCTGCGGTGCCCGCGTGGAGCACAGGGCAGGGGCTGGGGGTGGTGGTGTGCCCCTGGCTTCATCGGGAGGCAGGGAAAAAAGAAAGATGAGGTCACTGCAAAGCGGCGGTGTAGGATGTGATAGCGGGGCGAGGGGGAACAAGGAGCCATTGTAACCCCGCAAGGCCAGCTGTGGGGCCTGGCAGGTCCCCGCCTGCTCACACCTCCCGGGACAAGCCGCAGGTGTTGGAGGGGAGCGGGGAAGAGGAGCAGGGAGGGATGCGGGGCCCCTCAGGACCAGGGCCTGGCGGATTGGGGTGAGCTGGAGCCTCTGAAGAGCGGGCAGGGGCACGGCACGGCACGGCACGGCTTTCCGTATGGGCACAGCCTGCTCAGGTGAAGAGAAACAGCTGGAAAACACCTGGTGCAGCTCGGGGTATGTCTTTGTGCCACGGGGGCTGCGTTGTGCCTGGCCCTGGGTGCAGACACCAAGCAGGGGGCTGTCTGGGGACCCAGGGGGCTGTCGGGGACCAGGACCAGGGGCGAGCAATGGGACTTGGTCAGCCCTCGGCGTTTGGAGGCGCAGGATGCGGCCACGCTCTGGCCCGCGGGTCTGGCCGCAGTGTGACACCGCTCCGTCCTGCTGCCCAGCACGGCCACTTGGCCGACATCCCAGCACCTCCACGCAGCAGCACGAGGGATCGGGGCACAGAAACCTTTCCCACACCCCTGTCCCCCCTCCGCCACCGCAGCAGCAGGGAGGTGGCACCCCAGGGTGCACCCCCACCCCTGGGCCCTGCTCTGGCTGCACGGCTCAGCAGGGCGCATCTCCCCCGGCCCCCCCAGCCCCATTTGCCTCCCCCAGCCCCCCGGACCCCGCGTTTCCCCCCCCAAACCCCGCAGCCCCCCAGCGCCCGGGCGGCGGGCAGGCGGCGGCGGTGGCACGACGGTGCTGCAGACTTTCTGTCTGCACGGGGACTTCCTGTCCCCGCCCGCGCCGCGCCGAGGAACCAAAGGCGGGCTTGTTTGGCTGCCGGGGCCGCTCCGCGCTGACTGCCCTGCTCTGTTCCTGCGAGGAGCAATATACCGAGGGCTCTGAGCTCAAATTGAGTTTCCCAGAGCCAGGCCGGTGGGGAGACTTTAATGGGAAGGAAAATAAACTGTGTACTCGGCGGCGTTCGGGGAGAGGCGTGGTGCCGGCGGAGGGGCGCGGGGAAAAAGCTCCTCTTGATGCCTTTTTTTTTTTTTTTTTTTGGACTTGTTTGCTGAGGGAGCACACGTATGCATGCCCTCATGTATAATTTGTTTGCTTCGCAGGATGCCAAGGAAAAGAGAGGCATTTTAAAGTAGCTGTTGGAGAGCTCTGGGGCCTCTCACCTGCCAAAGCCTACCAGAGCCCAGCCCCGACCCGCGCCTGGGTTCACCCCAGCACAGACCTGGGCGCCCTTCATCCCGGTGCTGTGGGGGCTTGGGGAGGATGCCGTGGTGCTGGCCCCACTCGCCAACACACGGAGGGGATGTTGCCGTGCCCAGGACGGCCGCTGCACGTTGATAACTTCTCAGCACAATGCTCCAATTCAGGAACTCCAGCACGGCTCCATGAGTCACGCTGCGAATTTCCCCCGACGAGTCAGAACTGTAAAACACACTTGCATGTGCTAAGCCACGCTAAAAATTCCTCTTGCTCGGGAACAATCCCCGCTGCCTCTCTCCGGGCTCTCGCAGGGGCTCCAGCTCTGCCCCGGGGCCGTGGCACCCTCCAGCCGTGTGGGATCGGGCTGCCCCTGGGGGACGGTGCAGCCCAGGGGCTCCCTACAAAGTTCGGGGTGAACCGGAGCAGGGTCTGGATGAAGAAAAGCCCCTGTACCTTACCTCTTGCCCACTGCGGGCACGTGCAGAGGGGACCAGCACCGCCGTGGGTCTGCAGCCCCAAAGCATCCCCTGGACCACCCGCAGCGGGGCCCGTGCCCACCCAGCAGCCCCCCACCCACACACGGCCCCAAGTTCCCCTGCGGCACCAGCAGCTCCCTTGACTCAGCCCAGTGCTTCATCTATTTCTGTTTGCGGAGCTTTTGAAGTCCTCAGGGAGAGGAGCAGGGCCTGAGGATGTGCCTGTGACTCAGGAAAATCCCCCCAGGAGCAGCTATCCCCCCCCCAGGAGGCAGCGGGCGGCAGCAGCCCCGCGTGGCTGGGAGCGGGGGGCTTCCCCGCCACAGACCTGCGAAAAGCCCGCGGGTTTGGGAAATACTGCCTGTCTTGGACAATTTTCTCCATGTCAGCCTTTGTAAGACATCGGGGGTACAAATGGGAAGTGAAATCACGCATTTATAAAAACACTCGCCCTGACCTGTAGGGAGGCTTTTTAAGGGAATCGCTGTTACTGAAGGCTTTGCGGCGCTGCCCCGCTCCTCCCCGCTCCCCTCCCCTCGCCCCCCAGCTTCTCCAAACGCCGACACACAAAATCCCTGCCACGTCTGCTCGGTTCGGTGCAGAATCCCTTATCTTTGCTGTGCGGGGGGTGGCCGGGGGGTGCTGCCTGCCCGGGGCTGTTCCCACCCGGCTTCCTCCGAGCAGAGAGGTCCCGGAGCGCGGCCGCGGCGCCGGTTCCTCGTCTGTGCCATATCCTGCTGAGTAACGCCGCGCACATCCATACATGGGGAAGAGCTGGGCGAGAGGCTTGCTCCCCTGTCAGACCTCTCCCTCGCTCAGTAAATAACATTCCTGCTAACGCTGGTATGTAGGAAACTTTCCAGGGCTCTGACTAACGCCCGAGTCAGGTCTGTGGGGCCGCGGGCTGCCCCCGGGGCGAGGGTTGGGGCACACGGCTGCACCCGACAGGGGATGGGGACGCTGCTCCCATCCCAGACTGAATGTGCCGTGTTTTATTTGGGGGGAGATGCAAATCTGGCGGTTTTGTGAGGTTCCCTGGGCACCCGTGGGGTGTGACGAGGGGATGCCCATGAAGCACTTATGCTATCCAAGTAATTAATGCCAGAAAGCCTTGGCTTGCTCCAAGCCCCGTCTGTGAAGCCCCTGACCTGGCTCCCAGGGCACGGCCAGCTCCAGCAGGGGGGACGGCAGTGCCCTGCTGCTGCTGGCCCTGCCACGGCCTTGCAGAGGGGCTTGCAGAGGGGCCGGCCCCTCGGGCAGCCCGGACATCACCGAGGGCTTCCCGCACCCCAGCAGGGTCACTCGGGAGGGTGCCAGCCGCTTTGCCAGCACGTACCCAAACCTGCAGGCTGAGCCTTGCTCCCACAGCTCCAGGGGCGCGTTACGGTGATGTTGTGGCAGGAGAGGAGGCTGCTTCCCACGGGCACCCAGCGCCTCCCTGCCCAGCACCGCCTTGGCGCGGCCCTCGGCTGACTCACGAGCGGTTCCGTCCCGCTGCCAAGCCTGAGCGCGGGCTCATTCACAAATCGCTCCCTTTGTGCCAGCGCGAGCAGCGGCTGGGTGGCAGCGGGGGGAGGTGGCGGGGGCACTGCTGTGACACCCCCGGAGCCTGGTGCCCGCAGGGACGCGGTGCAGGGGAAGCACTGCCGCCCTGTCTGGGCACACGGCACTGGGGGGGCTCTGCCGGAGCACCCCAACGTCACCAGCACTGCGCTGACACTTTGCCTTCGCTGCTCTGTGCCTCCAGGGCTGCGGCAAGCGACGTCCGTCCAGCACAGGGAGGTGGACGGGGCTTGGCAGGGCTGCAGCTCTCACCCGTGCCTGAGCCCGGCGATGCAGGTAGGGATGCCCAGGCTGGTGGCAGTGGCCAAGGTGGCCTTTGCAGGCGGGACTGGGCTGCAAGGCCCGCACAGAGACTCCTCCCCGGGCATTCTCCAAGTTCTGGTTTTCAGGCCTGGGCTTACCCCTGCCCGTGACGCAGCCAGCTGTGAAAGCAGAGCTTTGGGCCGTCTCCAGCCAGCCTGGCACTGAGCAGCCGGGGGGGCCGGAGGGGATTTTCTGGACTTGTTCCTCCCCAGATGTGACTTCCCTTCCGAGGCACGGCGTGCTGCACGCCTGGGGACATGTGCTGCCCCGTGCAGCCAGAGCCACTCCCCGCCTGCCCTTCCCGTCCCCAGCATTTTCTTTGCCTTTTTCCCGCTGAAGCACCCAGCCAGCCTTACGGACCTGTGGGCAGACAGCAGCCTGCCCCACAGCTCTCGGTGCCGAGCAGGAAGGAGCAAGACGTGGGACGAGGGCTTGCAGCCCCCAGCTGAGCACGCAGGCACCCACCAGCAAAGCACCGCCACCTCGCGCTGATGCAATCCGGCTCCCAGCTCGCTTTATGGCTGCAAAGGAAACGTCAGGCTACAAAGGGCTGCGGGGATGAGCCCACAGGAGGTTGCATCACAGCCCTGCGTCCTTGGAAGGGGGGGGGGGGGTTCTGCCTGGGTGCTCCTGCTTTGCAGACCCAGGGGGGCTGAAAGGGGTGCTGGCAGCACCGGGAGCTGCGTGCTTTGCTCCGCACCACCCGCAAAGGCAAACGTGGCCCCGAGCAGGGGCAGAGGGATGGAGCGAGGACAGCAGCCCCGCCATCCACCCTGGACCAGCAGAGGAAATCTGTGCTGAGGGCTGCTGGGGGTGGGTTATTTCCTCCCCTGGCCTTTTCCTTCTCTTTTTTTTTTGCCTTGTTTTGTCCTCCCAGAACCGCTGGTGGAAACATTTGGCCGCGTGGTGCCAGCAGGCAGCACGGGGTGGCTGGGGGGGGGGTCCAACCCATCCATCCCCAGCCACCAGCACCGACGCAGGGGCCACGCAGAGCCCGAGATCCTTCAGGTCACGCTGCCCCTTTCCATCTCCCTCGGGTGCGAGGTGCCGCGGTGCCTCCCTGCAGCATCCCCGCACCGAGCCCCCGGGCTCCGCGCTCGGCCCTGGCGCTGCGCTCCCCGCCGGGAAGGGGCCGGATCCTGGCGCGGCGGCGGGGCTGAGCTCCCCCCGCCGTGCCTGTGCGCAGCCAGCAGGGTTTCACCAGTGGGGAGCCTGGCCCTCTCCGCACGCCTCTCTGCCAGGTTCTCCATGAGTAATGACATAAACGTGCCTCCCGGCCTGTCCCCGCGCTGCGCCGCTAACCGTGCCGCTCTCGGGCTCTCCTCCTGCTCCCCCGTCTCTGCTTTACATCACAGCGATCTCGTCCGTCTGTTTGGCTCCTCCGCTCCCCCCGATGCTTCTTCCAGACGGTGCGAGTGCCCAGAAGGAGAAGCGGGCGGCGCTGGAGCAGACGTGGGGGCAGGCAGCCCGGTGTCCCATGTCCCCGTGTCCCCGCCGCGGGGACAAGCAGGACAAGTGGCGGTCGGGGTGTGCTGAGACCCGGTCCTGTCCCCCCCCAGTGCCAGGCCCCCCTGTCAGTCCCTGCTTTAACATCTGCAGCCATCACTGAGCCAGGATCCAGCAGCCAGGATGCGATGTGTCCCTGTCACAAGCCGGGACAGGGGTGGCTGTCCCTGTGGCTGTGGGTTTGGGCAGGATCCTGCCCGCTGCCAGGCTGTCCTTCAGCAGCGGTGCCGCAGCCGGGTCCCAGACAGGCAGCAGGCAGGGACGCTCCAGCGGGGCTCTGCGGGGAAGGGACGCCCTTTGGTGAGCAGCGGGGGCTTCTCCAGAGCCTGCAACAAAATGAAAGCGTCGTGGCTGAGCGGCAAAACCGCGTGGGGCTGGAGCCGCCGTTATGGGAAACAGGGATGGGCGCCCTGTAAAATGTGTGCGACTGGGAGAAGTGCTGCAGCACGGGAAAAGTGTGATCCCCGGGACTGGGGACGGGGCTGGGCACTGCCCTGCCTGGGCACACCGCAGGCTGAGGGCAGCTGGGAAGTGGCTTTGTGTCAGTCTGCAGTTACGAATATGGGAAACGAAAATAAAAGTGCGGTATTTCCAACCGGCTCCTAATGTGGCTGAGAACCTGGTGGGATGGCTGCCGCGGCCAGCATGCCCACGGAGCCTGCCCGCTCTGAGCTCAGCCCGGACAGGGAGAGGGGTGGGAACGGCACGGGGATGGAGCGGGGCAGGGCAAGAGGCACGAGGAGAGCTCAGGTACTGGGACGCAGGGGATGCTCCCCACGCACCACGAGGTTTCCCAGCCAGCTGCACCATCGCTTCACCCAGGCACTGAGCCCTGCAAGGAATGGGGCTGCTGAAGGGCAGACACACGCCGGGGCTCCTACCGGACCAAATCGGGGCGACGATGAGCATCCGACCTGGGATGCTCTGCTCCAGCCAGCAGAGCAGGGGGTGCCAGTTGGAGCAACGCTTTGCTGGGAAGTGGGGCAGATGTGGAAGAGGAGCCGCCAGTATTTGGCTTGCTGAGGGGTGTCGGAGTGCCAGCAGACACATCTGTTGTGCAAGATGCACGTTAATAAAGTGCCTTTTGTAGCTGGATGGCAATGCTAACAGCCCTGGAAGATCCAGGGAGCCGTGCGCTTTGGACAACAACCTGGATGGGAACGCTGTTTGGGACCGTGTTGTTTCCCCCGACAGCCGGCAGGAACCTGGGGAAATCAGACGGAAAGCAGAGAGCAGGGCCCCTGCGTGCACCTTGGGGTGCGAGGGAGCTGGGGCGGCCACCTGGGTGCTCTCCCCAGACCTGCACTTTGCCCGGCTGTCCTCGTCCCCATCCCCGTCCCCATGCCTTACAGCCCTCCCTCCAAGAAACACCCAAACCTTCCCAGCAGAAGGGGAGATGCTGGGCAGGAGCTTGCGGGAGGGGACGGCCGATGGCACCGGCTGGGGCAGGGACACGGGACACGGGACACAAGGACCCTTCCTTCCCACAGCCCCCTAGGGATGGGGGGACGGCTGACGATGCTCGCTGGCATCGCCCCCCTCCTGGCGGCCCAGGAAGGCGTTTTTGCTGACATTTTTTTTGGCAGCTCTGGGAGCGGCCGGGGGGTGCCCATGCCAAGCCCCATGGCAGGAGCAGCCCCAGCCCCGCTCGCCTGCAGGGCAGCAGAGCTGAGCTCAGCACCCGGCCGCGTGTCCCAGGACCCGGATCAGGCTACATTTCAAAAATGCTCTCAAGTGCTGCTGCAGCCCGGTTAGCGGGCCGAGGAATGAAGGGGAAGATGTGGCTGAGGCCTGGCCGCGATCCCTCCAGGAGCCCAGGGATGCCAGCAAGATAATGAGAGGGGATGTTAAACATTACTGCCTTCACAGGGATATTTATCTGACACAAACAGAGGCAGCCAGGAATCCTCCAGGGTGTGGAGCTCAACTTAGACCCCATTAAAGTTCCTTTTATTCCCTGCGTTTTGGCTGACGTTAAAACAGCGACTGAATTGCTCCTGCGGGAGCCGGCTTCCCCGCCTGGCGTCAGGTCCGCTGCTCGCTGCGGGGCTGGTGCCGGGGCTGAGCTGCCCCCGCTTCGCCCACCCCCTGCGCCCCCAGGTCCCCCCCAGGCCACCCCCGTCCCGCTTTGGAGGTGCGGGGATGGGGACCCAGAGCCCCACGGGGGTGAGCATCCTGCCGCGAAGCTGGAGGGGATGAAGCGCACGGAGGATGAGCTGTGCCCCATGTCTGAATCAAGAGGAAGCATTTGCAGGGGCAGGCACCTGCCTGGGCTTCCAATTTTATTTCTTTATTTATTTTTTCTATTCTGAAATAGAAGAAAATTTGAAAAAACCTGCACGGATTGTGTGCTGCGCTACCCGATCTGTGCAACTCCGGGCAGGAATATTGCAGGCTGAGCAAAACTTCCCGATTTCATCACTCCGAAACATTTCCTTTCGACGTCGCTTAGCTTTCCAGGCTCTGAAGAACCTACATTTCTAAGGAAAAGACTGCTGTGAACCAGCAACATGTTTAGTTTGGGGGCGAACGTGCCAGAATGAGACAATTGTGAGACATTCCAAGCTTTTTTTCCCCAACCCGTGCGGCGGTGGAGCCTCGCGGGCTGGGAACGGCGGCTTTCCCAGCAGTGCTGGAGCAAAACCCCCGAGCACAGCTCCCTGCCACAGCCCCACGGCTACAAAACGCAGTGACAGGGGGTGGCAGCGACCGGGGGACACTTGGGTGGCCACGGCGGGGACCCAGAGCGAAGCCATGGAGATGCCCAGCAAGGTGCCTCCTGATGCCGTCACCCAGCCCGAATTTGGGAAAGCTGTGCCAAAAACAATGAAAAGCATGGGGGAGCAGGTCCCCGAGGTGGGACGAGGCAGGGGATGAGGCAGGGGACAGCGGGGCGGGCGGTGCAGAAGGGGAACAGACAATTTACAAGCCGCCGGTGCGCGGCGATGAGCCGGGGCCGCTTCAAAAGGAACCAGCTTTAAATGGATCAAGCCCCGAGCCAAAAGCATAAACACTAGGAGGAAGTTTGGCTAAAGTTAAATCATGTTTTATTTAAAAATCTCCCTCTCCCTTTTGTAAGATGGAAACTCTCCATCCGAAAAGTGAAACTAAGATTGGAAACAGTCCGCAGTCATTAAGTTTATGCTGCTTTTTTTTTTTTTTTTTCTCTCCGGCTTCTCAAGTAAAATATCAACTGGCTCCACTGTCAGGGACAGGAAACATTAGTAATAAGTTCATAGATTTACATTTTCCCCAGGGAAATACAGGAATATCAGAGATCAAAAGTTGGAGAAAGGAGTTATTTTTATACAGAGTGATTTGCAACCAGCATTCATTGGGGGGAGTAAATAAATTACAGGCCCTTCACTTTGGGGTTGTTTAAGTTCTTTTTCCTTAATGCCATTCCTTTCAACTACTGTAGAGAGTCTGTCAGGACTTACACAGACCAGGAGAGACTTCCCCGCCCACGAAAAGGGCCTTTTTCCAGCAAAAAATTGCTGTCATCTGCAAATGTCAGAGGCAGCTGAAGGTTGCTGAGCCTGCGGGTCGGTGGGGTCTGGCTGGCTGGGACGGGGACACAGGACACACACAGGGGGGATTTGGGATACACACAGGACATGGGATGGGGACACACACAGGACATGGGGGGACACACACAGGACGTGGGATTTGGGATACACACAGGACATGGGATTTGGGACACACACAGGACTTGGGATGTGGGACACACACAGGACATGGGGGACATATGACAGAGGACCTGGGATATGGGATGTGACCCTGCAGAGCCATCTCAGCATGTGGAGCAATGCAGGAAAATGGCCCTAAAAAATCTAGGTTTGGGGCTGCTATCTCCAGCAAGACGCCCCCAGATGCTCCCCTGCTTTGGGTGGCGGCGTGCTGCAGCTGCAGGACGCTCTCACCCGTGGCGTGACATTGCACGGTGGGTGAGAGCCCCTCAGATACAACCAGAGCACGACGACTGCCACCAGCAGCCCCGTCCCGGCCAGGCGGGGACAGCCCTGATGTCCCCAGGCCTTGCTGCCACCGGACAGCCCGGCTGGCCTGTCCCCGCCACGGCCCCGGGCGCTGTCACCTCCAGCGGTGGCCTCGTGCCGGTGGTGGGGAGCCAGGCCCCGGCGGGGCAGGGACGCTGGAAACTCTGAGCAGGCCTCGTCTGGTGTCGTCAGTTAGCGGCGAGGCACTCGCTGCGGGCAGGATAACGGATGGTAGTTGTAAGTATCACTGGAAAAACAATAAAACGGCCTGTTAGGGTGACACGGCTGCGAACGGCGGACATTAAACAAGCGAGCGGAGCTGCCGCAGCGGCGCTCGGCCCGGCCTGTGATTGATTCCCGGCTGGAGCACGCCTCACAGAGCGCCTCTCCGTCCAGCCCCGCCACCGAGGGCTGGGAACTTCGCTCTCCCTCTCCAGCTTAAAAGTACATCCACATAAACTGTGCTTTAAGAATCCCTTAAGGTTCATTAATGTCACAAGCAGGGGAGGAGAGAAGAGCTGGAAGGCCTTGAAGTGCATGTCGGAAACACTCCAGAGAAAACTGTAAATGCTGCTGGGATGAACTGCAGGCTCTGGAGGATCAGTCGTGCTGGAAGACTATTTATTTTCCAGTCTATTTTAAACACTGGACTGTTTCAGATAAGAGCTGCCTGTGGTGGCAGACAGGATCGTGGGACTGGTGTGCAGGAACTCATGCCAGATTCATTTCTGGGGAGTATTTCCTCTCTGCCTTGATAAATCTGACTTGTCTGCTGTACCAGGTTACTTCCTTTGGAGTTCTCTCTCCTTATTATTACTTATTAAAATTGCCTGCAAATAGCACTCGGGCTTCATGCAACATCCTGTACTAACAATTCATCCTTCTCGTTATCTCAAAGCTGACAATTCCCACCAGGGCCAGAGCGGGTGGGTGGAAAAACGTCTTGAGAAGAAACAGAAATGGCCATCCCTTATTGTGAAGCCGAAGAAACCACATTTGTGGGACTGGAGGGGGCAGGAGATAAGTGGGGACTTCCCCCCTTCAAAGGCAAAACCATGAAAGGGAAGAAAAGGAGAAGAGGAGAAGGCAGCGAGCATCTCCCCTCGCCCAGCTGGCGCTGGGGTCCTGTGCTGGGGCTCGGGGGGCAGCAGCCCGGCCCCACACACTCGCATCTGTGTCTGGCCAGGGTGATCACTTTGGGGTTTTGCTGCTGCTCAGCAGGGGCTTTGAGCTGCCCAGCCCCCGGGGTTTGGGACGTGGCAGCACCCATATCAGCAGGGAGGTGGTGGAGGGCTGCGCGGTGTCCCCGTGGGCATGTGGAGGGGGAGGTTTGGGGGTGGGAGATGCTGCGGGGGCTGCGTGCTTCTCCCTCTCGGTGGGCTGGGAAGGGCGTTTGTGCCGGGAGCTCTGCGCATGGTCTGCAAGGGGAAACTCTCCCTGCACCCTGCTGTACGCCAGGGCTTGGTCCCATCAGGATGTGGCTCCCAGTCCATTTCACCTGGACCTGTCCGTGCACCTTCCTCTTGGCCTGGTGGAGCCTGAAAGCTCATCTTGGCTCCCCTAGCACAGGGCACCGCTGTGCACTTGCAGATAAAACCGTTCTCACCTGAACACCACTCACAGACACACAGGGGGACAGAGGCAGCTCCATCCTCCCCTGCCCAGGGCCACATCCAGCATCTCCACCCACCCCAACCCCACTGAGCGAAACATCCCTGTCCCTGGCTGGGAGGACAGTGCTGCCATCACACGTGGGCTCAGTCAGAGAGCATCTGCTTCCCGCTGCAGCCCCCAGGGCTGGGCTCCTCCCGCCGCCCCCTGCCAGGCTGCTAATTTTATATACCTGGGCTGCCCGCTGCGCCCACAGGGCTGCGGGGCTGGAGGCTCTCCGGGCAGGCACAGCGGGGCGAGGGCATTGAAGACAGCGAAGAGGGCGGATGAGACAGGGAGCGAGGCTCCTCTCCCCCCGAGGCACTGTGTGAGCAGCTGGAAGCACGTCCCAAAGCTGTCTGGCGCGGGCAGGCAGCGTGGATGGGTGCCAGGGGCTATTTTCAGACTCGTGGTAATATCCCGAGGCTGGAGAAGTGCAGACCCCTCGCTGGTGACACAGGCACGCAGCCCCTCGGGGCTCAGCCACCGGCGCTCGCTTGGCAGCCCCAGCACACGTCTTAAATAGCAGTTCCCGTCCTTGGTCTGATGGCAAACAATTCTGGTGCCGAACTGCAGACACCTCCTTGGGATGGGGCTGTGGGGGACGCAGACAGGCTTTTCAGAGAAACCTCTGGCAAGCAGCTTCTTCGAGGGACCTCAGTTTTGGCTTTCTAATTGGAGCCTCCCCACATCGCTTCTGGGAGCATTAACCATGATTATTTCCCTTCTCTTTCTAATCACAGCGTTCACTTTCCCTCCACGCTTACTGACAGCAGCACCGAGCACCTCGTGCTGCCCCCCCAGCTCTCCCCAACACCCCAGAGCAGAAAGTTTTGCTTTGTGCCCAGACGGGAGGACAGCACCGCGGGTTTCTCCCCGTGGGGCTGGTGGCTGACGAGCAGGGAAGCAGCTCCCCTGGCTTAGAGTTTCTTATCCAGGTCCGACCCGCCCAGGAGCTGCTGTGTGAAGCAGCCCCATCCTGCTGCCCCCAGGTGTGGGGGACACAGAGGCACTGGGGCAGCCACCATGGGGGCTCTGCAAGTAGCTCTGGGGACACCGTGGTGTGCCTGAGCCCCATGCCCATCCCCTGGGTTTTACATCCCATCCTGCTGGCTCCAGAGAGGGGCGAGCAGGAACCTGCTGCCTGTCCTGCTCCTGTAGGGCTCAGGACCCATCCGAATGTCTCCCTGCATCCCGCAGGAGATAAGGAGGTGGCTGTGATGCGGAGGGGATAACCCCGTGCACGGCACGAGGGGGCCGCTGACAGCAGCACGTCACCGGCCGGGGGCACTCGGGGCTTTGGGGAAACCTCCGAGCGCTTTGATCTTGATGGAAAGCAGGTACCGGGCAGGGGGGGGCGGGATGAGGCCTTCGGCTGCCCCTCTGCTGGAGGGGTGAGGCAAGGCCCCCTGCCCCAGCAGTGCCCAGCAGCGCAGGGGACTGAGGGGGGACCAGAAATGTATGTGCCTTTCCCGTATCACTCGTATGAGTGGGGCCGGGTGCTTGAGGGAGAGCAAAAGCAACCAAGCCTGCCAGAGCTAAGAAAGCTTGAGTCCCTGTCTTGGCTAAGTGACCCCATTTTGGCTGAACCCGGTGCAATGTAACAGCAGATGGGAACCCTGCAAAAAGTCCTTACTGCACTGGGAAATTCTCCCCGCAGCCCTGCACCTGGCTGAGATAGCTGGCGTGGCAGGCCATAAAGTCACAGGATCACTAAGGTTGGAAAAGCCCTCCAAGATCATCTGGCCCAACCATCCCCTCCCACCAATATCACCCACTAAACCGTGTCCCTAAGCACCACGTCCAACCCTTAGGTCCATGGGTTTGCTTTCCTCCACCAAAAGCCAGCTAAACCCTTCGTGACAAGGCACCCAGTGGGTGGGCGTGCAAAAAGGAGGCTGTGAAGGTGGTGGGGTCCCAGCACTGCCAACTGCACGTGGCGAAGGTGTTCCCACCATAAAACCCTGCCGGGGATAGCTCGGGGGGGTTCTATCGGCGCAGCTCAGGCGGCAGCACTTGGGCTGAGAGCGTCTTCGTGCAGCTCTCGTGGTGCATATGGTCCCTATTTACTGGGCTTCTCTGCCGCTGGATCCCTTTCTGAATAGTTTTCTGCAATTACTTTGAGTTTCCTCAGCGCAGATCGGGAGTGAAGCTTGTGCTCTGGGAGATGAACTGCAGAGCATTTGGCATAAAGGGAAGCTGTTAATTTGCCAGCAGCAGAGACAGAGGGAAAATGAAAATGAAGAGAGATAATTCATCTCCATCGCAGTGGGGTTTGGAGACGAGTAGAGCTGGTTATTGCAGGCTCCGCACTGAGGGCAGCAGAGAAATGTGTGGCTGGTGCAGCCCTGACCTGTGGGAATGTGGAGACAACCCGGGCAGAGGGGACACCGCGGGTCCCCCATCCCCGGCCTGTCCTCTGGGCATCTTCTCCCCTGCCACCAGGCTGCGTTGGTTAGACTGCGTTGTGCAGTATTTTATCCCCAGTGTGCACGGCAAAGGGTAAAGGTGGCGGTGATTTGAGTGCCTGGGGATACAGCCGGGGGCAGAGCCGGGATGCAATACCCACACCTGTGCCTGAGCTGTCCCTACGAGGCTGAGCTGCCCTTGCTCGTGCTCCAGGTGGGTTCACCTCTGCGCGTAGCCATGGAGAGCACATCCCTGCCGCACGTGCACGCCGTGGCCCCTCGCCGCTTCTTCCTGCTGGAGCATGTCGGGAAAACGCCCTGCATCTGCGTTCCCAGATCCCCGCCGCTCCCGCCCCACCTGCCTGTATTTATGGGACAGTTATTTCCTTCCAGAGAGCGGCAGCCAGCGTTGTGAAATGGCTAAAGGGGTTGGAGGAACACCCAGCCTTTCCTTAGCCCAGGGAGATCTGGACTTTCCCGGGGTGAGCAGAGCGGGGAGAGGACGTGCCGTGGGCTCTGGGACGGGGTTGGGGCACTTTCAGGATGCTATTGTTTGCCCTGGTGCCGCTTGAAACCTGGCCCATGCTGTCACACGTGCCAATAACCAGTATTTTCCCAGCAAATGGAAGCCCCGTGTTGCTGCCTTGCAGTCCTGTGGATGAGGAGGTGGAAAGCTATTGCTGTAACGCGAGCTCTTTTTGGAAATTTTGGATGTTACCAACCACAGACAGCAGCCGCCAGAACCAGGGCGGTCAGATTTTCTCTCCAGGTACTTTTCTTGACCTAAAACAACTGTGTCCACGGGGCTCAAGACCCCGCTGGCTTTGAGGGCGAGGGAGGCAGGCCGTGGGGTGCTCCCCCAGCCCCGGGGCCGCTGCAGCAGCTGGGAGCTCTGCGCCCCCGCGCTGGCTCCGTGACCAGCACGAATCAAAGCAGACGCCTCTCTTTATAGACGGCGGAGGCTCCGCTTCGCTTCCTGCCTCTAATCTGAGGATCGGTGCGAGGCAAGGGGAGGGGAGGGGAGCTCCCGTGGGGTGCTCGCCCCTCAGCCCCGCCGCCCAGCGCTGACACCCTTTCCTGACACACATTGGTTTCCTGCGCACCGCTCTCACCCCGCCTCCTACCCCTGCGTTAATTTCTACAGTGCGGTTTGTTTGGGGGGTAAAAAGTAAAAATAAAGAGAAAGAAAGCAGGTTTTTCTTTAAGGTCACTCTGGCAGCTGGCAGCTCCCAGGGATGCCCAGGCACCACGGTGAGGGGCACTGCCGCTGGCGGGGACCCTTGGGAACATCGTGGGGCAAGGCAGGGTGGCTGCAGCCCCTCTGCATGCATCCCTGGGGGCTGATGACATCCTAGGCACTGCTTTACCTCTAGCTTCGATTCAGCCGAGGCGGTGTCACCTCCCCAGCTGCGGCTGCCTCTGGTTTGACACCGAAGTGCCGCGGCCTGCAGGGCGACGGCCTGATTTGGGACAGCAGCAGGTGCTCTGCTCCCCTGCAGGCCGAGCTGCTGGGGGGGTTCAGAGGGTCCCGGGGCTGCCCCCCCTGTGTCAGCATTGCTGCGGCACAGGGCGCTTCCACGGGGACGCTTCCAAAAACCCCTTTCTGCCCCTCCAGGAAAGCGGGAAAAGTGCTCAATGGCCGCAGCCCGTCTTTAGAAAGTGGATTAGGGCTGGTGAATAGGGCCCGTCTCTCTAATGAAGTGCTGTTACCGCCAGGCTAATTGAGTAATGACATAATGCAGGCCCGCCGAGCTCTTTGTACGGGCCGTGACTCCGGGCCGCCGCGCACCACCACTTCCTCGCCGTGCCCCGTTGGGCCTCCGGCGCATTGTCGGCGGGCGAGGCTAATGTGCAACACCGTGGGCTTTATGGGGGCAACAGACAACGTGTCGCCAGCATAACCCTGCGTGGAAAATGCGGAGGTGGAGGGGAACCCGTATTAATTAGCTCGGGAGACGCCAATCTCTTCGCATGTGAAACGTGAGCCTTTTTATTGGGAAAAGTAAAACAGGCCTCACATTGCTCTCAGCGAGCCCAGTAAAACAGAAGGTGATCCATAAATATGTATGTTATGCCGGGTTTAAAATACTTTCTGATGATTTTCTAGGCAGATCTCCAATGAGTTACAGCACAGCATCGCTATTGTAAAGCCGCGGTCCCAGGCTGGTAGAGCCTGCGCTTACCCTCGCAGGAGGACGAGGGGTTTGTTGTGCGCGCTTTTCTCCCTCGTGCTGAGCTGTTAATCCTCGGATGGAGAAATTAAACATAACCTAACGGGGCTCGTTTTTAACCGGCCGCTGCTGCAGGGAGGATTTACAGACAGATCGCCCCTCACCCGCACGCACAGGGCATGGAGCTGGTGCCCACGAAGAGACAAGCACAGCCTGTGCCCATGCCATGGTGGTGCCGCAGCGCAGACTGCCCGCGCCCACGAGGATAAATCCATTTTCTTCCAGTCCTTCAGCCTCGCTCCCCTTTTCCAGGTCTCTCCCGCTCCCTTTCTTCGCGTTTGCCCTGCTCTTTGTTTCCCCGGGAAGACCCGCACCTCCCCAGCCCCGCGTTATCAGTTTATCATCCGATTAAAGATTAATTTGAGATTATTGCTCGTGTCAATAGCCCAGAGCCAGAAAAACAATAGCTACACCTGCAGCTTGTTTGTGAACCCGACTCCTTATGGCGAGCTGTTAATGGATGGAGGCTTTTACTGGGCCCGCGTGTTGACACGGGCTGGCTGAGCCCCAGCCTGGCCCTGCACCTGCTGCCCTTCCTGCAGCCCGGGGATGAACACACAAATCCCCCAAAGCCCCCAGGAATCTACAGGTATCTCGGCTGGGAAACCCATGGGCCGTGTTTGCTGTTGCTCGCCCCTTGTTCTGCCTCGGCTTCTTCTGCAAAACTCCTGTTGTTCCCTTCCCCAACTCAAAGCCAGTCTCCCAGCGATCGATTTTAATAGCGGGTCTTTCCCTGGCTCCTGCCCCGTCTCTGTTTGTTTATTCAGCATCGTGCACGTCCCTGAGCTGGGAACAGAAAGGGCTGAAAGGTGGTTTTGGTAACGGCATCCCCCGAGCCGATGAAGCCTGGCCTTTGCAGAGGTCGCCGCAGCCCCCTGCCCTTCTTGTCCTGCCTGTCCCCTGCACGAGAGTGCGCCGGGTCGCTCCGGCTGCTCAGAGAGCCGGGAATATTTCAAACAGTGAAACAGTGGCATGGGAAGGCTGAAGCTCTGGTCAGCCCAGTATCTCCACTGGGTCTGCCCCAGCTCTCCGGACCTTGCTGCCCTCCCTTCCCCAACCCCTCAACTCAGCATCAGGTCAGAGTGGCGGGGGGGGGGGGTGAAATAAAAATCCCATCCTCTCTGGGAAGAGAACGAATGTTGCGGTTTCCCCTTGAACCTTTGAATGGGCTCCAGCAGCCGGGGGGCCGTACGTGCTCGCTTAAAGGTCCTGCGGAGGCCCGTGGAAATGAAAAGGAGGAGTTCAAAGCTCGACGTCGGCAGCGTGCCGCCCCGCCGGGCGCGCGGAGCCAGCACAGCCCGCGCCCCGCGCCGCGCCCCGCCGGCAGGGCCCCCCCGGTACCTGGGGGAGGCTGATTGAATCCCGGCTTTTATGAGCGCTGACACCGTAATCTGTTACAGATGGTCACACAAGGTGGCCACCAAATGGTTCCTCCCGCTACGAGCAGGCTTCTCCCCCCCCCCCCCCCCCCGCCCCGACCCCAGCTCCCCGCCACCAAAACTGCAGCGGATCTACCTGGATGAAACGCCCAGGCTCCGGGCAGCAGCTTTACGGGGTGTTTATTTCCTGTGGCATTAAAATAGAAGGGGAAATAACAGGGAAAAACTGCTGGGGCTTTGCCATGAACCCTCTGGCTTCGCCATGCGGCACCAGGCAGGGACCAAGGGCAAGGGACAAGGGGACAAGGGCAGGGGACCATGCCGCAGCTGCTTCTGTGCCCCCTTGCAGCCAGGCCTGCCGCTCTGGGGATTTTCACGTGAAAATGAAATGGGAAAACCACTGCAACTCCTCGTAACACCAGCTCCTGGGTGCAATCCTTCACCAGCCCGATGGCATGCAGGTAGCAGAGCGCGGTTAGCCTGGTTTTGTGGGAAGGGCAGAGGGGACTTGTCCACGTCTGCAGGGTTTAGGATGGAGCTGAGCGCATCCTCGTCACGGTCCCAGCCCTGTGCTCCCCACGCACCCCAACACACCTCAGTGCAGAGCTCAGAAACATCTCTGCAGTAGAAAAAGGAGCAGCTGGTCGGGAGAGGAGGGGCTCAGAGCCACGACCATCACCCTGTCGGTGCCGCAGCCCGTCCAGACCCGGGCACACCCGGGAGCCACTGGGGGTCCCCAGGGCGCGGGGGCCAGGCTGCCGCCCGGGCAGGGCGAATGGAGCAGATGCAGCAGCAGCACAAGTGCCAGTGGGCTGCTCCTTTGTGATTCAGAGCAGGCAGCATTTCTTTTTTCCCCATGTTTTAAGGCTGCATTTGTGTTTGAAAGCCAGCGGGATTTGTCAGTGGGAGCCTCGGCTGTCCTCCACCCATTTTGTACCTTCTCTCTGAAAGCCTTGCGGCCCAGCCAGCCTCTGGACAAAGCCAGGAGCACAACTGGGAGCAGCAAAGCTTGCTAAAAAAAAAAAAAAAAAAGTTTTTTTTCACAACTCTCATTGCCTGCCCGACCAATATTAATCGAACCCCATTGAAACGGAGCTGGCAGGATTCCCCGGGTCGGCGCCAGCGCGAGGAAGATGCAGCAGCCTGAACAGGGAGCATCCGAGCAGGGCCGCAGCATCCCACAAGGTGCTGCCCTGCCCAAATCCCTTCTCCGAGTCAGTGGCAGCAGTGAAGGAGGGGAAAGGAGGGTGGCACAGCCCGTGCATGTGGCTAGGTGCACGCTGTGGGTCCTCGATGCCCAAAGGCAGCAACCCAGGGCTCCTGCCTGCTGAGAGAGGCGCAAAGCCAACAGCGCTGTGATCCCAGCCCGGTGCCCGCGGTTCTTCCCCGGCAGGAAGGGCTCTGCAGGCTTTGCTCCCTGGTTATCAGCCCCCTGACCCTCCTTCCCAGCTCCCGCAGGTGGTCCTTGCTCAAAATTGGGCTTTTTTTTTTTTTTTTTTAACTGTTTAGCTGCTTTTGCGAAGCCAGGATTTTATGGATGGAAAGCTGAAAGTAATTAGTGCCCTTCCCCCGCTTCCTGTTGGGAAAAGGAAGAAAAAAGCACACACGAGAACAAAACCCAAAACTTCCTGTCCTGCTTAATAATAAAGTAATGAATCGAACGCGGCTGGGAAAGTCAGTTTATACCGGGAGAGCTCTTAATTAAAGAAGGGCCAAGCAGCAGCTCTGCTCCGTTTTACAGCCACACACATCTTCCTGCTCCCTAACAGCCCCTGGGAGACGCGGGGAGCCGGACGCGGGCGCCGGGGCCAGGCCTCCAGCGCGCAGAGCTGGGGGGATGAGAGCTGGGGGTGTCTCCTTTATCCTGCTGGAACACAACGCCCCGGGGATGGCACCGAGGAAGCGCAGGGCGAAAGGACAAACTTGCAGCCCTGCGGGGAGGCAGGAGGAACGAGCGGCCGCGCTGCGCCACGTGCCCCAGATCCAGCCGTGGCTGGGCGGGTGCAAGGTTTGGAGCGGTGGCACGGCTTCGTTAAGTGAAAATCCCACAGACAGGCTCCTGGGGTGGCCTTGGAGCACCTGTCCCCCACGGCTGCGGGCAGTGCAGGGGGACAGCCCCACGGTGCGCGCCGACGGGCTCTGCGGTGACAACAGGATGCGCCACCTCCGCCGCCACACCGCCCACACCGGCTCACCGCGGCGCCTCGTGCCCTGCTCGTCCCCACGGCGGCGGCGTTGGGGAGCGCCAAGGGACAGCAGGTACCCACCCGGCCACCCGCGTGCCGTTCCACGTGGAGCCTACGGGACGCGTCACGGCCCCCCCTTGCCTCCCCCTCCGTCAGCCCGTGTCTCGGCACAGCTGCCCCCTTCCCCCAGCCCCGGCACATTTGGCAGGAACTGACTCAGCCTACCTTTTCCTTCCCCAGGAGGCAACCGCTCTGCAGACCCTGCCGTGCAAACAGCGTTGTGGTTCACCTGCAGCCGGCGGCAGGAGCGCGGTGTGGGAGCAGGAGGGCTGCCAGCACCCCGCTGGAGCTCAGCACCCCGCTCCCCAAAATGCGACCCCGGCCCGGGATGGAGCTGGAGCAATCCCCCCTTGCACCCTGCTCAGCTCCAGCCGTGCGTCCACCCAAAACACCCACGAAAGCCAGATTATAAATTAACCGTTTTATTGAATATCAATAAACTGTATATAATTATATAAAAAGTTTCATCAGTACAAAATCGTGGCACAAAAATATAAATACCAGTGTACCTTTGAAATGTAAACATCCTCTTTGTTATGATTCGGTGAAAACAAGGTCCAAAGAAAGATGCATTCAGGAGGCACCTGTCAATAACCATAAATAGCACTTTTGGCACACACCTGTCGATGGGCAGCCTCTGGACAGGCCACTATTGTATCAGCTGACAAGTGCCTGCTATTAGTCACAGTTCTCTTGAAAAGCAGTTGTTAAGAGTCATATTAACAGGTGCTTGAGTGCATAGCTGCTCTGTAAACAGGATTCTTGTTTGAAATGGCTACCAATGCCTTTTATGGACACCGTTAATCTTGTAGGCATTGCAAATTGTCATTGTGCTGGGGAGAAGCAGCTGCTTCACAACTAATGTGATACTGTATTATTGCATAGTTACACCTTCTATAGGCGGCATATATACAATCGGGGCGGGGGGGGGGGGGGCTGCGTTAACGCTCCTTGTCCTTCGTTACAAAAATATCGGGTCTTAAAAGTTACCGAGTGGTTATGGTAAAAAAACAAAAAAAAACAAAACAAACAAAAAAAAACAACACAAAACCAAGCCAACCCCCAAGGCTTCCCAGTCGCAATGCTCCACACCGGTGGCACGGCCAGGGCTGGGGGCTGGCCCTGCACGGTGCTGAGCGCCTGCAGCACCGGGCACCCAGCGGCATCGCCCGCACCGGGGGCTGCGGCTGCGCGCGGCTTCGGGCTCTCGTTTGCCACCCAAGCACGAGTCCGGTCCCGTGCCCTCGGACGTCCAAGGTGGGAGAAGGATCAGGCCTTAGGATTGCACAGGAGGCACCAGCGGAGGAGCGCGAGTCCCTTAGGGCCCGGCGGGGCTGCGCGCGGCCCGAGGCGGCGGGCAATGGCGACAGGAGGCAACTAACTCCTACAGACACTAGTTACAAGATACGAGTTGTGTGTTAGCAGGGCGCCGGGGCCTCAGCGCGTCCCAGAGCAGCCCGTCTCCTCGTGCTTGTGCAGCAGTGACATACGGGAGAAAGTCCGGGAGCAGGTTTTGCACTGGTACTTCTTTACATCTGAATGGGTCTGCAGGTGGGCGCGCAGATTAGAGCGGTCAGCGAAGGCCCGGTTGCAGTGTGTACAGGAAAAGGGCTTTTCACCTGTGAGACAAAGAGAAACGTTCCCAATTAACCAGTGCATCAACACATGGAGAATATCAAAGACCAGGGCATTCATTAGCCAAAGTTTGCGAGGAGCGGCGTGAAAAGGAATGCAGGCTGTTATTATTCGCCCGAGAGCCAGCGCTGCCCGGCCTGCATTCACTCAGAGGAAAGCCTCGGACTTGGGAATTTCCTGCTCACAGAAAAACCTCTGGTCGCAACCCCAGAAAAACGACGCCAGGAACATCTGCGAGCGGCGAGGCAGTTCGGCTTACAAATGCAGCCACGACATTGAGCTCCGGCCCTGAGCTAAGGGAGCCGTCTGCGGGGCGGCAGGGAAGCGGAGCTCTGTTAATTATATCATAGCGGCTGAAAGCCGCCGGCTCCAGGGTGAGTGCAGCTATTTCCTCCGCGCCCGCGCTCCCCCTTCTCCTTCCCGGCTCGCATTGAAAAGCCCGGCCAGGGTGAATTCCCCTCAAAGGCTCTTTTGGAGGAAACAAACGCCTATGCTCAATTTGGAAAGCACAATCGAGTCTTCCCGGCTTCCTTCAGCCGTCATCTTTAGTACGCTGAGAGGGTGTGAAATCAGTGCCAAGCGACAATTAAACTGTCCCGGTAGCGCCACAAAGGATGCTCGGGAGATGCATTGTAGGCGCGGGGCGGGCTGCAGCTGCGGCCCCGCACAACAGGTGCAGGGGGCGGCCGCCGGCACCTGCCCCACGCACCTCGCGCCCCGCAAACCTCCTGGTGCCCCGGGGAGCGCACGGAGCCCACGGTGGCGGGCTGGGTGTGCAGGCGGGGATGCTGCTGGCACGGTGGGGAGCACCCCAGTGGTGTGTCACAGCCCCGGTTCGTGAAATTCAGGGTGAGCACGTGCCGTCAGCTCAGGGCTGGCTGGCGCGGCACGGATTTACGGGCCGAGCCTTGACCCCACGCTCGGTTCCAGCCGGGAGGATATTTAAAGGACGTTTTAGAGATGTGCCGAGGGGGTTTGGGAAGCCCTTATCTTCCGAGATAACACCCCAACCGCTGATTCGCTTCGGGCTGCGGAGCGGGGAAGCCGGGGGCGATAAGGGAGGGAGGGAGAGGGGCGAGAGCCAGCATTACCGGTGTGCGTCCGGATGTGGCCCTGCAGCAGCCAGGGCCGGGAGAAGGCCTTGCCGCACATCTTGCAGACGCAGGGCAGCGTGTGGCTCCGGATGTGCATCTTGAGAGCCCCCAGGCTCACGTACTCCTTCTCGCAGTACTTGCAGCTGAAGGATTTCCTGGTCTGGGCGTCGCAGTGCAATTGTTTGTGCTTGGAGAGCCCGGCGAAGGTGGAGTAGGCCTTGGCACACTGGGCGCAGCGGAACCGCTCGGCGGCAGCGGGGGCCGAGGCTGGGCTGGGCGGCCCCGAGCTCTTGCCCTCGTCCTCCTCGCTGGAGAGCGCCGTCAGGTCCAGGGCAGGCGCCGCGCCGCCCGCTGCCTCCGCCTCGGTGCCCGGGCCGGCCGGGAAGAGGCTGGAGAGCAGCCCCGCGTCCCACACCAGCGGTGGGTAGTAGGCACCGGGGCCGAGCACCTCGGGCGGGGGGATGACGGACAGCGGGCACGTCTCGTACAGCAGCGGGGCGGCCAGCACTGTGGGGACAGGCAGCGCTCAGCGGGGTGCCCAGCCCCTGAGCGGGGCGAGGGGACCCCAACCCACCCCACGGGGGGCTCCGCACCCAGCAGAACGTGGTGCCTGAGCCCCGCTACGGGGCTGTGCAAACCCCCCTGGGGCAACGGGACCCAACCACATCCCACGGGCACCCCCACGCCCCAACCACCCCAAAGCCAAAGGAACCAGAGGGCCCCCAACCCACGCGGCGGGGCACAGCAGCCCACCCTGGGGAACACAGACCCACCCCACGGGAGCTCAGCACCCCATGGCAAGGGAGGTGGCAGAAGGGTCCCTGCCCATCCCGCCCCACATCGCGGGGACCTCACCGCACCCACCCCACGGGGGGAGCCCCCGGGGTCGGGTCCCCGCTCCCCCACCCACCCCACGGGGGGACTCCCCTGGGGCAAGAAGCACGGGAGACCCCGGAGCCCATCCCACCCGTGGCAATTAGCAAATTAACCCCCCCCAGAGGGGGGCAAAAAGCCTCCCGGCCGCTCCCCCCCGGGGACAGGAGGCGCCCCCGCGCCGTGCTGCAGCCCGAAGCCCTCGGGGGCGGCTCGGCACGGCTCGGCTCGGCTCGGCACGCACCGGTCTGGCTCTCCAGCTCGCTGTAGTTGGGCTTCTTGCTGGCCGAGAAGTGCTTCTTCACCAGGAAGGAGCGCGGCATCTTGCAGCCCCCGGTGCCGCCGCCCGCCGCGGGGCCGCCGCGCCCGTTAATATGGGATCGGGGCCGGGGGGCGGTGCGGGGCCGGGGAGGGCGGTGCGGGGCCGCCCCCGGCTCCCGGAGCCAATGGGGCGGGCGGGGAGGGAGCCCGGCAGGTGCCGGCCCCAGCCCCGGGGCCGGGCCGGGGGGAGCGGAGGGGCCGCGGGCGCCGGGACCGGGATCGGGGACCTGGGACACGCCGCTGGTGCCCGCGGGGAGGGGGTTTTGGGGTCCTCCGTGCGGGCTGCTGTGCCCCGCCGCGTGGGCTGGGGGCCCTCTGGTTCCTTTGGCTTTGGGGTGGTTGGGGCGTGGGGGTGCCCCCACTGGGATGTGGTTGGGTCCAGCCCAGGATCCCTGGGGATGCTCCCCGGGGAAGCCGGGCATCAGACCTCTGTGTCCCGTCCTGTCCCTTCCCTGCTCTCCCCTTCTCTTCCCTTCCTATCCTTTCCCTTCTGCCCTTCCCTTTTTCCCCTTTTCCCTTCCCATCCCTTCCCTTCTTCCTTTCCCCTTTTCCCTTCCCATCCCTTCCCTTTTTCCCCTCCCCTCCCCACTGCCCAGCCCCAGCTCTGCCCCCCCGGGGCCCGGCACCTGCTGGGCGCTGTTTGGCCGCAACCCGCCCCAAATGCAGAAGTGGAAGCGAAGCTGGGGGGGGGGGGGCACACACAGCTGCAGCCCCCCGCCCCATTGCTTGGAGCCGCATCCCTCCCTCCTCTGCTGCAGGACTGCCCTCGGCTTCCCGCGGGTGTTTCCCCCTGGGATTTGCCCCCGGAGGATCAATGGGGGGGGCCGGGGCCCCCCCGTGGGTGCGGCGATGGGGCTGGGGCCACTCCAAGACGTGGGGTTTTCTCTGTGGGAAACCCCTTCGTCCCGCAGGGTGGCGGATGGATGGTGGGAGCCCTCCCCAGGGCTGCACGTGGGGGAAAAAAAAAAAAAAAAAAAGGGGAAAAAAAAAAAAAAAAGGAAAAAAAAAAAAAGGAAAAAAAAAAAGGAAAAAAAAAAGGAAAAAAAAAGGAAAAAAAACCACCAAAGCCAGACAAACAAACAAACAAAAACACTTTTACCGGAGGGAAAATCCGGATCCCGGAGGACGAGCGGCAGCCGCCCCTTGCGCCCCCCCGGCCGGGGGGAGCGGCCCCGGGAGCGGGGTCCCGGCGGCGCGCCCGGGGCTCCCCCTGCTGGCGGCGCGCCCCCGCCGGGGCCCTGGAGAAAAGCCCCCGGGGCGCAGCGCTTCGGCAGGCCGCCAGCCTTGCCGGGCCGGGGGCAGCTGGCAAAGCCACGCCTGAGTTTAGCAGTCCTGACCGGGCGAGGCTAATCCCTCCCGTGCCGGTCTCAGCGGCGGCCGCGTGCCTCTGTCAGGTTGGCTGTGCCTTTGTCACACGGGCACCGGGACCCAGGCCACGCTGTTAGCGCCTGACCACGGGCAGGGGCCTTTACAAGAGGCTGTTCCCCAGGGCAAGGAGCCCAGAGGGATTTAGTGCGGGTATTCCAGATGAAGTGATGCTGATCGTGTTAGGCAATTAATACCGGCATCAATTTATCAGCAGCTTAAGGCCACCGTTTGACCAGAGACAGATTCATAAAAAAAAAAAATAGCCTAAATGCATGCTCGTCTCCTCCCCTCTTGTCCCTCTCCCTACGTGCTAATTTTGCTGGCTCCCTGTGCCAGACGCTGGGCATTTCACAGGCCAAGGCAGCCCGATTGCATTACCGCCAACAATGGGCCTTTGGGACTCAGCGCGGCCACAAGATCAGCTGCTGACGAGGTGAAAGCAGCTCCTCTGGCAGAGCACTTGGCTCTCCTGCAGTCATACTTCACGGGATTTAGGAGCCCAAACCAGCCCCTTCTGCAATAAGGCCTTTAAAATTGAGTTCCTGCACACCAAAGAGATGAATCAAGGTGGAACAACACACATGCCTCTCACCAGAATGGCTTTTAAAAAATCAATCAGCAAATACCACTAAGAGATATCCCTGCGTGTAAACAAGTTTGTATTTGTTAGGCTGATGAAGTCAGCAGCACAGACACAAAGCTCCTCAGCAGTTAAGTGGAGATCTACAGCTCGCTTTCCCTGAGTGGTTGTATGAATGACGCTCATCACAGCAGAAAAAGCAGCGCTATAAATTCCGCTGCTATCAAGCTAGGAGGTGCCAAAACATCGCTCCTCATTCGCACACAAATGTAATCAAAGTAGAATTACTGTGCATTTTCCAGCCAATCGTTTTGGTTTGTACCATGTGAAATAATTTCCAAGCAGTAAGGTGAAGGAAATCAAACCCGAGCTGTGTAGTCGGTAACAGCTCTGTACAGACAGGGCACCACCACTCTGCCTGAGCAACTAGATGGATCTCACCCAGCGGTGCTGCAAGCCAATTCTCACCTCCTCGTCACAACACAAGGACATGAACATCACAAACCTGACAGGCAGAGGAGTTAAAGCCATAGGAGTTGGAAAGATTTCCGCTAAAAAGCAAAGCCCTCCTGGACAGCCGACCTTTCCCGACTCGCCAAGGCAATCCAGGGGTTTGTTGCTCTGGCTTACAGGAACGTTAGCCTACCAGACCCCACCTGCAGTGTTCTGCCCAGCTCCAGCAGCGCTTGCTCTCAGCCAGATTAGAATCGCATGAGCTCATTTTCAGATGGGTTACTGGTTTTTATAACCCATCTGGTCCATTGTTTGGAAGATTACAGAAGAAGCTGCTACTAACAATGAACCCGTACAAAACGGCCCGTTGAGATAAAGGTGAAGTCTCTGCAACGTTTCCCAGTTCCTAGCGTGCTCTGTGCAGCTTTACACAGCCAGCAGGAGCTGCTTTTAGGGAGGTGCTAAAATGAAGTCTATGGACCAGGAGGAAGAAATGGCAAAAGCTGACATGAAGGTAGGGTTTTTATAAGTTAAATGAACTTTATTTATAACTTGTCTTCAAAAGTCAAAAACATGACAAAAGTAATTGCTCAGAAGCTTCAAACTGCTCCTTAAACATTTTGTCAGAATTGCGTGGAAGTGCACTTAGAACAGTAGCAGAAATCTAGACTCGGGCCAATCTTTATCACAAAACTTTGTTTTAGCCAGAACCCAGAAATCCCTACCCAACCACTAGCACATTGTAATCTCTTCACAGACCAAGCATTAGAAATAACCAGCCCCAAAACACAGTACTTTTCCCACACTGATGTATTTTTTTCCTAAGACTAAGATTCCAGTCACCAAGCGGATACCTCAGTGTGAGTCTATACCAGCCTTACCACGTTGGGAAAAACACACCTAAACCGAGCTAAATATATTAGAAGACACAAACTTGCTGGACACAAAGTTTAATCAAGATGTTTTAGCTGGGGTGCGTTTCATTTCTTAAGGGTAAGGCTATGCTGCAGTCTGCAGTGTGTGAAGATATTAAGTGTATCGGTCAAATAAATTAATTAGTACTCAGCTCTGTGGCGATGCAGGCCCACTGCTCCAATCAGGCATGCCAAGTTAAATTAGACCAGACATCTCAACACTACGACTCCGATTTGCAAGTTCCGTTCAGGTCTCTCACATTGCTCGATCTCAGCATCTTGATCGTGCAATTAGTGTTAAACTAAAAAGGAAGCTCTACAGTAAAAGTGTGTAACTGAGTATCAAGTATCCATTTTCTATGAATTCGAACTTTTGTTTATATTTTACTTTTTCTTCGAAAGCTATACCTCCATACTCTCTCTATGGAAAACAATCTAAGTACAGCTTCAGCCACCTTAGCGACATTTAAATGAAAACAGGAATTCAAAATACTCGTTAGAATCTGTAACGCAGAAGGCAGTGCTGTGCAAGTGCTACGGATTATAAGTTTTGCTACCAGCTTGCCTTGAGGGATGGAACAACTAGGAATATATAGATATATATGAAATTCTTAGTTTAAATAGAAGACGGATATTGAGAAAGCTTCTGAATTCCCCTATAAGCGTAAGGCTTAAGATTCCTAGAAAACCAATTTTTTTAAACACTGATTTAATAATAGGGCCAACAAATATGATTAATATTTGCTATACCAGTTGAAAGTTATGCATTTTAGCTAACACCAAAGCTCTATTTTCCAGGCTAGAAATTATGATC
This sequence comes from Anser cygnoides, assembly GCF_040182565.1. NCBI lineage: Eukaryota > Metazoa > Chordata > Aves > Anseriformes > Anatidae > Anser > Anser cygnoides. Next base: position 8,823,309 of record NC_089888.1, read on the forward strand.
AAAGTATGGAACAAAATCATAATCAGGTGTAGAACTAAAATGTTTTGAACTAGTTTCTTACACAGCTGCAAACAGTTTTGCTAAGGAAGGTTGTAGTTTGAAGACGCATACTGAAGACATGTTTTCCATATAACCGAGAGGCTGCCTGTAAGAATTCAAACACTGGTAAACATGAAATCACAGGCCACTTTAAATGGGAACTGATCTGATGATGAGTTAGCACCTAGGGGTCTCACTAAAGGAAAACAGCCACAAATACACCTCTTATACTATCATTTAAGAAATGTAAACAAGATCAGGGAAGAAGAGATTTACCAGCTAGTTTATGCCAGTCAGTTTGCAGTATTTCTGGCTTTAGTCAAATGAACACAACTGGAAAAAAGCAATCAGAAGACAGGCAGATGTGAATGAAAACAGACCTGTCTCCTCCACGCTGACCTACAATTAAGTTTTGTGTGAAGCAAATAAGAAAATTAGCCTTACGTGGTTGAACAGCAGAGTCATGTTACTAAAAAACCAAGAATGATACAGAAAGATCAAATGGGGATTCAAAACTAAGATTAAAGTCTTCCACATTTCTGGATGCCTGAGTTCATCTTGGCATGGACAGGGAGAAGTGCAAGGATGCTGGCCATTTCCCTCTCATGGAAGCTTGGTTTGACAATTAGTCTTCTTTTTTATTTATCCCGCAAAGAACGCATCAAAACCTGTGCCATCATATCATCTTCATCAGCATCGTAATCCTATGAACAAAGGGTACAGAAAGTCTTTTACTGCAAGAGCCATATTGGTTAACACGACACAAGAACAGCTGTCTCCTCTGACTTGCCAGCAATCCAACTTCTCTCATGATACCATCTGCACGGATTACATTTTACAGTAGTGGCTACATAAAAAAGCTGGGTTTTAAGAGTCATCAGGCTCACGTATTCCAAGGGTGAGGAAACACGTACCACAAAAGTATCATATGAAAACCGGTGTCGTCTCTGAAGGTGCTCCATGAAGTTAGCGCTCCTGTAATTTGGATCTCCCCACGGCATTGAGGCACAAATTGGGCAAACCTTCGAGAAATAAATAAAAAAAGCCAATTAAGCCCCAACAGTTAAGTGCTTCAACATTTATACTAGAAAGGGTAGGACAAAGTGTGGAAAACCGAAGAGTGAGATTCATAACTATCACTATTCTGAACGCAAAGTGACATCAGTTACTTTGCTGGGTCATTCACAAAAGCCTCTGGTAACCCTGAATTATTTAAATTCAGATCTTAGACCTCTGAACAGGAACAGTTTAGTCTTCTCTCTACATATTGGAAATTAGAATCGATCACAGCTGTTTGCTTTAGAAGATTTCAGGCTTCATTTCTCAGTGACAGAGAAGTTTCCTTGGTCACCTTTGCAAAGATCACCTCTCTCCAATCATTTTTTTCCCTAAATAAATTTGGAATTTCAAAGAACTTTGAAGACAAATGAAAGCTTCTAATTCAATTCCAAGTTTTGCAACTACTTTTATAGGAGATACAGTATCACCAGATAAAGACTACTAGAACTAGATATATTTTTTTCAATCATTTTTTCCACAGTAGTTTTTAATACCTTATTAAGGAAGACAGCAGAGAGAAAGTTTTTTAATTACACTGTATTAATTGTATGTTTGTTATTGCATCTAGTTTACTTCGAAAGCCTACCATTTTCCAAATATGAGACGAATATGTAAAGTAGATGCAATAAGAATTGAGACTAGTCACCTTCAGAGAATGTACCGAAAAGCAAGATTAAAATTACGTAGAACTGAAAATGCATGAACAGCATCCCCACATTTGACTTTAACAGAAGCAATTATAAACATGTACTTAACTTCAAGCAGTAAGTCTCTAATTCATTGTTTCAAAGGGATTTAAGACTAGACTTCATTGCAATTCCTGCACCAAGACTTTTTATTACCACTTGTTTTGCATCCATGCTGTGCAATGTTTTGCAGTGTTCAACTAGTCCTTCTTGATCAAAGTTTTTCTCGCTGCAATACGGACAAGGAAAGGTAAAGCGATTGGGGAAGTTCCTAGTTGAGGGAGAAAAAAAAAGAAGTGATTTATTATTTCCATGGAGTTCAATGTACAAAACAATCTATCATTTTAGCAAAGTTGAAAGATTTGGGATTCACTACTCTGAAGTTATCTTACTAGCTACTAAAAATAAAAATTATTCTATGCAATTAAGACAAGCAAATTTCAAGAATCAGCCTTTTAATCCCTAATGATACCTTAAGGAACTCTTAATATCATACATTTTTACATAAAAATATTCCTTCTGCAAAGCCTACAAGCGACACGTATCACCTTCTTTTATTTTTTACTTTTTAAATGCACGGGGTACCACCCAGCATGCTAAAACAGAGATAAGCAAACTGCAGTCAGCTCCAGATTCCCTCCGTTATAAGTTACTAGCGTTAAGAGACAGAAAGACAGTTATTATTAAAGAAACGTTTCTACCAGGTACCCTGATCTTGTCTTGTGCATAGACTACATAGAAAAGGCGAAGAGTTTGCTTAGGCACAGTCAGTCACAGGATTAACGTTTTTTTTTTTGCGAAAGGATTAACAATTAACAAACAAACTGTGTGAAGAGGTAAAGTCTGCTTTTACTGCAAAACTCTACAGTTTGCATGAAAGACCGTAACGCAGTTTAAAACAACAACAAAAAAAGCTAAAAGGCCTCTTCTCAGAAGAGGGATCAAGTTTGAGACTTTATAACGATTTTTCAGCAACAGCCCTCTTTTTGTGATCTTAAGGGCGAGCGCTTCCAGAGAAGAGCAGGTTACCTGGCGTTGTGGAGTGGTTCTTTAGTCACAGCTTTCACACCCTCCATGATATAGCTCTGGTACTTTGAACAAGAAGCTGCATGGCTGCGCATCTTTGAGAGATACATCTGTGGAGGTAACAATCACACAGCAGCGTTAATTTAAGTTACTTGCACTTACTTCTACAATTCTAAGCAAAAGTAAAAAACGCATAAAGCAGCTTTCTGCAGACAGTGCTAAAGCAGGAAAAAAAAAAGACATTTCAGCTGATAAGGTGGAAAGCTTTAAGATTACAGATAAGTTAACCTGTAACTTTGCTGCCTGTAATAGTCTACCAATACAGTACTGTTTAGGACAGCCTACTTGACTTAACCCACGCTATAACATGAGAAAACGTACTTTATAAAAAGCCTGCTTACCTCATTGCTGAGGAGAAGAGACAATAAATGAAAAATAATTTGGCTTTTAGTACAGATTGTAGCACAGATTCAATTACAGGTTGAACAACTGGTAATCAACACACCACGGTTTTCTATTGGCTGCAACGATGAAAAGAACACTGCCCAGAAATTAAAAGTGAAATCAACCAAACAGTGCTGCTCTCACTTTGGTGTCTAGTTATCCTTTTCTTGTTGTTTTGCCATCAGTTAAAATGCTCTGTTCTAGACTCAGTTAGTGCTAAGTAGCCTAACTTTAGAAAGAGGAAGGAACCAACAGGAAGATGCCGTGCACGTATTTGACATGCAGGACACCAACAGCACCCCTACAGAACATAACTGCCCAAATAAGTGAAGTTGGTCTCTCAACTGTTTTAAACGAAACAAATAAGCTTCTGTTTAAGAGCTTAAGTGATCACTATCTAAAATCATATCCACTATTTCACTGTGATGGTCCTCCCACAAGCTCACAGTATCAACTTCAGAAGCAGTACTTTACTATTATTTTTATATCAACATCTCTCACTTGAAATCCACTTCCTCGGCAGGTAATACCGAACATAAAAAACTGTTGCAAGAACATCAACATTTGGGTGCTGCCAATATAAAATACCAGCAGCACTTCGCAAAACAAACAATTTGACCCAATTCCATAGAAAGCAGAAAGCGATTCACCTCCCTGGACGCAGCAGTGCTGCACAGGCACACCACACACATCTCATCCTGATGCCCTCCCGTACCTTTTTGTTGCAGCCATTACAAGTGGTTTCCGTCGCTTCGATCTGCTTTTCCAAGTCCAGAGCCCTGCTGCCGGGCGCCAGGGTGCTGCGGCAGACGCCACAGACCGGCTTTTTGGGCTTGAGGCACTCCTGCAGGCACGGCGTGCAGAACCTAGGGTGGGCAAAGGGAAAGAGAAACCAAGATGAGAAGCGGCAGGAGGAATGCTCCTGGCAGCCCAGTCCCTGCTGGCACCCAGCCCCAGGGAGGGGCAGCACCACAGCCGGTTACACTCAGCCTCCACATCCTCCAGGAGAGGAAACTACGGAAAATATTAACTAACAGTAGATTTTGGTGGTGTTGTCTCTCACGGAGGCCTTACTGCAGCCACAGGTGGGGTGAGCTGGGGATGAGCGAGCCACGCCTGCCTCAACCCCCACGGCCCCCCAGGCCGAGGCGAGGCGCTGAGGGCCCAGCCGGGAGGGCCCCAACCGACCCCGGGCCTGGGCCCGGCCCCCGACCCCTATCCCCTAGGCCTCAGCCCGGCCGCAGCCCCCCCCGGTCCCGCCCCCGGCCGCTCACACGTGTCCGCAGGGGACGCGCACGGGGCTCTCGAACACCTCGAGGCACACGGGGCAGGTGAGCCGTGCCAGCGGGTCGGGCCGCTCAGGGCCGCGGGCGGAGGGCGCGCAGGACGCCGAGGAGCCGCCGCCGCCCCCCGCCACCGCCATCTTGCCGGCGGCCGCGGCACGGCCACGCCCCTTCCGCCCTCCCGAGGCCACGCCCACTCGAGGGCGGGGCCGAGACAGGAGGGGTTAGGAGATGAGGGGGTCGGTTGCTAGGGGGCGTGGTCTGTCACTAGGGGCGTGGCCTAACCATATGGGTGCGGACAGTTGCTAGGGGTGAGGTCGGTTGCTACGGGTGCGGCCTGTTGCTAGGGGCGGGGCTTGTTGCTAGGGGCGGGTCCCGTTGCTAGGGGCCTACCCCGCCTCCCGCCTCCCCGGCCGCCCCGCCGCATGACGTCACCCGCCGGAAGTCCCCTCACAGCGGGAGGCGGGGCTTCCCTCCCCCGCCATCCACTTCCGGGGCGCTCCCCCGCCGTGGGCCGGGCCGGGCCGTGCCTGGGCCGCCCCAGCCGCCGCCTGCAGCCGCACGGCGCCGGAAGCCGCCGGGGGCGGCCCCGCGTCTGCTTCCGGGTCACGGCGCGCTTCCGGCAGAGCGGCGGCGGAGCGGAGCGGAGCGGTGAGGGACGGGCCCGCCGCGGCGCGGCGCGTGAGGGGGCGGCGGGGGCGGGCCTGGCCCTGAGGGGGCCGCGCTGAGGGGGCCGCGCTGAGGGGCGGGGGCGGCGGGGCGGCGTCCTGGGGGTGAGAGCGGCCGGGGCTGCGGGCCGGGGGTGCTGGGGCCCCGGTGCCGCCCGAGGTGCCGCCCGAGGTGCCGCCCGGCGCCGCGTTGGGTCTGAGCGGCTGGCCCTTGGGTCCCGGTGAGCCGAATCCTCAATTAACCGTTTGGCGAAGGCCCGGTGCTCGCGGGTCTATCGGGGCGCGGGGGACAAGGGCCTGCCCCGCGCCCCCTCCCGCACGCGGGGCTGAGCCGTGCGGGGCCGCGCAGACCGGGCCCCGTCGCCGCTCCTCTCGGCGGGGCTCCGACCCGGCAGCGCCGCAGCCCCGTTGTGCTCCTCGCAGGCCCCGGGCAGATCGCTGCTCGCGCCTTTCCGCAGGATTCCGAGGCTTTCCGTTGGTAATCCGCAACAAAGCCCCCGTTGCTTCACCCGCTCCGCCAGCCGCTGCGTTCGTAGCGCCGTACTGATCCCCGCCGGCCCCGTCACCGCGGCGGGTGGCCGCGTGCGGGCTGCCCCGGTGAGCGCGGTGTGCTCCCGTACGGGCAGAGGAGCAGCCCTGCGGGGGCTCCCTGCCTTGGCTGTGGTGCCTCGCCTCTCGGCCGCGTGAGCTCTGGCATGTGTGCATTGAGCAGGGCTGGGGCTGGCAGCGCCGCTGAATGTCACAGTTCACGGGGTCTCGCTAAGGCCCTTCCTTTCCTGCGGGGACTTTCCTCACCCTGAGGTCTTCTACACACAAGCAAGCTCTGTCGCTGAGTAGTTATTAACGTTGGTGACGGCAGAATTGTAGCATTTAATCCAACTCCTTGCCAGCACGAGATCCCTGCTTACCCTCAGGGCGTGTTAGCGATGTGCCAAACGAGGATTGTTCTCTGAAGCTCTCTCGTAGAGCTCTTCTTGCTAAGTAGCAGAAATGTGGTTGGTTTTGTCCACAGACTTCATCTTGTACAATCTCAGGAGGAGAGAGCTAGGGGAGAGAGACAGAACTGCTCATGGAGGGGGCTGAACTAACTTCAACTTCTGTGCTCTCCCTCTTGGTTCACGGTTGGGAAGTGCTAGGTTGGGCTTATTTAACAATGAAAGCCTGTGGTCTGCTTTTTAATCTCAGGGTTTTCGGGTAGTTGAGAGTCTGTTGGCCTGCTGCTTACCTGCCTTTGGGACGGCAGTGTGGAGAGGCTCGTTTGGGCACCAGCTTCTTCTGTGTAGTACGGGAGCTCAGTAAGGTGAAGAAGCAATTGGACCTGCAAACAGAAGCCTGTGCGGTGTTGAAGCAGGAGTGGCTTTGCTGTGTTGTGATAAAACAGCTGAAAACGGCAGTTGTAGTTGTCTTTGTTGGAAAGACTGCAATCTTTGCACCTGCTAGCGCTCAGCTGAAGCTTCGGCTGCACTTCAGTGCTCGGGGCAGCGCGTTCTGTAGGGTGGCCACAAAGCACTCGGCACAGGGATGGCCCGGGCATGCCATCAGGTGGATGAGCAGCAGTCAAAAGCCTAGAAAATGGTAGAAATAAAAAGGTGAAGTGCATTAATCTGCTCGGTCTGTGGGCTGTCCTGTGCTACTAGGGGAAAAAAAAAAAAACAACACAGATGCTTTCCCAATATGAGCAAAATGAAACTTTGTGGGATTTTGTAATCTCTGTATTGCTGTGCAGGGCAAAAAAAAAAAAAAAAAGAAAGAAAAACTGATTAAAATCATGTTTGCGTAAGTTGTTTGAACTGAAAGGGTGAGGTCAAACGAGAGAAGTCCTAAAACAAACGAACCAACAACAAACCCTCATTTTTTCCTCTCAGTCCTTTGCTGTGAGTTAGTTTTGCCTTGTCTCCCTAGCCCAAGGAATCTTCAAGCTGGACACGCGCCTACACGGACTTCCTTTCATCAGACGTTGATTTAGGTTTATTGTGCTCTGTTTTAGGCAGATGACTGGAAAAAGCAGTAGCGAATGCCAGGGAGAAGCAGGACACCAGCCTTCCTGTAGGTGCCTGCGCTTTTTCAGAGACCTGGAGAGGCTGTTCAGGGAGCTCCTGCTCTGCGAACCATTTTATAGAATCCTGTGAAGCAAATAGATGCTGGGGACATCTGGGATTTATGCAACGGTGATGACTTGTCTTTGTTTTCAATTTCTGTTCCAGAGGAGTTGCTGTTACTGAGGATTCTTAATGCCAGATAACCAGCCCACTGCCGAACAACCATGAGAGAGGCGAGGTAGCTTCCCAGGCGTGAGACAAAAACTGATTTCAATGGATACAAAATATAAAGACGATTTATTTAGGAAGTATGTACAGTTCCATGAGTGCAAACTGAGTGTCTCTGACAACAAGCAGCGTCCTATTAATGATGAGTATTTGCGAGTGGCAGCGTCCGCCTTATTTTGCCTTCCCAAAATTGATCCCTTTTATAGATTCCGGTTGATAAAATTTTATGAGATGGCTGAAAACTCACTGAGAGCTCTGAAATCCTCAAGTTTACATTCTCTCCATAATGCATTCAGCATGCTCGAGACAGTTGGAATCAATCTCTTTCTTTATCCCTGGAAAAAGGAGTTCAAAAATATTAAGGTAAGACATCTTTTGTGTGACAGTAGTGAGAACGTGATTTATTTTTCTTTTTTAAGACATTCCATGCATTTCCCTTAAGATGACTCTTTTTCCTGCACGTTAGGCTGATGTATGTGTGTGACTGTGTGTAGAGCTGGTAAACAGAAGCTGTAAGAAAGGTAAAAGGCAAAGTTTGTACTGGTGAGGCTGTCCCGACAGCAAAGTACAAGCTCTGTCTGCATTTCTAAAGTAATTATAAAATAGAAGAAGAGCTTATTTTAAGGTTTTTGCTCACCTGTCCTGTTACTGTCCCTAACATCTACTCAGAGATGCTTTTACTAGGGTGAGTGATTAAGTTGTGTTTAAGCTCACCCATAGTTTTGGTTTGATGTTGCAACAGCTATTAATGCAGCATGAGCACTAACAGTCAGTGCAGGCTTTCAAGCTGACGCTTTGCTGGGGTTCCTGTGTGTAGCTTGTCAGTTCTCAATTAATGAAATTTTGATTTTAATGCACTTTTAAATCCTTCATGCCAGGACCTCGCAGTGAGGTGTAGGAACTCGTGCATTGCTCGGCTTGACTGCTGGAAGTCAGCTACGAGTTCTCTGCTGACGATTTTCTGTTTTATCTGTGGCCTGTCCTTACGTTCTTACTCAAAGCTGCTGCAGCGTTTCCATAACGGATGCTGCAGGTGACTTGAACGTTTGAGGCTTGCAAGTTGGATAAAAACATTTTTGGTTTATTTTAGTCTTTTGCAGGTTGTGTGCGCCAGTGATGGGTATTTTTGCTTTTTTCTTAAGACGCTTTTGCAGTTTAGCAGAGAATTTGAACGTTAATGGTGCATTTCATAGATCCATAGAATGGTTTGGGTTGGAAGGGACCTTACAGATTCTCTAGTTCCAACCCCCCTGCAGTGGGCAGGGACGTTTGAGAGTCTTCTCTCTCCTAAGAGAAGGCTGTGCCTTTCTTCGCTGTATCTGTATCACTGTGCTTAAGTTCTGGCCTTTTTGGTGCTGGCTGATCCAGCCAGGGTATGTCTTGACGCGCTGCTGCTACTGGCTTCAGTTGTGCTTTATGGATCCGGTAGCAGTTCTTTACAAAGACACGACGGGCAGGCTATTCCTCCCTGTGACCCCGACCAACTCCAGCTGTTAACAGCGTACCTCAGGTATGGCAGGTGCGAAGGGAACTTCGGCTCGTGCAAACTCCTCTCCGTTTTTGGGCTTTTTTAGTGGAAACTCTTGACCTGATACTAGATTAAAGAAAACAGGCACTGGAGTTGCATAGTAATTATACACCCGCAGACACCCCCACACAGAAGAGTGCATCTGAGTATATTTAAACCTGGATAGAAGAGGGTTGCGGTGCTCTTGCAGGAATGCCGAGCTCTTGTTATCTTCAGCTGTCGCATGTCCAGGGGGAATACATTAAATCTCTGCCTTTTGGCTTTTATGCTAGACTTCTAAACAGAGACATTGCTGGTACGTATAAGAGTTAATGTACAGGATAGTGAATTAAATCGGCAAGGAGGACATTATGCTAATCAGGCTTTCAGCTTGAACGAAAGTTCTCCTACTCTGAATTTGCCTCATGCAGAATTTCCATCTGCTGAACAGGAGGGATGCAGAAATGGGAGATGCATGTGTTCTCTGTCGTCGTTCTGTTTAATTCTGTAGTATCTGTCACTGAACTATCTGAACATCTCGTCCGCTGAATTTGTAACCTAGTTTTCCTTTTATTCTCCCCCCCCACCTCCTTAGACCTACACTGGACCCTTCGTTTATTATGTGAAGTCTGCTCTAACTGAAGATGATGTAAGGCAGATTCTGAACTACATGGGCTATGTCCAAGAACTGGGAACAACGTATAAGCTCAAAGAGCAGGTTGATGCCATTCAGGTGAAAATGGTTTCATTTGAGCTCTTTTTGGCCAAAGTGGAATGTGAGCAGCTTCTTGAGATTCATTTGCAAGTGAAGGATAAAGGCTACTCGGAGATCGATGTCATAAACGAACGGAAAAACAGCAATGAAGATGTTAGAGGCTGCTCAGAAGCCATGAAGCGGCGTGCAGAGTGCAAGGAAAACTTGAACACCTCCATGGCACGCATGGTGCTTCAGAAGTCAGCAAGCGAACGGGCCTCTAAAGATTACTTCAAGCCGAAGGTGAGCAAGCCTTCTAAATCAGTAGACACATACGATAATTACTGGGAAAATAAGAAACCGCCTTTGATGAGCTCTTTGAGTCTCAGGAAAGAACCAATTCTAGTCGATGCGGAAGATGACATTAAGGACGAAATCATCCGTCCGTCACCCTCTCTCCTGACAATGTCAAGCTCCCCACATGCATGTTCTGATGAATTCTTGCCAACTTCATCTCATCACAACGGCATGTTAAGAACAAATGTCCCTTACAGCTCCTATTTTTCTGCTCAAGAGGACTTAGATTTATATACTGACCCCGATTCGAGAAGTATGTTAAATTTTAAAAGACAAGAAGCTATTAAACCTGATGTCTGGCTGCTAAGAAACGATGCCAACCCTGTTTACCACAAACGCGCCCATCTAGCCAAAGAGACAGCTTCCATCAAGTGCCAAAACTGTGGTGTACCTTGTGGCACTTCTGTTTGCCAAAAGTGTGACAATCTGTTCAACTCTAGGCAGGATTATCCAGCGGTGAAACAGAGCACCTACTCCATCAAACCGGTTCCAAACGACGGCTTGTCTCCTGCATCTGCTTTAAGAGAGAAATCTCAGTACACGTCACAGACTCAGAGTCAGGAGAGGGCTTCTCAGTTCAGTTCGAAATCCAAATCTTCAGGCACCTCACGCTGTGGCTTTTGTAACCGATCCGGAGCTGCAAACACTTGCACGTTTTGTTCAAAAGTCTCATGTGACACTTGCCTCAGTGCTTACTATTACGATCCCTGCTGTAGAAAAAGCGAGCTTCACAGATTCATGCCTAACAATCAGTTAAACTATAAGTCGGCCCAGCTGTCCCACGTAGTTTATAGATAGACTCGATCGGTCTGATTTGCAGGGGAAGGAAAAGGGGAGGGGAAAGGGCTATCACAACTTACGTTCTGACTCCACTGATGAGAAAAAAGCACTGACCTCTTACGGAAATGACATGCCCAAATATTTGGAACCATGGTTCAGTGATCGGGTGCCAGTTCTTGATTTTTGTGGCTTACCAAATGCTGCAGATACATTAGATTTCATGCTGCTATAATTTAGGTAACTCCTAAATAAATCATCGTTCCTTCTCAATTGAAATGGGGGAGAAGAGCACATTTTTCTTTAAAACTTGGCAGCTGTTGCATTTTAGAAAAGTGACATCACACCTTTCACACCATTTTAGTCATCTTGCCCAAAGGAAACCATGCGAGGCTTTAAGAAATAAGATTCTCATTTTCTGGGGGTGATGGAACTACTGCCGGTTTTTGGTAAAGTATGACTTTAAAATGTGCAAGAAATATGTGAATGGCTTGTTTTGCCAACAAGGACTATTTTTCAAAGTGTGTCTGCATTTCTTGATCTCCGAAATGCAAACACCACAGCATCTCTTCTTTTCATCTTCATGTTTCTTCCTTCTCCCCTTATGTCCCGGTTGTTTATCTCAAGCTTATATAATCCGAACAATATGTGCTTTATTTTCTAGTGTTGCCAATATCATCCTGGTTTTTACTGTATGGTATTTTAAAAAGGTGAACCTGTGTTCATGTCACTTAAATTATGCCTAGAGTGTCGTCCTTCCAGATGAGTACCGATTTTCTTCACTTTCTGTTGCACATGTATTAAGTACTGTTCTTTGTACTGTAAATAGGTAATTTGGAAACAGTTTATTTTTAATAAATATTTAATATGTTGAGTTTTTAAAAGTGGTAAAATCATTATAACTATGAAGTCTCTCTGGGTTATTTGTTCAGGTGGCGTTTTGTTTTTACTTGTACTGTATTTCACAGCTTGTTATGGTCACTGTGGCAGACTGATGTTATTGGCTCTGACCAATTTCTTTTAATCTAACATTTTTTTTTCCTTCTGATAAGGTTGCCACTAAATTAGATGGAGTCTTGTCTAAGAACTGCAAGATTTTGGTTCTTGGTGCACGCTTTTTCTTTGTGGTTATGGGAATTGTAAGTATCGATGTTATGCTTGTGTCCAAATTCACTGCAAAGTCTGTAGTGTAGTCCAGCAAGTAAAGCACTGGCCTGGTTAAAAATCAGAGCTCATTTGTGAATCCTGTTAAAGTAAACCTAACAACTATGGATGTGAATCAGATAATAGTATTTATCTGTATTATCGTAGCACATAGGAACCCTAGCTGAGAACCAGGACTCCATTGTGCTAGACTCTGTACAGTTTGACCCCCCCAAACAACACCCAGTTATGAATAGGCTTTAGTTTTTTTTCTTTACAGAAAATCCACAAGAATCCTTCTAACTTCTTTTATTCAAACTAGCTAGTTAGATCAAACTGTCAGGCAACCTAATCTGATGTGCAGAATTAAATGTGTTTAAAGTATCTGTATAAAAAAAAAACAAACTCTAGCTGAATTGTAAACTATGTAGTCCACTTTGCACTAAAATAATTCACTTAGGGTTTTTTTTAAACACTGTTAGTCTAGGCTTCTAAACTTTAAATGTTCATTGATCCCTGTGTGACAGAGACGTGCATGAATGGTCTTTTTTTCTTGATTTTTGGGGGTGGGGGGAGGGCTTGAGGTAGGTTTAGGGGGAACTATATAGGCTAATGTTGTAAAATAGCTAAAATAATTTTAGCCATAAATGGGTCTCAGAAGTATTATGGAAAATAAGGTGAAACCTGAGTCTTACAGGGGGCTAAGAACAATAAGTCACTGTACAGTTTGCACTAAGAAACAAAGCGAATGGTGTGTGTTTAGCAATCAGGGAAATTTCTGAATCAAGTGACTGCAGCTGAACGTAATGTTCTAGGCGAGCATTGCCTTGCTGACCCTGAAGGTTGGGGGTAAATATTGTTTAGGTGAATGATTTTAAGGTTTTCAAATTCTTGTATGTTTTTTTTATAAATATATATATATATAAATATAACACAAATGTAGATACATCATGTATATAATGAGGAATTTAAGAACAATTTTACTATTAAAATTCAGTCTAGGGGTGGTTTTCATTTCAGTGGTTATTTTTTGTTCATCTTCTGAAGTGTCATGCCCGTATGGCTGTTCTGCAGTGTATCTTCTAGTTCACTAGTTCAGTTTCCATATGGCTACTCACACTACAGTGAATAACTAAAACTGTGATGCCACGTAATTTTTACAGTGACTATAGCAGGGACTAGACTTGCTTTGGAAAAGAAAAGTCCTGTGTATATATGTCATGGAATACTGTATTACAAAACTGTGTTGAATTGAAGTGATACCATGCTCTATTTTTGTGTATCTTACTGTATGAGGTTGCTGTGATTGATACAGTAAAATATATATGCTAATTGAAAATGCAGGTGTTTTGCATCTGATTTGTTAAAACTAATTTATGTTTTGAAGGAATTTAAAAATAAAGAGGCCTTTAAGAAAAGGCTTAACTTTTCTTAAAGTTGAGTGCATGTAGCTGTCTGTTTCGCAACTGTGTTCTGCATGCGGAAGTGAGGTGGTGCACAGAGGTAATCTCGGGGGCCAAATGGGCAAGTGTGTCTGTATCGTGAACCTCAGCTGTGTGAAATGAGATGGACTGCCTGCAGAACGCAAAGCTTTTTTAAAAAAGGTTTATTTTTAAGCCTTAGCAGCATGCCTCTTGTTCCCTAAGAGCACGTAAGCCAGTGTCAGCAATCTGCAGCAGTCAGACTAATGTGGGGCAGCGAGCAGGTTTCACATGCCATGTGAAGCTAACCTACATTGATTTCCAGCCTTGACTCTCGATGTCACATGCAAGGTTTCTAACTAGCTTCCTGACGCAAGCTGTACCTCGCAGAAGATGCGATACTGCTGCTGTACTTTTTGGCACTTGAGCTAGACCTCCTGCCTCCTCTTTCATCCTGCTACCTCCGGAGCAGGATAATTTCTCAAGTTCCGAGCTAGATTACTTTGTCTTTTGTTCCTTGTGTTAAAAGCATGTCAGCTGAATGTCAGGTGAACGCTTAAGACGCCTCGAGCTCCATTTACACAAGTCTGCTAATCTTGCAATCTGTTGAGGTTACTGGCAGTATCAGATGTTTATAAAAATCAGGCTCCAGATAACTGCAGCATTACTGCAGGAAGTCTTACTCCTCTGTGCTTCTTGCGGTAATGCACTGCTGGTGCATATAAAACAAGATGATGCTGACATGGTCTGACATTTCCAATGACAGACCTGGGTGTCTGCTCTGTCTTTTGCTCCGAACAGAAGTTTAAAGGTTCTGTACGTTGTCAAGTAGCTTAAACTTGATGGTTTGAGCCAGCAGCTCTTTAAACTTTTCTTTTTCTGGACAGTGACTTTGGATTCCAAGCATTTAGTATGTGTTTCTAATTATGCTGCAGCAGCTTTTTAGGGAAATAGATTCTCCTTTCTAGCATTTGTTTAGAAAGGGGAGATAACCTGAGTACTGTGTTAATTGCAATGACTGAGAGAAAAGCAGGAGGTGACTACAAATTAAGATGCTGATGTACCTGGTTTGGGCTCTAATTGAGTTAGTACTTCTTTGAAGTCAGGGGGAGTTAATTAGGTCTCTTAGCACAGCCATTGCTATCTAAGCAGCAAGTGCAGCTACAAATGTTCCCGGTTGTTATTTGTGAAGGAGATTCCATGCTCCCTTCTGAAAACAATGGGATGTGGTCATATTAGTCTAAAGAGTCTGTAAGCATGTAAACGTCTTAGATCTCTTGTATAAAATTAAGTAAAATTGGGCATTGTGGTTACTTTTCATTACTTTTTTTCTCCAGTTGATAATATTCCTCTAGAAAATATTTTCTATGACTTGTCTTGCCAGTCTGAAAGTGAACGGGCTAGGAATCAGTAATTAAAGAAGCTTTCTGTACTCCTACACCCCTGCTGCAAATACCACGGAGGGCAACCTTCTGCATCGAGCTACCGCGTCGAACGAGCAGACTTAGGGCATCAGACCTTCTGCAGCGCCGAGGAAGGCAAAAGGTTAAAATGTGCGATATGGCAGCAGCTCTCTCAGCTCTACAATCCTGCAGACCTGCCGCACAATTGAAGCTCTTCCATCTGAGGAGAGGTGTAGGAGAGCCAGAGAGCAGCTGCTTTGTTTGACAGGCTTGCTGCACAGATTTCAATGTGCTAATGTGTGGAAAGCCAGGCTGTTCCTCCCAGCACCCAAAGCTCTGCGCGCTGAAAATATCTTCGCATATTTTGTGCTGTGTAATGGGCCCCTGGTTCAGAGAGGGATCTAGAGCCCTGCTACAGCAGCACCTGCGCGGCGGGCGGGGATGTCGGCGCTGGTGGGCAGCTACTGCGGCCGCAGACGGGGCTGGAGTCCCAAAAGGCAATTGCAGCACCCAGCTGCCAGGTGAGCAGCAGGAGCAGTTGACCTGTAACCAGGAATTTAGAGCACATAGCAGTGCCCAAAGTAGAGCGATCCTTTATTTTCTTTATTTTTACCCCTCTGGCTCTGCCCTGCTGCTCTCGCAGTGTGAGATAACCTGTGGGAGCCCTGGCTGTGTGGTGTTGGTTGTTCGGGGAACAGCAGCCTTGCTGCCCTGACCTCTGCAAAGGAAGGTGATCCACGGCAGTCCCTGCAAGCAGGGGAGATGCTGCCTTGCTGAGAGAGAATGGGGTGCTCCCACTTGGTTTCTGCTTTCCCACCACAGTAGTGGAGGCAGAGGGGCTCTGACAGTCCTCCTGCCGCTAAGCAGCTCCCGAAGTTGCCTGTGCTCAAAGCCAGGCATGGACTTGTACTGAACTCGGGAAGGCTTGGTGCAGAAAGAGGTGGGCAGGTGGAAATGTTCCAGAAAAAAATGAAGCAACCTGCTCTGATTTTTTTTTTTCCCCCCTCAGTATCAAGAAGAAATTTCTCTTCCAACTTGCAGAATCTGGGAAGCACTGAAGTAATTTTGCAGGGAACTTGAGATGAGGTTAGAGGTGGTTTTAGTTACTAATATTTCTTTTTGGTAGGATCCTTTCTTAATGCTGCAGATCCGGAACGCGGGTGGCGATGGTTGTGGTGCTTCGCTTCATAGTGGTTCACGCTTTGAGATGAGGATGTGAACTGCTTTCTGACCTGCGTAAATACCACCCATGTGTTTTTCTTCTCTTACACAGGGCTTTTAGTTAATTCCACGCTGAGCAATTCCCTGCCTTGAAGACAATGTCAAAGCTCCAAGCAATGCAGGATCAGACCTGCAGCAGTGTGTGGCTGACAACTTGCCTGTGGCAGCTGCTGGTGCTGTTGTGGGTGTGGGGCTGTCATGCTTCCTGCTTTAGAAATCATTCTCATGATAGTCATACTGCTCTGAGATTTTTCATCATCAACCTGCTTTAAAAAAAGAAAAAGAAAAACCAACCCACAACTGCTCATCAACTCCTTAGCGAAAAATACTGCTTTCCCCCAGAGCGCGTAGAATCTGCTTTGTAGCTTTATGTGCAACACGCTCTAATTAAACCGCCTTACCCAAAATTTTCGGAGACCAGCAATTTATCTCTAAAACCTAGCCCGTGCTGGTGAGCTGCTGTCACCTAGGCAGTGCTTGTTGCATGTCTCCCCATCGCTGCACGCGTGGAAATCCTGCCCTGCTGTTTGCCTTCCAATTAGGCAAGGCTGAGCTGCTGTAGTGACCTCGTTGTGGATCCCTGCCAGCAGCCTGTGCAAACCCCAAACCCTAATAAATTAACTGGTAATCAGAACAGATGCTACCAACCAGCAAGTCTAAAAAGGAGCAGCCTGTTCGCATGCCTTGGTGCGGTTGTACAAATCGGTGTATTCGTGGTGAGCCTGCCCACGAGGCGGCTCTGTGATGGAGGGGGGAGGCCCCTTCTGCTCCTGTGCGGCTGTCCCCAGCACCCTGAGAGCTGGGGGCGTGTGGTCCCGGAGCGGGGCCGCAGGAGCGCGTAGGAACGTAGTGACGATGCGAATCTGTGTGGTCCCTTAAAGGGTAGAGGGGAAACCTGCTGGGCACCCACATCAGGGCTCCTCTGCTTTCCTCGGTGGAGCGTAGCTGGGTGGGGATGCTGAGTGCAACCCTTGGAGAAAGCTATGTAACTATTCCTCAGCACTTCCTGACGCCAGCAGCCCCCTGACAGTGCTTTGCCCGCGTGGCTGCGATGTGTAGGCTGGGTTGTCTACCTCTGAAGCACGGGATGTTTGTTTGGCTGGGGGTTTTGGACGAGTATTTGGTTGTGCAGCGCTGTCTGTTGCAATTACATGGGGAGGGTGTGTTGTGACCCCGAAGAGTGCTGGAGGGAATCTGCAGAGAGCTGCTGGCCGCTCTCTGTGCCTGGCACGCCGAAGCAGGAGGGTGGCTGTACAGACTCACTGGCCACGGCTTGATTCGGCGGCAGAAGCAGAAGGGGACAGGGATGCCATCTGCCGCGTCACCTGTCCAAACCCCGTCTCCTCAGGCTGTGTTGCTGGGGTTGGCCGCAGCCCTTTCTGTCCTGAGCAGGCAGCTCGGCTCTGCTGCGAAACACCTCCCGGAGAGCTCGGGCTCCGTGGGGAAAAGCCGCTGGAGGTGGCTTGTTCCCCGGCCCTGGGGCATGCAATGAGGGCAGAACACCATACCCAGCACTTTGCTGTGTGCGTGGTTCCTGGGCCTGAAATACAGACCTGTTCTGGCATCTTTTCGCACAGTGTTAGATGAGAAGATACATCCTTCTGTCTGTTACAAGCCTGGCTTACGAGCTGGCTTTGGGCCACCTCAGCAGAAAGCAGTGGGCTGCCTGCATATGCTCTGCCTCTGCTATTCGGGGGGGAGCGGGGAGAGGGGCTTTGTTCCCCGCGCTGCGCCTCCCATCCAGGAGAAACCAAGTCCCTCTTAGGCCAGCTACCGTTACGTCTTTCATGTGATTGATTCTCTTACCCTCCAGACCTTACTCACAGAAGACTCTCCGAGAGGTGTTCCTGGTGCCAGGAGGGGAAGCGCGCGCGTGCCTGCTCAGTGCTCCGCTCTGCTGCCAGGCGGCGAGGAGCAGCCGTCGGTGGCACTCCGGGACCGGGGACGGACGGTGCCCGGCCCTGCTGCCACCGAGGGCATCGCACCGCCGGGCCTGACCCAGGGGAGCAGAGCCCATTTGTGTGTGCAATGGCTTCTGCAACACATGCACCCTGAGCAGCAGGCGAGGGCAGAAACGAAGCTCAATGTCACAGGAAGTCTGTTCTCTGCTACACAGGCTTTTACAGACAGTGCTTCAGCGTGGATGGTTTGTGTTGATTAGGTTTTAAGGAAACTGTTCATGCCTCCTTCCAGGGGATGTTTTACTTGCTGCCTGCCAAGGCTTTCCAGGCCCTAAGGACAGGTACTGGGAGCACGGTGCCCTCCGGTGCCCACGGTACAGCCTGTAGCTGCAGAGATGCAAAATCAGGACTTCGCCACCAGGAACTCTCTCTGCTAGGAACGATCAGACCAAGCGTTTCTTGTTTTAGTACAGCTGCAGGGTATGATTACTGTATTTTGGTCCTTGCCTCTTCCTCAGTTTGTAGTCTCAGGGCAGGATATGGGCAGTTTTCGGTGCTTGACTTAAAAATCCTCTTTTTCTTTTCATTGTACTTCATGCTGCTTTTCAACAGGCCCAAAGCCTCTCGGCAAAATGACTTGCTGAGCTCAAGTAGGGTGAAGCTGCTTACATCTTGGGAGCAAATGCTGGTTTGATGCTGATTTGATCCTGTTTTTCCTGCCTGCAGCTTATCACTCAAACTCTCCAGTGAAGGACTTTATTTCTTCAGTCAAATATTTTCCATATGACTAGGTAAGAGCTAGAGGCAGTGATTTTTTTCTGTCACTGCTTGGCACTGTGGATTTTCTCTTCAGAAATTGTATGGCCATCTGAAAAGTAGTCTTAAAAACAAGCACTGCATTTGTTCAGTGACAGGAGAAAACGACAGAGGGTATTTTTATTTCCACAGCACTTAAAATTTGTCTTTTTTTTTTCCCCACAACAAAGCTCAGAGTCAGAGAGAGGTTCATTCATCATCAGCAGACACCTTCCCTGTCACTGGAAGTCATGTCCCAGTTTCTCTGTTCGTACTCTGTGGAACGTGGTGCTTCTGCAAAGCACCAGCCTCGCTGCCGGGGGTGGCCAGATTGCATCCGCCTCCCCCAGGGGCTGCAGCCGAAAAGCTTCTCCTGCTGCACCAACGTCGTGACACCCGGCAGCTCTGCCCCAGAAGAGGCTTCAGGAAGGGGAGACGTGCTTCCAGGTCTGTGCAGACTACGTCTCCCATCCTCAGCAGGCAAAGCACTTTGAGTGGTTTTGTGATTAGGGAAAGTTGTTGGCTAGAAACCGAACTGAGACACCAAACTGGCTTATGCACTCATCGCCGAGGCACTATATTTACTATATTTTAATCACGGCGGAAAAGGTTTTATATTGAAAACAAAACCAGCACCAGAATCTTTGTGCTGGTTTTATGCTAGTGGAGCACCTTTAACTGCAATGTGTTTAAACCTGATTTGCCCAACAGGGGTAGGAAACGAGGGTACGGAATT
Organism: Anser cygnoides; assembly: GCF_040182565.1. NCBI lineage: Eukaryota > Metazoa > Chordata > Aves > Anseriformes > Anatidae > Anser > Anser cygnoides. The sequence continues at coordinate 8,842,736 of NC_089888.1, forward strand.
AATACTAGATAAAAACCCAGGTGTGAAAGGCTCATTAAAACCTATCAACCCGTAGTGTAAGGAAACGTGGGAAAGAAAGAACGCCAAAGTCAAAGAGCTGTAGGAATAGTGAGATAAGGGGAGAAAGTTATTGCCCTGGCAGTCCTTTAGAGAGAAGCAGAAAAAATTGGTTTAAAAACTGAACTAGATAACAAAGTGGTGTCTAATGGCTCCACATGCAAAAGTGACTTTTCCTTTGAAATAATACAGTTTCAGATTCTAATGCAGAAGGCAAGGTAATAACAAAGGCTGTCGATAGATTTCAAAGGGAATATTAATTAGGAACAATTTGAAAGTCTGGCCAAAGATCTATTTAAATTGAAGCATTTCTGCTGGAAATTCATCTGTCATGTGTTTTCCTAAAATAAAATAACTTGATAAAGCGCTAAGTTTGGGTGTGTTCAAAGTAGCCTTTGAACATCAGAAAAAAAAATAATTAAAGGAACTCAACTCCAGAGCATGAAATGTCCAGGCTGCGCCGCTGCCCGGCCTTTGTGGCCCTCAAAGGAGAGGGGAGAAGGTGTTGGGGGTATCCGTGTGTGATATGTGGCTGGGAAGGAGGAAGACAACAATAACCATTTTTCTGGTTATGTGTCTGCCTCATGCTTGGATTTTGTGTTATGTAGCAGCTTTTGTCAGCTGCTATTTGTTGTTCCTCCAGTGTCACTTAGAGCTCTGTTTGATTTATGCCAGCTGAGAGTATTTACCACCTCATTGCCACTACAGAGGTTGTGTTTCTTGCCAGGTCATTTCACGCATGTAGACTCTCTTACAAACCCACGGAACATGGATCTCCACGTGCTTCCATTTGCATGTGGTGCTGTTTGCTTGATTTGTCAAGTGGCCATGAGGTGCTAGCAAACCGGAGCACGATATCCAGCATCCCGGTGCAACTGAGACCCACGTCCCCCTGGTGACCTCTGGAGGAGCTAAAATATTGAGAAAATGAGCCTTTGGAGTTGCTAATGAAACAGGGAGCCTTACAGAATCGTTTGGTGAAGTGACAGGCCGAAGAGGATTTTTAAATACTACGCTTTTCCTTTCCTGGACCCACAGCAAATTCCTAAAGCCTTACAGTGTGCTGATCTCTGCTGTTCTGTGAGGAAAAGCAGGCAGGTGCGTGGCGTAAAGGAGGCGCCACGAAGACCACAAGGAATCGCTGAGCTAGGAAGTACTCTTTGATCGCAGCACGTCTATTCCCTTTGAGATCACTTCATGAAACACAGACCCTTCACGCCACCCCCACAGCTCAGCCCTTATGGAATATGGTATGAAATGCTGTGCTGTGAGCTGGAGGAGTTTCCTCAGTTACGTTTAAAGGCTGTCAGCTATCCCCATTGTGACTGGGCTAGCTGCGTGTATCTTGGGTCCTGAGCTGCTCTGAGCACTGCCTGCTTAGCTGCGAGTTTGTGCCCTTTGCTTTCCAGGCTGCTATCTGATCCTAGGAAGGTCGCCCCAAGGCACGTGCTGACCCTTGGCTCCGTGTCAGAGTCTCCTCCAGGACCTTCAGCACGCTCCTCCACACGTGTCTGCGCCGCTCCCCTCTACCTCAGCCTCTTCACTGACGTTTAACTGCTGAGAACCTCAGTGGCAGGGGTGAGATGAGCTCTTCGAGGCCAGGGAAAGCGGGCAGGGAGGGAGCCCCCTGGTTACGGCACCGGCTGCTTCCCCTGGCGGGGTTGGCAGTGGGTAGGATCCAGCCCCCCGTGCACTGGGGACACCGTGGCATCCTGCCCGTGCTGGGGGGCTGAGTGGGGCTGATCTGGGGAGAGGGGCTTGGAAGCTGGGGGTTAAACCCCGGGCAGCTGCACATTAAGTAGCAGGCAGCATTCGAAGCACAGCGGCCAAGTGGGATGTGAGAAGCCAGAACACGCAGGCACCAGGAGTTGTGGGTGGCACCAAAGAGCCGAATACAAGAACAGAAGCATATTTTAATATATATTTCCATTACAGGCACAAGCACAATTTGTGAGGGGGGCAAATGCATCTCAAGAGCAACATATGTGTTATCGCATGCCTCCAGCTAAGTATACAAGCAGGGATTAATGTCTATTTAACATAAAGCTAAAAGCTTGCTGTGCAGATGGTGGGAAGTTGGGCAACAGCGTGTGCAGCTCATAGCACGGATCTATCTTAACTAAATGCCATCACCTAGCATTGTTTCTTACACGATATTACCCACCGAATCCATCCGTAACCCACTCGCAGAGCTGCCGAGCTGCCCGTTCAGCGCGGGCGGGCTGGGGAGGTGACAGGGCAGCGAGCCCGACCTCGGCGCATCTCGGTGAGGTCGCAGTGACAGTAATGAGAGACGAGGACGCAAAGCAACAGGAGGAATGAGATTGCTCTGACAAGATTTAGCCGTGCTGGCTGACTTCTACCCGATGTCGCAGGACTCTTCCCCCCACCTTGTGACGGTGCTGCGAAGGGGCACGCAGGCAGCGGTGACGCAGGCAGCGGTGACACGGGCAGCTGCAGGACACCAGGCACAGCACTGATGGGTGGGATCAGCAGGTACACAGCGTGCCTGGGAGATACCAAGGGAAAAGTGTGACTGGCATGCTGAGAAGCTCATTGTGTGAAGATTTCAGAGCCATGCACGGACAGGTAACAAGTGGACTCCTGTGCCACACTGCCTGCATAATAAATACTATTAATGCCATTTGCAGGCAGGGAAACGGGCCCAGTGAGATGACGATTTAACAAAGGTGAGAGCACTGACACTGGAAGTGCATCCTTCCAGGTTCATTTCAATAGTATGACGTACTGTAGCTGTTTTGCGGCATCCCTGCTCTAGCCAAATAACAAAGCTAAAACTTTCTGCCTGCCACTTGCTTGCCACTTCTTTAAAATTACCAGTGGCAGACCTGAGTGAAATGTCCCTGTGCTGGTTGCTTTAGGGTTTCATGTTCCTGGAGCACTCTGCAGGCAAGTCCTGTTGCTGTTACCCATGTTTTTGGGTACTTACCAGTAAATGGGTTTAATTGCAGGGTTTGCACAAGGGGCTAACGACCACCTCTGACAATGAAAGGTTTTATCTCTAGTACAAGGAAGCACAGTGAGGACTTGTACTGATCTAACTCTTCATCTGAGTAGTGGCCGGCAAAGCTTCCTATCACCCCGTGAGCTGGAAAAGAAGCACTATCACTGCTGCACAGTGGAGGTAACAAGACAGACTTTCAGTCGCTTGCCTGAAGTTACAAAACAATTTAGTAGCAGAGCTTGGAGTTCACAGACCTCCTGTTCCTGTGCTTGTGTTTGATGAGATCTGTAGCTTGCTGTACAATGGGCAGGACAATACAGAAAGCAGCTGGGAGAGAGGTCTCTGTCAAGGAAAAAGAGTTCCCAATACAGGACAAAGAATGCTGGAAAAAGCGTTTGTCTAATAGTTCTGTGAAGGTGGCAAATGTTAGAGGGAATTGGAGTGCAACTTGTAGCTCTGGAATTATGAGGGAAATCAATGTCAAGGCAATGATTTTATGTTTGTTTAGCTTCATAAATGAAAACTCCACCTTGGCTTCAGCTGGTCTAATCTCTGTGGGCTTCTGTCCCTCAAAAAGCAAATGACTTCTTACTGCCCTTTGAGACAGGATGCTTTAAGGATGCAATTCATCCAGAGACTGGAAGAGACACCCAGGAGCTGGGACTTCGGGTGGTCTAAAGCCACCCTCTCCCACTGGCTATCTCACTAGCCCATTGCCAGCTGTTTTCTTCATGTTTGGTCAATGAGGGCATTTACTTTGTTTGTTTGCACCTCAGGAACAGTATGTGAGTAGGTAAGTGATTATTTAGAGTGGTATATTTAGTCTCACATGGCCTTTTTGCACATATGATGTGCTGACAAAGGAGCAAGTCCTCCCAAGAATCGCTATTTCGTCTGCTGCCACCTAAAGCTTCTCCCCATTAGCTCAAACAGATTTGGGTGACGGTGAGGAGAGTTGTGCTGATGGCTGCGTACAAAGAACATGAAACAAGGGCAAAAGTGAGTCGTTAGCAGAGACATTTTGCAAGGTTCGCCCTTTGGTTGTGATGCTGCGCAGTGTTGTGCTGTGTACATTATTGGCAGCACAGGTAAGCGTGCCTATCTGCACATCGAAGCCCTTCTGCCCCACCCGTGGCTGTTCCTCATGCTCAAAATAGAGCTGTCTCTTAGGGAACTCCCCTTCTTGCAGCCGCCAGTGCTGGCCTGCGAGCTGGAGATAGTGTTTGCATCTGGTACTGAGCCTTTTGCTGCTCGCAGATATCCTCAGTATCAGACACAGCTGTTTGGACAGTTCTCTGAGTCATTAATCCAGGCAAACGTTGAGATAGTTTCCTCACAATTGTCTCCGTGCTGCCTTGTCCCATGAATACACCCACTGGCTAATTTTTCACCCGGCTGCAGGACGAGGCTGCTTTCAGCTCCCTGGTGATGCAAGACGTGTAGCATTCGGCCTGGGCAGCGCAACAGGCTGGCTCGTGCTCCTCGTGACGGCCCGTGTCCTGGCCGTGAGACCTTTCTGAGAGGCTGTGCTATTTCTGGTCGCCCTCAGATTTGCAGCTGTCTCCCCTTTCGCACAGAGGTTGAATTTCCACCTCCTGGGAGGTGCTGCAGTGGCCTCTCCGTGCTGCCAGCTCCGGCACATTCGCCCTGCCCCAGGCTCCTGCCCCACAGGCGGGCGGCTGCACGATGACACCTCCGAGCACTCCTTTCCCTGTCCCTCTGCAAACTGGATGTACAAGAGAGAAAAGTATTTCCATCCTCTTTGTATGAGGTTGAGCAACGTGCTTCCAAATCTCTGCACGCGTGTTGTCATTGATCCGTGTTTCTGAGGACAGCTCTGCCATTTGCCTGCAAACAACTGAGGGTCTTCCAGGCTTCGCTGCCCCCTAGGTTGCAGCTGGGCTCCATGTTCATGCTGTGGAACATGTTCCCAGCCTGTATCTGTCACTGTTAGCTAATGAAAAAGCTAAACGTCGCTTCTCTTGCAGGCTCCTCTAGCGGTGCAATTTTAATTTGCACGTTACTGACTGATTTTCTGTGTAGGCTATGATAAATAAAAATTAAATATTCAGAACAGCTCCCCAGGCAGCGAACCCAACACGTTTTGCCAATTTAAACTTTGTCTCAGAACACCCTCTTTCTCCTGAGAGAGAAGCTGAAGCAACTAGAGGTGACCAAGGAAGCAGAGTCCCAATGCTGGGAGCAAATCTGCTGCATCTCTCTCTGCTGCCAGCACAGCGGCACTGGGCTTCGTCCCCTGTGGTCCAAGTAACACCTGGGTGTGCCAGGGGCTGGTCTGAGTTACCAAGGGCATTGATCAAAATCTCTGGAAAATCTAGCTGCAGTGCTTGAAGGCAAAATCATCCACAGCTGCCTGCTCAGCACGTCTGCCAGGCTTGAACGTCGCTGCAATGGAGACTGCCGAAAGCAGCACGCTCCTGTGTGTCGGCCCCTCCAGGGCAGAGCCTCACGCTTGGTTGTAAACTTGTTAGCTGAAACCCCCAGCCTTGCGGTGGGATGGTTCGAGTGTGGTAGAAGTTCTTCCCTCTTGGCTTTGTGGTGAGTGGCTTCTCATTTGAGAGTTTTCTGTAAGACTTGGCACCTAAAAGTCATTGGAATGAAAATGGAATGTTTCACCGGGTGCTTAGATGTGCCCCTGCTGCTGGGGTGCGTGCAAATGGTGCTTACACACTGTTATCGACTCCCGACATCACATCAGTGCTCAGTGCATTAAAAGATGTTAACGTGTAACTCAATTTTATGCTGAAGGGGAACGATTTTGCTGCTCAACACCTTATTTGATTTGCTGCTCAACCCCTCAGTTTCTGACATTCCTGGATGCACATGTTGCTCTTAAATAAGGAGAGGTGAAGCAAGCAGAGGCATCGAGTGTTGGACACCTCCAATGGATAGCTGATCCATGCAAAGGCAATGCTTCCATTCTGGGGGATAACTGCTGGGTTATTCTTCCAGAGACCAATGCCACAGAAACAAGTACATGGAGGCATGACTGCAGCCCCCCCAGCAAAGTACAGAGGTGGTCTGTGCCGGGCAGTTGGTGGGGGCTGCAGTGACCCTGCAGGCTGCTACATCTGCCAGAGCAATAAACCCTCAGCACCCAGCTCCGGGGCCAAGGAGATTATTAGGGATGAATTAAATGCCATTACTAATCAGTAACAGGACTCAAAAAATTCTGTAGTCCCTGGAAGTCTGTGGATTTCAAGATAGTTTCGGTCTAATGATTGACTGCAACGACATACAGTCCTTCCTGCCTCTTAGCCAGCCAGTGCCTGAACAATGACAAGCACTCACAGAGGAGTACTGGATAACCTCACCGAATTATGGAATAAAACATTTGTACCACCAAAGCACTGAAATCCAAATAAATTCACAAATTGCCTCCCAGCCACAGTGCTGTAAAAATCCTAAACGGAAATCTGAACTCGGTCACCCCTTTGCTTCTTAAAAACAGGATAGATAAATACATGGGAAGAACCAGTAACAGTTTGGCAGTGTAGGAGGTCTGTGCAATGAACCTGGCACTTGGTGCTTCAGAGATGGATCAGTAACACGGAGAAGCCTAATAGCATTTTTATATAGCTGAAGCAGCTTGCGGATGCGTGTAGCACTTCCACAGAGCTTTCTGTTCAAAAGGCAGAAGCCAAAATCCCAGCCTTGGCCATCAAAGCAACCATCACGGACTGGATGGGCTGCTTAATTTGTTCTCTGAGCAGCACGGCCCATAAAGGATCCTGCCTGGCTGTGGTCAACCCAGCCACCAGCTGCCAGCCCGACATGTCATGGGTTGCAGGCTGGGCTCTCCGCCGCCAAATGGCGGGTGCTCGCCCTCTCCCGAGGGCTATCTTGAGCCTCTGCTGAATTCCCCACTGAGTCTGTTTCCAAATTTTCAAGAATTATTCTGTGTTTCGTACTTAAAATAGCACGCAGGTGCAGCTGGCCTGGGGGGAAGCCACCAAGTGAGGAGTGGGTGCGGGCCGTGTCCCTGCGGGGCCAGCACGGGGCCTGAGGCCCAGCAGCGCCCTACAAGTGGGTGCCTCCTGCACTGCAACAGGGGGCTGTGTTCTGGCCCTGCATAGTCACGACAACTCCATTTTACTCCATTTTACCATTTGTCTGTGGCTTTTGATGGACAAAGAGCAAGCTGTGAGGAAGGGGATAGAAATTTGAGCTTTAGGGGCAAGGTGCACAGTTTGTGCTGTCGTCTTAGGGATGCTGGTTTAGTTAGACCTGTCTGTGGTCATGCAGGTGGGCTGGACTTTTGTGTTGCTGAGGAAATTAATGGTTTATTAAAAATTCTTATTTAATTTAATACCAGATGTTTCACAAAGCACTGTTACAAACATCTCCGTGCGACTGCTTAGCAAAATCCAGTCTGATAGTGCAGAGTCCTTCCATTCTTCAGTTTGAGAATACATGCTTAGTGAAGTCTGGATTTTGGACCAACTTTATGTAACCATTTAAATATTTATCATATTAATAGCACCTTGCAATAACTCCAGAAGCACTTTTGTACTTCCTGTGTACAAACAGTGTCTTTTTACACACAGCAACAGTCTGGGAAGATGGATGGCAGCTCCCGGTTTGATTGTCAGTTAGATGTTTGTGCTCTGTTTGACAGATAGTATTTTCATGGTGATTTACTCTTCCTCATAATTAGATATAACAATTAGAATATCTTATATATTGCACTGGAATTTTCTTCTAATGATTCTGAAGCTGGATGGTTTCTCAGACACCTGTTCCAGGCAGAGCAAGAAAGGAATTAACCCTCCACCACACCAATCCGATTCTTTATTCTTTTTCTTTTCCTTTTTTCCCTTAAACCGTTTGAGTCTCCTGGTACTGGGAAACCTGCACTGTTTCCCCAGCATATTCCCTATCCCCAGTCAATGTTTGTCATCTTATCTTTCAATGTCCTTGCAGATCCGAGCAGCTGGCTTGGTATCTTTTGCTGGGTGGCAGAATCCCAGCTCCTTTGTCTCTGAAAATAGATGCTCTGCCATGTCCCTTCGATACCCCAAGGAATGTTTTTTTCAATAAATGTGAACACCATCAATGCAAATAATGGCCAGAGATGGGAGAAACACACAGAGGACTGAGCACCTGACAGCACTGGCTGTGTATCCTCTTGTCCTTGGCTCCTTAAAAACAGCTTCCCCAGCTCACTGTGGCAAAGCACATGCTGCGGTACAGGTACGAGTTCCCAGTCAGGGACTGCCACTTAGGGCAGTGCTGAGAGTCAGGGTTGATATGCGGAAGGGAGGCACGGCTGCGTGTCTGTTTTCTGCATATGGTGATTACACAAGTAAATTAGCTGTAAACACACATCTCCATAATGAATATTTGTGTGTCAATAGTCACAGTTTGCATGGAAAAGGTTGCAGTATTTGCACATACAAATGAGGTGCAGAATTATATAGTTTAAATGACTAAACACCCTGGTATGCTTACAAATTCTTGCAGTCAGTGTCTTTCAACATAGGGATGAAACCACAATGAAAGAAGTCCGACCGCAGACAGACTGGTGGTTCCTGAAGTCTTATCTTCTTATCTCCAACACTATCAGTGTTGTGCAGCCAGCATTCTGATGCGGTGCTCCCAGAGAAGGGTCCTGTATCTGGTGGTGAGCTGGCAGTTAAAAGAGGGATATGAGCTTCAGGTTGCTTCCCATCTGGACTTCAGAAATGCGAAGCTGAGGTGGGCAAGGACACAGCACTCTGAAACCTCTGATGGGAACAGCTGGGCTGCACCAACACTTCTTTACGTGGTGCAAAGGTGATACCCATGTCCTCGCTGTGCCAGCTGGGGAGCAGGAGAGCCGGGTGCATGCGGGGAGCAGCAGCCTGCCCAGAGGAGGCTGCCTGAGCAAGCAGCAGTCAGTATAACGTTTCAGTGGTGCAGCTGCAGCACAAGGCAACTTTCATAAACTTTGTCACTCAGACAGAGCTGGCTGAAAGCTTTAGGAGGTGAGCCATGTTGTATGTTGGCTGCAACACAGCTTATTGGCTTCCTCTGGGCAGGAAAATGTGGTACGTGCACACACCTGGGTGTTCAAGTGCATAGGTGTTTTCTTCCTCCACCAGTCTTCCTTGGCTGAAGGTGAGTGCAGATTTTGAAGAGCCGTGGATATCTGTTGTTTGTTTCCCTTTTCAAGTTCTTTACAAGGAAAAGGACTCACAAGGATTATTTGTTTGAAAAGTGAAATTAGCAGTGCTTGCTGCTGGGTCTGGAGGCCGATGGTGTTACAGAAGAGATCCTGCCTGCCCTGCAACCTCTGTCTGGCTCAGCAGTGAGCCCTGTGCTCACTCGCATTGCCCTGAGCTTTCTACAATTATGCTGCATTCTGTGTTCGTATGCTTAAAAGCATAAATGTTTAATTATTCAAAGAGGGTTGTTTGTTTTGATTAGCACAGGCTTACAAAAGAACGTAGAGGAAGTATCTTCCAGCAGGAAAGCTGTTTGCTCTTCATAGAAGGGGGGGGGGGGGGATTAAACAGGCATTTAGTGAGTTAAACCCTGGTCTCTTTTTGAAGTGTAGCTGGAACCAAGACCCTATATTAGTGGGATCAGCTGTGCAAAGCCTTCTCAGCTGGTGCAAATGGGCTCCGATGGATTAGGAGCAAAACTAAGGCTTGAGTACCTACAGCCTCAAGACTCAACACAAGGTAGTTCTCTTTGGGATATGACAGAAGAGTACTAAAAAACCCTTCTCTTTAGCCTTAGTCTGTGCCAAATGGGACAGAGAAGGAGAGACAGAGAAAAATGAAACAGGATTACAGTTCCAGCTCTATGATTAATGTGGGTGTTGAGAGGGGAACGGGACTCCGAACTATGTGCCTAATCGCAGGCTGTGACCTGCCTGGCCAGTCCTCTCCACTTCAAACGCTCCTTGTTGGCAGCCAAGGATATCAGTTCTGGGACAGGTGACGCTGTGTAGGTTTGACATAGCTCGTCTCCTGTTGGCTTTGTAATGCTTCCAGCATCTCTGGTAACTTTCTGTCAATTGGGCTCCTGTTCCTTTGGAGGGCTGATAGCTCAAATATTCTTCTTTTCCCTTTCTCTTTGCTTTTCCTTTTCCCTTTTCTTTTTCCAGGGGAGAAGAGGAAGAGGGAGCTTAAAAACTAAAATTGGATGCTTGAGATAACAATGGTTATACTGAAGTCTCTAGGATTCACGGCAAATAATAGGCTTTTAGTCAATCGTGATTTCTAGGAATCAACCTGTTGGTTAAATCCCAGATCAAAAGTACTCAAGACTTGCTCTGTGCCTTGACTGTTGCTGTACGAAAAGAGCATTGAAACAGTGTGCTGGGGCTGGGTTTAAGCACAGCTCACCACATGCTTCAGTTTTACAAAAAAACAAACAAAAAAACCAAACCTGTTCTGTGTACAGCCAGAATCAAAGTCCAGTTTCCTGCAGGTCTCATTTTGTCTCATCAGCTCTGTAACCCCCATCTCTCTGAGGAATCTCTTCCAGACAAGAAGGGAGGCAGGGAGCCAGGAGGGTCTGTGGGTGCTGCTGGATCGGCTGCTTGCTGCGTGGCATCTCAGCTGAGCCCTCATCCCTCTTCCAAGCAACTTCTGGGCCTTCCCCCCTGCACAAGACCAGCAGGAACTAAATTATGTCAGAGATTTCAGTCTCTCTTCCAAATCTGGGTGAGAACGGCTGATGGAATTAAATGTTTGGGGAAGGAGAGGCGCTGCTGAGAAAAGACAGAGCGAGATGTAGGTCTGTTTCCCGAGGAAACTGAGCTGAAAGAGTAGTGCAACTCTGCAGACCGACCCACAAAGTTTAGTAACGTTTGCAGTCCCCGCACACAGCATGGAGTGGGAAGTGCTTCTGTCTGTGTCTGAGCTTTTGACTGAGTCCTGTGCCTCGGGTCCATCCCGGGTAAGAGGGGGAAGGTGAGGCACGTCCCCTGGGGATGTCAGGCTCCTTGGGTTAACCGTGGCCACGCAGAGCAGTCTGCGTGATGGGGCCTCAGACTTGGCCGAGGCCTTTGCGTGTCTGGAACACAAACAACAAATAAGTTTTAGTTTATATTAATCTCAGTACATATCTGTTTACATAGCTGTTCGGTCCATAGATGTTTCTCATGAAGGCTCTTGCCAAAGCAAGTAGAGCACATATGGCAATGCTGTGCATTTCTCCAGCTTTGGGGTTCCTTTCCGCAGCGAGTTTAGGCACCAGCTCCAAGCTGACCGGCAGCCCTGACGACACTTGGAGCTCTAACAATGAGCAGTAGGCTTTTTGAAACCGTTCCCATTTATCCCTGGCAGCCAAGGGGAAGCTCTTGATGTGGAGAGAATGAACAAAGCGTGCGGCTAAGTGACGGCCGTGACTCGTCTTCTGCCGAGCAGAGACAGGTCGAGTGGTTCAGGTGGAAAACAAACCCCAGCTCCGACCGGCAAGGGGCTCGGCGCAGCGCTCCCCACCTCCTCCCCTGTCGCTCTGAGGATGTCCTTGGAGCACCTCGAGGCGCAGCATGGGGCCGGGCTGGACCCGCGGGGAGAGGTGAGGGCACCGCCGGGCACCGGGGGGACCGTCCCTGCTGGGGCTGGGGGGGAAAAGGGGGAGCCTGGGCATGCCGAGCCCACAGGGGGTGGTGGTGGGGGGGGGGGGTTGAGCTGCGCTCCCCGTGCCTCAGTTTCCCTCTGAAAGCAGCTCCGGGGCCAGCCGGTGGGGGTGCCTGGATGGGGAGGAGGGGATGGGGCTGGGGGGGTCCCAGCCCTGCGGGGTGGGAGCTGGGCAGGGCGGCTCGGGGCGGCTCGGGACGGAGCTGTCCGCAGCCCCGGTGCTGAGCCGCGGGCACGGAACCCGCCCCCCCCCCGGGACAGGGGGTCCCGCTGCCCCCAGCACCCCCCGGCAGGACACGGAGCCCCCCCAGCACCCCCTGCCCTGGGTTCGGGGCGGGGGTCGCGGTCCCCGTCGGATGGGGTCCGGCAGCCTCGGGGGCTTGGGGGTGTGTAAGTGACACAGCTTTCTGAGAGCCCCCGGGGGGGCGTGGGGCTGCCCCTCTCAGTGGGCTAGCAGAAGCCCTGGATGGCTAGCGGAGGGAGGCAGAAAGCGGGCTGGTTTGTGTGTGACCCAGGGGAAGGGCAGCCCGGGCACAGGTCAACTTTGCGATCTACGAAGCGGTTTGTGGGGGGGGCAGAGGGCTGCCTTTCCTGTAAAATCTTTGCAGTCTGTCTTTCAGATATGAGCAGTCTCTCAGCTGTGCTTTTTTGCCTTTCTGTGAGTTTTTATGCGCTGTATTTGCTAGGCAGGGAGCGGCGTCTGAGCTTCCCCTGCGCTAGGAATGGCACTGATCGATTCCTGCCACTCACTATTGAAAGAGGCTGGAGGTCAGCTGAGGTTTCAGGCTCATCAGGTTTCCTCCTCCTCTCCAAGAAAGGCTCTGACTTGTGGCACGTTGGCTGAAAAAAAGCAACTGTTGAAGGCTGGAGAGGGAAAGGGCAAAACCAACAATCACACAAAATACACTGTAGGGTTTTTCAGGCAGACAGCAGGAGTGCATGTGCTCAGGAGAGCCCAGCCGTGTCGGAGTCCTCCCGTGTGCCCAGATACCCGATGTGGACCTAGGATGTAGGCTTAGGCTCGGTTCTTCCTCTGAACACAAGAATAGGGTCTGGATGCAGAATATGAGGGCTTCCTGCTAAGGTACCTGCGGCAGCAGCTGTTTGGAGAACTTCACCTCATTTTGAAGTCTGATTAAATTGAGGGGAAAGGAGCTTTCACAGTCTGTCTCTTCTTAGAACAGAGCCTGAGCAATGGAGCTTAAATCAAATTCAGCAACAGCTTTGTATGCTCAAAGACTACGTGGCCAGGCAGTTTGATTTTAAAGGGCTGCGTCGTGCCCGCTGGGGAGCCCACGAAGAGACACTCTCGACTGAAGGCCCTCCCAGAGGAGGTAAAGATGTAGTCTTGATTGAGCAGAGTCTTGTTTTTTTTGAACCTCTTTGAGCTGTAACAAACCTCCAGCAGCTGTTTCTGTCAGAAATGAGCGTGAATGTGTTTAGTCCGTGCGCTGATGGCTGTGCAGCTTGTGATTCTCCCCGCTAACCGTGACAGCGCAGGCAGCGGCTCTGCAAGCTGCCCTCTGTCACACGCTCACCTGAGGGAGAGCAGAGCAAGGGACGGCTCTGTGCAGGCTGCCAGCAGGCAAGCTGGGCCAGCACAGGATTGTAACGTCGGCAGGGGGGCGGGTCGCACACTGTCTTGCTTCAGAAGGGTAAAGGCACAGGTAAGCAGCAACTAGGGCCGGGTGCCAGCGTCCCGCACACGTGGGCTCAGACAGTGCACCACCACCAACTTCATCTGGGGAGGAAAGGCGTTACAAGCCCCAAATGAAACAGCATGGGGAAGTCTGAGATTTGTGCAGTAGCTTTTGTGCTGGCCCTAGCTCCACTTGTGCGTGCACTGCACATAGCTAAGGTAAGTGTACAGGGGCTGGCTGGTGATTTACTTTCAGACACAAAATGACGATTTATTTCTGTAAAACTGATTTGTAGTCCCCGTGTCGATGACATCAGCATGTCTGTCAGTACTACCAGTACAAGAGATGCTGTTTGATCATTTTCTGCATTACAACAAGCGACGTGTGTTTTGCAAATAGCTCAAGTACAACCATAAAAATAAAGCCTGTCCCAAGTCATATACCAGAAACAGAAGTTCATCTCCCCTGGATTTTATTTACTTTTTACCAGCCTGTTCTCACGGGACACCCGCAGCTCCCTGCTGTACCGCGGGATGGAGACCTGCCAGGGCTCTGAAGGAAATGAAGTCCTGCAGGCTTTGCCAGTTCTCTCCTGCCTTTGCCACACGTGTGAGGAGCAGGAACAATTCCTTCCAGACTGTGCTGGGCCTTGCCCTGTCTCGTCAGCAGTGCAGCTGTGTGACCACAGGCCCTCCTTCCTCCCCGCATTCCTGATGTACGCTTTGCTGAAGGGTCGCAGGCAGGCGGTGTGCATGCGCTGTGTTCAGCATGACTGCTCCCACAGGCTGCTGGGGAAGCATGAAATATGGCCTAGAGGAGAACTGTGCATTATGAGAGTTTCAGGAGTGACTTGCTCGGCCCCAAATAAAGGTTGTTTGCAATTAGGTTAATAAAGGATATCATTCTCATGGCCAGAGCCACTCAGTCTGGAACAGGGAGGCATAAATCACGCGTCCCCGTACCACGGGCACTCTTTATCCTTTAAAGAGCACAGGAGGGCAAGGGAGTGAGCGCTGTGAAGCGCTGAGCGTCCAGGGTGCAGACGGGGAGATGAGCCCAGCCGGCCCCTTTCACCACAGCCGTTAAGTCCTCGTGTGTCCCCCCCCGGGCAAGGGGACCACCAGCACCCAGCACCTCCGCGACCCCCTCCACTGCACTCCCTCCCCCTGCACCAGCTCTGCTCCAGGGGGGTCATTCCTGGCCCCGTTCCCAGGTGCCCCTCGGCAGCCTGGGGCCGGTACGGGGTGCCTACAGGGGCGGTGGGAACAACCGGCGGCACTGAAGGCGCTGGTGTGAACACGTGCTGTAACCCCGTGCCCCAGACAGGGGGGCACCCACCCCCAGCGCGGTGTGCAGTTATCCCAAAGGCTCCCGTCTCAGCGGGCACGTCCAAAATGTGACCGGGAGCTCTGTCCGTTTTCTGTGTGTTTACAGTTAAGGGGAAAGTAACAGTCACTTCAAGAAATTCTGAAGAGAAATGTGAAAGGTGAGGAATATGTAGCAAGGCCTCCTCCTTCCTTCCCTTTCCACATTCACGGTGCGGGTCCAATAACCTGGTGGTTTTCTAATAAATTTGACCTTAGCAGCAATTAAAACGTTTTGGCATGCAAGGAAGGGAGAGGTGGGCTCTGCAGGACATTCATCACAGAAAGCACTTTGAGACTGGATTTCTGTTAGCTGTGATATTAAATATTCTGAAGCAGCTTTTTCTCCCTGGCAATTACCAATATGTGGCAGGGGGATGTTCTCTCCCTGCCCTGCTTGCTCCTGCGTGTGTAGATGAGGAGCAATTCCCATTTCCTCACAAACCTCTTAGGAAGTGGCCTGAAAAAGGGAGAAGCTGGGCGCCAGTCTTTTCTACTTCCTTGTGATGGAGAAGCCTTGTTGGAGAACTTTTCTGATTGTCCTTCTGGACATAAAAAGCTTTAATTGCAGAGACCGAAACATCAGGAACTGGCAAACCAGCACTGCAAGAACGAGGAGGGATGGACGAGGAGCTGCTGAGGAGGGAGGGCTTGTAAGGGGGGTGAGGGCTCAGAGCACTCAGATTTTTCTGCGTTTTTAACAATTTCTGCAACATCCTGTCAATTCCACCTGCTCCCTTCAGTTTAAATCTTAGATCCTCTCCTTGCCTTTCTTGCCGCCAGCTGTCTTCCACTGAAGCCCAGATTTGCCATTGCTGCTTTTTCCTAAGATAAAATGACTCACGAGGTTTTAAACAAAACCTGAGCACAAGCCCCACTGATTTTGGTATCCTTTATGAGTCACGGCACCATACAGCAAGGAGTTGAGGCCAGGGACAAGTCTTGCACCAAGCAGGTGAGGAAAGGTTGGGAAATGTTTGCAATTTTCCTGCAAGGGGTTTCCAGCACCTGTGCCCAGCAAATCGGGAATGCCAGTGAAAATCTCCAGGGAGAGCCTAAGTCTGCACTGAGCAGGCGATAAAGGGAGGGATTCGGCCTGAATGCTGGGTGTGAAAGCACACGGAGTGCTTGCAGGGGGCTCACCTCGGGGTCCTGCTGCCAGGAACCCAGCGATGGTTGAGCTCTGCAAGGAGACACAGCAAGCATCTCCCCGCCGAGGCCCCTGTGCTCCCCCCGGGTGGTTTTGTTGCCTCCCCAAAAGCAAGCAGTGCCTTCTCGATGCCCAGCCTGGCATGCCCTGCAGTGTAACCCCCGGGAGAGCAGCGTTCAGGCAGGTTTTCCTGCAGGCTGCCCGTGCAGAGGGAGCACGCTGAAGCCGCAGGGTCCTGCGGCTGAGGACACAGGAGGGGACGGTCGCCTTCAGCCTAACCCCTCGGGTTGAATCCTAGGAGCAGGTTAGGAGCTGAGCAAGCTGAAGTACTCAGAGGTGCCTTTAGTGGGGTGCAAGTGTAAAAAGATCAGGTAAGGAACTGCCTCCCTGGGTATCCAGCTCCGGCTGAGGACCGGCGTGCAGCTTCCCACCTTAACGTCAGCTGGGACGTCGCCCTGCCTGAACCCTTTGTTGTCAGCGTGGCTGACATCTGCCTGCGCAGTCACACCGACGGGTGCTTGGGCCTCCAACCCCACGGGCCAGCAGCCTCGTCCGAGCTGGCAGGTGAGAGCCAGGGTCTCGTTCCTCCATACAGCACACGCTGCTGTTACCTGAATGCTTTGCTGCACACAGAGGAAGATTGGAAAGATCCCAGGTGTGGCTGTTATTTCACCAAAGTGAAAGGTTGTGGCAGGAAGCAGTTTTGCATTGGGAAACCCAAAGAGAAGTGGTCAGACCTCCTGGCTGTGCACGCTTGTCTTCACAATGTCCGTCCAGCACCATGGGGCAGCCTTCCAGAGCCAGGCAGGAGGACGGAGCGTTTGAAGCAGGGCAGTATCTCCTTCTCATCACCCAAATCCAATAAGTGAGCCGAGGAAGGAGACAAGCGTGCCACACAGCCTCCTGAGAGCCTCTCAGAGCTTAGCAGGCTGATGTAAGAGGAGCTTAATTTAAAATCACGTTTGCATCGAGCTGTCAATCCAGTAACCTGGGCAAAGCACGTCTCAAGGGTGTGGGACTCTGCCAGCAGCACGAGGGCTTTGGCCACGTCTACACGAGAGAGCGAGCCCAAATCCATCCTGCTGTTGCTCCTTCTGCCCGCAGGGCCCCACAGCTCCCTGCGCAGCACACCCTCGCCAGGACAGTTTTGCACAGACCAGCTCCTGGCTTCCCACTGTCTCTGCTCACTGGGGGAGCAGGAACCACCCGGAGAGGCTGGGAGTTCATCCGAGCAGACTGAGAACCACCGAGGACGTTTGCAGCTCCCATTGACTGAATTATCCAGCATCCTGTAGAGCATGTAGGCACTGCTCCAGCAGGAGAGATCCAGTCATAAAAATGTTTGATTGCTCGGCACCAGAGGCCTGAGATGGTCCCACCTGCTGCCCCTCAGTGAGCCCACGTGAGCTGTACACATCCCGTGGGCTGTGTGCCCCCCTGGCCCCCCAAAACCATGAAGCAGGCCAGAGGAGCCATGGTCTGTCGGCATTTGGCAGCGCAGGGCAGTAATACACAGAGCAAGGAACTACTGGCAGGATCTCCTGGCAGTTTAACACCAATTAGTGCCCTAAAATTTACAACATTTACACTCCATGCTAATTTACTCGTTACTTCAGGTAATTACCTCCATCTGTCTGAATGCGGCCTGGGATGTGGGGTGGGCACTTCTACCTGGGTGCAGGTAACAATTGTAGTTACATGTGAGATCCACGGCAGTGGTACCGATGGAAAGAAATGCTCCATCTCCTGGGAATGTAGCTCCCAAGTAGGATTGTGGCTGGATGGAGAGGCAGGGAGGGATGGTGCTGCCTGTGCCCTTGTGCTGCAGCCCAAGTGGGACCTGGGGCTGCAGGGACTCGTGCTTGAAGCCCCTCTTCCAGTTTGGGGTAGCCTCCGTCTGGGTCTACCGTGCCGTTTGTCCCCGCTGGCTGCAGCGTGGCACCTCCCTCTTTCTTCCTCCTTCACTCTAGCGGGGTGCTTTCGGAGCCTGGGCCAACAGCGCTCTCCTCTCCCAGCCCTATTTCCCCCGCCCTGCTCTCAGGATGCAAACCCCCAGGCACCAACCCCCAGTGAAGGGGCAGCACCTTCGCAAGCACCATCCACGTGTGGTCCCTGAGCTGTGCCGGGACATTAACCGGGGAGCTGCGCTGGGTGTATGACCTTTGTTCATCCCCTTCCCACGAGGCCAGACCAGCTCCCTGCTCCAGCACGCCAGGATACGGGGCAGGAATGAGTGTCCCGTGGGCACTGCCACTTGTCAGCACGAAGCCGAGCCCAGGCTGGCCCCAGCTGCCTCCCTCTCCCAGACCCGCGGTCTCCCGGCAGGGCAGCGTCCTCGGTTCTCACCCAGCCTCGGGGGGAGAGGCAGGCCTAACGCGTGCCTTAAACATCCCAGACAGCAAGCTAACAGCTATCGAAACACATAATTACATCCTTATTTTCTCTCCCCCCTCCTTTTTCCTCCACCTGAAGGAAATACTTTTCCATTTATTTGTTATCAGTGAAGGGAGTGAATAAGTTGAAACGCATCTGCTGCTCCGCTCCACTCCCCCCTGTTAACTTCCTGAGCACTCGGGAGCCTTTAGCTCAGCTGCACGAAATAGCAGGGAAAGCAATTAGGCTGATAAACCGCCGGGATTCGGTCAGGCACCCCAAGAAAGGGACTGGCTTTTTGCTTCCTTTTTTTTTGGTATTACATTTGTTCACCTTCAAGTTCTGAGCTGCTAGCAGTGGGGCTCGGGTTATAATTATAATACAGATTATCGGTGTAATCTGTAATTAAAGAAACGGTAATCAAGTGGGATTAGCAACCCAATCTTGTTGCCAGCCCCCCAGTTGTCTTGGTGCGGTGCCCAGCATCGCAGCAGCCTCCTGCAGCCCACCCCGGGGCACCCTGGGGTGCTGGGTGCTGCCGAGCTCCCCAAAACGCTCTCACCCCTGCCTGTACCTTGCTTTGCAGATGGGAAATGTGTCCAACGCCTCCGTGTTCACCTCCACCCTGTCGGAGAGAGAAGACCTGATTTTTGGCACACTCTACTTAGTCTTCGGTAAGGAAAGGCAGCCTGTTGCACCTCTCCCCCTGCTGCCGGCAGCGCAGGGGTGTCACAAATAGGTTTTTACCCGACTTCCCTTTAGGATTTATTTCACACTCTTAAAGTAAATCACAAGATCAGGTTGTATGATTAGCAATACTTAATCATCAGCCAGTTTGACATAACAATTCAGTGGACTTTACTACAATCAAAACAGCGACTTCGTTCAAGATTCAAGAATGCACGTGAGACACCCTGCAGGGTATTATGGGGTTTCTAAACTCAGGTGCACTTACGAGATTTTCCCTGTTCTGGTGAATTGCTCACCCTTCTCCCTCGTTGGTGTCCGCCCATGGGCGAGCCGTGGTCCTTGAGGGGTCACCCTGAGAGGCCCCTCAGGGAGACTGAGGCCGCAGCCCGCTGCGATCCCTGGAGAGCTCGAGGGGCTCTTTGCTTAGGACCACTATTTACAGGATGGCGAGGTGACTGACTGTCAGTCAGTACTTTTCCATCCTGGCTGTGGTTCCCACAGGGCAATTTTTGGTCTCTTCCACCAACCACGACATTCTGGTACCTTTCAGGACGTGCAGCTCTGGTGCTTCCCGGCCTGGGCTACCACCCAGGGGTGATCGGGGAGCACCCGTTTGTGCCCACCCCCATGCCTGTTGCCCAGGACCAACAGAGGGTGGCGTGACATCAGTTTTCAGTTCAGCCAACAAGGGGCAGAAAGGTCCCCAGGACCCCTGTCCCCTGGTGCCCATGCTGTCCGTGCCCCCCACGGCCAGGCATCGCAGCCCGCAGGGGGCAAAGCCGCCACCCCTCGCCGGGCAGCCCCAGCACGTGGGGCAGGCGGCAGAGCCTGCGAGCCCTGGGGACACCCCACATGGGCTGGGTCGGGTCACCCACGCTGCGGGCACGGGGAGCCCATGGGATGCTCCTGGAGCCACTGGGGCACCAGCGGTGCCCCACGTGCTAATGCTCCCTGGAGTAAATCTGGCCAGCTGTGCTCAGTGCAGGCGCGAGCAGGGAACCAGAGCAGCTCTGCGGGGAAAAACGCCTCGTGAGGCTGGGAACAAGGGCATCTCGCTTCCCTCCTGGGACTCCAAAGCCTGGGATTTGGCCAGGTCCTGTTTCAGAAAGGAACTTTGGTGTTGGCCGCTCAGCAGCTTTGGAAGCCGGCTGTAACCACAATATTTAATTTACAGCCGAATCCATTAGGGAGAAACTCCAGTCCTACCCGAGAGCAGCAAAGATTCCCCTTCAGAGGAGACAGAAACTCTTCTCAATGAAAGCACCATTACACAGTATAAAAAAAAAAAAAAAAGAGAGGGAGAGAAAGCCCTTGTTATGAAAAATTAATTGCCACTGTTGTTTTAACCACATTAATAGCAAACAAAGAGCTTCTTTTATTTAGTCTGGATTTTCCTTGATCTTTGCAATGCCTTTCTTCTTGTTTATTTTGTTACCGTGATACTGGACAGCGCAGACCCACACTAGTGACACTGCCAGGAAGAAATTAATAAGGCGAGTGGGCCTGGGTCCTTGGCCTCACATCAGAAGAGCGATGACACAAAGCTCCCGTTATTTGTCTAGCTGGAAGGAAGCGCCCCCCGCTCCTTCCAGCTGGAAGGCCTAAATCTGGCCAGGTCCTGCACCATCATTGCCTCTGCAGGATCTCAGGAAGGGGAAAGGATCAAATTCGATGGAAAGCAGCTCCAGATGTGCTCACAGAGCTCTGCAGGTCCCACGAGCTCCCCTCCTCATCCTGCTCCGGAGGGGAAGCCCAGAGCCCTCTCCCCCCGTGGTGGATATCTCCGGGGTTTGCTTCCAAACCCCTCCAGGAGGTCCTGGCTCCTGCCCTGCCTCTGGAGGTTTGTCCCCTGGGACGAACAGGCAGGCAGGCTGGGGAAGACGAAGATGCCCGGCTGCCTGCCTGTGCCCACTCCCCTGGGACCCAGGGCCACCTCCTGCCCCGCGGTGCCGGGGAGGGGACGCCCCTTGCCCCGCACGCGCGGCACAGTTTGCCTGCCCCTTTTGCAGGCCTCGTGTCTCTCTCGGGGAACTCGCTGCTCCTGCTGGTGGCCTACCGCAAGCGGTCCACGCTGAAGCCCGCCGAGTTCTTCATCGTCAACCTGGCCGTCAGCGACCTGAGCATGACCGTGACGCTCTTCCCCTTGGCCACCCCGTCCTTCTTCGCGCACAGGTAGCTCGTGGACGTGGCTCTGCGCTGGCTGATGGAGCCGGGAGGGGTTTTCAAACCTTGTCTGGAAATGGGGATTGCCAGGGCTCGGGCTGGGACCCCAGGAAGGCTGCTGGGCGGCAGCGGGGTGCCGCAGCTCCCCAGGTGTTCGTCCCACACCGGGCTGCTTTGCTGGTCCTCATCCCACACGGTGTGGACACTCCTTGTGCTCCCAGCCCCTGTGGCGAGGACATTTGGGGACCAAACCAGGGGTGAGGTGGTGCACGTGTGTTTTTGGGGATGTCACGCAGCTGCCCCAGGCCCAGGGGAAGGGCTGGGCATAGCTGGAGGCTTTCCCTTGCAGGTGGCTGTTCAACCAGGCGATGTGCACCATCTACGCCTTCTGCGGGGTGCTGTTTGGGCTGTGCAGCCTCACCAGCCTGACGGTGCTCAGCGCGGTGTGCTGCCTGAAGGTCTGCTACCCGGCATACGGTAGGTGCTGGATGCACCAGCTGTGCCCACACCCCTCTCGGTTACCGGAACCCTTTTTCTGCCTCCTCTTATCGCTCAGATCCACCTCTCCTGGGAAAGCTCTGCCCCAGGGCAACCTGTCGATACGCTGGGTCTCCAGGGGCTTTTATCACTTGTGTGTTAACCCCTCCGTCTGCGGGGAGGTTCAGAGCCCCAGCACCCTGCTCCCTCTGCATGCATCCGGCAGTCCCTGCACCCAAAGCCTGCTTCATGGCAGGGCTCCAGTGCAACACCCCAAAAGGTGCCAAGGGTCTGTCCTTCCCATGGAGAAAAGTCCCAGCCGCTGCATCACAGGGGGTGTGCAGGCAGTGCGAAGCAGGTCGTGGGGCTTCGGACAGATGTGGGCTTGGAGCAGAGCAAAGTGCAGCATCTGGGAAGCCACACGGAAGTCTCCACATCACAAGCTCTGTCAGTGCAAGGAAATGCCGCTTCCCCGTGTCCCTGGTGGTAGAGCCATAAGCAGATGCGTTTAACTCACTGAAACAATTAATGCAGGAGGGCTGGGTTTGCGGTGCTGTAGCTCACTTTTGCAGCCCTGTTCTCACCTGGACCTCCTCTGCAGAGCTAAGGGGAGTGCAGCTCTAAGCTCAGCCCCAGCCCTTGGCTCAGGACAAGCAATGCAGAGGGTAGCCGAGAGAAGTGAGGGGACCCAGAACCCCCCTGTCCGCTCACAGCTCCTGTTTGGAGTCACTTCTTCATTCCCTCACTTCGGCTGCGAATCCTCCACCTACCACGCATCTTCAGCATCAACTTCGGATTAAAGACCGAGGATAGAAATAAAATTGGAAATGAAATCAAATAGCGCGATTTGCAGACCAGCACCCAAGGTGCACCCTGCCCTCCCTCTCTCCTGGTCCCTGCCCCGAACCTGCTCCTGGCCGGGGGCTGCTGCCGGCTGCAACGTGCTGTGTGCCCGGCACCTGCCACTGCCTCAGGGGCGATGCTGGAGCAGAGTCACCTTGGTTATGTGCCAGCACGTCTCAGGAGATAACTAAAAGGTGGAAGGAAAGATAAAGATTAAAGGGGGCCGTTAGAAGGCAGCCAGGTACCAGCGCCCTTTCCCTGCGCAGGTTCTGCTCCCGAGCTCGGCACCGAGGCGTGTTGAGCTTATCTCCCCTCGCGTGTGTATCGTGAGGAAATGGCTAATCTCAACGTATTTTTAATTGCTTGGTTTCAAAGGAAAACGTTATTCCTACAGGTGGCTGAAGATTTAGCACTTTACGCTGAGCTCTGAGGGGATCAGAGGGTTTTAGGTTTGCAGGGGGATGGGACAAAAAGGAACCGAGTCACCTCCTCCAGGCTGTAGGAGGGGAGAAGTCCTTGGAAGGACAGTGCCTGGGGCTGTTTGGGGCAGCCCCGGAGCCAGCTCCCCCTGCCCCAGGGCAGGCTGTGCCACCCTCCCATCCTCGTCCTGCCTGTGGGTGCAGCGCCCCTCCACGTGCCACCAGCGGCCACCCGACCTTCCAGCGATGCCTCTCGATGCTGAGGGGCATCTCAGCACTCACTGCACAGCTTGGGGGAGACCCCCGCGGTTCTCCCGCCTCCTCGCTCCTCTGCCCCTGTCCCCGAGCCCAGGGGTGCGGGTGGCTGCAGGTGGCAGCCCCGTGCCTGCTCCCCCTCGCCTCCCTGCCCCTCGGGACGCCCCCCTCTCGCACGCCCCTCCGCAGGTAACAAGTTCTCCCCCTCCCACGCCGGCGTGCTGCTGCTGTGTGTCTGGGCGTACGCCCTGCTCTTCGCCACGGCCCCCCTGGCCGAGTGGGGCAGCTACGGCCCCGAGCCCTACGGGACCGCCTGCTGCATCGCCTGGGAAGCCTCCAGCCGAGAGGCCACGCTCTACATCCTCGCCCTCTTCGTCTTCTGCTACCTTCTCCCCTGCCTCCTCATCCTCGCCTCCTACTCGCTGATCCTGTGGACGGTGCAGGTGTCCCGCCGAGCCGTGCGGCAGCACGTGTCCCCCCAGCGCAGAGCCGGCGGCGTGCACGGCCCCATGGTGAAGGTAGGGTGCTGCGGGGAGCCCAGCGCCAGGGGGGCCTCGCTCGGAGCTGCTGGGCAGGGTGGGGGCTCCCAGAGCTGGGACCCAAACACCTGAGCACATTGTCTTGAATGCTGGAATCAGCTTGTGCTTTATAAATGGCAGCAAAGGCAGCCCCGTGCTCCTGCACCCCACAGCAGGAGGGAGCAGCACGCACCGCGCAAATCCCGGTGTGTGACCGGGAGCACTAAACAGGAGAGGCTGATGCTGCTGCCACCCAGCACGGGGACACAAACAGAACCCCCAGGATCAGGCACATCGATGATTTTCCTGTTAGATGTGCAACAAACAACCCGCGTGTGGCTGCCGCCCGTCCCCCCCGGGCCCCAAACGCAGATGCAGGAAGGAAAGAGAAGAGCAGGCTGAGCTGTTGGTGGGACTGGCTGCACGCAGCAGCGACCAGCTGCTCCGCATGGCCCCGTGCTGGATGTCCCGCGCTGGCACCGCGCTGTCCTCGCGGGGTGGAAGGGGCTGCAGCAGCACCGTGGGGCTCTGCTGCTCCCCGTGAGTTCTCCGGGTGTTTGCATCCGTGGACAATAACAGATTTCTCCTCGTTTAAAGCCATCAGGTGGAGGAGTTTTCCTTTTAAATCACATTGGAAAAGATCATAAAAGGAGCTTGCATGAGTCATTGTTCCCCAGACTATGAGCTAATACTATAATTTACCAGGGATATGTCAAAAAAGTGGATACCCTTTAAAAAAAAAAAAAAAAAAAAGCTTGCAAGCCTGACCCTGAAGGAAATGTTTGTGCCTCCTTAGAGGAGGGGGTCTGAGCATGACCCATGTCTGGAGCCTTTTGGTCGGTCAGCACAGGTTACAGAAGGGATTTTGGGTGCTACCAGAGGCTGCTGGAGTCTGATGCTGGCCTGATCCCAGAGGCTGTTCGCAGCCAGGTCTGTGCCACGAGGGGCTGAGGCTATGCCTGCATTCCCAGGTGGGCAGGGGTGTAACCCGCCTGAAACACAGGTTTGTGTGTTCGTGCTGGGATGCGCAGGCTTGGGGCTGTGCCGTCTGACACCCTGCTGTGCAGCACGACAGCCCCAGAGAGCCAAGGAGCTTTTCCAGGGGTGCGACCAACAGCTCGGGTCCCATCGCACACAGCAGCTGTGGTCAGCCTTGGGCTGGGTTTTGGGGAGGGTCGGCACCTCAGGCATGCTGCAGGAGTCTCACAGCACCTCCACCTCCTCCTCTTGCAGCTGAGCATCGCTGTGTGCTTGGGCTTCCTGGCTGCCTGGACCCCTTACGCCGTCGTCGCCCTGTGGGCAGTCTGCGGAGGCGCCGGCCAGGTGCCAGCGCTCGCCTTCGTGCTGTCGGCCGTCTTTGCCAAGTCCTCGACGCTCTACAACCCGCTGGTGTACCTGCTCTTCAAGCCCAACTTCCACAAGATCCTCTCCAAAGACATCGTGCTGCTCCAGGCCATCCGCGCCGTCCTCTGCTGCGGCTGCCCGGGCACCGCGCTCCAGCCCTTCTCTCCCGGAGACACCAGGACCCGCTTCTCCCCGGGCTTCAGCCGCCACCGCGGGGCCTGCAGGAGCTGCAGCGACACTTTTGAATGCTTCAGCAACTACCCCAGGTGCTACAAACTGCCCCAGGGCCCCGGCCCCTCGCCCGCTCCCCTGGCCATCCTGGCCGACGGGGCCGCTGCCCAGCCGGGGCTGAAGAGCGCCGTGCAGGTCATGGTGCTGGTGACACGGAGGAGGTCAGGGCTGGGCGCTGCCAGCGTGGCAGGGGAGGTGCTGCCGTCGGGGGTCGTGAAGGATCTCCTCTGAGAGCTCAGAGCCCAGTGGTGCCCGGGCATCCTGGCCCCGGCTGCACCCGAGCCCCTCGTTGGAAGAAAAACCCAAATGTGGAAAAACCCAAACGCGACATTTCTCTCATCTCTGTATCCGACAGGTCCCCAGCATGTTCTGCAGATGACGTGACACCAACCTTGCCTCCCCTTCTGGTGTGGCTCTCGTGACTTTGAGCCTAGCATTTGCACTTGCAATATATATATATGATAATAATAACAGATCCCCAGTGCCTGGAATCTGGCCAGGGTGCAACCCCAGGCTGCAGCTTTACTGCTGTTTGCTCTCTGGGCCCTGGGCCTTAGTTTCTCCATCCTGGTGCTCTGATGACCAAGCAGGGACTTGGTTGTCTTAACAAACTGTGCCTGGCCCAGCAGGAGGGGACTGGGGGGTCGTGAGGTGCCCCCAGCCCCAGCTCCTGCAGCCGCAGCCGACCACGTCCTCTCCTGCCAGGGCGCGGGGAGCGCCCTTCAGCTACCTCACTCGGGGCTCGGAAATATCTTCATATACCTCTCAGAGACTGCTCTCTGCA
Source organism: Anser cygnoides (assembly GCF_040182565.1). Taxonomy (NCBI): domain Eukaryota; kingdom Metazoa; phylum Chordata; class Aves; order Anseriformes; family Anatidae; genus Anser; species Anser cygnoides. Next base: position 8,868,606 of record NC_089888.1, read on the forward strand.
CGGGCTGGGTGACCCCACTCCCTCAGCTGCAATGCAAGCCCACCACCATCCGGTTAATCTCAATGGGAGCTTGCCTTTAGGGTAAGAATCTGGGGTTCAAATAATCACAGCGTGAATAATACCGGTCCCAGGTAGTGCTCCCCAGGCAGGGAATGGCGAATCTGTGGCTGAGCAACCCCTGGAGATGGGGCTGGGGCTGGAGGTGCCGCTGGGAAGCCAGGGCTTCGCACACCATCAGCACCACTGGCGGGGGAATGGCAAGCTGCCAGCTCGTGGTTGTAATTCAGAGAGCAGCGTGTGGGCAGTTCACCCCCAAGGGAAGAGGCAGGGCCAAAAAGGACTGAGAAGCTGTGAAAGGGCGCAATGCAAAGCCATTCATCGCCGCAGGAGAATCTCCCCGTGGGCTGCCCCGAGCACGGAGCTGCAGCACGTGCCCCTGGCTGGGGTGCTGGGTGCTGGTGCTGCCTTACAGGGGCTGCAACAGGCAGCGAAGGAAGGACGTGCTCACGGTGACGGGCAGAGTCAGCAGCAGAGGAGGAAAAGGTGTTGTCCCAGGCGTGCTGCCCTCCTGCAACCAGCTAGCCAGTTACTTGTGGGGGAGCTTTACGGGGTCACTGGTCAATGAAAAAAACACTCTATAACCCATTGCCACAGCTGCAGCGTTAAATCATGTTGGGCAAAATGGGGACAGCGAGCCATTCGCTGCACAAACGCCGGGAAACTGCTGCTGGCCATGGCTCTGCCTTCCAGCCGCCGGGCCCGGCACCGCACACTGGGCTCGCCCTCCTGCCTCCAGATACAGGAATTGCTGGTTTAGAGGTCGCTCCCCGAGCCGCACCACACCACTGCCTTTTCTTAGCAGTGATGCAGCAACCTCCTCCGTTGCGAGGGCCCAGAGCACTTCACAAAAGAGCCGCTGGCTGCCATGGCATGCAGGTGTGCAGAGGGGTGCGCTCCCGGGGGAGCAGAGGGCAGACACCCACCGCATTCAAGCCGCAAACTTGGTACTGCTGAACCCAGCCATTAGAAATAGGAGCTAGGCTTTTTGACCTCGGTGTTATGGCCAAGTCCCAGTGCAGGCCGTGCTTTCCGTAGGTAGCCCCATCCACAGGCAGCGTCCGCTGTGCGCGGTGCCCTCGCCATGCTCTCCTCCAGCTGCGAGCACTGATCCCAGCCCCGGGGCTGGTACAAGCTCAGAGCCGTGTGCTGAGAGGCTCACAGCACAGCAGCAATGGGCACGAGCGGGCCCGCCCCTGCTTTCTGTGTGCTATCATTATCGGATCCCGCGGCATGGCTCTAACTAGTGTACGGTAGCGTGAGTCGTGGCACTCGCTTTTGTCCTTTGGTCGTTCCCACGCAGCCGCTTTCCCTTAGCAGTTTCCCTGTTTCAGGAGTGGGCCTGTGCAAAAGGGGTCTGTGATATCTTGAAGTGTGCTCACATCCTCCCCGGTGCTGGGAAATCCTTGCACATGCGTGATGCCTGCAGGTGCACATGGTTTGGGGCAGGTGCAGGTGGTTTGGGGCAGGAGCCAAGGACTAACAGGAAGGCCGTGCTGGGACCGACACACCAAAAAGCATGGCTTTGCTTCCTACTCGTGCTATGCAAAAAAACCCAGCTGACCAAAAGTTGTGCAACGTTTGAAAAAGCTGCAAACAAACAAAGAAATATCGGGGCAGCCAGTGAAAAGAGGATGAAGCTTCAGACCCGTGTGTGCACCTCTAGGAGGGAGCTGCCACATCCAGCCCCACCTGCCCTGTGCAGAGCTGGGCACCAGCACCCCCATGCCACCGCTGCCCACCTCGGGCCCAGGCCACCCTGTCACGCCAGGAGCTCCTGAGCTCTCCGTGTCTCTGTTACCTATTCATTGCATTCCTGAGCTTGTGCATTTTTAAAATAAATTCACTCGTGCAAAACTTGAGTTTGACTTGATTCAATTACACCTTAGTAGCCGTGCTCTGGAATGAATGGAAATTTCGTTGGTGCATGTGCCACTGTGGTCCTACGGGGTGGTGGTCACAGCACACAGAGCTCTCCCTTCTGTGCTCCCACCAGAGGACACGAACACGAGGGGCTGCTGCCATCTCCTGGGGGCTCTCAGCCTCTGGGCACAGCTGCTGTGGGGCAGGGATGAGGCCGTGTCCCCATGGCCAGGACTGGTGCTCAGGGCTGGGACGAGCACAGGGTGCGAGCAGTGGCGGGTCCCTGCTGTGCTCAGCAGCCACGGTCCTGCCGCCCTGTCCTCTGCCAGTTTAAAAATGCTACAGTCTAGAAATCACCTCAAGGAGGTAGGAAAAAAAGGTTCTGCAAGTCCCCCAGGTCCTTTATTGCTGTGGGAGAACCCCAGATCACCACTTCCACCTTTAGCTTAGTGCAAGAATGCGTAATATTGCAAGCACATGATAGCAAGTGTGTTTAAAGCTACACTCACACAAGACACTCCTACCTCTGGAGATGTCCAGGTAGTGGCACAGAATAAAATCACTGTAATTACAAGCATGCACCGCAGCCAGACCGAACAGCAGGTCCCCTTCCCCTGCAGGGCCAGGGGCTGCCGCTACCTGGGTGCTGCCACCTGCAGGGACGGGCCCTGGGCATCACACAGCTGGGGCCCATCTGGATTTAGTCCATGGCCCCAGCTGGGGTGCTGCAGCAGCTGCTGCCATTATTTAAGGACCGGTGCTCCCCACCCTCTGTAACAGCAGCTCCTGGGATGGCTCTGGTGGGGCTGATGGCCGCAGCACCTCTGGGGATTGAGGTAGGGGCTGTGTTTGCTGCTGTGGTGGGGCATGGTTTGGGAGGTGGTTGCTGGTTATGGGAAATGATTTCTTAACTCTTGGGGCAGCTGAGGGCTAGTCTGTGGTTCTGGGATGGGGGGGAACTGGGGGTCTCACTGGAGACCCAGCTCCAGAGTTGGGGGTTTGGGGTGCAGGGGACTGCCTTGCTGCTCGGTGGAAGCCTGGTGCTGGTGCAGAGCGTGAGCCCTGTGCTGCTTGGTGGGGTAGAAGCTGCTGAGGCAAGTGCGGCATCTTCCTTTGCTGCCTTTCCTTGAAAGCTGCGTGAGGATGACAGGCTTTTGCTGTTTCTACACCTCTCGTGGCAGAGCTGCAGCCCGCAGTGGTTCAAGTTTGAAAGAGGGTGTCAGGGAGATGGCAAGCAGCTGGTGTGCGTCTGCGAAGCCCCCACGCTGTGGTGTCATGCTGCCTTCCCGCTCATCCCAGGGGTACATGTGCTCCTTGAGCCAGTGCCATGTCCCACCAACCTCTGCCACGTGCAGGCCCGGACCTGGCACCACGCAGCATCCAGCGGCCTGGCTGAGGCAGGAGGTGTGCGGCTTGATCCTGCCCTAGCTTCTAAAATGGCTTCCTTGGTCTGAGCCTTCAGGCTCTCACTTCCCGCGTGTCTGGGCCCTGCCCAGGCTGGGTCCCCAGCGCCACAGCCTCGATGGGTGCGTTCCTCAGCGCCAAGGGACAGCAGGCTGGGGTTTTTGTGTAAACGGAGCTGAGAACAAATGTTGTTCTGTCACCAATCCTGCTGCTCTTCAGACAGTGAGGCTTCTAAGGGAAGCTGCGGCCAGATTGTGTAAAAATCTGAACAAATCTGCCCTTTGAGTCAGGTTTCTCCTAGCACTGCTTCTGTACTTTGGCTCTCAAGGAGAGCTTCACCTCCAGAGGAGGTGGATGGTGCCTGCTGTGCTGCCTTCAAAGCCTCTCTGAGTGAAATGACCGCAGAGCTTTGCTCAGGTGCTCTGCTTATTTTTCATTTTGCCACTGACACAAACACTGAGCCTCTGGGGATGTCCCATAGCCAGCACCCATCAGCCCAGGCGCCTGCAGGCCTCAGTAAGCTGTGTGGTGTTTTCCCAAAATATGGGATTGCTGGGTGCAAGGGCATAACACACTCAGCTCCAAGGCTGTGTGGGAAACGTATGTGCCCTCAAAACTGACGTGTCTGCTCACTTATAGCTGCTGTCAGCAGCTGCTTGGGCAGGCCCCAGCCTCCCTGACAGGCCGCTGCTCCCACTTCTCCTCAGCAGCTGCTGGGTGCTCGCCTCAGGTGCCTCGTGTGTCCTGGTTCCCCTGAGGGAAGGCAAACGGGGAATCTGGTGACTGCTGGGGAAAGCCAGCAGGATTCACAATGAATGTGAAAATGAATCAGTGCCATAATGATGAAACTTCTTCCATTGGTTCCAAAAAATGGAAGGTAGTGCGGCGTTTGAGCAGTAAGACCTGCCTTTCTCTCACCGAAACTGGGAGCTGTGTGCTGTAAGTGCAGCTGCTGTTGACGTAAACCCATGCAAACTTTCCTCCTGTGTAACTGCATCACAGTGACGTCCCCGGTTGTGGCTGTGGCAGGGAGCCAGGCGTGAAGCCAGGGCAGCTGGTGGCTCTGGGTGGAGATGTGGTGTACGCTGGGGTGTTCTGCATTTTCGGGTGCTGTGGGGGGACAGGGAAGCTGCAGCTGCTGGCAGCGTGGTGCCCTGCTGGTCTTGCACCTCCTGCTTCCTGAGACTTTTTTTGTTGTATCTTTTCTGTGACAAATTACAGCATCTTGGCCTGTGGAGGCCTCCTGTTTGGGGTGGGGGATCTCCCTCACAAACTGTGCAATTGCTTAGGAGAGGTTAAGGGCGTTTAACAAGCATAGCTCAGAGCCCAGTTCTTTTTTTCTTTCCAAAGGTTAAGCTCCTGAACTGCAGATAATTACTATTGCTCTCTTCCCTTTTATGGCATCTTCTAGATGAGGCTGGAGAAACAGCCTGCAGGTGCTTTCAAGTTTAAAATAACCACACCAAGAGATGCTCATCTGAGTTAAAAATAGCATCATCATGATTAAACCACGGCAGGGAAAGCTGGAGGTGTTGCTAGCACTCGGCTGGTGACTCACTGCCAGGGCTGGGGTCTGGCACAAAGGTGGCGCAGGCTGTACGTGGTGTGTAAGCCAGGTCATCAGTGATGGTGGTGCCATCTGACTGTCACCCAGCTGCCAAGGACAGCTCACTGCTCAGGGGACAGGCGTGGTGGCAGGTCTGCAGGACAGCCCCATGTTCCAGCCTGTGGTTGGTATCGACTGTGGTGATCTTCACCCACCTGTTTCCCTCAGGGTGGATGAAAAGGGTCCCCTGCCTCCCTCAGCAATGCTGAGCCTTTTCCCATGACAGCCTCATTTCCCTGGCAGCAGGGCAAATGGAGTCCTGTTGTGTGCTCCGTGTCTCATGGGTGAGGCCAGGGAGCTTTCCCTGGCTACAGATGGGCTGGTTGCAGTGTGGTAACATGGAGCGGGTGGCTGCGTGCCATCCCAAACCCCAACAACACACTCATACGCAGTGCTGCTGTCCTGATGGGGAGACGAAGGGACAGGTAGGGCATCCCCTTTCTGCCTGCCTCACTGGCTTGCTGTACCAGTGGAGTTAGACCTGGCGAAGACCCAGGCTGGCCTGGAGGAGAGCCTCTGCAGTGGGTTGTGCCTTGCCCTGAGGGCACAGCAGCACCAGCAGATGCCCTGGCTCTTGGATCATCTGGGCACAACTGCTGTCCTCATGTGGATAATGGATTTTGGCATCAGCAGCTAAAGCATCTCATCGTAGGCTAACACAGGACTCTGAATTGGGCTGGAAGAGGTTGAGAAATAACTTCTGGGAGGCTCTGGGTTCCCTCTGCACAACTCCTTAGCTGTCAGGAGAAACAGCCACTGGGGCTATGGCCTGGCACAACTTCAGGGTCTCCATAATTAGTAACATCTGTACTTTACTTCCTGATCATTCTGTATTTAAGAAAGCAGAAACAGTACGCGCACAAATCTGCAGATGGCACCAAGTTATGGTGGGGTTAGTAGCACTTGTGGAAATAAGACTAGAGTTTCCTATTCTTCTGATAAAATAGGAAATGATCTAAAATAACTGCAAGGCAACTTAGCAAGGAGGAACCAATGTGTTTTAGAGTGTGACAGTCATTTCCCAGTTTGGATTTCTTCACTTCAAAGTCAATGTATTGATGATAAATATGAAAATCAGACACTGAAATAATGGCAAAAACTTATTGTATCTGCTCCAAAATATGAAATTTAGTGTGTATTTTGTTGAGAGAAAACAAAGCTGTCTTAATTCCAAGTTTTGACAAATGTCATAGTTTAAGTTTTAGCACAAGTTTTTTTTTAGTTGCTTTTAAATGAAACCACCCAAAATTTTCTTCAGCTTAATTGCTTCAAAGTGATTTCATTAGTTCTAGCTGTATCAGTTAATTGCTTCAACTTAATGTGTAAAATTACTCAGAAAATGATTCTTATTAGATGTCAAGGTATTCTCACTTCCTGCCAGCAGAGGGCAGGAAACGCTCAGTTTACCTTGATGGAAGTTAACCGAAGGGCTAATCCATTGGTGCAGACCTCATTCCTTCTACAGGTGACCAATTTCAGAATAACAATACAGATTAAAGCCTATTTTGCATATCAGCAGGAATATGGCATAACGCTGTGCCCAACATCGTAGCATCTAGACCATTTAACCAATGTACTTCTCCTGGCAACAAGAGAAGCTCCTGGCATCCTTCCAACCAGCTTCTGGACTGGACAGGAGTAAGGATCTACACAGGTCAGTCTGGTCCCACTGGCAGCACAGCCTTAACAGCTTCCCCATTCTGGCTTGCACATGTGTAAGTTCTTAGCTGGTACAAGACAAAGAAGGACAAGATAAATAATGCATGCTCGTCCCTTGCAAGACAAACAGCATAAACGCTACAGAAAGTCTCAAAAGTCAGCAGCCTTAGTCTGTTGGCTTTGGCAGCACAGATGAATTCTCATTAAGTGAAATTTAGCCTAGTAAATAAACAGCCTTCTTTGCACTGAATAAACATTATAATGCAGAATCTGAACACACGTTCACACCCTTCATAGCACAGTGAAATGGGTTTGTGCACCTTACTAGGTTTCTCAGTTTGAACACTTAAGACCGACGGGTAACTGAAATGTAATTACATCTGCTGTTGTCTAGAGGGTGAGGAAACTCATCTTTAAAAAACAAACAACAAAAAAACACCAACTGCAGAGTCCCCTAAAGAGAAAAACAAGCATTGACCAGAAACAAATCAATACCAGAAGATGAGTTTGTGCCTCATTCAGACTTTAACCAGTGCATGTTTCAGTTTTGGGATTAGGAGATAAATTCTTTGAACTAACAGGGAGAAAAAAAGAAGCAAATCCTGTAATGTGTTAGTCTGAAAAACTGCTCAGCACAGGTTTAGGATTCCAAATACAATCTTGAACTTTTATTCCTCCCAGCTGGTAAGCGGTTGATTAAAAAACCCCAGTAACAAAACCAGACCGAAAATAAATCTTGCTTTGAGAAACATGTCCACTTGCATGTCTGACTTACAAGCAGAACTTCAGTTTTACATTTCAACAATGAATATGCAAATAACTGATGAGGAGTTTGCATCAGTCATGATAGCAAACTCCTGTATGTGTAATCATGGCAAACGCAACGAACGCTGTCTGTTTAGATGTATGCAAATGGAGCAAATGAACTATGTCATGTAGAAAAAGTGAAATACTGATTAATTTGAAACAGCATAAGAGGAAGAATTATACTACCAAGACAATCTAATGGACACTGTTTGGCACTTCCCAACTGAGGATGATTTCATAATGTCCAATATTAAGCCTTCTATACCTGGATTTTATTTTTATAAACTCTCCTTCCCCATGTATGCATTTAGTTCATCAAACTACTGATGTGGAAAATGCTGCTTCTGCTTCAACCAGAATTCAGAAATTCCACTGGTGAATTCTGGAGCGTTAGGGGCACTTCATGAATTTGGTAAAACAAAAGCTGCTGCTCTCTAAGATTTGAAGCCACTGTGCTAACACAGAGCAACAACTAACTACAGACAAACTGAACTGTGCGGTTCCTTAAGTGAAGGAAAAAAAAAGTTAAAACTACAATTTCAAATGCAGTTCTGTACAATCGTATAATCCCCCATCCCTGCAAGTCATGCCATAATCAGTACATAATCAGATTAGACACCTCAGAATAGTTTAAAAAAATAAAACCATAAAATTGAAACCAAGAAATTTTAAATGACAAAAATACCAGTTTTAATAGGTGCTTCCTTAAGTGTGCAGCATCTGCTTTTTGTCAAGGTACTTATCTTCTCTGGTTTCATAATGTGCAAATCCCATAAGCTATAGATTTATTCCAGCCAACTTCCCTTACTAGTGCTGAAACAAATTCACAGTATAAACTGTCAAGACTCTCCATGTGAATGAGTGTGTGTATATATATACATCTATATATTTAAAAAAGTGCAACTCATCCTATTTTGCAGAGTCATACAGTGGCTTTGTACTTCACACATATACAGCAGATTTCATAATAGGAAGAAGACCTCGCATTAAACATAATGACATAGTAATGTCATTATTTCATAGCAGATGTTTCTGCTTTTTAAGAGGCTGTGTGGAGTCTGCTATGCTATAGAATCTGAAAAGTTCTTTATTCAGCCCAGTGTCTGACACTTAAGGGGTTCAGTCACTGACTAGCGATATCTAAATACGCAGAACAAGATATGCCCCAAATCGGAAAGTTCATTATTAATTTTCCAGCTATTGTGCAGTCAGACTCTTGATACTTAAATCCACTTTTTGAAGATCAAATGATAAACTCATTGCACTCCTTCCCTGGTCTGCTATAGCAGCTCTTGCTCATCATCTTCAGATCCTGAGGGTCCTTGTCGTACTTCTTCATACCATTTGTTTGTGAGGGTTTTCATCTGTATGCGCCCATGATGCAAGTCCTAAGGCACAAGAAACCCAGAACAGTTGTTATTGAGCTGCAACACTACTTGTGTGTCTGAGAGAGCGAAAGAGAAAGCCTAGTTTAGCACATTCCTCAGGAAATAATCTGTTTGTGGTCTCTAAGTGTACAAAGCCGTTCTGTTTCCTACCAGAACACATCAAGTGCTCAATCAATTAGTAATTATTTCCAGGGGTGATATTTTTGAGAGATGTTTTTTACCTGTTTTTCTAGACAGTTCTGCTTTGTGGATTTTAACAGTCAGAGTCATCTAGATGGCCTTTCTTTGAATCTCACTCTCCTCTACGTGTTCCCAGGGACAGGGGAAAGCTTGTGGCTTGCTTTGGTGATTCACATACTTATTTTTCTAGCCTTTGGTTGCCATCTGGATGGCTGCCTGCATTTTTGGCTACCAACTACAAATCAGATGCTTGCCCTAGTTTCTTGATTCATTTCTGGTTTTACTAAAAACAAACAAAAAAACCTCCTCTGGCTCTTGCAGGAAAGTGCTGAAAGCATTCTTTTGAAAATAAAGGTACAAAATAAGAAAAATTGTATGTTTGAGCAGGCTAGGAAGGTGGCACACTCTACAGAAAATGTTTAATTGCACAGCAAAAATGCTTAATTCTATGGCAAATTAGAAAAAAAGTGATATGGCCGAGAAATCTCAGGATTCTAAGGCCCGGAGTGAAAATGGCACAGTATTTACACCTCTCAGAGCCACTCAGCGTTAAATTACTTGTTCAGGTCAGGTGCCACTTTGTATTTACAGCTCCACAGTCTTCACCTCCCAGTGAAGGAGTCTAAAAAAAAAAAAAACCACGAAGGCTGCAATCCTTATTCATAGTTCCAGGAGAAAAGCTGCACTCTGCAGAAAAATCACAGCTCAAAAATTCATAGGACCATGTACAGTAAGGGGCAGCAACTTTGTGTGATAGCACTTTAAAAGCTCTGCACAGGTGGCAGTAGTTTTTCCTAGAATCAGTAGTAATTCCTGATACCCTTCATGGTAATCTGCAAGCTTAAAGGCAAGTTCAATAAATCCATGCAGCTTTTTAACTTTAATTGTGGTAGTCCTCAGGGGTGCTCACTTAATCCAACCGGCAATTTTACAGTGCAGCTTTTCATTACAGCTGTTCTGCATATGCACAAGGAAGATATTACATGGCTCTCTTTTCCTAGTGTAGAAGTTGCATGGCTGCACTTGAGTCTTGAATGGTACAGAGTGAAATGACAACCAACTCTACCACAGAGTTTCTTTTTTTCAAGAAAACAAGAAAGACTTACTTCTTGTGTGAGTCGTCTGGTGAAGAAAGGATTCAAATACTTAGCATCAAGCCACATAAACCCTTTGAGGTCCTGGCGTTTTATGTACTGGGCTTCATATTCCTCCTCTGTGAGCTCTGACAAATGTTCGGATTCTATGGTATTTCCCTAGAAATATCACAAATTGCAATAACCTGAGAAATATTGCAGTTCTTTCTTCCAGCTTGCTTTATCCGCCCCCACTCTGCTCTGTTCCTTCTCACAACCAATTCCCATGCCGGAACAAAATGGAAATTATCACCTCAGCCTACCAGGACTTATGGCTGTATGAATCTGTCCAGCTGTTGACTCCCAGAGTCACTTGGCTTCCCTTTTCATGCTGAAAGGTGAAAGGCTTCAAATATTCCATAATTCTGTACTATTGCTACGGATGGATTTCTAGTGTGCAGGTATTCCTCTTGTGAGCTGAATGATGAGTTTATATAGCAAGCAACACTTTAATGTCAACATCTCACTGAAAACAAGCCCTGTTTCAGAACATGCCATATCCCTGAGCTCTTTCTATAGACATCTACCTTTGTAAACAGAATAAACTAATTCTGAAAGCTGCAAACTTTCTTAAAGCCTTATGCCAAGAGAAGCTGTTCTTCAGACCCCACAGAATAATACCCTGTGTGTATCAATTTGATGGTTTGGGACAAAACAGGAAAATGCTCCCAGGATACTTCATATACTCCTGTCTTTAGCAGATGAGTTTTGAGCCTGGCTGTTAGTTTTCTTCAATGCTTCTGTTTAGCCAGAAACGACTTTAAAATAAAACCCAGTCGCAGAGGTGCTGTTGTTACCACGTTATCATGGCCTTTGCTTTGACTTTTTCAAAATAATTTCCATCTGCCTTTTATGATTAATTTATGACTCATAATACCCTAGCTACTTTCTGTCTGTATATGACTCTATCTATCCTGTCTCATCTGTCTTATGCTTTAAGGTTACTTTAATTTGTATGGATCAATTTATAATTAGATTGAGTTAAGATAAATTACTTTCAGGTCTTTGTCCAGTTATTTGTGTAAACACTAACCAAGCTCTGTTTTTGGGATATTTTAAAATGATACTGCTTGGCTTTTTCATACCATACGCCCATTACTTCCATCTTACTTTTTAGTAAATAGTAAAATACTAGTTTTTTCCTTGAAAATGAAAAAAAAAAATCCTCTGAATAAGACAACAACAACAAACCATCTTCTCTGTCTTGCTAAGGTTAATGTCCTTCTTGTTCCTCTTGCGTGCTTTGGAGTCCTCAATATCAATCAGTCTGATGAGGGGCATGGTTCCTCCTCCCAGCAGCAAAATTGTGAACAGCACAATGATGATTGTTGTTGTCCCAATGAGCTGTCGCTTCTCGATTGGTTCCAAGCCCAAATGAAGGCTGAGGGCGTAGGGAATTGCACCACGTAGACCTTCAGAGAGAAGAGTGAATCGATGAAGAGTGAATCAACACCATTGTTAGTCCTTAGCACCCCGATAACTCAACAGGAATCCTCCACCTTTAAAAGATTTTTACAATCCTATGCCGCACCCAGTTATCTATCATTTGGTTACCATCCTAAAATGAATAAGAGGCCTTCAGGTATTGTCTTTCAGACTGAAGCAGCTAGGTTTTTAGGAAAGTAGATTCTTGCAGAAAAGTTTTATTTGGTATCTATACTGCCCGGTCCCCTAGCACAAAGGGGAAAGAACATATCTATTGCACTTGGGTTTGAGAACGGTGCAAACATTAAGTTTTCCACAGATGGAAAACCAGTTCCTCTCAGAGTAGCCCACAAAGTGAAAGAGATTAAACATTCTTTTCCAGTCCTCCATACTTTCAGCTTTCACTTACCACTAAACCACATGATGAACATCATTTTGGGGGTGATTTTATGATCACGGAAAAAGTTGAGTAGGTAGGAAAGTGGAAAAATATTCACTGCTCTACCAAACAGAACAAGTACCTGAAAAACAAAAATCAAAGCAAAAGACTGACTGATGTGTTACAGTCACCCAGGCCTGAATTGCGTTGCATTTAGCTTGTACCAGCTAAGGTGAATAAACCCTTATCACCCACAAGTCTTATAAACAGGCGTGTTGCTAAACCAGCATAAAAATATCTCTCAGCATCAGTCAATGTGGAATTTAACATTTAAACGTTTTGCCTGCTTAACTGAAATTAAACCAGACTTGTCACTGACAGAGACCAGACACTACTTTACTTATAATAAATAAATGAAACCCAGGAGGCATTCCAGAGAGACCAAGAATTACTTTGGGTAAAAGTTTTCCTCAGTTCAGCTCCTTTAATCATTCCCTTGGCACAGCAGCTAAGAGGCTAAGATATTTCTATTGTCTCCCCATGGACCAGTTCCTCAGAGAAAAAGGCCAGAAGCCGAACAAATGGCATGTAATTCAGTTCCTCAACACTCGCCTGGGTACAGTTATAAAATACACCAAACATCCAAGCAACATTGTGAGGGGAAAAAAAAAAGTACTGTTGCTTTATTGACAGACAATCAATGAATACAATGAAAACTCTAACTCAGAAAAGCCGTTTTTCACAAGAGCATTGCTTTGTAAGCTCCACCACAAACAGACCTTACAAAGGTAAATATCCTAGAATTAGTCAGCAGGATCCTTGAAGGACTGTGCTGTTTACTTTTATGAATCACCCTAAAATTATTCAATTTGCATTATGGCTGTGAGGGCAATGCTACAGAGAAGGAAGTTTCACACCTTAGATATATATTAGATAAGGAAGTTAGGTATGTAAGTGCAATGCAGCAAGAGCAGTTCCCCGTGCTGATATCATAATCTATAACCTGTAGAGAACAATTCTTCCTTTTAGCCGTGGACTAAAATGTACTAGTATGCATTGAGGCATGTGACGGGAAATGGATTCCCATTTTCCTCTTTTCACTCTGCAAAGAGAATGTACTTTTCATGTTTCACTTAATTATAACAGCAAAAGATGTAGGGAAATCCCATGTGAAACATAATCCAAAGTATTACTACAAAAAACTACACTGAAATACAGAAAGAAAGAAAAAGAATTAAGAAAGAAGTGAAAGAGTGAATAGACATTAGAGAAGTTCTGAGTAAGGGCTACTTCTAAAGAAGGCAAGCTCAGAGTGAAGATGTGATGTGTGGACTAAATTGGTTTAATATAAACAAACTGCAAATATCTATGACAGTAAGACACAAAAGCTGTAGTCCTGGAGTGACAAAATGTAGCCGAGTTTATATTAGTTTGCATTGCTGTTTCTACAAACTGCCCCCTCACACAAATTCTTCATATGAAGCTACAGGTACGTAACTCAGGATTGTTTTCCAGGGAAATGAATTCTGGAATAAACTGGCATTTATAATAACCTTGAAATCTTTTGAGATTTATTTTAATAAATCTAGCAGGGTTCAAAACAAGTAGGGTTCTTATCCTTCTTAGTAAAAATCTGGTACGCTGAGGTTCCAAAATAACAGTAAACTGGAATTCCTTAAAGAAGGCTGATGCATACGTACACCACAGTGCTGAGAACAAAACTAATAATTTCATGCTATTAGTGAGAATTAACTTTGTGCAATATATAAAAATACAAAAATATTTTTACAAAAACCGATAAAACCCAACAAATAGTCTAAAATATTGTAAGTGTAAGGGTTTATTTTTCCCCACAAGTACCATAAAAAAGTACCAAAACAAGGTTGAAAAAAGTAAATACTTACTATGCACCAGATGACAAAGGATGTTTCAAACTTGTGAGGAAAACTAAAAATTGACAGGCCAAGAAATGCAAAAACACACGTTTCTGAAAAAGAGAAAACACATTTGAAATAAAGAATTCTGTAAAACCTTCTCTATTCCTATTACACATTATTACATATGGTACATAAAATTCATATTCATTTCCTGACCTTTGAATGCTCAAAATAAGCATGAATGCCATTATGCAAAAAAGCCAGATACTCACTGTTGGTGGACTGCACTTTAGTCTGTGTGCAGCAGGCTTTTTTCAGCTGTAAATTACTAATAATTATGAGCTAGCAAAACCTTGTGCTAAAATTTTTTCTTTATTCTAAAGACTGAGGAATTTTTTTACTTAAAGAATACAGGACAAGCTGTAGAACACGAGCTTAAAGGAGCAACCACTAACAACTTCTGCAGCTTTAAATCAGATTCTCTATAAAACTGAGATGTCAGACACAGTCCCATATATTGCATGTTGACCACTATTATAAAGTGTCCAATGTATAAATACTTTCAGTTCTTGTAAACTGTAGGAGTTCACAACTTTCGCTGTAATAAAATACTGCATTGTATGATCTACCAACCTTTGTATATTCTAGTAACGTCTAGAAGTGATGTTTGGAAATCTGAAATAGTACCGCCAATGCGCAATGACTACTTCCATCCAAACATTTCACTTCCAAAGTACCAACTTCTTAGCATTACAGAATCTCACAGTAAGGCTATTTCCTAAGCCTACTGTTCTGGTAGGTGTCCTAGCAAGGTAGATCTCTTATCATAGAGGCTGTTACAAACAGGAAGGTTTTAAACAGACAGTAGCGATAACTGAGTTATTGCAGCATAATGCATTATTGCTTATGCTTTGGATACTGGCTACTTCCATTTGCATAGCCAAAACTTGCTGTAAATGTGTAGGAAATTATCAGTGGCGTAAATTAACTCCTTTGGTGACTTGAATGAATGCATGGTTTTTAGCATTTGTAATAGATTAAGACAAAACCTGATGAGCTACTGGTGCTCAGGTAGTGAGTGGTTAAGTCTGCAGCAATGTCACTCCCCGACCATGTTCCAAATGCATCTTTCTGCAAACAATATAGAACATGTTCATGCCATCCCCTAAAAATAGGGAGTATAATACCGAATCAAGTCATTTCTTCAAAAGTTTTCCTTTGATAAACCAACGGAAAGGCTACAGGACACTGCACTGCCTGTATGACCGCTTCCAAAACCAACTTTTCAATCTGGGAAGCTATTGTTTTTGCAAGCAGCTTTTTATATCCAAAATAATTTACAGAAAAATACTGCTAAGAATCCGTCTCCTGTGACTAAAAGTGGACCAGAGGAGTCAGAGATCTCTACTTGGTTATCAATCTTGTTGCAAATCTTAGCAGGAGCCTGCAGGATGGGAGAAGGAGAAGATTTACTGTATGTTTTATCCAGGATGGCAGGAAAGGTGACTTTTGACTGCCTCCCAGACTGCACTATTAGGAAGTCTCTTAAAGGTATGTACCACTGACATATGAATATCTAGAGGAAAATTCACATCTCTCCTGCTCCCATTGGAATCATCATTTCATGCAAATCAATTTTTAAACTGTATTAGTCATATACCAAAGGTAGCACCTACCACACATGAAAGCAACAGTTCTCAGTGTCTGCTGCATTAATATCTGAGTAACCGGGGAGAGGTTATGGTGTGTATAGTGGGACATGACGATGCCAGAGAAGAGGATTGCCATGATACCTGTAGAGAAAATGCAACAGTCAACAGAAGAATAGTTTGCATGCTGAAAATACTGTTTGTATTTACACCCCATATTAACGCAAAAGCTTATGAAGCAATGACTGGGGTTTCCATTGCCACTGCTATTCATGCTGTTTTCATTACACTGGTCATATTAAATGCTAGGAGGTCCAATATAGGTCAGCTGCAACCTAGAATAAATCCCTGTTATGTCATGCTTTCCCATAAAAGTAAGGGAAATAATAAACTGATTCTTGACTGCTTTTCCTGCCTTTCACTCTCCTTAACACATAGATTAGATCAAAAAGTAATAAAAACAATTTGAGAGTAGTGAGGCAAGAGAACTGTATGATTTAGCTCTCCTAGAAAAGTGTGTCATTCTTTCCTACATGCTCATCAGCCAATCAATCGCTCCACCAGAAGCAGAATGAGACCAACAGGGCATGGGTGTGAATCCACTCCCGTAAGGTGTACCAAATGATAAAAATTAAGGAAGACTGCCTACCTACAATTTGCTATCAATCTGAGAATGAGAAAGCTAGCGAGGCTTGAGAATTCAGGGCAAAAATAACCTTTGTGGGATGATAGAGCCCACTGTGTAGGGCCTGTAAGGAATGTCACTGTGCAGAACGCGCCTTGTCTCCAGCATACAGGTCACTACACCAGCTACTACAGGTGATTTTAGAAATTAACAATAGCCACTTAATTTACCATTATAGAGTTCAATTCCCCTAATGACATGCACAGCTTGGATGGAGGTACAGCAGCTGATATCGTAGGCCAGAACAGATGTCTCAGATTTCACTGTATTCTTGCATCTTTGGGATTTTTCCATCTACCTTGCTTAACGGCTCTTGGTTATTTATGGGAAAGAAGAATCTGAATTTCAACCTATTTCTCTAACTGCTCAAGACATATCACAGGAGCTGTCAGTTGTTCACTGTTCATAGGGAGCTAGATATCTTAAAGGAAGTTTTAAGCATTTCCACAGCTGCTGCATAGACTTACACCAGAGGAGGATGTCATTTGAGATGATGGCTAGGACTGTGGAAGAATTTAGTAGCACACTTCAAGAACGACTACTGTATTCCTTGTGACAAAACTGACCAAAGTTGACAACATAACCCAGAAGAAATCAGTTGCAACATGGTGGCTTTCTATGATGGAGTTACAGCATTGGTGGATATGGGAAGAGCAACTGACATCATCTACCTTACATTCTTATCATATACACCAAGATCTTAATGAAATTAAAAATAGAACAATACCAAAAAAAAAAAGAACCAAGCAGATTCCCTAGATGTATGAATTAAACTGTTGCATCTCTTTCCACTTTCCTTTGAGAAAGAGACAGGAAGCTGATTGCCTTCAAAAACCACTTAAATCAGCAGAGGTCAGGGATGTTGGGTATCCAGGTATCCAGCAGAACTGGACCCCGGTCTTTGTACTCGATTCTGCAGGACGATGGAAAAAGTTCACCTGCAAGCCTCTTCTCCTGGCCCTCAGAAGAACTGCTACCTGGTGTCCAGAGATACATAAAATATTCATTGGTCTCAGCTAACTTCACTGAAGGACGTGCAAAAAAAACAGCTACTGGGTAGTAGGACAGCCATTACCTGAGTTAGCTAACACAGCTAAGCTCTACAGCATGCAGCTGAAATCCTACCTCTGTGTTAGGCAGAGGTAACCGGGAGAATACTGTTTGCATTGGCTAGCTAATGCTTATGAAAACTGTGATTATCTTTTCTATACCTTTATAACATTTAGTAGAGAATAAGTGCTCCCCTAAAGTAAGGCAAGGTCAGAAGTAAGAGCACAGGTTAAATGAGAAAACACGTAAAACAAAAACAGGGGCCCTCTTAGACACGCAAAAATACCTACTCAAATTTATCAGAGAAACTTGCACGTACTCATTTTGCTACTCACCTGAGAGTGAGATACCTTCTGCAAGTCCGTAAGGAAGGTAAGCAAAGATAATCATCATCCCAAACTCTAAGGAGGGTGTCTTCCTTAAATCAATGTGCTTTAGCACGTACACACGAAAACGTTATGGAAAAGGTAAGTCAAAAAAAATCCAAAGAAAAATTTAAATTGTTACCATTCCGTTACAAAACAATGATTATGCCTAATCTTAATCAGTACATACTTACTGGATAGCTACTAAAGTCTTTAAATTGTCCCATGACTCAAGTGTAGAAAGATTAGTAATTTCTTATGAGGAGTGTTTCTTATAGAACCTACCACTGGTAGAACCCTGTCAGAATGGACAGACTTAGAGACAGGAAAGTTCTGCTGATGTACCTACACAATACTGACAACAGCATGCTAAATTGTTTGTATCTACAAGGGCCATCTCCCTATACACTCAGTCTTTGAAATTTCTTCTCCAAAACTACTGTAAATAAGCCACAACAAATTGTTAAATAGTAAAGGCTTTCCTAAAAACAGGAGAGAGTTACGAAACAGCAAAGTAAAAAATAAAAGTTTTCAGTTCTCTTTTAACAAAAATAATGTATTTTTGTCTTAAATATTTAAGATACTTAAAACTTACTTCACATTTGTAAGTCAAAAGTGTGGGCATTTGTCAAGGGCTGCAAATTCAGCTTTGCATCTCATGTGTGGTTCTGCAGCACAGCTGCTAAATACAAGAAGTAGATTTTGCCTCAGATTTTGTTTAGTTATTTGCCACACTAAGCATGCAAATAAACTTTTCTGGTCAGTCACTAG
Organism: Anser cygnoides; assembly: GCF_040182565.1. NCBI lineage: Eukaryota > Metazoa > Chordata > Aves > Anseriformes > Anatidae > Anser > Anser cygnoides. The sequence goes on from NC_089888.1 coordinate 8,886,904, forward strand.
ACTTCTAGTTACTTTCAAATGGATGTGACAGATCTGCAGTAATATTAACAGTGAGGAGACATGTTCATTTATTCCTTGAATCATATCCTTGTCTCAACTCTGAACTTACCATCTCTGATAAAATTCAGAGGATAAAAGGCCCGTCACATGGAAGTTCACATTCCTCTTGAGTCAGGAACAGCAGCAACCTTCAATCATACTTATCTGCTGGAAACTATTAAGAAATTTCCTTTGCTACACTGAAATTTTGCATGTTTGGGGGAAATCTAACTCTGAGGCACAAATAACTGTAATTGGGCAACTAAGCAGCTTTTCTCTTGGTATCATTTAGGTATCAGTCAAAGAAACGTTAAACATCTGTCTCCCTCTTTTATTGTGATGTATGGAATAATTTAAAAGTTCATGGAATCAGGCTAATGAACCAAAAGAGAAAACATGTCAGTATTTAATCAATCTGTTCTTGTTATTTACAAACAAAATACTTCACAGTACGTCCCAGATGACATGAATAACTGTTACATGAGCCTAGAACAAAAAAGCTACCTACGGTGAATTCAATGTTAACATTAAAGCAAGCTCTCAACAAAGGTACCTGACTTAAACAAACATCCTTCCTTATCTCAGCAGAGAAGCTTCTGGGTTGTTTAGCAACCAATGCATGCAAGTGGAAAAGGCAAAATATAACTCCACGTAAAAACAAATAGAACAGTATCTGCATTCAGCTGGCTGATTACACAGGGGCAGATGAGGTGGTCTGACTCAAAAGCCCTTGGGAAAAGGAGCTTTTTTTTCTTTTAAATTAACTGTTTTATATATGTAGAAAATGAGCTGTGTTTTTGTAAAAACGGATCAGTATTGAAATGGAATTAATGCATTTTGAATTTACAAAACAATTACCGTATTTTATAACACTCCAGTGCACATAATATAAGCTACTATACAGCATTTCAGACCTTAATTATGTTCATAAAAATTTGATGCAACTTTTTCATATACACCCATGCACACTAATACAAAAACAAAATAAGCATGAGAAAATCCTCAGCCAACAAAATGATCTCTGTTAAGAAACATCCCCTAAGGAATGCTGAAGAATATGGGAGAGGAAATACTATTAGAGTGTTGAAGTTCACCAATTTCTATCTGTGTATCACCAAAATTAAAAAAGGATATTAATGCAGAAATAAGGCCGGTAAGTGTGCCAAGTGCTGCAGAGCCAAAAAACATCTTAAGAAAGTATCCCAGTGCCTGTAGAAAGGTTTGCCATCCACTTACATCTGACATATTTTCTCTTGTCAAACCTTCCGCAGTGCTGGATAAATAAAAAATAATAATAAAAAAAGAAACAGTTACAAATTCTAAGCCTGAATCCAAAAAAGACAGCTTTTGAGAACAACAACAAAAAAGACTTGTATTTCTTTGTTGCTAGTACTTTTAAAAGGCTTTTACTGTGATATATATAACAAGAGGAATGTCAAAAGATGTTAAATCAAGTCTTAGTGTAATCCCCAAAGGGAAACCTAATTCTGCCAAAAATTTGGAAATCCAGCATTGGTCTTCTGAAGCTTCTCAGAATGGTGTAAATAGGCTATGATAATGCCCAATATTACAAAACAATTTTCAAACTTTGAAAGGAAAACACATTTTGCTGTGGTAAAAACTCTGGGCATGAAAGAGAAAAGTCAGATCACGTGATCCTCTGAGAAAAACAAACGAACAAGGACACGTCTCATCAAATATTTAGGTGTGAATGAGAGACAAGAAGGTCACTGGAGAAAAACAAAGACATTCTTAAGAGGAAAGAGAATAAATCTCTTTGAATTTCAGGAATATCTTTCACAGAATTCCATGCAAAAAGGTATGGATTCTAACTAATTTTCTATCTGAATACTCTTAGTCTTCACGGTCTTCCATAAAGGGACCATGACTGTATTAAAAAGCTATTAGTTCACAGGAAAATTACTCTAACTTCTCTACCTTCTTAGCTGATCTACTACTCATATGCATGCACAGTGATATCTATTGATTTTAGCAATACTATGAAAATACGGCTATATATCTCTATTTTTTACTCTTTCAGCCACAAAGAACTATCATGGATAAATGATAAAGACATTGGATGCTCTCGTTCCTTGTGATAGCCCCAAAATAAGTTCCTATTGCATAGATGTTAATGTATCCCCCCCAGACTGAAATATGATTCCAGGTATAAGCCAATGATACAGGAGATACAGCTGCAAAATTGGCAAGATAAATATTTTTGTGCAAGCCTGAAAGGATGCATGTTGGTTTGCAGTTGCCAGGACCCTAAGATGGAAAGAGATCTGATAAACTTGCAGACTTACATAACAACCTGGGGTCAATTTGATGAGGCACTAAGGGAGCTGCAAAAAGACAACCATTTAATGTCTCCTGCCTATGCAGTTTATGCTCTGAATTGCTTTTAATAGTACAAAATTCAGCATTGTACCAGAAATACATGATTTGTTCCAAAAGCAGATTGAAGAATTCCTGTATATCTGAACAACCTATCAACAGAAAAAAGCGTGGCTGCTGTTTCCTTATATGTATTGTTCAAATGCACTTACTTGGTCAAGACGATAGAGACTGCATCATTGAGAATGCTTTCTCCAAAAACCAACATGTTAAGTACAGGATCCACATTGAGGGCATTGAAAATGGCAATAGTAGCCACAGGGTCAACTGCAGATATTAAAGAGCCGAATGCAAAACTGGGAGAGCACAAAACAAAAAAAAAAAAGAGAACTAGATGAAAGAAAAATATGTACCTATTAAACTTATATTAAAAACTAGTAACAAAGATGTTATGTCTTACAGTGTTTATACATAGTAAAATGTTATGCTCTCTTCCCATTAACAAGAACTTGAAGTGACAAAAGGGATGGTTTTGTTTTTCAAAGAGAAAAGTTGTTGTGTAGCTGGAAGAGAAGTTTGAGAAATACATAGCTCCCAGCTCTCAACAACAGTACCGACGTCTCACTCCAACTAAGTAAGAAAAAAACAATTTTACAGATACTGCCTAAACCATGTGTCATATATGCATAGTGTTACCTGTTTAGGAGCACTAAAAAGCAACATCTAAAAGGAACAGCTAAAATTTCATTACATCCAAAGATGGACAATACAGAGGCAATGAGACTGCTCAGCTGCGTAAAATCAAACACAGTAACAAATAAGGAAGATTTTTGCTGTTCATGCTTGTTTTACTTGTTATGTTTCCTGCTTGCCACTTGACTTATTTATAGATTTTAACAGAAAACTGCTGTATTTTGCTATACAATGAACAAGCAAAGAAAATCCAAAAATAATGCAAAAATGAACTCTGGGCTGGTGTCCTCCTAAGAACTTGATTAGATTCTTTGCCAAGTTCTTGAAAAATCTACATTACTGATACTGAAAAGCTCGTTATGTCTTTTAAGACACTATTTGGACGAGGAAGCTATGCCTTTTTCATATATATTAATCATGTCAACTAATCAAAGTTTACATATTTTAACTTAAAAGGTTGTTTAAAGAAAACAAACATCAGTGTGTTTCCTGGCTGGCAAAACAACTGAGCACAGGATACTATTTGGAAATACGAGCATCGTAATAGGGTTTAGAAGCATTAGATCAATTTCTTGGTGTAATACACAATATTGAATCTAAGCAATCCAAAGAGTAACCAGAAAAGCTTGCCAACTACAGTGCATTTCCCATATACAGTGTTATCTTGACGAGTGCTCCATTTCACGTACTACTCCATTTCCCCAAGAGCTTACCTGTCTGTCATGTTGAGTTTATAAATTACATCAGCCTGAAATAGGCAAAACATAAAAGAATCACAATCGATCATATTTTCCTGCTATTTTTACAAATAAAAGCATTAATCAAATCTTAAGCTCATTATCATGAAAAAACACACCATAATAATATCAGAAATGATAATAATAAAAAACATAGTAATGATATTACCCAACCTAACATTACCCTGCTACAACTCTGGTCACCCCAAAGCAGGAAAGACCAGACCAGACTGGAACAGATACAAGTAAGTAAAGTAACCAAGGCGGTCAAAGGAACGGAAATGTGTGAGGCAAAGACAAAAAGCATCAACTGTTTGGCCTAACAGAATGAAGTCTCAAAGAAGACATAATCATCTACGTCTATGTATTGGGTTAACTGATCTAAGAGGAAACACCAAAGCAGAAAAGTGAAAGAAAGCTGTCAACTGAAGGACAAGTAAATTTAACACTGGAAATAAGAAGATGGCTCTTATAGAAGGCAGGTTTTGGAACAATCTTCCAGTGGGAAGATCAAGTAAGCAAAAGAAAATAAAACTCAGCTCAAGTCTTAATTGCTTTTAACATGAAGCATGTACGGGATAATATTGCATTGCCTCTGAGGAAGCATGATAGCAGAGAACTGGACTTTGTGACCCAGGAATTCACTTTCACTATGTTTGCCTGTTCTTGAAAAATGGACTTTCAAAGAGCAAGCGGCATAAATGTAAGTGCTTCAAAGTAGTTATTCTTACCTGGCCCAGGAAATAAATTCCTCCACCTACAATGAAAGCTGATATTGCTGTGCCAAATACAGAAAATAGCGTGATGGAGCCTATGTTCTGAAAAAAATTGCCCTGGAACACAATAACACATTAAGTAAATCAGTGAAAATGGACAGAGGGAAAAGCCATGGTTCAGGTTTGCATCTAAATTAAATTCTGATTCACAGCTGTGTTCCAGAAATAATAAGGCTTCATTAGTTTATTCCAGGTATCCTAGGACATATATCCACACAATCTGCCTGAGGAGCTTGCTCTCTTGAGGACAACAGCAAAACCCTGTGATATCCAGGACGGGATGTCAGTTTGGTACTATAACAACAAACCAATCCTCAGATGAGCAATTTAATTTTCAGAAGCACTTGGACCAACCTGATGAAACTGTAAATGAATCCATCTGTTGTAGAAAGGGCATGTGAAAAAGACTTGTAAACAACCCAGCTGCTAGTCCATTTCTTTAGGTTGCAATTTTGAATAGAAAAGTCTTCAGCGATGGTACCACTCACAGTATTACTATCTCCCACTGCTCTCTCTCTCTTCCGTGGTACAGTTTAAACAGAAAGGCAGCACACAGGGTGGATGAGAACTGCTTCTGCCAGAACTAGCACTGTGAGAAATGTCCATGGGAACACAGCCTCTCAGGCAAACAGTGAAAACCCTTGCAATCTTTTTTGCCCTTCCCCTTCTTTACATAAGGAGCAACCCCACCTTTCCCACTTCTGTTCCTACTCCTTCCCATTTTGCCTCCTTCACATCAGCCCTTGTAGGGCTCCAATGAGGTAAGAAACCTCTTCAACCAAGGAAAATGACGTCTGTGCTGCACCTACCACCTTGCCAACATTCAGTTAACAATAACAAACTAAATTCCTTGCATTCTAGGTTGAAGGAGCTTATTATTTTTGCACTCTCAGTTGCCTGAGAATGAATATGGTGGAATTTAGTGCAATTATTCTAGATTTCACTACAATAACTTAAAGCAGAATCTACTCCAAACAAAACCTCAGCATTTAAAATGAGTGTCTGACATTGGCTAACCTTATGCAATGAATATCCAGATTCAAATATAATAGGTGGAAGCAAAAGCAGAAAAAACATATTTGGGCGAAACATTTCTTCTTCCTGCAAAACAAAAATGAAGCATAATTTGAAGGATATCATGATTATTGAAATAACACTGAACCTTCCCAAAGGAAATTATTAAAAAATAACAATGAAAAAATGGGAGTACCACATTTCATTTAAAAAGCTACATCTGACTGAAAATCTATACATTTTAATGTATTTCAACTGAGCAGAAAGAAAGTTTTCCTTTAGGAAAATAACTGCCAAGAAATACTAAGTCTCAAGCTAGGATTAAAATTCACTACTCAGATCGAGATTTTTCACTTTAGTAATATAAATCCTGTTTAAAACTGGCGATTCAATTCACTGTGATTTCAATCAGTTCACTGATCTAATCTGAATAAACTGTTTGATCCTATTAAACAAAATCACAATTTAAATACTGCATTAATTATTATTGCAGGAATAACGAAGAGTCCATTGCTTTGATTATGTGGATAAACTGCAGGAGGCAAAACCCTTGCTTCACTGTAGACTTCACCTCTTGGGGACACTTCTGCCAGGATTCTCCCTCCCTGGCAAAGTCTCTGTAGCTCCATGAAGAAACACGTAAGATCTCATGGCATCACACATTAATTCAGTTTGGAAGGGACCTCTGGAGGTCTCTGATCCAACCCCCTACTTTAAGCAAGGCCAACTCAGAGCAACTTAGGTTGCCCCAGGCTTTATCTAGCCAAGCGTTGAATATTGTTGTGGATGGAGATTCCCACAGCCTCTCTAGTCACATGTGTTTGGTTATCATCTCTGTTAACATTTACTTCCTCGCATAAAGTAAATCACGGAGTTCCAGGACAAGGACATCCTTCTGCACAGCAGCTTTGCTTACATTTTCTGCTGGAAGTAAAGCTCAAATCACATTTCCATTGTCTCAGTGTAAGAAATCCTGCTGCCTCAAGCACACTGGTGTTTGCAGTCTTTCCCTAAGAAGCTCTGGAGTACCAAGAAACATGCCATGCTGAATGGATTCTCTGTGAAGTGTCTGTTCTCAACCTCATAATATGTTACAGTTTTAAGTATATGCAAATAAAATACGTAAATAACTTAATTTTTAGCACAGCTATTCTGGAGAGGTGCTCCTTTCTTCCTCTGTGAAACCTACATTAGAATCTCCAGGTAAAACATGTAACTTTGCAGTGTATCAAAACACTTTTTTAAACACCTACAAAATTAACTCTAAAAAGAAGAAAAGGACTAAATCTAGCCAATAACTATATAAGAGAAATAATTGAATTGCTGTACTTTTAACTGTAACTGGTCCCACAGTGCAAGATGCATAGTACCCTCTTTTTGGGGATAAATATTGTGTAGAAAATGAATAGCAGGATCATGACATCAAATATTTGGTGTTATTATTACTAAAAAAAAAATAAAATATTTGGCATAGAGTATAAAATACTAAATTATTGGAAATTACCTCTAAAGAAAACAATATTACTAAGTCTTATTTCAAACATTTAGAGCTTGTTCTGTAATTAAAAATTAATTGCTTGAAATATACCTTCCAGTTGGCCAGCTTTTGAGCCTCTATGATTTTTATAAAAGCTCCCATAAGGATACCTAGGAGACAATGAGATAATATTATTAAAAATTCACAAAACACACCACTGTTTCCATTAACTGTTATAGACTGTCAGTCAACAAAGTTTTAAAAGTATAAACAAGGCAAAACATAAAGCAGCAGGTCTTTCATTCCTAAATCACAAAAAATGTTGGCGTCTGATATAAGATAGCTTCCGATACGTTACATAATTACATAGCTTCCGTACACAAAAGATTGTTGCTTAGGATATCTAAATAGTGAGCACGCGCATTGGCAGTACTGTGTTCGCTGTTCCTAAAGGTAAGTGGTTTAACTGCTCAGAAAGGCTTTTCATCTAAAATGCATTCAAATGAAATTTGTCCTGTCTTCCTAAAGAATCAGGAAGCTGTTAGTTAGATAACTGTGCAACAGCACGAAACAGCCATGTCATTTCAATGCTATTTGCAGCATTAACACAGCTTAAGTGAAATCAAAGACTTCTCCACAGAGGTGAATTTTGTCTCAATGAAATCATAGCACTTACTGGCAACGGAGTAGACAACAAATTCTGATCAGGGTGGGGATACTGTCACAACTATTTCCCAAATGGATTACATGGATTTTAAGTCATGCAGAAATACTAATTTAGGTATAAAAGAATTTTATCAAGGGTGCTGCAAACTCATTGGTTAGAGATTTTTGTGCTCTTTCCTCCCACACATTTTCAAACAGATAAGTCAGAAGACTCCAAATTAACAAGATTTTGTTTGGCCGTTTAGATAATTCTTAGCCTGTCATTACTTGCATCCAAGGAGTTAAGAGGAATTTGTCTTTGGTCAGATTCCAGATCTGTGTTTCTGTATATTTCTTTTTATTATTCACAGAATGAAGGCTTAATAATCAAACGCTGAGATGCAGAAGTGAAATACACTGAATAAAAGGTAAGAAGTGGCTAAGAAGTGTTAAGTGTGCTTTCCTGTAACCCATGTGTTTTTCATTCCCTCATACCATAGCTATCAAAAGAGTATTACAAATAGCATCACATGGATTACTGCTGATGGATGTGTCATACGCAGAAAGCCATGAGGCTTAAGCCTTCTTTCATACAAAAATATGTGAAGGCATTGGTTCCAGAGGATAGAAATACTTGTTCCATTAAATGCTTTATATGGAAAAGAAGAGCAAAACGTTAATGAAGGAACATCAAAGGTCTGGTGTCCTTTGAAGGAGGGTAGAATGCAGATACAGCCACTCACATGCCAGATAAACACAGGTTTCAGTACTAACAGTCAGGCTTTCTATTCTGGGATGGAAACGATGTCAGAAGTCAAGGACTATAACGTTTCTGATTTTTGCAGAGTAGCAACACTGTCTTCAACTGGCACAGACAGCACTTGTATCACTTAACAAGTTTATGTGGAAAAAAACCCAAACAAACCAACAACCAGACCCTATACATCTGAGGACACAGACTCCAAGAAGCGCACTTTCCAAGAAACTTTCAGTATTTTATGAATTAGCATTGATAAACCTTGCATAAAACTGTGTTTCGAGGGGATTTAACGGAAATGAGAATCCCTTAAATCACTTCTGCAGAAGTGAAAGGGCTCCAGCACAACTGTGAGAAATGGGACCACTGGGAGAAGGCAAAACCGGTCTGCAGGCTCTGGGCTGGGCATCGGTATCCTGTGAGCTCAAGATGCTCAAGTAAATGGCCAGTCCCAATCTGTTTTGGAAGAAGAGCTAATCTTAAGCTGATCCTAACAACAGTGTCACAAAAAGAGAAGATCCTTTCATGATATCAAAAAGTTAAATGACCAGCAATGTAAGTGCAAGGCAAGAGCAGAGGTTAAGGGAAAAGGACGAGCCGGGACTACACAACTTACATCTTTCTGTAAGACAGGCTAGTTCTGGCTGCCTATTATGCACACCTGTACTATTAAACTAAGATTACACTAAGCAAAGTCATGGAAGAGGGCTGCACAAAATAACGCATCACCACGATGGCTTAAGAGCAGCAGAATGAAACTTTGATGATGGTTTGTACAACCTGTCCCACACATTACAAATTACTTCTCTGTTATCACTAGATGGATGAAAGCAGTCTTCTTTCAGATGGTTCCATTTATTACATCAGCAAGATCAGTTCAGTGTTTTTGCCAGGGGGCTAATTGGACAGTTAAGTCCATAAAAGTTAACCTCATTCCTTAGATAACATGACACAAAGTTTCTTAGTACAAACAACTTCAGGAACAAATCTGAGAGAAAAAAATTTCTGGCAATTATTTTTACCAACAAAATTCCAGCACCTTTTAAGGATGAAGATCAAAATCTACCCTTAGAGAATGCACTCCAGCCCTGTTCACCAGGAGACTAATATGCACTAGAAATGGTAGAACAATCTTCTGAGCAGCTTAGACAATGGCAGGATAAACAGTTGTGAAAACCTTACTTATCTGCTCAGCTGCCATATTTTTTAGCCCTCAATAACTGCCCGAGAACATTTGTTTAATTTACAAGTTAAAATAGGACACACCTCACTTCTGGCACTGCTAGCAAAACTGGATACTTGAAACTCAAACTGTGCTCTTGCAGCTGTGGAGATCATTACCAGTAACAGAGGTTCACTGACCAGCAATTAGCTGGCAATTCCAATGATTATACAGATGCCATGGCCTGTCAGCAGAGCTCACAGTAGTTTAAATATGACTGAGTCAATAAACTAAATAAATAAGGCTTAAGTGACACCGGACATCTGTTAGCCTGGTTGCTACTGGGTATAACGTTCTCCTGACTTAGTGGGATTGCATTTGCTGCTATCATCTAGTCTGCTTTGGGAGGCAGCCTACAGCTACGCAATGGTTTGCACACTGAAAACTGAACTGTGCGAGTTTCTTATGCGGCTTCTGTGTGAAAACACGATGCACTGATACTCCTTACTGATCTTGAGTAATAGTGACAGCCATAGCAGGAAAACTCAGCAGTTTCATGAACAGGCTTTTGTTGGCAGTGACGGGAGCACAGAACGTATCAGCACAGCTAAAGTCCCTGCCCTGCTGCTCAGATGCCAAGAACAAGAAACGGAAAGAGAAGAATGTCTGTGCCTCTGCTGCTCCCTGCAACCCTCAGCAGGAGCAGTGACACAAACGTGCCTAACACCTCAGTGCTGCCCAATAGTTGGCCTGGGGCAGAATAATGGCAATGATAGCAAAGAAAATCCAAAACTACGCCAGCAAGAGCGAGCAGTATACTGCTGCACTTTAAATGGGGGAATTCTGTACAAAGACAAAAGATAGTGAAGAGAGTAAAGTCCTTCTGAAACCTTTCAAGACACTGGAAGACATACCAAACACATCATCTCACCTGTCAATGGCAATGTGTAAGAAGGAGAGGAAAGAGAAGTGTGTTAATAGGGAATCAAGACTTGGTTTCCATGAGGATGAAGAAGTCAGGATGATCTACAGCAGCTCCGCTCTTTCCATGTAGATAGAAGCCTAACCACACAAGAAGTCTGGTGGGTGAGGGGTGCTGCTACTATAAAGATGAGGTGTGCATGCAATACACAGGAAATCCACACCATCACCATGACAAATTTCTTAGAGGTCTATCTGTTTTTCAGCTGCACGGAAATGTCAAAATTCAAATATGACCTTGTAAGACAATCTCTCTTTGAATTTCAACACTTTCTACTATGCTGGTAATGTGATGTGGCATGCATCAAATAGAGATAACTAAAAATTCAGGGTGTTACGCCTTGGGGAAAATATGTTTTTCTTCTAAGTAACAGCTCTAAGATTTTCTCAATCTAGCACCAAAAAGATGCCAGAAGATTCCTGTTTTCCAGAAAGTGCGGGGTGCTGACAAGGACCAGAAAGCTTATTTCCTCCCATTGTGAAATGGTGTGAAAATACAGCGAAGAGGTACGACAGAAGAAGGTACCAGAAATTACAGCAGGCAAAGCCCAGGAGAAAGACAAAAATCTACCCGCCCACCACGTATTACATTCCTCCACGCTGTGTTAGGATTACCGTTAAGCATCTTTCTCTTTGTGCTGTAGTTTTAGAATGGCTGTCAGTGAAAGTGTCACTCCTAGTAGAAGCAAAAGTATCACACAGATGCTGGTAAGCAAGTTTCAGAGACAGGTGGAAAACTGTTTCCTGGGGTTAGTTAAACCAGGTTCTTTAAACATTGTTAGACATTACGTACAAAAAATAATAAATGTATTTGGCCTGATTTCCTTCTCATTTACACATTTATAAATCAGAGGCAACAGCATACAAATAAGTGAAACTATCATAACGTAAAACTGTAGGCTTAGGAATACTCCAGATTTGGTTCAAATTAGGTAAGGACGTGATTATCATTAAGAGTGGCGTTCTTTTACCTCAGGTCGTAGGAATGGCTCTTGTCATGGTACTACAGGGAAAGTAGGTATCTAGCACAGTGATAACTAAGTATCTGAAAGTCCAGGGCAAGTTTTCAAGATACAATTATATCCACAGCTTGACTAAATCCAAGTCTGGATTCAAGAATGGAGGTTTGTTGCCAAAGTACCCAGGTAGCAACATCCCTACAGTGCCCATGTGTCATTTTGCTGGGCCACTCTCTGTACATATGCTTATTTCTTGTATTTTTTCATCAATTTAATTCTTTGAATTAGTTGTTTTGTTCACTGCATCTACTTTGCCACACCTTTCTAGTGATGGCTAACACACAAAAGCACAGAATTTCACGCACAGACTACTGAGTCCCTGAATTAACACAAATCCGGTATAAAAAAGCCATGGTTACTCACCTAAAGAAACAACAGCTACACTCTCTGGTAAAAAATGAAGTCGGTATTTTATCAGTAAATGCACCAATATGATGCAGATAGCTGTGAAGGAAAAAAATAGTAGAAAGCTTAGAAGTGTTGGCAGGGAATAAAATACGCTTTTAAGTAGTATTTCTAAAATGCATGCAGGAAATCTTTTCCTAAGGATTTAGTAGAATACCACTAATGAAAATAACCAAATTTTAGGCTCCTAATTCTCAATGAAATACTTAAATTAATCTACAAATGACAGAAAATAACTAAGGCAAATTTTAGCACTTAAAATTATCTTCTAAAAATACTAATATTACTGCCTTTAGAGGCTGATTCAGCTTACAAGAAAATTTTCTCTGAACACCAGCTGTGAAAAATGACAGTCATACAGAACACACTATTTTAATGTCTTTTTTTTTTAACACTTCCATATCTTTGAAGTAAAACCTGTAAGTACACATACACATAGCCTCAATTAAAATTTCAGTGCTACACTCTTTCACACCTGACTCTCTTTGAGGAGATGGGCTTTAAGTAAACGGATAATCACAGAACCAGAAAAGTTTACACTGGAAGTGATCTCTTGATGTCATCTAGTCCAACCTCCTACTCAAAGCAGGGATAACTTTGAAGTCAAAGAAGTTGTCCATGGCCTTATCCAGTCAAGTTTGGAAATCTTCAAAAGCGAAGATATCACAACCCCTCCAAAACCTAGTTCCAGTAACAGTCTCATGGCTGCTTCCTTCTTGTTTTGGGAACCTGACAAGAGTCTACTACTCACATTTAGTGTTGCTATGAGGCTGCAGGATGGATAACTGCTTAAATATCTTGATTCACATAAACCTAGATTATTAAATTCCTACCAATTTTTATTTGAGCATTCTGCATGTTGCAACTGCAATTCTTCTCCCATGTTAATCTAGCTCAGCAAAGAGTCAGACAAAGAAACAACATCTGGCTTGCATTTCTGCAACACGTGCATTTCACTCTATTCACTACAGAATCTTTCAGCAATGGCCTAGGATATAAACTATTACTGCTCGCATTTTGTCAGAAAGCAACTGAAGCTCAAGCACAGTCAACAGCGTTTCATAGGTGGAATCAAACTGTGGCTTGCTAAACGCAGCAGAGCCTCTTTCAAACTGTGCAGTTTACAAACCTAGCCGTAACTGCAGTGACCTAGCTTCTGTGAACCGCTCTTAGGGATTCAGTTGAACCGCTCCTTCTAGTTAACAACAACAAAAAAACGCTGCAGCTGGTTCAGAACACTGCTTTAAATTGACAGGCTGAAAGGTGCGACATGTTCCACAAGAAACTCAGAGCACTGGCGTGGCTTGCTGGCTCACACCACCTATGTGCTACTGGCATCTCCATCATGATCTGCATTCACTGTGCAGCATCACAAAGTACAAAGCTCATAAATGTCACTTTTCTTTGTCCTCCTCTCCTGTGCTAGGGAATTGGAATCACACTGATGCCTGCATTCTCCCCCTTGTTATCTCATACGCCCTGCTCGTATACAAGCGTAGCATTTTATTTATGTGCATAGGAATGGAGGGAAGGATGGGCTTACAAACTGAGCAAGGTCTCAAGAAATACACCATAATATTTGCTCAGTTACTGGCATGCAAATTGTTTGTGGCCAAAACTGTGGGTTCTGAATGACAAGCAGGGACAGCTCCATTCAGGAAGACCGGCAGGACTCATTTCCCTACATTTACTCCACTTCCACACCACCAATCTTTACAATATTGATCCGTAAGTTTTCAAACACTGGTGTTTACAGCACAATACTTTAATGCAGCCTGAAACTGCTTACTTTAGGTGCTGTACTAGGAACTGCAGCAGTTCAGGAGCTAACAAGCAACTCAGACATTTGACTACCAGCTGCCAAACTGTTGGAGCAGTAACCTCATCACGTATCCCAAGCAGTTTTTGTACACTTGTCCACCAGTACTACTGAGTTTTGTATCAATTTCCTGTCCATTAAGCACAAATAATACGTGTCCAACAAAGACATTTAGGATTACTGTTAAAAGCATTCCACACTGCTACTGCCTGGGACAGATCCATAAAGTATCTGTACCCTACAGATTTCCAGCAAACTCCAATGCAAGCACAAATATGCTTTCCATTTAGCAGATCTAAGTGCCAGCTTCTTTCTACTTTTTACTTTGCTTTGACAATAAAATAAAAAGCAACCATGGCCTAAGAAGTGACTCCCACCACCAGAAATACTGTGCGGCAGCCCGGTAGATTCCTTAGCTGCTTGTCACCTATTCCTTGTGTAAGACTGCTCAGTTTGTATTTGGCAGCATGTCATCTCCTCCAGGCGCTTGCACGTATCAGGCGTAAAACGATCAGGCAAAAGGCTGGAAGAAGCACTGCTCTGGACAGGCTGTAAGAATATTCGAGTGTCCCCCTAGGGAAGAGCACCCAATATGTCGGAAGGACATATTCCCGGATCCCATGGATGCAGCAGAACAGACAGGTAAGACTTTTTGGCTCAATGGGCTATTGAAAATGAAGTAGTGTTTGAACAGATGAACAAGCCATGGGAAATTTGGGATTGGAAACTAACTCACAGTACTTCAGGGATGTTACATCTGGGGCTTGAATTTGACACAGGCAGCTCAGGACAGATCTGCTTCTGAGTCTGTCCCAGTTTAGAACATTTTAAAGGCCATTTTACAGCGCCTAACATCCAGATTTAAGAGTACTGTAGGCACATTCATGTTTGTCCTTACTACACTCTTAAATGAGATTACTATGAATGGGAATAACTACAAAGAGTAAGCTTTTATACTAGTTTCACTTTGTTCATGGAACTCCTCTGTCCTGAGGGTGATGCTCTCAAGATGCATTAAGCTATCGTACTGGCATAAACAGGCTGGAACACAGTCAAAAAATCATAGCTCTGTTCTTAATGTTCTTCTGACCTTTTAAAATCCACGAGACACGCATATTCAGAAATTTTACTTTAATCTTACAAGTTTTCTGAACGACTGCATTTCGCTTCGGTCTTTCGTTTCTGTTCAAATTCTACTATGCCACTGACCACTGGGAAAACATCAGCCCTCTTTGAAGACGAATTGGTACTGTAGAAATAAGTAAATTTTTTTTTCTCTTTTTAAATCCAACTGATTTGCAGAAGTTTCTGCACTGCTGTCAACTCCATAGCTATTATTTCCTCCATTTGCTACAGGAGTGGCTACTTAGAAGACTGGCTGACCCGTCTGGCAGAGAAAAGGCTCTTTCAGCATAGCTTGCTTTGGAGAAACCAAGCACACACACGCACGAAAGAAAACAGACAAGCAATCCTCTGTGAAAGTTTTGTTATTGTTACAGTTTTGACTACAGCATTGCTCTAAGCAGATGGTGGGAGACAGCTATATTCTACTAAAGGAAAGATGACAGCCTAGGCTGCAGAAAATTGGGTGTGCATCTGCCATTCAAAATGCCTGTGTATGTGTAACAACGTTAACTATGGCAATCTGCACGTAGCTCTCGCACTGGTAAGAACGTTAGAAACCTGACAGACAAATAGATACTGTACTTTGGTACTTGGGCAGGTAAATCCAACCCTCTGGTATCACCCTACATAACAAAGTTTCTTGAGTGATGTCTGAAGTGCTACAACCAATCAAAATTGAAATCTATCCACTACGCTCTCCTCAGAGAGAGTTCCAAGCACCGCAGGGCATTCTGACAACATCTCTCTCATACATGCACACATGCCATGTGCTTGATTAGGAACGTGAAGCCAATTGAACATGTTGTTTGCACTTTGAGATCAACGTGAAAAGGTCTGCAATGGGCCTCAGTTTCCATGGGTCTGGGGGAGGTCAGGTAATTAATTTTGTGTGTGTACACTCAACTATTCTAAACCCTTGTGCCTGTACAACCCTCCACAGACAGAAAACCAGAGGAGACATAAAACAGCATGATTCTGAAAGTCAGCCCACATCCTCACATGCAGAGTATGCTTAAGAGCGATTAAGAGACTTTCAGTTCATCATTCACCTAATACAAGAAGACTAAAAAAAATTGTCATGCCACTAGATTGCTCCTCTTGCTGTGCTTGGACTCCAGTCTGAACTGGAAGGATGGGTTTAGCAGGTGTAGGTACCACCAGCTTGGTGGTAGCAGCCAGCGTGGTGCGGAGGGTGACATTGATGGCTTCATGGGTGACATTTGCAAACCTGTCAGGACGATACAACATGTGGTTACACCAGCCGGGAGCAGCACGATAAAGAATTAGCCGAGAAACCCCACACCACACCGACTTGTGCCAACGACCAGCACATCCCGGCTGCTTCCAGAAGCGCTCTCTGACCCCGGACAAACAGCGGGGCTTCGCATTCACTGAGGTTTTTACTGCCCAGTGTCTTCGTGTGGTGCTGGCACCAAACACCCTGCACTGCAGCGAGGGGGGGCAGCGAGAGCCTGACGCAGCGACACCCAGCCTGACAGCGACCCGGGCCCACGGCCACCGGGGGCCACCGGGGGCCACTCAGGGACCACCCTCGGCCACTCAGGGCCACCCAAGGGCCCGGCCTCCCCCCGGGCTGCTCCTCGCAGCTCCCCACACCGCCCCGCAGCCCCCCGCCGCAGAGCCCAGCCCCGAGGCCCGGCAGCCGCCCGGGCCGCCCCAAGGGCCCGAGCCGGGCGCGGGGAGGCTCCCGCTGAGGGGAACGGCCCCCGCCCCCCCGCGGGCCGCCGCCGCACTCACTCCGCCATCTTGCCGCCCGCCGGCTCAAACCGTGCCACTTCCGGGAGCGGCGTGGCCGCTCTAGCCGGAGCCTCCGCCAACTCTATGGTGGGAAAAGCGTGGGGGCTGCGGGGTGGGAGGGCGCGCATGCGTGTAGGAGCGGGGAGGGAGGGGGCGTTGTCGCGCGAGAGCTGTGGGTCCGTCGCGCAGCAACGAGGTGACGTCACGGCCCGGAGCTGTGGCGTGACGTCATCGTGCCCCCCCCCTCCCCCCCAGCAGTCGCCGCCATTTTCCCCCCGCGCCTCGTCCTCCCCTCACCGCCTCCCTCAGCCGCCAGCGGGGCCCACTGCGGCCCGCCAGCAGCAAGCACAGCGCCAGGCTGGCGTCAAAACACGAGTTAAAATACCCCGTGAATTAAAATATCCTGTGAATTAAAATGCCATGTGAATAAAATGTCATGTGGTGGTTGTGAATTGAAATATCGTGAATTACAATGTCATGTGGTCGTGAATTACAACGTCATGTGGTGAATTAATATATCACGTGGTGGTGAATTAAAATATATTTAGTAAAACGTATTAAACCTGTGGTTGTCAGCCTTGCTCGGCCTAAGTTTGGGCTGCTCTCCCCCGCGGACAGCGGCCCCGAGGCAGGCGTCCCTGGGAGCCGTCCCGCTGTGGTCCCTGCCCGGCAGCGCAGCACCACACGGCCCCCCGCAGAGGGATGGGGAGAGGATCAAGAAACAGATAAAGCTTGTGGGTTAAGATAAAGGCAGTTTAACGGGACAGAAAAGGGAAGGAAAATAGTGATGAAGGAGCAAGTGATGCAGGTTACAGCTGCTCACCACCTGCCGACTGATGTCCCTGAGCAGCAGCAGCCCCCCCGGTGTTACGCTCAGCACGATGCCGTGTGCTGTGGGACATCCCCTGGGGCCAGGGTCCTGGTTCTGTCCCCCCCCAGCTCCTGCACACCCCCAGCCTCCTTGCTGGCAGGGCCATGTGAGAAGCTGGAAGATCCTCTGCTTAGCGAAAGCGCTGCTCTGCAACCGCTGCAACACTGGTGTGTTATCAGCGTTATTCTCACCCTAAATCCTAAACGCAGCACCAGCAGGAGAAAAAACAAGTTTATCCCAGCTGAAAGCAGGCCACCTGCACATCCTTTCCTACCTGGATGCCTAGATAGCTAGGCCTATGAACACTGCCCAGCTTACAGAGCCAGTTGTGAACATCTATCTAGTCAGTGAACGTTGGGGATGCTGGGGTGATAGGCACAGTACAAGGAAACAGTATGGTAGCATCGTGTGCATTTCTGTGCATTTTTGGTTTGACATTCTCACGGAAAGCGTCGGGTTTGTACAAATAGGCACACTGGTTTGTAAACCTCGGGTCATTTTGAAGGCCCTTTAGAACTCCCGCCACACACTTCACTCGAAATGAAATTGTAGTTTCGTTTCACAGACAGGCTGATACTCACGTGATCTGCGTATGTGAAAGTGAATGCCTTCAAAGAAGTATGAGCATGAGTGGGCTTAAAAAAAAACACAAAACACTAAGGTTTTGGTTACAGCTGTTTGTCTCAGGTGGGGCAGAGGTGGAGAATATCTGTTTTACTGTGGTGAGACTAAACCCACACCTCTATCTTCATGTGTAAGGCATCTTGTAATGTAGTTTTCTGGTGACCTACTTAGATATTCTTACCAGAGTTACAACCAAAACCTTTTTTTTTTTTTTTTCCTTACACTGGCTAATTACCTACAATTTGCAGTTTGCTGAACGCCACTGGCTTTAACTCACTCTCTCCATTGAGTGTGTTTGGGACAGTCTGGTGTGCCTGACTTTAGCGTAGGGATATGTGGTGTGGAGCACATAAAGCCAGCTGATGCCAGTGAAAAAGGAGGATGCCACTTTGCAAGTTGGTGCAAGCTGATTTCCAGAGGTGATGTGCACGTCCCACTCCATTTCGAAACTGGAGGTCTGTGGGCCTTAAGCACATCAGGAGCTGGGATGCTTCCTCTTTTTGATCTCAGTTTTTACAGTGCTTTGGAGTGGACCGTGGACATCAGGAAAAATGTTTCATCCATAAATAATGAAGCTTGATCCAGAATGAATTACACTTAAGCTGATGAAACACAGGAAATTTCCTGGTGAATGTTGTCTTTCTTTTTTACACAAGAGTTAAAATTCAAAATTCGCCAGTATTAGTGAAGTGCTCCAAATGTGCTGTGTCGAAACACCAGAGGGGTATGGATTGTTTCATCAGTGCAAGTCACTCTAGGTGGCTGACAGTAGGTGTTTACTGAAAGGTGAATTGTCTTTATTTCCCTTTATTTCCTGTCCTCTTCTCCCAGTCCTTGTCAGCAAATCAGCGAATGGTGGAAGATGTGGCGTCATCACAGCAGTGTAAACGAGGGCATGGCTTGAGTCCCGTGTAATCTTCACCTGTTGAAATGGCCTCTTGCAGTTGTCACCAGAGTGATATTCAACTCTGTACAAGGCTGGAGCAGAACAGAGAAAAACTTAAAACTATCTTTACTAGTCATTCACTTGAGTTTTGCTTGGCGTGGAGAGTAGGTCATCTGGCCTAAGAATGAAGGCCAGAAATTATAGCTCTGTTTTGCTTTCTCTCTTTTTCTTTTTTTTTTTTTTTTCGGTTGTTTTTGTCCCTTAAATCTCTCAACTGGCATAGCCAGGAAACTCCACACTTGTTTTGTTTTACTGGCCTTGTAGCTGTCGTGTGCTTTGAATCATGAGAGATTGATGTAGGAAAGGGATGACTGCAGACGTAACTCTTCAGGATGTGAACTGACCTCTTCACTTTGCCTGCTGGCCTAGGCCAAAGGTGGACCACAGATGAGTGCCGGGGGCCATGTGAAGGATTCAGGAAGGGACGTGGAAGAAAGGAGTCAGGGCAATAGAGGCCTGGGAGCCTACAGAGACACACACATGGGGCTGAGCCTCACAAAAGCCAGGATCTGAAGGGGGGGGGGGGGGGGGGGGGGGGGGAAAAAAAGAGGAAAAAGATGAAAGGAGGACAAAGGTCCCAGGAACACCTGCAGAAGGGACCATCAGGGTGGCTGGGGGCATCAAGGGCTGCTTGGGACTGTATGGGAGCAGGGAGCCCAAGGTCCCCGGAGGCGCCATCACTCAGCTTCTGACAACTCTTCCATCTCCATGGAAAGTAAGTGTCACCGCTCAGAGCAGCACACTATGGGTGAAATAACCATAGTTGATACCAAATTATAATATATAAAATGTTCTGTATTCAGAGATGGTGATTTTCGTGTCTTCTTGCTGACTCGTCCGCAGGAAATACCACCGCTTGCTTGTCCTGTTGTGGCTTCTGAAAAGGGGTCAGTGAGACTCCCTGTGACGGAGATAACTGCTGAACCAAACGCTGCTCTGGCATTGTTGTGCAGATAGCTTCCCATGGGCTGAGAGCGTGGTCACAACAGAAAGCAATCATTTTGGCAGGAGGCCTTTCAGCCTGCTCCTCACTCGTGGTGTTCCGATGCACGGCTATGGAGCATCTGTTGATTAATGCGTGCGCTGAATGTTTCTTTTAATAGATCCCAGGAATTTCACAGTTGTTTAAGCTCATCTAAGATGATGTGGCTGTAGGTAACACAGTGTTTAGTTTTAATTCTTAAATTATACAGAGTAGCCTAAATAGATAGCTACGTGGAACACTGAGGGCGGACACAGATGAGGAAGTGACCAGCTGTAACCTCGTGCTGGGAACGTAGGGGAAGGCTCTAATTTACAAGCACAGGACTCTATTTACGGGCACAGGACTTTGTTCTCTCTTGTGCTGTGGTACATGGAGGTTGTCAGCAATAAAGAACGGGGATATGACAGATTTACATTAGGGAGTTGCTTTAGCAGTTGAGGTAGTCTTTGTCCTTGGAGAGATCTGGGTTTGCCTTTTAGATTATCGGCAAACAATGTGCTCCCAGGCAGGTCAGTCACCTTTAATTCAGCCCCTTTCCCTGCTCTCAACAGAGAGCGCTGAGCTTCCTCCTGCCGCGCTGAGGCTGCACAGCGAGGGACTGCCAGGTGCCGGAGGGGAAGTAGCAGTGCTTTACCCAGCTTTACTATAGCACTACTCCACAAATACCTGTATGTGCCATTGCCTTTATAGCTTGGCTTTAGAGTAAAAATAAAATACCAGGAAGTAGAGAGGGGTTCAGCTCTAAGTTCACCTGAAGCCAGGTTCTGATTGTGGCGTGGAACGTGGTATAGGCCAAACACCGAGAGGAGCCTGGGGTTTCAGGGACATCAGACAAAATCAGCAATGCCAACACCAAAAAAGGCAGAAGCCTTAAATTGTCAGTGTCTGTAGCTTACACGTGAGGAAATGCCTATGGCCACAGTACCAGTGCCAACAGGGCACTTACTGCTTACAAAAGACCTGCTTTTGGCGGCTTCATCATCATCCCCCAGGATCAGTCTCATCGCAGCTCCTGAAGGTATTGGCAGGCTGATGCCAGCAGATGCGAACACTGGTGAGATGTGGCCTAAACACAACCCCTGTGCGAAAAGATCATCTCCTTCCTCTTCCTTCTCTCTGTTTTCCTGCAGTCTGGTATGAGATTGAGAAAGTAAGAAAAGATAGTGCTTTAAAAGGCATGATAACCGTTGTTATCAAACCCAGGACATCTATTTAATATACAGGCAAAGCATGCCACTGAGCAGGTAGGAAAAGAGTCAGCCATTTAATGTATTTGTTTTATTGCTTTTGGGCAGGTGGGAAAGAATCTCTTAAGCTGACTGATGAAATGTTGATTTTTTTTTAAACCCTTCACTATATAGATTTTTTGTGTCTTCTTGATGTGTCTTAGCATACAAGGTGTCTTACTCTTTTGTTCTCTAGGTATACACAGTAAGCGTATGCATGCGTGAATACATGCGTATATACACTTACACATTTAAATATAAGTAACTATACACCTAGGCAAATTCCAGCCAGGAGTTTGCAGCAGGTAATGTCTTTCCTGTTGCTTTGGTATTTGTTGTCTGAAACTATTGAATGCTTGAGCCCAGTGCTTTGTTTGCTTTTCATTTCATGTCTTTTCTGTTTTTGACGTGATAAATCCTGAGTTTACCCAGGAGGAAGCAGTGACAGAGGGAAGTACGTTGTGTGTCCTGGTGGTAGTCAGCACCCAGCAAGAAGTGTTGTCATAGCTGATGGCCAGAGGTTGAGATCAGCCTGAAATATGAACAAGTGGGATCAACCCTTGGGAAGAGGGCCCCAGAGGGCTTCAGGGGGGAATATTCCTAAGGACCCTGTCTTACCAGCTGCTGGCGACGCTAGTCAAGTGGGCCAGGGAGGCTGAGCTCCTCCCTCGCTTGGACAGGGAGGTAGGGTGGGGAGATGGGCTGGGGACCACCTTATCAAGAGGTGGCAGCTGACTTCTCCAGCCCTGCTTGCCCTCCAGGGCAATGCAGCCCACCTGTCCCCAGCCTCGCTTCCCTACTCCGACTGCAGCACCGGCTGCTCGCTCAGGCTGGCTTGCACCCTGTGGGCACCACCAACCTCTCTGCTCAGAGACAGGACACAGAGGGACTGTCCTCACTCGGTTTTGCTCTTAAGCAGTGAATATTTCCGCGTCGAGCTCTCGGGCACTCTGTGCGTTCCGGAGCTGGTGCTGCGCTCGTGTGCTGTGACTCACGCGGGCCGCCCTAGCAGCAGCTAGATGGGCTGTCGGTCTCAGGACGTGACTCTCACAACACAGACGGGTTATGCTTAGTGACAGGCTTCGGCAGGAGGCAGTTCCTATTTTCCAGATGGCTAAACTGAGGCTCAGAGAGGCTGGAGAAACGCCCCTGAAACACATAGCGAGCACATGGGTGAGCTGGGAGGAAAATCTTGCGCTGGCCGAGAGGGACCTACCCTCTGAAGCGCACTTTGTCTGGAGACCTGCAACTTCAGCCAAGGACTGGGGATAGCTTGTGCTCCCACCTATTCACCCTAGGCTCCCAGTACACGTTTCTGTTTGGCTGCTGGCACAGACAGCTCTCACTGACACCACTTTGTTATCCAAACTTTCTGGCCACGTGGGCTGGAGCCCCGTGTGGTGCAATCCCACAGCCGTGTCATCTGCCAGGCCCGGGGACACAGCCACACCGTGTCGGGCCGGCGAGTCCTGCAGGCCACCTCTCTTCTTCCCAGCGGAGGCCTCCGAGTGCTTCTGCATGCTCAGAAAATGAGGCAACAGAAGGCAGTGGTGACAAAATACTGTCCTCTTCTATTTTTTCCTGAATGTCTTCCTCAAGGCATTCTAGTTTCTTCCGCAGAGGACTGTTCACTGCTTGGTTTTATATAAGCCTTGTGAGTTCAAACCAACAGAGGCCTTCAGCAGACATCCTGAGAGACACAGAGCAGGGTGAGCCCATGCAGTCCCGCTCCCAGGCAGCCTCTCCAGAACTGCTCGGCACACAAATCGTGGAAGCTTTCAGTACCTGCAGCTTCACCCCTGGCCGTGCACAGAGCCACCCCCTGCTCTCTGCTCTGGACCCGGCTGCTGTCGGAAACCCATCGTGTGCTCAGAGAGACCGCAGGTGATGTGTCCGAATTCACCCCGGTGCCAGGCAGCAGCTGTTCCCCGTACAGGGGCCATTCATCACCCGTGAGGTGAAACCCCAACGCCAGCTGCAGGAAGCCTGGCCTGGCCCGGCCCTGCTTTTCTTCCTCCTGCAGCAGTCTGCCTCTGCCTGCCACTCCGGGGGGGGGGGGGGTTGCTTTTACTCCTAAATGCTTTTCTGTTGTTGAGGACAGTGCGTAGGTATTTTGTGGGTTGCATTCTTCCTGGCACCTAAGTTAAAAGTTCTTCCTCCTTCCTGATTACAGAGTAACCTGAAAGGCCTCCTGTCAATGGGAATTAACAAATCTTTGTGACAGCCCTGTGACAGGCAGAGTGTTTTGTTAGCTGGATTACAGTTACGGGTACCAGCCCCTGATGAGTCCAAGTATCCGTTGTACTGGTGGGAAGCATCTGCTGTGGCATGTCTACAAACAAATGGCAATGGGAAGGGAGAACAACTGTACAAACAACTGCATTTCTCGCTCACAGATGTAGCCTGGAGCTGCTGGGCACTCCCAGGACCTGTCGCCTCATGCTCTCATGCTCTCGAGCTGCCTCCAAAACCTGCCAGCCCTTGAAGAAGGTGATGGCAGGGCCTCTGCAAGAAGGATGCCGGTTTTGGCTGCAGCAGTGCGGTGGCACACAAAGGCAGCCGGGACATGGCAAGGCACCGGGGGTAGGCACTCCTTAGTGCGATCTAGAGGTGATGTGCACGCAGGCCTCCTACCAGCTGGGACCCTTGCAGGCTCTCTGGTGACAAGCCAGCCCCATTCCCCAGCCTACTCCTGCTCCTGGTGCTGCCAGGAAGGAGGAGGCCTTTGCCCACGGACCTTTGGGGTCTGTAGGACGTGGATTTGGGGGTACACCCCATTACCCTCCCCACGGCACCTCTGCTGGGGGAGAGAAGTTTCACAGCTGAGATGAAGTAGGTATCCAGTTCAGTACCCAGCAAAGTACACAGCAGAAAGACAAATACTAATTTAAATGTGCTGACTCCTGCTCTGACTGCTAGACCACACTTTCTCTCGTAGCTCCTCTCCCTCGGAGGCAGCTGGTGGTGGTTTTGTAGGCATTCCTCTGAAGCGTCTCCATAGAAGAGCTCTGCTGCTTCTGTTATCTCTGTAATCCGTCATCAGGACGGCAATGGCCCTGTTGATAAAACACAGCTCCTGTCCACACCTTCTCCACAAATCACTTTTGACACACAGCACCCAGGCCCCACTTTGCAGAGGGGCATCCCCTCCCGCAGCCGCCACCTCGATGGAGCAGCGCTGCTCCTGCGGCCGGCAGCGCCGTAAGGGGAGAGGCACGGCGCTAAGAGAGGAAAAGTGAAGAAGCAACAATAATAATGATGTGGCATTACGCGAACAGTAACCACCTCATAGGACAGAAGGGATAGGTAACAAAAAAGCAGCATATAAACCCCCCAGCTGTGGTGGGTTGACCCCTGCTGGCCCCCCAGCTGCTTGCTCACTCCCCTCCAGTGCGACGGGAGAGAATCCAGGAGGGCAAAAGTGAGAAGCAGCTTGTGGGTTGAGATGAATACTGATCGATGAGGGAAGCGAAGCCTCATGCACAAGCGAAGCAAAATAGAGAATTCGTTCACTTTCCACCAGGAGCTCAGCCATCCGCAGGGAAGCAGGGCCCAACATGCACAGTGGATATTTAGGAAGACAAATGCCACAATCCTGAATGCTCCCCTTCCTCCTGCATTCCCCAGGCATTACCCTTCCCCTTTCACAGCCGAGCACGAGGTCCTGTGGCACGGACTGTCCCCTGGGCCAGCCGGGGTCCGCTGTCCTGGCTGTGCCCCCCGCCAGCCTGCTCGTGGGGGCAGAGTGGGAGAAGGAGCGGCTCGTTGCTGTGCAGGCACTGCTAAGCAGCAGCTAAAACACTGCCGTGTTATCAGCTCTGTTTTAGGCACAAACCTAGAACACGGCATGAAGAAAACTCGCCCCGTGCCAGCCAGACCCAGCCCAAGAGCGAAGTGCTCGAGCTGACAGCGCTCAGGGAGAGGCTGGTTAGGAGAGCAAGAGCCAAGGGCAAGGGGATTAGTTCTTTACTTGGCAAGGCCGTGCTCCTTGGATCTTCCCCTCCTTCCAAGAAGAACTCAGCTCTGGCAGCCTCCTTGCACCTCTGGGATGACTCTCCCAGCAGACCCAGCCGCTCCTTTTCCCTGTCACGTCCAGCAAGCCGAGCACACCAAGGGACACAAAAAGCAAGGGGTGCTTTGGCCGTTCATCGTGCTGGTGTCCCGGTTCCTCCCAGCTCTGGGTGGAGACGAGGCTGTACCCAGCGGCTGCCCTGCCCCGAGAGATGAGGGAAGCCTGAGGGTCAGCCCTTTAGCTTGTAGTGGCTCCAGATAATCTCAGGGACACTGCCAGGAAAGTGGCTGCAGAGTCTCGGGGTTTAGGAAGTGACTACAATGTCCCTTCCCTCTGTTCTCAAAAGGTGCTGGCATAAAGTGATCGGAGCTGCTCTAAACCCAGAAATCTGCAGTGCTGGTGAGAATGTAAACAAAAAGCTGTTTGTTTAAAATACCCTTATAAACTAAACAGCTTAAATCCAGGTTGTGTACAATGAACAGCACACTACGGTAATTTTCTAAGTTTATCAGAGGGAAATATGCCCGTGGCAGAGCGAGGCCGGGTTTGTTGCTGTAACCAGGCACCGCTCCTGGCCAGCCTGCCTCTTAGCTGCGCTCAGCTGCTGCGGTAACTGCTGGGGGTTGCATAAGATCAGGAACTCTGCGAACCTGACTGAAACAGGCTGCGGTGCTCGTAACGCAGAGAGTGCATCTCTCCCCTCTGAATCATGAGGTGGTGGCTGTTTGGGGACAAAGGGCAGCCGGGCCAGCAGAGCCCGTGAGGTCATCGAAGCTGGCCGCTTGTGTGTCACGGGCCACAGAGAGCTGTCTGTAAAACCTGGTGTTGAACCCAGAGCCCGTGCTTCAGAAGGGTGGGTGCGTGGCTGACACATAACCCCCAGAAAACTCTACTGCTTTAGCTGGGTGACATCAAGAGATAAAGAATTTGTCACTTCCACGCTTGCTATTACAAAATTCAGCCTGATTTCTAACTGGAGAGTATTTCTGGCTACAGCTATGTCATGTAGTCACCCTGGTTGTTCGTAAGTAGCAAATACGAGCCCTGGCATCTTGTTTGGATTCCACTTTGGATGACTGTATGGTGCTTTACTACAGTTTCCGCTGGCTCCAGGGGAGCTGGTGACACTCAGCCTCTCCTGCCCTGCCTCGCACCACGAGCCGCGGCCCTGCGCTGGGGCTGAGCTCCCGAGCTGCTGAGTGCAGGTGTCAGAGCGGGCTCAGCCTCGTCAGGGACCGAGCCCCTTGCTTTGTGTGACCCAAAAAGCACCCTGAGCCCTGCCTTGACCCCTGGGTGTGTTGGCAGCACAGTCAGTGCCACAGTGCACTATCCCAACAGGCAGAAGAGTCCGGGGTTTGCACAAACAACCCCACTCACACCAGAAACGTGGTCTCCAGCAGGAAACACTCTGCCTGACACGACTGCTGTCCTTCCCCGTGGGCGAGCAGGACCACTGCCACACGCTGTGGGGACCAGGACTGGTGCCTTTCTCTGTGGTTTTCCTGGGCAGATGGTTTGTACACGCTCAGCAAATCCCCTGCGCTTGAAAGGTGCTGATCCATCACACGCACATATGCAACTGCTCAGCACCTCCACAACAAATCTGATGCTTCCAGAAGGCCTTGGTCCTGCAGCACGTTCGCTGCGTGACAGGCAGAAAACCACTGTGCTTTTTCCTCCCGATGCTTGCTGTGCAGGGCGGCGGGGCTGGGGCTGCCGTGCCACCCAGCCTGCTGTGTGCCTGCCGCAAATCACCCTTCTCTTCTCCCCAGGTAAAGCAGCCAGGCAGAAAAAGCACAAGTCTCCGGGGAAATGCAGAGTAAACTCACGTAGCCGGGTGGCCGCGGCTCCAAAATAAGTCACTTAGAGGTGCTTTAGGATCCCCTTGCACTGAGAGACATTAAATCAATACACTGGTATAGGCAGGGTCCTGCTTATGTCAATGTCTGATGCTTCAAAGCGTTAAATAATCACAAAAATGAACTTCCCTCTAGAGTGAGTTACGTGCCGGAGTAAGGAACTGTTTAGACCAGATAGTTGTGGCTGATGCTGGGGAAATATCCAAGGCCACTCAAGAGATACTCTGCCCTTGAAGCCTGTGGAGGAAGCAGGAAAAGGGATTTATGCACGGCCTTGCGTGAAGGGCGCTGCAGTGATAACCCTGGGAGCGTGCTCCGGGAGCAGCACCGAGCCGGCGGCGTGTGAGCGGTGGTGCTGCGAGGAGCAGGTGTGTGCCCTGCCTTTGGCAGTGGGTCAGCTTTTTGACATCAGCCCCATATTGCTGAAATCTCTCCTTTGCTTTCCTGTACGCAGCAAGCCGTGCCAGCAGCTGGGGACCCTTTCTTCCCCCTGGGCTTCTGCGAGGCTGCAAGCAGTGCTGGGGCTGGGGCTGCCTGTGCCTGTGGCTTGCAACCTCGTATTCAGCGCCCTGCCGCTTTATCTGCTACAGATAACCCCGCACTTGAGCCAGCCGGCCCTGAGTTTTGCTTTCTGCTCTGTGCTGGGGAATTTCTGGTTGCTAATTTTTCAGAGGCATTCAGCACAGCTGACTAATGCAGCGAAGCAGCCTCAGACTGCCTGAGCTTGGAGGAAGTTACACATTTGGTGTTCTAGAAAATGTATGCAAATAGCTTTTCCAAGGCGTTCTCATCACCATCCACGGTAAAAGCAATTAAACCTTCCTCAGAGTGACACTTCCATGCAAAAAACATCATACAGCACGTCGCCAAACCCAAGCACAGCCAAATAAATCATTGGAGGCAACAATTCCAGGCTCTGGACTGTTGTTCTCCAGATGAGGTATAAATCATTTGCAGCAGCCGCGGCAGCAGCTGTTTTTAGCACTGGTAAAGGCCTCTTTAGCTTGGCTTCACCTTCCCTGCTCTCAGTCATGCTCGCTCCTGCAAAGACTTGAGGATGGGATATTTATAGAACGACAGCAGGAGTCCCACTGCAAGCAGGAAAAAAATCGAGCACAGAAGTAAATCATTACGGTTTCCTCAGAATAAAATGAATGTAGTAAAGGTGCAAACGCTCCTTTTGGGAAAAATAAAAGCACGCAACACAAACGGCGTCAGGGCCAGAAGCAGGCGGTGATTAAGCCTGGAGGAGAGAGAACCCAAATGGGCAGCGTTGGTGGTTCTGGCAGCTTGCTCTGGTGGGTGCGCGGCTCCTAACCCTTGATTCAGCACATGCCTAAGGCCCGCTGAAGGCAGCGGGCAGCCTTCAGCTCTTCAGCAGCTCTCTAAGCGCTCTGTCCAGCCGCAGGGAAAGGGGACGCCGCTGGAACAGGTGGCTGTCACCCGCTGCTGCCACCCAGCCCATGTCGGTGCAGCAGCCGTGCTCTGCGCAGGAAGGAGACGCTCAGAGCGCCATCCCACCCAGTGCCACTGCCGCGCGCCACAGCCGCGCTGCGCTGGCAGCCCCGCAGCCAGGAGCAGGTCCCAGCTGATCCCAGCACACGTGTGGCCAGGTGGTCACGAGCACTGCTCGGGGGCTGCTGCAGGAGCCAGCAGCCTGCAAGGATGCGTGCATGGCGCTGCACGGGGCATGCGTGCCCGCAGCTGTGCCTCTGCGTGTGGGAAGATGCTTGAAAAACACCGAATAAAACGGACCCAACGTAAATGATTCACACTTCAATAGCCGTGCTTTACTGAGTTTACTCAGAGTAAGCAGAGAGCGGGGCCCACCCCTAGAGTGACGAGAAACACAACCAAAACGGGGCAGTGAAACCCAGCCTGCGGCTCAGCAAAAGCCGCCCACGGCCCCGTGCCGAGAGGGGCCGTTCGTCTGCAGAGATCACGGCGCTGCTGGGGCCCGGCTGCTGCCCGGTCCTGCTCCCTGCCCCGGCCAGCGTCAGGCCAAGAGGAGCAGGAATTCCCTTTGGGCAGCTCCCTCACCGCGCTGCAAACCCCAAAGCAGAACCAAACCTTGCTAAGGTGTTAAGAGAAACGAAAGTCTGCACGTGTTCAAGAAACTCCTGCAAGCACTTTCCTTGTACATCAAAAGGTGGTGACTACAGAGGTGATGCCTGGCTGCTCAAGACGTTCAGCTATTTGCCTTCCTAACTAAATACTTACTCCAATTAATCAAAATCCAAGCTGAGAGGAAGGCTAAGACTGCAGAAGGCGTTGATATTTTACTCCAGCAAAATATCTGAATATATTCACAAAATTAATTAGAATGTGGCTGTGTGGAAAGGAGTAAATGGAGGCTTCCAGAACTGAGCGGTTTCTGTAGGGTCCCCTGGTTAGTGTTTGGTGCTGATGGGTGGTTGAGAATAAGTGTTCAAAACCCCCTCGGTTTAGCTGTTGAAGGTGAGGGGTAAGTTCTGCCACACAGCAGAGGAATTTATGTTCTGTACTTGAAACACCCGATTCAGTGGAGCTGGGGAAGATTCTCATTCACCATACAAATGTCTTCCCCGCTTGGGAATCCAATTAAGCAGTTGGCCTTCACGAGTTAATTTTGCGTTATGTAATTATGAGTTAATAGAAAGCAATTTCCTCTGAAATGCTCTTTTGTTCCTGGTTGTCCTTGTCCCCAGGTTTCAGGAGGCAGTCACATTTCTGCACGGTGAAAATCCCGGAGTCTTTTCCACCGGTGGCTTCAGCGGAGGCAGAATTTCATCCCACCTTCTTGCCTACACTGTTCGTTTTGAGACACAGCGATGTGTCTGAACAGTCCAAATGTTTGTTTCCTTCCCATCCATGTCACCTCCCAGGAGCTAGAGGCTGGATCTCACCCGTACCTGCGCTGCTCTCATGTCTGGCTTTGCAGACGTCCGTGCAGACCCTCCTGGACCAGGGAGAGAGCAGCGCTCTTCCACAGCATCCCCCCAAAAAACTGTCTCCCATGGAGAATTTCCTGGCATCCCAGTCCTAGCCCCACGGTGCTCTGATATGTCCTGTTTATTTGCTGACCCTCAGACAGTTTGGGCTGTTTGGTGGTATTTAACTCAACTATTGTCATAGCTTTTTTGCCAAACACTCTGTCAAGTGATATTTTAAAATCTGGATAAGTTCACTCACGCTAAATTATGCAATACTTTTACTGTTGTCCACTAAGGTTTCCTTCCTTGGGAAATTTTGGAAAGTACAGCCTGGTGTATTCCCCAGCCAAAATATTAAATTTCAAAGGCATTTTATGTGTCTTTGGGTAAGTCCACGTTGATAGGGAGAGATCATCAGCATTCAGAGATGAGCTGACTCGGGGGTAATGAAATCGGTTGGACCTCTGAAAAGTGCAATGACAAGCTTAATATTTTAGGCTATGATCCTGATGATAGCGACCTTCCAAGTGAACACGGAGCTCTGCAAAATCATTTCTGTTGGTGTTGCCTCCTTTTGGGAGGTATGACACATCTGTTGACTTTGGTAGAATGAGACATCCCTATGGTTAAGCATGTGCACGAGTGCTAGTAAGATCAGAGCCCTAATAGCCTTGTTAGAAAGTTTAGTGGGTGGCATAATCCGGGAGCTGGGTCTACAGCACTCCTGCTTGCCAGGAGCACCTTGCAGCATTCGGTGGAGTTCTCCCATTTTAATAAACAAATATCTGCCTTCAGTTTCCTTTCTGTTACTGCCAACACACCGATGCTAGATAAAATAGCAACACACGTGGGTGGCAGTGGTCTGATGCCTAGCCTAAAGAGCCAGGGCCACTTAGGTGTGCTCTCATTACCAAATTAAGTACACACCCTGTTGTGTCTTTTGGAAAAGCTGCTGCATCAATAATTATGTCAATGATCTGGCAAACAGCAAAAGATTCTGGATGAATATTTATTGCATACACGGAGTCTGTGGGTGTGCATTCCTACTGTGCCTGCATCCTCTCGGTCTTGTGCCTGCTCACAGCCAGCGATGGCCCCGTGTTGGCTTTAAGTGGAGCTGCAGCAAGCCGGGTGTTGCAAGCAGACTTTTAGTAAAAGTAGAGGGAAGACACTTCTGTCACCCCGGGCGTACAGATCTGAGAGCTGGTCAGCACCCAGCGCACCCAGCATCTCGGTCAGCCTGAGTGGCACGGCTCAGGATCCCCCTTTACTCACAGACTGACTGGCTGCAGAAACTCCAGGGAAAATCCCAGGCAGACTGAGCGTTGCCGCGCAGCTGGACGTTATAAATGGAGACACTTTCCTAACTGCAGGATTGAGTTTTTATTCTGGAAAGTCTCTACCATTTGGGCTGAAGGAGCCAGAAGCTACAGCGACGGTGACAAAGCCTGCTAAACACGAGGAGAGCTGCGACGCCCCTGCTGCAATCTATCCCGTGCAGAAGACGCAGAGCGAAGATTATTGCCCAGATCAGTTATTCTCTACACCAGAAGTTGGCAGCTGACGAGAATGGATGTGCTGTCAGGGCGGAGCAGCCCTTTATTGAGCATTTCTAACCCCAAAATGAGGCAGAGGCTACCTGCCTGGTCACCAGTGGCCCTTGGGACTGGGTGGCACTGCGGGGCCGAGGCTTTGAGGTGCTTCCTTGTCGGGGATTGCTAACAGCAAGGCACGGGGCAGCCCCTGCTGCTGCCTCCCACGGCCACCTCGGTTCCCCCGTGTCTGTGTGCAGGATCTGGCCTGCCAGACGCCCAGCCCGGCCACGCCAGCGTTTATCACGAGCTGGCAGATAGCTGCCAGATCGGTCTCCCACACACAGCACTTGTGCAACGTGCTGGTGCTGCTGTGCAAGCACGGCCCGAACCCTTCCAGACGGCGCCTGGTGCACCCATGCCCGTGCCCTCCCTCCGAGCACCGCGCTCGCCCCCCCGAGCCGTGGAAGGAGAGCCCCCCTCGGGTGGTGCGAAGGCCTTTGCGTGGAGATGTGCGCCCAGGGTGCCCCTACACCTTAGCACGGGTCCGGGTGCTGGCAGGACCTGTCCCTCCGGTCCTGCTGATGGCCGCGCACCAGCAGATAGCCCCTGCCCGCCAGGGGATAAGCGGGGTTACGCGGGGCACTGCTGGCTGCTCCCGGCCGGCCCCCCTTCCACCACATAGCTCCTTCCCCAGCCCTGGCTTGGTCCTGGGCTGTCCCCGTGGGACAATCCAGGTTAAAAACCCTCCGCCTCTTCCGTTTGGTCCTGTTGGCAGTGGGGATAAGGTGGGGAGAATGGCGTTGGCTGGTTGGAACCACAGAGCTGGCACTTAGCAGAGGGGGCTTAACCGGAGAGGAAGGGACAAGAGAGGAGGGTAAAAAAGGGGGAAAGTGGGGTGGGTGGGCTGGGGTGAGCTGGGCCCTGGCAGGCTGCGAGAGGGGAGCGAGGCAGAGCCCGGGCAGGGCTGCGGGGCTCTGCTGCCCTCGCCCCTCCGTGCCAGTCCCTGTTGTGGCAGCTGGGCCTGGGAGCCAGTTTCTGGGTGGCTCCTCCGGCGGTGTCATTGCTAATTAAATACGCTCTAAAGGTTAGATTATCGGTTGTGGTGATGTCTCACCTTTGACCACGTCTGCATCAGACAAATCAAAAGCCAGCCAAGGAATCTTTTTGGGTTTCCTTGCCCAAGGCATGCTGTTAGGTGTTGGATAGGAGCTGTGTTAACAGCAGATCCAGCCAGCACCACGCGGTTCTGCTGCAATATTTTGGGCTGCTACAAATTAACAGGGCTCGGGGTTTAATTTCCCTCAGTGAAGGTGGCGGTGCAGTGGAACACAAAGAGTGCAAGTTTCCCTGTTCCTGAAGTTATCGCAGCTCACGCAGCCTCTCTAGGGAAATCCCTGCTCACCTCCTCAGGCTCCCTTCTCTGGAGGATCCTTCGTCCTCGAGATCCTTCTGGGCCTTGTCGTGTTATGAAAACGACTGCCTCACCTTTTAAAGAGATTTCCACTTTTCTGCTAATCCCAGCTCATTTTTTCTTTATTTTCCTTTTTATCTCATCCCTCCTCAGTGAATCCATGTATCCAACACAGCAGTATTTCTCTCACAGTTGTCTCACATGGGAACCGTTCTCTTTATTTGCCTTTGCTGCACGGAGGCTGGGAGGGAGGCTGATCCTTCCCTGGGTTACGGTGATACACAGCCTCACCTGCAGTACCCTTTATTCCAGCATCCGTCCCCAAACTGGCCTGGGGGCCTGCTCGAGCCATGAAGTCACAGTCAGTCTGGAAAGTCAGAAGTTTGGATTAAGCAATGCCTCGCTTCCTGCCAGG
This sequence comes from Anser cygnoides, assembly GCF_040182565.1. Lineage (NCBI taxonomy): Eukaryota > Metazoa > Chordata > Aves > Anseriformes > Anatidae > Anser > Anser cygnoides. The sequence continues at coordinate 8,920,444 of NC_089888.1, forward strand.
GAGAGGCTAACAACCAGGGTGCGGAGGCAGTCGGGGGCACAGCGGGCATGTCCTGGCAGCGGCGGCTCTCCCCATCTCCCACCCCCAGCCCATCATTCTTGAGGAGCCTGCCCTGGATGGAGGCAGCCTGGCCCACACCCCACTGCCCTCCCTTGGAGCCCAGCCTTGGCTTTTTCGGCTTTACCCATGGGTGAAATGAGAAATTACCTCTCCGTCTGTTGCCCCGGCCCCAGCGTGAGCTGCACGGCTCCTGCAGTCACAAACAAGGCCAGAAATGCAGCACTGCCCGAGCTGCAATGTGGGCTGCGCTGGGCCCTGGCAGCTCCTTCTGCTGCCCCCCCCCCCCCCATGGGGACGGAAGCTCTTCTTCCCCAGTTTTTCATTTTCAGGCATCTCCGTGTCTCCTTCCAACTCCTCCCACACACAGCGGAGGAACTGCCCACAAACATGTGCAAAACTACTTAATTACTCTCGAGCCGGCTGCGCTGCCGCTCGCTGCGGGTGCTGATCGCCGCACTGACCACGCCGACTTCGCCCCCTCTTCTCCTCTGCCCATCTGCGCCCATCACCTGCCCGGGCTGCAGGCTCTGGAGGCACCGCATCCTGTGGTGGTGTGCGCATGGCGCCTGGGGTGGTGGCAAACACACCCCTGTGTGTGGCGGGCTGGGGGGTTCAGCCCTTGCTTGCCCGCCGCTGGATGTCCTGGGTTTCATTGCCGGGCATTGTAGGGCCATTGCTGGGTGTCCCAGGGCCACGGCCGGATGTCTGAGGCCATTGCTGTGTGTCCTGAGGTCACTGGTGGATGGTCTGGGACCATACTTGGGTGTTCCAAGGCCACCTCTTGTGTCCTGGGGACATCACTGGGTATCCCAGGACCACGCCTGGGTGTCCTGGGGCCATCACCGAGTGTTCCAGGACCATACCTGGGGGTCCTGGGGACATCAATAGGTGCCCTAGGCCCATACCAGGGTGTCACCGGTTGCCTCAGGACCATCACCAGATGTACCAAGGCCACCTCTGGTGTCCTGGGGCCATCACTGGGTGTCCCAGAACCATACCTGGGTGTCCTAAGGCCATCACTGAGTGTCCCAAGGCCACCTCTGGTGTGCCAGGACCATCACCGGGTGCCCGAGGACCATCCCCGGGTGTCTTGGTGCCATCAGCAGGTGTCCTGGGGCCACCACCGAGCGTCTCGGCACCATCACTGGGTATCCTGGGGCCACCACCGCGTGCCCCAGGACCATACCCGGGTGTCCTGGGGCCACCGCCGGCCGTCCTGGGGCCATCACCCCGTCCCCCTGCACCACACCCCCGCACCCCAGCACCCCCCCCCCGCTCCCCCTAACCCCCCCCCGCCGCCTCTCCCCCCATCCCCTCCCCTCCCCTGCCCTCCCCGCGCCCCCCGCGGCTGCGGGAGGAGCCCGGCTCGGCTCGGCGGGGGCGGGAGCGAGCAGCCGGGGCCGCCCCGCACCGCCCCGCCCCGGCTCATTCACGCGGCGGCGGCGGCGGCGGCTCGGAGCGGCCCCGGCTGCACGCTCCCGCCGGGCCTCGGCGCATGCGAGCGGGCCCGGGGCGGCGGGGCGGTGCCGGTGGCGGTGCCGGTGGCGGTGCCGGTACCGGGGCCGGTGGCGGTGCGGCAGGGCTGCGGCGACGTCGGCCATGCGGTGGCCCCGCGGCCCCCGCGGCGCCTGGCGGCTGCTGCCCCGGCGCTCGCTGCTGGCCGCGCTTTTCCTTTTCTCGCTCTCCTCCTCCTTCCTCTACTTCGTCTATGTGGCGCCGGGCATCGGTAAGCGGCGGGCCGCGGGCACGGCGCCGCTCCGAGGGGAAACGCTGAGTAATGGGGCGGGGGGGGGGGGGGGGCACAGCATCGTCGGGGGGACGGAGAGGGGAGCGGGGGGGGGGGGCGCGGTGCTGCCCGGCCGCTGCGCTGGGTGCTGGAGGTGGGGCGGGGGAAGGGGGGGGGGAAAAAAGGGGGGAAAAAAAAAGCGGATTTGGGGTAGGGGGGTGTCGGGGGGTGCCCCCCGGGTGTGTGCGTGGGAGCGGGGTCTTGCTGCTGGTCGTGGGGCCGCCTGTGGGTGCCGAGCCGTGCTATGCCGAGCCGTGCTATGCCGAGCCGTGCTATGCCGAGCCGTGCTACACCGAGCCGTGCTATACGAGCCGAGCCGTGCTACACCGAGCCGTGCTATGCCGAGCCGAGCCGTGCTACGACCGAGCCGTGCCTCCCCGCGGGCCCGCGAAGCACAGCCCCGGCTCGGCCGGCCGCCGGAGTTTGTTTTTGAAGAAGCGGAGTGTTGGCTGAGTGTTTGTGGTCTGAACTCTCCCTGGCGGAAATCCTACTCCTTTTTTTTTTTTTTTTTTTGGTAAAGTAGAAAGATGAGAAGTGCGTATTTTAGAAGGAGGGAGTGTTCGGTGGTGTTGGTCCTTACGGCGTGCTTTGAGGGTGGCCGTGCGCCCAAATGGCCAGCGCCTTGGGCGCCCAGTGCTCGTGGGACCGAGCACCCATCTCCCAGAGTGGCAGGCAGGCTTGTGGCCCGGGAAACAACTGTTGTCTTCACTCTGTGTATCGCGTTTCTGCGAGAAGCCAAGGCTCACAGTCAGCTTGGCCTTCAACCTAGCTATAGTACCCATTCTTTTGAAAGGATTGTGGTTTTGGTTTTTCAATAAAACCGAAAATCTCGCCAATGATGGTTTCTCCTTGAAATGTCATTGGTATCACTCGTGCTATCCCGAGCTCAGACATCCCAGGGAGACCCAAGCGTGCTCCTCGAAGTGACTTCTGCAGGTTTTTATTTACAGATCCCATCCCATCGCTGCCTCTGGGCTTTGGGAGCCTTGTGCGGGGCAAAGCAGGATGCTGCTGGTGTGCAAAGCCCTGCACGTGGGGGCACGCATCCTGGGGACAGCCTGTGTGAGGTCCTGGGTGCCTGTGCCCTGCCTGGCTGGGTGGCCCAGGGCTTTGCTGTCCCCACGGGCTGACCGCTGAGCCCTGGCCACTGTCCTGCATGTTGGCCTTGGGGTGGCCAAGAGCTCCTCAGCATCCGTCTGAGGGCAGCTTTGTACCAGCTCTGCTGGCAGCGGCTTTGTCAGATGCGTCCCATGGCCCTGTGCAGGGCAGGCATGGGGAACGTCCCTTCAGAGAGCAGCGGTGCAGGGGTGAGCTGCTTTGGAAATAAACGGCTGGTTTCCTGCTGGGGAAATGGCACTGTTCAGCTGCTGGGCCCCCGGCAGAGCGTGGCTGCTGGTGGGGGCACGGCTTCGGGCCGGGGCAAGGAGCAGCTCCGTGGTGTGCTCCCGGCCTGCTGCGAGGGCTGTGGCCGGGCTTCCGAGAGGGAATTGCTGTACAGCTTCAGGGGGAAGCTTTTCTTGCAGGGATAGTTTTGCTCTTCCTCTAGAGTTGCGCTACGTTGTCTCATTTGCTTTGCACTGCTGTGGGTGGCCAACGGTCACGCCGGTATCGGAGGTGCTGCAAGATACAAATCCCCATGTAAAAGCAGCTCGTTGCCCAGGCCTTTTGTCCGTGTGGACCACAGGTAGCACATCCACGTCCCAGCCCCTGCTCTCCTATCTGAGGTGCTGGAAGAGGAAGCAAAGGCGTGAAGATGGTCCCTGTCCCCACACGCCTGTGGATGTTAGTGATGTTCTGACTCATCTCCCCATCAGGTGACAGAAGATCTGGTTCCCGTTTTTTTTTTTTTTTTTTCCTTTTCCACCATTTTCAGCCAAAAATGTTCCGTCATGAAAACCCAGCCCAGTATTCCCGTGGCGGCTGGGCTCATCATCCCAGCACTTGGAAGCAGTTTGTTTTTAGGCCAAAGAGGTAAGGAGAAAGTTGGAAGAAAAGTGAGTTTTCCTGGTAGGATGTGAGCAATGCTGCAGCCCTCGCTAAACTGAGCAAACGGTGTGTGAAGGGGAAATGCTCGACATGGTGTGAGGCCTCAGCCCCAAAACCATCCTTCGCAGGGCTTGCTGGCGAAGAGACTGAAGAGCGACTTGTGGCTCTCGGCTAAAATGCAGGTGGAAGAGTGATTAATCCTATCCCTTGGTCACGCCTCAATTAAAAGAAAAAAAAAATCAAATAAACGGGACCTGAAGTTGAGGAAGCTGTGTGTGTGACTTTGAACCAGCCTTAAAAGGCTTTAATCTGTTCGATGTTTAATACTGATGAAAACGTGCTGCTACAGCAAACCTTGGTCTGCGGAGGGGCAGGGTGACCCGTGTCCCTTTGGTGGGTAAAGGCAGCCTGCCCAAGGTGGCTGGGGGCCACCATGAGGACCTGTGGCCACAGATGCTGTGTGGGACACCCCTGTGGCGGGGTGTGCCATCGCTTTGGCAGAAGGCAGCACCCTGGCTGTGCCCTGTCCCCAGTGCCTGGTGCAGGCCCTGGATGGGGAGCGGGTGCTGATTTGAGGGAAAATGCTGTGGAGCTGCTGAGGCTTGTTGTGTTCGAGCAGTTGTGTCCCAGTGCCAGGAGGAAATTGGGACAGTTGCGCTTCTCGGTGCTGTCTCAGCATATTGGCGTGGAGCTGGTGCTTGACAGCTCCCTTGATGGGCTGGGAAGGCAAGAAGAAGGCTCCTGGTGCCCCTCAGGGAGAGCAGAGCCTGGCCTAGGTGCTGGGGACCGCTCAGGGTCACCTCTCCTCACCAAGCCCTACACAGTGCTGTCCTGTACTCCAGGCCAGGTGACAACGGCCTGCCCTCCATCTGCTCGGACTGTGCTGCTCGTGATGGAAATGTGAGGAAGAATTTTGTGTTTAGTGCCAGCAAGGATGCAGGTGGGAGAGCTCAGCCCGCGTGGGCAGCAGCCATGCCTGGCACCTACAGGGAGCCCAGGGCCTTTGGGACTTCTGTTTGTGTTGTCCCTGGGGTGACCCCTTGCTTATGTTCTTAAACAACACTTCACCTACAAAACTGATATCTTCTTAGGGCCTCAAGTTCTTACAGAGCAATCTGACAATCAGCCAGCATCTCTTCCTTTGCAGCACTCTACTAAAATGCGTGGCCTCCTCCGAACTGCACAATAACAACTCGTGTCCTCGGGCCTGGGCTTGCAAATCCACCTCAGAGAGCAGATCGTCAGGCGCCGAGCTGCTCGCGCGGATGCAGCAGGGTTCCCTTTTACTCCACGCTGTTCCCCAGTGTCTGCTGGCTTTTGTTCCTGGTGCGGATGGGGTTATTATGTGGGTCTGTCTCATCGCTGCCATTGTGCGCTCCGTGAGGCGGCCGATTGTTCCGCTCCGTGCTGAGCTGCGTGGCGAGAGCCTGGCAGGGCCGTTAAAGATGCAGCGGCCGAGGAGCTGCTGGCACACCTGTGCCTGTGTCCCATTGCCCCTGAGCTCAATGAAAGTGGGTGCTGAGCTGTGCTCGTGGGAGCAGGCTCCTGGTGCTGCTGCCTCTGGCCCGTCTGATGTGGAAGTCTGGTGAGCTGTGGCCACACTCTACGGGGCTCGGAGTCCAACAGGCCGCTTGGTTTGTTTTTTTTATGAGACAGAACTGAAAGCCTGTCCAGTCTCCTTGCTCACATTGAGGCTTTTATCGCCCAGAGGTGCTGGGGGCCCGCAGCTGTCCCCAGAGGTGCCACAGGGATCAGCCTGCCCAGAAAACTCTGCCCCATGCCCGGGCAGGACCCGGAGGCCATGGGGTGAGTGAGCTGCCTCACAGGCATTGCACCTCCAGAAACTGCTGCTGGTTGATTGCCTATGGGAAGCCTGTGCTTCCTGAATATACCGAGAGGGCTGCTGGTGCTTCAAGGGGCTGCGGTGAGAATCCCTGGCCGTCATGCCTTTGCACATCGTGGGGGCTCATGTGGCTTTCCTGAAGGTGTCTTTCCTTGCTGGCTTCATGCTTTTATAACAGGGATCAGGAAACCAGGGAAATTCCATCTTGCATCTGGAAGTAGTAATACTTTTACAAGTTGCTTGCGCTGCATGCTGCAGTTTCACCTTGATAACTCTCGCTTCACCAGCAGAAACTTCTCAAACCGTGGCCTTGGTCCTCTCCGTGGGCTGTTACCAGGTCCCTGGAAGGAGGAAGGTCCAAGGCCTCCCCTGGCGCTCAGGTGCCTGCTTCTGTTTTTTTTTTTTTTTTCGTTCAGATGTTGGAGCCTGTTTTTTCTATATTTTTAAGCTTAGGTCTGTACAGGAGTCTTTCTTGTCTGAATCTGATGTGGGAAAATAACACAGAATTTAAATTATTGGGTGAAAGATTGTTACCTGTGTGAGAGAGCTGTAGTTCACTTGAGCTTTACTTCCTCAAAACTTATCAGAAATTGCTTCAGACCTGTTGTAGAGGGCACGAGTCAGCAGCATTAGGCCCGGATTAAATCTGTGACGCAAGGGCGTGATTTATGATCGGTCAAAACACTTTGAAACACCATTCCTTCACGTTGTGTTTCGGTGGCCAGCCGGGCGATACTATGGAGACCAAAGGCACGGTGTTTTTGTATGTCTCACCTACTGCTTTGATCCCTTGTAGAAATACCACACTGCCGTGTGTGAACGATCCAAATCGGCTATTCAGTGCATCCTCCTGGCAAACTGCAATACGGGGTAGCTCCAGGTGTGGACAGGGTGAATATTTTGATGCCACCAGCTTCTCCGAGCTATGGAGGAGCGTGGTGCTGGGCCCAGCCGTGGAGCTGCCCTCGGCAGGGAGAAGAGACAGCAGGTGGGCCCCCAGGGCTGGGCGGGTGGCTCCGAGGGGACAGCCCTGCCCGGGGCTGGGACATCTGTGGCGGTGACGCCAAGAGGTGACATGGGGACGGAGAGCTGCTCGTTTCGACCGCTATGCATTTTTCATGGGGATGCCAGCAGAAGGAGCCGTGGTCAGGCCCGATGGCTGGCGGAGGAAGAAGCAGGAGGGGTTTTGTTTCTCTTCACTCTTGGGTTTCGCCTGCAGCTCCAGCCAGGAGGCAGGGCCCTGTGGGTGCCGGTGGCTGGGGCTTGGTGTGGTGGCAACTGTGGGACCGGGCCCCGCTCAGGTGAGGACAGGGCGCAGCTCTGCAGGCGGTGAGGTTTGTGCTGTGGCAGCTCTGTCTGTCACCTCCTAGGCCTTCCTTCTGCTGTGTGGTGGCCTACCGCAAACTCACCGGCAGTGCTGCCCTCGCTTACCTTCCTTTCCAACCCTAAAAAGTCTGTGCTGCAGAATTGTACAGCGCAAAGTAGTAACGATGCATTTCTTGGGGTGTTCCTCCGAGCTTTTCACAGGCATCAGACACGACAGTGACTGAGGGCAGTGATAAATGCTGCTTGATACCGGGTCTTGAACTCAGTGTTTCCTGCCTTCAGCGTGAAGGAAGCTGGCAGCAGCGTGGGGAAATAGCCCCTGCTTCTGTCATGGTCAGGACAGAGCTTTTTGAAACGCACGTGCGACCAGAAGGCTACCGCAGCTCAGGGCTCACAGGTCAAGGCTGGGAATTGCAGGGTTTCTCAGGGGGCAGGTGAATTACTGGCTTTTCTTTGCTGTTAAGCACCCGTGACAGTGGTCCGTGTCGTCTGTCAGGCACTTCTGGTTTGGGTTATTTTGCTGGTGGCTCGTTTGGTGTTGCAAGCGCAGGGAGCATGTGAGTAGTTCACGTTTCAGCGGTCTGTCTCCGTGAGCATGACTCCTGAAAGCCACAAAGCCTTCCAGGTTCATTCCTGCAAATTAATTGCATCAAAACTTCAGCGATATGCAACAGACCAAACCTTACAGCAAAAACATCAGTGCCGCCAGCCCAGGTCTCCAGGAAACCTGATCTTTGTAGGCTTGGGAAACCGTGGATGGCCGTGGCTTCAGCAGGCCGCTAGTCTCCTCAGGGAGCTGCTGGTGGCGATGAGGGCTGCGGCCCTGCTGCTTTGTTCCCTGAGCCGATGGTTTGTGATGGTTTGCCTCCTCTCTGGCTGGGCTCATTAATTGCATTAACTCGGGCAACGTCTGCTCCGTCGGGGTGATGAACCCCCCGGGGACAGCTGCAGGGACCGGAGCCGAGGAGCGCGGGGAGCTGTGTGTGTCCCACTTGCCCCTGGTTGAATGCTCTCGGTGTTGGCTCATCTTAATGCGTGGAGTCTTTACGTGCTTAATTACACTGAAACTTCTGGGCAGCCTCGCAGGGGTGGATACCACGACCCAAGGCTGGGGGGAATAGGTCTGCAGAACCCCTGCTATGGCAGCACTGGGAATCCAGAAGGAAAACTCTGTAGAGTGAGGAATTCTTCCCCTCACCAGCTTTGTTTTTAAAGCAGCAATGTTACCATAAAACATGTTTACTTTGACAAAACCTTTGCTGGGTTATTTTAGTGAAGTTTATTTCCACGCTAGCTTTTCCTTCTTGTTTGCATTTGGGTTGTTCTGACTGTTTTTCTCTGGCAGCACGGCGAGCATCAGTGCATTAGTATGGTTAGTATGTATTTTAAGGCTTTTTCGCACCTGTTCCTAAAAAAAATAAATAAATCTTTGAGCTCTGTTTGCAGATGTGTTTTATGGAGGACATTAAATCGTGGCCGTTAAATCTTAGCACTTCTAAAAATGCCAGCACTCTTAGTATCGCTTCAGAGCCGCTATTATTTTGAAAGGAAAGGTAGACCAAAAATCTGGAGGGTGATGTAAGTGCCCGGCAGGAGAATGTCTCTCTCCAGGCATCCTAATCTGCTGCCTGGCCCGGTCCCAGGGGCAGCACAAGGACAGCACATGCAGCCGCGGCCTGGCCGGGAAGCGGCCTTGTGGGCGCAGGCACGGCGCGCGGCGTGGCGGGGAGAGAAACACTGCCCTGTGTTCACTCACAGAAGGAATTTTCTAGGGCTTTCTGGTTTTGTTTAAATCTATAGTGAATGAGCGAGCTGCGGCAGGCGGGCTGGGGAGTCGGGTTGTGTTTTGTAGTGACTGCGGGCATTTTGTATGAAGTCAATGCTGTGGCGCACCTGACGCGGTGCTCCGGTTTTCCAAGGCATATAAATAGTACCGCAGCTGCGTGAGAGCCTGGGCTTGAGCCCCAACATGGAAACCCCAGGTGCACAGGGAGATCAGTGGCTGCTTTGAGTGGATTTCAGGTGGAAGCATGTGTCCGAGCAGGGATATGGCCGCACGGTGCTGAACCCCTGCTCGGTGAGGCCAGTGAGCTCCCCATGCCAGTGCTGCGTGCTGGGCTGTGCCCGCAGTGTTGTCCTCTCCCTCTGCCTTTCTGGTCCGAGATGTAACGATTGGGAAGTATTTCTGCATGGAGGGTGTCTCTGTGCATTTGAAAATGAGAGAAAGTAAACAGTTTTGAGGGAGAAAAATCCTTTGCTCAGCTGTTGGGCTGTGGTGCATGAGGTGTTAGTCAGCCAGGGCTTGTTTACATGCCAAGGAATTTCATGGCAAACTACCTGATCGGTTTTACTTGCATGCTATCCCCATACGAATGATCAGAAGGACCTCTCAAATCGTGGTGCTGTACTACCCACCTCCTTTGCTTTACAGAGGCTGAGCACCAAGCTGCACCAAAATTATAAATAACGCTGATGTGCTGCCACAGTGCTCCTGGTAAGGGATCGGTGGGTTGGCTGCATACAGGGCAGGCGGCTCGCAGAGGTCTGTGCTGGGACGTCTGAGCTGGGAGAGCACATGCTGCTACCGTACAGTGCCTCCTTCCAGCAGTGGAGGCTTTTACATGAGGATTTTGGATGGGAAGTGATGAAGACAGCCACACGGATGCTAAATGTTGGCAAGGTATCTCTGGCCTCTTAAAAAAAAAAATGAAATAAATAAATCCATGAAGCGTGCAGAATAAAACAGGAAATGAAATACTGCAGTGCAGCAGGTAGGCGAGCTCCGACTGATGATTTTTCCTTGCCTACCCAGTGGGAGCAGGGGAGCGTTTCGGTGCCACTCCTGCGCTCTGCGCCCTTGGTGGCGCTGGGGCAGCGCCGGGCACGAGCCGCACGGTGCAACACGGGGTGTAGGGGCTGGTGGGCTTGTCGGCAGACAGCTGATTGATGCACAGCCCACAGGGAGATAAAATGGCTAAATGGCTGCATGCCAGGGCAGGAAAACCCTAAACCAAAGCGTCGGCTAGCGTGGGCTGTGCCCGAGACTTGCTGTGTTTGCTGTACTTCAGCTGGGACTGCAGCAACCTATCTTGGGGGGGAATCGTTCACATCGGATTCCTCTTTGCAAATGCACGTCCCAATAGAGCTGGGGGGATGAGGGGGAGGCAGCCCCTGCCCCAGCAGCACGTGTAGGCAGCAGCAGCCACTGGCCTGACCGCAGCCCACTTTTAGGGTAGTGTGAAGTGCTCTGACACACGCAGCTCCGTCTCTTATTCTGCAGTCATATTTTTTCCCCTCAGTGTTTTTCCAACTCATGTCTTGCTGCCAGCATCCATATTAATAATGCATGACTTTTTTTTTTTTATGGTGCTTCCTTCCCGGCGTCCCTTTCAGCTGCTGAGTCAGAGAAGATTGTTATAGCAGCAGCCTCTGAAGCAGTGAAATGCCCCTGCAATGCTCAACTGCTGTCATTTATCATGCACGGTTACTCTGCGGGCAGCCCTTTCCCTTTCCTGACTCTGGTTGAGGATACAGATGCCAAAAGGATGATTTCTGTTGCACCAGCTGGTGACTGGCGAGCCCTGTGCACTTGGGAGCAGATTTTTTCTGCTGAGCCTTTCTTTGTAGTATTTGATTAAAGGAAATATCTCCTATATTTGCTGCTTTTTCTGTTTTAGAAATCCTGTGAAGTTTTTTTCCCAGCCTGCCTGAGAACGTGCTTTGGGATTGTGCCTAAAACTGTGGTTTTCTTTTTTCTTTTTCTTTCCCCCACCTCAAAAATTCTTAAGCCTATTTTCTTCTCCTCCTCGCATTCCCCCAAGACCTGTGCCTGGGCTTTTTAAGGTAACAGAGATGACAGCAGCCCCACAATGTGCTAGCAGGGGTGAATTAACCAGCAGCCCGTCGGTGGCCACTGGAGCCTGCTGGCTGCTGCAGGGGGCTCAGGAGCTGCTAATGCAGCCGGCAGCAGGGATTTGCAGGGTTTGGCCCCGGTGCAGCCTCTTCCCTGCTGCATGCCCCGTGTGTCCTATGCCCCTGCGTGGGACCCCAGAGAGAAACAGCAGCAGTACCGCTTCTCACGGCGTTGGTCTTCTGAAGGCTCGCATAAACGTGCTACATTCGTGGGAGCAGATCTCCCCTAACCCACATCCTAGCATGACAGTTTTGCCCTGCGGTGGCTGTGGTCAGGGTCGGTGACTTCTCCTGCCGGGCAGTGCTGGGGTTTCGAGACTTTGCTGGCAGCCCAGTGAGCTGCGAGGTGCCCTCCAGCAGGACTGGTACAGACTCCTTTCAGAGACGCATTTCCCCCGTTACAGGGGGAAGCTTTGCAAAAGGAGCCTGTGAATTTCTGAGCCTCGAATCCATCCGGAGGTGCTGGAGCAGCAGGGGGTGGTGGGTGCCGTGGGCAGGGACGGGTGCCGTGCCTCCAGCGCTCCCGTATGCTGTGCTTGCCCAGCAGTGGAACGAAACGCCGCCCGCCACTGGAGAGACGAGCCACTGGCTTCTCGGCTAACAAGATTTAGGTGGATTATACTACGTAGTTAATCAAGGGCTAAGCTCATTGCTGTATTTGAAATGGATCAAAGCCCTTGAACGTGCCAGTCTGGAGAGCAGCTCTTGAGCAAGAACGTCACTCCGGTGTGGGTCGGGCAGAAGGGCGCTCTGCTTCAGAGCCTGGTGGCTCCGCAGGCACGCTTCGGGAGCTGGGCTGGTCAAACGCAGAACCAGACAGGAGGAGTTCTCGGTGATGGGGCTGTCGGGGCTCGTAGATGATGCTGTAGTTCAGCATCCCGGAGAACTTTCTCCCTCAAAGTCTTCGTTCTCTCACTGTCAGTTTGAAAGTGTTTCCCCATACACGAAGCTGCGTGCCTGCAGGTACGGAAGGTGCCCTGGCTGTCGGGCTTCCACCTTCTACAACAGCAGCTGATGTTTGTGAGCTTTCCACGTTTCTGCAGCAGATAAGGTTCTCCAGGGCTCTCACAGGAAGCCTCACCAAACCCACGTGCTATGAGCTGCGGACACCGCTGGCTGAGAGCGTTGGAGCCCACAAGAGTTGCTGCTTGTCACCAGAGCTGTCTCCCCCTGTCCCGCTGCCCCGCAGAGGCGCCGTGTGGGACATGACGCTAGCACCCAGCCTGTCGTGCAGCGTTTATTCCTGTGCATGCTCAGGAGTGCGGAAAGATTGCTATGAGCAGGTATAGAGGCATGTTTAAAGTGATTTTTCATCCTCAGCTGGGAGCTCTTGCGCTTGCCAGGGTCTCCCTGAAGCAGCAGGGGAGGGTGCACATGTCCCTTCCTGGCAGGGTTAACTCTTGCTGTTGTCACAAGAGGCACGTCAGTGCTGCCTCGTGCCTGTGTGTGCCACCAGCGTGCTGCGAGCACACCCTTCACCGTGGGGAGAGCTGTCCCGGCTTAGCTGAGCAAGCTATTCAGAATGCACCAGCTATTCAGATCACCTTCCCTCTTATTTTTTTTAAAAAAAGCTATTCTGGTAACCTCCTTTCCCCTCGCTGATGGTGTGCAGAAGGGAGCAGCTGTGGGCACGGGGCTGCCCAGCTCTGTGCGTGTGGCTGTCGGCACAGCCTGAGAGATGGAAAACGGCCAGTGCGGAGGTAAACCTCCGCTGGGCTGGAGGAAGAAGATAAAACTCAATTCTGCTTTGAGGTGAACCGACCTGCGCAATTATAACGTGGCAGCAGGTGCTTGTGCTTCCCGCTGCCTCGCTTTTCCTGCGGCCTGTTGCAGGTCCTCCTGCCCTATCTTGCGTCTGTAACTCCGGGCAAACGCTGGTCAGGCACCTTTTGGTGTTTCCAGCCCTCAGCAGGCTTGCTGGCTGGCAAGTCAGCCCAACAGCACCTGCTTTCCGGTTTCTTGCGTTGCGTCGAATGGTTTTCAGCGTTTTTAGCCTCCAGCATGGGGTGTCTGCTGACACCTGGCCCCATTGGGCAGCCCCGGTGTGGCTCCATCACAGCACCGAGCTCAGCGGGGCTGCAGAGGGAGCGCACGATGCAGGAGTGTGCCGGGGAGGCTGCCCTACGCCGTGCTTCAGCTGCTTTCACCTGGTTAAAAAAGCCAAAATGCTAGTTGGCGTGGTCATGGGCTTCTTTACTGTTGCGCTAGAGCAAGCTGATAGCGAGGCACGGCTTCCTCGAGCGGTGCTGACACCAAACCTCCAGCTGCTACCTCCTGCCCTGCGCTGGGAGCTGTGGCACCGGGGGCCCTCGTGTCCCCGGGGGCTGCTGAGGGCACTGGGGGCTCCTGGAGGCGCTGGGGCTCCCGCTGCTCACCTGAGAGAGGCTCCGTGGGTGCTCGTGGCCTGCAGTGGGGGCACCGCGTCCCCACCTGGCTTGGGAGCAGGCTGAAAAAACCCCAAGCAAATTGCAGGAGGAGGAGGATGATGAAGGGAAATGTGGCATTTGTAGGGCTGTGGTTGCAAAGTGCTGGCAAGGGCTTGTCTGCGTGGAGGAAGGGATGAGAGGAGGAGGATTGTGTTTAGCTGTAATACATTGGAGGAGCGATCTTGACCTGGACAAATCGGGTAAGTTGAGTGGATAAATCAGTGTAATCTAAAATCTCGTTATCTGCCACGGAGGGAAGGGCTGGTGCCTCGGCCAGGAGGAGGAGGAGGACAAGGAAGAAGAGGAGGGGTGCCACAGCACTGCGGGTAGGTGCGTGCCTGGTGCGTGGCAGGGTCCCACGGGTCACCTTCCCGTGCCGTGCCGCAGGCTGAAGCCTTTGACCGCAGCACTGCTGGCAGTGCTGAGGAGCGGGAGCAGGATGTGAGCAGGGGCGTGCACCGCAGGCTGCCGTTTCTGACCCCAAATCCCAATGGGCTGCAGGATCTCTCCCTGCCTCCGCTCAGCACCGTGGCACTCATGGGGCTTGGCTTTGCAGGAGGCCCCAGCTCCCCGAGGGGTGACCCCCGTGCCACGGGGGCAGAGCACGGAGCCCGCACCGGCGCTGCCAGCCCTCGTGCAGCTGCCTCGGTTATAATCTGCTCCGGGCATCGAACGTGGGGATGTGCCCACCTGTTATAAATTAATTTCCCTGCTTGTCTGCCAAGTGCCTTTTCCGTACCCAGAGCTGCTTGTGCAATAGGCAGGATGATGCAGCAGGGTGTGCAGCTGGCCGCAGGGGCCGTGCCTGCCCGGGAGGGCTGCTCGCCCCTCCGAGTGCCGCCTGCCCTCCCCGGTGTGTTTGTCTTTTCCAGGGAAGCATCTGACTCCCGACTTGTTTGCCAAGCTTGCATTCTGGGCGCAGTCAGTCTGGAACTAATTTCTTTTTTTTTTTTTTTTTGCTGCTCTGTTTCTCATATCAGCTAACGAGCGTTCAGATCCCTGGGTAAACAGACAAGTCGCTCGCTGAAACGCCTGCTGCGTACAGCATCCTAAAGAAGCCTCTGTGGGGCGAGAGGCAGTTTGTGCCACCCCCAGCGTGCACCTTCGGGTGCGTGTACTTCCCCGGGGCTGCGGGGCAGGGGTGATGTGCGGAGCTGTAACCTGCTAGTCCCTGGTGACTGAGGACAGTCCCTGCCAATTTAGCAGCCACCAGGCGATGAGGAGCAGCCATGGGGCAGGGCAGCATCGCCGGGCTGCCCGGAGCTGACGTGCAGCCTGTGCCCTGGGCTGGATTTGTTTCCTGTTGGTGTAAAACAGCAACCCTGGCAGGTTGGGAGCCTGGCAGCTGTGAGCTCCCTGGCCCTTGCAGGCTGGGATTTTGCAGGTGGGTGATGTTCCCATTGCCTCCTTGCTAGATCCTGAACCGGGGCCCTCTTATCCCTCGCTGAGCTTACTCATTGCACAGCCTCGCTGCTGCTTATCTGGGATTAATGCGTAACTTAATTACAGAGCGTTACTCACAACCCGGGGAGCACGGTGCCTGTGGTGACGGGTGGGACAGAGCTGGATTGTGAAGCCAGGGCGCTTTATTCCCACCCTCACTGCGAGAAGGGCTGGGGCTTCCTTGGGACGCCGCCAGCGGGGCCGGGCAGCGTTGGTGCTGGCGAGCGCCTGCTGTTCCCAGGAGGGAGGCTCCAGCCAGCGTGGGAGAGCAGCAGCACGGCGCAGAGCTTCGGGCACCATCCGGGGGCAGCCCACGAGCAGGCTGCTTACCCTGGCACGTCCGGCAGGCGTCTGTCACGGGGCGAGGGCACGGAGGTTGTCCTTCATTCCCTCCTGCTCGGGACACCCCAAACCAGCTCTCTTTGCCCTGCTACCTGCTTCTCTGCTGACTCCCAGGAAGGCATCGCGCAGGCTGTGGTGTGACATCAGGTGTTCGATAAGTTAATAGAGAGCAGGATGAATGATCTGCAGTGAGGTCATTCTCTGGTAATGGAATCGGTTAATTTATTTACAGCAGCTGGATTAGCACTTTGCTTGCCAGGTGGAAGAAAACAATTTCAAACACGTTAGGTATTCCAAGGCTACATCGTCCACGATAAGCTAATAAGTGTCTTAGGACATCGGTGTTCTTACAAAATCACGGGGGTAGCGGACTGGATGCCGGAGCCTCAAAGTTGCATCCTCTTTCTGACAGCTTTTTTTGTCCTACAGAAGTGCAGCAGCTGTACTCACTGTGTTGGTGCTGTGGTCTTTAATTATCGCAGACAAGAACAACTCGGAAATCTCGCTGCGGAGGCCAAGCTGCTGCGTCTCCTGATGGTGCTGAACTGTGGAAGGAGCCTTCTTGACTGAGAGCTCTAACTGTTGCCTACTTAAATCTCGGATGGCAATAAGCCCACGTGATTCCAGAATCTGAGTCTAGGGAATTCTTTAGGAGTTGGGAGGACTGGCGGGCACACCGGGCTGATGTGTGGTGTGGGGGCGTGACAGTGCTCCTTCCCCGTGCGCTGAAACTGCTCTTCTCCTTTTATCTGGCCTTGACAAAGAAGCCACAAAGGGGATGTCTTGGGGTATTGCTGCAAATGGATCTTGTTAGCTGCAGCCTGCGCAGTGAGAATCACGCTTACTGCAGAGCCCCTCGTGCACTTCCCAGGCTGGAGCAGTTGCACGACCCTCTTTGCACTAGCGGGTACTGGCACTGCAGTTCGTGCTGCTTCAGGGTCTGGGCTTTTTCAGCCCCAGCATGGAGCCAAAACCCCCTCAGCCACATCAGAAATGAGCCTGGGGCTTCTCTGGGCGGGACGTTGCTGCGCTGAGGAAAGCGGCAGCGGAGCAGGGTACGGCGTGGCGCAGGATGAGCGCCTGGCCCCGCTCTGCACCTGCGGCAGGGCGCTCTGTGTGTGCGGGGAGCATCCCTCCGGCCCCTCTGGGGGCGCGCTGGCGGCAAGGAATGGCTCCCATGGGGCATGGGCATCACGGGCAAGCGAGGCAGGGAGCAAAGCTCCCCCTGCACAAGGCTTTTTTTGGAGGCAAAAACCCTGTAAATAAGAGCCGGACCATTCTTTAGCCATAAATGGCAGTGTGAGGCATGCCCCGGGTCTTGCAGAACTGAAGGAAGGATGAATGCGGTGCTGGGCGCTACAACCACACATCCTGCACTTGTGTTTAAGTGTGACAGCTGGAAGGCGGTTTGGTTTCACACGTGGTAACTCACGTAGTCCTGCCTGGCTGAAGAAGCTAAGTGGTGACCAGAAACAAAATTTTGGCCCCCTATTTGGAACGACTCCGTTGCAGCAAACGTGAGGCTGGGCGTGTGACGGCCCTTTTTGTTCGGCCGTGCTGAGCTTGTGAAACTCAGTTGGAAAATCAGGTCTTGGTTTGTGTCCTTTGGAATATCCTAACCAACTGTCAGATTGTCCTTTAGTTCATAGAAGTCGAGATGCTAGAACTTCAGTGGCGATTGTACTGCGTGGACTGAGTTGCTAAATCTGTGGCTCCGTTAAATTGTTTTTATCTTGACACTTGGATAATCCCCAGTGGGTGTAGGTAATCTCCTAATTTGGCAGATTAACAACTGAGTGATTTCAAAATTTACCTATGTAAGTGGTGCGTGGTTATACAGAAACTGCAAATCCAAGCCCAACCTGCCTTTGTGACCTGGCTGTGCGCTAGGTGGCTGAAGGACAGCGTAGATTAGAGCTCTCCATTTAATGCATTTCCTGGGAAGAAGCACCACAAACGGAGCCTTCCCCCTGCCTGTCTTAAAGCTTCTTGCTCGATGTGCGTGATGCCCTGACCAGGGATTTCCTCCCTCCTGCAGCTGCATCGATTCCCGTGGCCAGGAAGCAAAGGAGGAGAGGGCTGCTCTGCCTCCCCTGGCTCGCCCAGGTTCGCTTGATTTGTGTCGGTTTTCTCACTGAAGCTCTCCCTCCGTTTCCTCATCCCAATCCTACACGAGCATCGGGATTCCTGCCGCTTGGAGCTGGTGCCCGGGACGCAGGAGTTCCCACCGCTTTGTCTCCCGAGGGGCCGAGGCACAAACGCCGAGCTGTCCGTGTTTGCTGTCCGGGGCCGGCAGCGGCGTGCGAGCGCTGCCAGCTGAAGAGGGCAGCAACCATTTCATTCTGCTTGCTGAAGGGCCTTTTATTGTGCGCTTAACTGCGCGGTGCCCACGAGAGCAGGCTGAGCGCTGTGCTTTTGTGCTCTGCGTGCCCAGAAATCTGCTGGCAGCCCTCGCTCTCCTGCTCCTTGGCAGCGGCTGTGCTGAGCCTGGCGGGGAGGGCGGCCCGGCCGCGAAGGGGCACGGATGGCGACCAAACAGGAGATGCAGCCCCGTGCAGTTGCATCTCCCGAGCTGTGGTTAAAGGAGGAGAGCCCCGATCTCACTAGGAAGGGTAATATTTAGCTCGGGCGAGGGCTTGCCATGCTCTACGTGCTGGCCCATGCACGTCACTGCGCCCGGCCGGGCGCTGGGTGCTCGGTGGTGGGCACGGAGCTCACCCAGGTGGGTGCTGCGGGGCTGGGGGTGCTCGGGGTTCCCCTGGGCTTCCGAATTGTTGCACGTGGCTGGGGCGCTCCTCTCGCTGCCCGTACTGACGTCAGTGCAGGGGGGCTCGGAGGAAGTTGCACAACCCCCCAGCCCGGGCAGCGGTGGGATTGCTGAGATGGGCGCTGATAGCGGCTCTCTTCACATCACGATAAAGAACTCAGGAACTACTCGGGTAACCAGATTTCCACCCCGCCCCCTGCTGAAACCTTCCCAGCTTCTTTTTTTTTTTTTCCTTCCCATTTTCAGATGCAGATTCCAAACAGTCAGGACTTGGTCGAACATCACTGCAGTCTCTGATCCTCCCCCTTGCCGGGTGCGCGTGCGGGCTGAGTTTGGGAGCGGGTGCTTGGTAATTACCAGCTCAGTGCTGCGGCACTGCTAATTCTTAGGCCACTTAACGTATCAAATTATTCCTTCCTGTGCTATTTATAGGCAAAGGGCTAAGTAACAGTGTTGGCATTAATATTAAATTCTCTAAACCTAATTGTAACCTCTTCTTTAATTGTTCTGGCACTCTGTACAGCAGGGGAATATGGTGCCGCTGAACGCGTGAGGCTAATGGAGGCAGAGGTCTCCTGGCATACCGGCGGTGGGACGCTGCGCTGCTGCGCTCCCTCATCACCTTGCTTACACGTTCAGGCTGTCGCACTGTCTATATTTTCCTCGGAGGGTTAGTGTAGGGGGAGGGTGAGTAAAACCCTTTGTGCTGCTAACGCTGACTTGGTGCTGGGGATCTGCTGGAAGAGCCCTGCA
Source organism: Anser cygnoides (assembly GCF_040182565.1). Classification (NCBI taxonomy): domain Eukaryota; kingdom Metazoa; phylum Chordata; class Aves; order Anseriformes; family Anatidae; genus Anser; species Anser cygnoides. The sequence continues at coordinate 8,939,088 of NC_089888.1, forward strand.
AAAGGCTTGGTGCGGAGGTGCTGCGCATTGAGGGCCAGCGCCGCTCTCACCGGTGTTGCCCCACACGTCTCCAGCGTGCAAACATCCCGCAAGCTGAACGCTTCGTGCTCTCTCCGAGCGCCTCATGAAGCTGCGTGTTGGTTTAGGATTTATTGGTTTGTTATTCCAACGCCTGCTCCCGGGGCAGGGCAGGGGCTCGGGCCAGCCACACGCTGTGCCCCAGCACCGCTTTGGTGTGTCGGGAGGAAAAGGCCATGCTTAAACCCCGAGCAGCCCCTATGTGCTTCTGCATCCAGACAGATGGCCTGGGAAAGCCCTGAATGGGACAGAAAGCCCTAAATCTCCGCGCAGAGGAAGACGCAGTCCTTCCTCCGGAAAGCCTGGCCGCTGTGCGGGGCGCTGATAACGCTGGCAGGGCAGGGCTGCTGCCACCCACCTGGCCTCTGTTCCCGGCCCCAGCCGCGTGGCAGGACACCCCGCTGTCCCCCGTGCTGGGGACCGTCCTTCTGCGTCCTGCTGGGGTCGTGAGCAGGATGCGGCGGGTCTGAGCCCCTCCGGTGTCGGCAGCCGGCGTGAATCGTGCTCAGAGCTCTCCCAAACAATCTCCCGAAGTGGAAATCGCTCCGCTGCCTCTTCTCGTACATATCATGGCCGTGAAATTAATTTTCCATGAGAGAGTCAGCTGTTTCTTAATTAGAAGTGCTCTGAAAATACCAGCTGAGAAATGATTACAGGAAGCTTTCAGTGCTCATTTATGTAATTGGACTTCACCTCCCCAATTCAAGCTGCTGCCCGTGCCCAGGCTTTGGTGAGTGCTGGCGTCCCCGCACCTTGCTCGCGGGGGTGCTGGGGTGCGGATGTGAAGGTGCACAGCTCGGGGTGCTGCGGGGAGCCCCGCTGCTGCTGCTGGGCAGCCGGAGGCTTGGCGCTGCACTTACAGAGCCATAGCACGGCTCCCACGTGCTTAAATCCCAGAAGGGCTGACTTGTCCCTTAAACCAAAGGGAATAATCTTACCGCGGTCATCTGGGCGGACAGGTCTTTAAATTTTGCTCGTTTTCCGTGTGGATAATGAGGGTCTGCTGGAAACTCCTCCAAAAAGAGGCATTTCCCCCTGCTGACAGAGGCTAAAATCCCTCTCCTGTCCTTGTGCCGCCGCTCGGCTGCCGTAGCGGGGCTGTTATCGCTCCACGGATGTGCTCTCAAGTGCCTTGTGGTCAGACAGAGGAAAGGCAGAAGGCTAATGTAATTTTCTAGACCATCCTACGTGATTAGATTAGCCCTATCTCGCAACACGGAGAATTGCTTTCTGGCTGAACCCCAGCTCAGCCGGCGTGAGCCGCACGTGCGCGGCGCTGCTCCGAGCCGGGGCTGTGTCCCGGTGCCCCGTGTCACAGCCAGCGCTGGTGGCAGCACCGCCACGCCACCGTCGTGGCCCTGACCTCTGGGGGCAGCTGGGTTGTGCTTAATGCAATTACAGGCCGGCCCCTCTGCTCATCCAAAGCCCAGGAAATTGAGGAGCGAGCTGGGGTCCGGCTCAGCCCGTGCAGGCTGAGGCCCAGCCCTGGCAGCTGCACAGAGCTGAGTTAAGCACTGGGCAGATAAAGGGAGTGAAATGTTTTAAATAACGCGTTTTAAATCTAATTTCCTGGGACACTAGGGATGTGTGATAGCGCTGGGTCACGGCAGGGGAGCACAACGTTGGCTGGGGCAGCACGGACACAGGGGTCTGTGCTTGGTGGCACGGCACTGCCGCAGCCAGGTACCCTGCGACCCTTTTAGTAAAGGGGTTAATGTGGGAAAAGGCACTGCCGCCCAAAACAAAGCTGCTCTTGTTTTTGCTCGAGCTCCCCTGGGGGTGGTAACGGCTGTGACAGTCTGTTAAGGATTCCCACTGCAATTTCATCAAAGTGGAAATGAGCAAGTCATGTCATGCGCCTCTTGCGAGGCCGTGCTTCATCTGCCCTGTTGGAGGACGGGGAAACAAACGTCGCATTCAGCGCGCTGGACAGACCTCCCTGTTCCTGAAATTAAGCAGGGATTGGATGCTGATTTCTGTCTCTTTCATTCTTTCATGCTTCACCAAACCTGATTCTGCTTTACCCAGCGAGTAGAAGGCATAATGAAGTAGAAAGCTAAATTACTTGTTCGGCATCAGCAAGTCATGCCTCGCTGCTGACTCGAAGCCCGGGCGAGCTGGGCACTGGGAGCCTGCTGGGGCCCCCGCTCGCCCTTATCGCAGCCCAGTCCTGGTAAACATGTCCAGCCGTTCTGGCTCCCCTCTGGCTGCTCTGTGCAAACGAGAGGAGCTGTGCCCTGTCCCGTGATTTGCCTTTTGGGCGGTTTGGAAGGGCAGCGGGCAGACTTTAATCCTGGCTGCTTTACGATGGGTGAGGTGAGGCTGTGCCCTGCCTGTCCTTGCTCTGCTCTGCTCTGCTCTGGGGCACGCAGCTCCTGCCTCGTGCTGGGCCGTGCTGCCTCCTGGTAGAGCCTCCTGATGCTTCACCGCATCTTTGCGTGGATGGTGTCCGTCTGTGAGGGCAAGGTGCTGCAAACGTGTCCTTAGGAGCCGTGTGCCCTGCAGGGTTTAGGTGCAGCTTTGGCCAAGGCAGCTCCTGCTCGCTGCTGTGCCAGCGTAACCCAGTGTTCAGGCAGAGGCTGGGCTGGGGAAGGTGCCCCGACGAAGTCTGGGGCCAGTTCCTCCTTTTGGGTGCCTTGGCACTTGCATTGCTCTTGTGACATCCGTCCCTGGCAGGGGAGGGACTAGAAATGAGCATTCAACGTTGCTTTTGCAGCAGTTTAGCTGCTAAGCCCCCGCTGCAGGCGGTGAGGCCGTGCGCCTCGGGGCAGGCGGGGTGCAGGCAGCACGGCTGCTGGCTCCGGAGCTTAGGTGCCCTTCCAAATATTTACTTACCTATGTGGAAAAAAAATAATAGAGTTATAATTAGGAAATAGCAGGCAGCAGCTGCTCCGGAGGCTGCCGTGAGTGCTGTGGTCAGAAGGGGAAAGCAGAGGAGCGGCTGTGGCTGTGTGTACCAAGTGGGCAGCGCTGGCGGAGCAGCCTCGCGCCCTGATACGGGTCCCTATCTAATCGGGGCTCGGGCTTCCTGGCACCATCAGCTGCCATTCCTGGTGTTAGTGTGGTCGGCCCTCTATTTTTTCTCCTCCCTGGTTTCAAATCAAGGTGTTCTGTAGAGGGGCTGGCAGGGGACCTGGTGCACGCACTGCCCAGGGCGCAGGAGGGTGATGGTGAGGAGGGTTTTGCTGAGGGACGGCAGGAGGAGCGTGCGTTTCGGTGCCATGGGTAACGTGCCCTGTGCCCAGGTGCCAGCCCAGCCCTTGTGCTGCGGTCTAGGGACGGATGAGTTTCTGTGTCCGGTCGTGCTGCTCAGTTTCCTGTTCTAATGATACTTCCGAACTATACGTCCATACTTGCACAACAGAAGGTGTTTAACCTGTAAAGCCAAGTGACAGTCTGCGCTGTCAGGAGCGGCTGTGAGCTCCCCTTGTTCGTCAGCCGGGGTTGCAAAGGTGCCTTCCCCCCATGCTCCAGCCGCGCGCCCTTCGCAGCTCCCGGTGGGTGACCCAGGGAAGCTCCTGGCAGCAGGGAGCTGCGGCACAGCAGGGTGCTGGGAATGCTTCCAAAAGACTCGTGTTCCTCTTTCCTCCAAGAGCTGCTGCTCACGGAAATGTTTTTTCTTTTTTTTTTTCTCTCCTTGCAGTGAACACCTACCTCTTCATGATGCAAGCCCAAGGCATCATGATTCGTGAGAACATGAGAACAATAGGAGCTCAGGTGTACGAGCAGGTGGTCCGCAGTGCCTATGCCAAGAGGAACAGCAGTGTGAATGACTCAGGTATTTCCTTAATAATTGTCATTTTGATTAAAGTCTTCATTTCCGGTGAAAATCAAGTTGACCCGAACTGCTCTCGGTTCATAAATAATTTATCTTGGAAATAATTTATGGTGGTAAACGCAGGGTGGGGATTTTGATTCACTGGTCTCTTCTACATGAAAGTTTTTTTAATTCAGATGCTTCTCACTTAAATAAGGGGTGGAAATCCTGATAGGTCTAAAATGACTGGATATTGAGCTGGAAAACTCTGCTTTCCAGGAAATTCAGCTTGTTAGCTTCTACCAATCTGAGGATAAACACTTTCAAATTCAGTGCAAGGATCAGGTTTCGTATTTAAAAAAAAAAAAAAAGCTTCTCAGGCTCACGCATGCTCCCAGAGCCATGGCATCACGCACGTGGAGGAGCCTGTGCGTATCAGCTTCACTCTTCCCATTCAGGGCTGAACCGAAATGACTCGGCTGGAGGTCTGCCACAGATCACATACTGAGCTCTGGGCGGGCTGCAGGGATCCGAGAGGCAGGCTCGGACTTCAAGGCTCTTTACCATCCGTACCATCAAGCTGATAAAAGGTTTACAAGTGTTTGTGTAAATATAGCACAGTGAAAACCTGAACGTATGTGTCTGGGTACAGCTCGGCGTGGGGCACCCCGCTGGGGCTGGGCGAGCAGGCGTGACACTGAGCGTGGCTCCGGCGTTCCCGTGTCACCTGCGGGCACATCGGTGCCGGCTCCGGCGCTGGGCTGGGTTCATCACCAGGGCTGAGAGAGTTAAAAAAGGGCAGGATTGCTTCGCAATGTAAATGCATGATGATGCCACTGCCCTGCTCGCCCCCAGGAGCGTCTGCTCCCATGTGCAGAGCGGGTGCTGCAGCCACTGTGCTCTGCACAGGGGGTTTGGATCGCACCAGTGACCTGTGCGCTGAGGTCAGCCGGGCTGCCAGCCTGGGCTATTTTAAGGCTGGAGACGTCAGCTGAAGCAGATGCACGGTGAGGAAGGAGCTCACGCTCCCAACTTGAGAGGAGGAGGGCTGGATGCCTCGCCTCTGCGGCTGGCGGTGATGCAAGCCTCCCAGCTGGCAGCCTGCGGGGATCAGAGCCCTCCGAAACCTGCCGTGAACTCCTCCGGCGGGCGGTGGGCAGCGAAATGCTGCTGTAGGAATAACCAGCTCTGCACAGCCCTCGGCTCTGCCCAGACCCGGGCGGATAACCTCCCTGCTCCGGCAGCCTGCAGCAGCGCAGACCGCACGCCGGCCTTGGGTGACATTCCCCTGGCACGAGGTTGGAGCGCACACGTGGTGGGCAGCGGTGGTGTCTGCCGGGCACGGCACTGCGGCCACCAGGACGGCATTATCGCTCGGATAGGCAGCTTCCTCCCTGAACGTCTGCAGGGCCCTTGCTGTGATCTCCGTGGGCACGCTGTGGATGCAGCCCGGTGACGTGCATCCTCCCCACGCCACTGCTGGCTGTATGGAAGCCGGGAGAGCAAATCCACACGTGCAGGCAGCGTGGGACAGCTGCCGGCAGGACCACCACAGGCCCGATGGCACGAGAAGACCCCGTGGCTCCTCGCTGGCTGGCCCTGCCCCAGCACCTCGCAGGCAGGAGGCTGCTGATGCTCTCCGAGCTGCAGCCTTGCCTGCCTCTCACCTGGGCCCCAGAAGGCAGCAGCTCTTTTATTACAAACAGGCTCGTGTGTGCGTGTCCTCCAGCACCTGTGGCTTTAATTTCTAGGGAGATTGCTTAGAAAAGTGACGTCCAGTCCTGAATGGCAGGGTGACACAGCGCGGGGTGGTGTGCTGCGAGCACCGTGTGCTTCTGCCTCACCTTCTATGTTTGTGCTTCGTCTCTGGTTTATTTTTCTTCTGTTATTCAAATGAGGAAGTTACTTTTTAAGCATTTGATAATAGATGCAAAAATAGGTTTCCAATTCAGCGAGCTAGGAGGCGTCCGGTCTGCGCTTCAGCAGCCCAAAATGGCAGCGCTTCGTGCAAAAAGGCGAGCTGGGCATCGCTCTGTGGTGTCAGACAAACCCAGCATCGAGAGCGTGTTCTGGTGATACCAGCTTAATGGGAACCTGGTTATTAAAATTTAGAGCAGTATCAAGCCTCCAAAAGCATCCATCAAGCATCTTTCAAAGCTGACAAGCCCCTGGATTCTGTCTGCAAGTCCATCAGAAGCCTGCCCGGGATGCTCCGGGTGCCCGCTGGAGCAGACGAGCGGTGCTCACAGCACGATGGTGGGCTCCGCTCCTGTAAATCTGCTGTTTGCTGCTGTGTCACCTGCAGCCCTTGTGTCCAAGGCCCTGCTGAGTTGCTTGGGCACCTCTGGGGCAGAAAGACCCCCTGGAGCCTTTGTCTCCAAAGAGCCGGTTTGTAGCGTGCTGGTGGGACGCCAGGACCACTAGGCTGTAGCGTGCTGGGAGCTGTGCCCATCGCGAGGCGGTGCAGTCGGCTTCGGCAGCGATGCCCTCACACGGGGAGGGAGCTGGAAGGGACAAGTCCTTTCTGTCCCCGTGGGTCAGGAGCACGGGGCTGTCTGAGATGTGGCTGGGTGGCCACAGTGCTAAATAGTTGCTTTCCAGCACCTCTGTGGGGCGAGGTGGTTTGAGGTGGGTGCTGGTGGTGTCCTGAGACCAAGAGGCAAACCCCCCGCTGTGCACTTGATGCTCTGAGAAAGTGGAGAGGCAGCATCTTCCCGTAGCAGCTGGGGCGTTACTACAGAAAGGAAACTTTTCTGCTACCTAAAATATAGGTTGCAGTTGGCCGGAGCTGTGGTGGCTATGGGCGACTGCAGAAAGCAGAAGTTTGTAGCTGCACAAAAACTTCCTTAAAGCGGCTGGAGGTGCAGCACGCCAGGGGCTTTTACCCAGAAGGTGAAAGGAAGCAGAGGAAGCAGGGCGCTGGAGAAACGTGCTGCAACCTGCTGGGGCACAGAGTTTCCTCTGTGCAAGCCAAGGCAGGCTGCTTGTGAGCCTGTGGTCCCCTTGGTCCGCAGATTTCAGGGACAAGGTGTTTGGTAGCTTCTCCTGCCGTGCTCCTTGTGCTCCTTTGTTTGACCTGTCTGTGACACCTGGCGGTGATGCCCTGATCAGAAGGCTGAAGGTTTCTCTGGTGCGGCCTCACGCAAGGTGGCCGGGCTGCCCCCGCTGTCCTGCGGCTGCCCACCCGAGGCTGGGGACGAGCCCCTGGCTGGGTCACGGCTGCAAGTCGGGGGCTTGCGTTGGGTGGGGGCACCCCCGTGGTGCTGGGGATGCTCCCAGGTGTGGGCGGCTTCTGGAGTTTGCTCACGGTGACTGCACAAACCGGAGACCCACAGCTCAGCTGTAGACTCTTCCTTTTTTTTTTTATCCCTCCCCAGATTATCCTCTTGACCTGAATCACAACGAAACCTTTCTGCAAGCCACAACTTTTCTTCCTGAAGACTTCACCTACTTCCCCAACCACACCTGTCCCGAGAGGCTCCCTTCTATGAGTGAGTACCAGTGGGTGCAGAGCCACCCCTGCCTTCCCGGCGGCTCCGTGTGCCCCTCGTCACCTCCTGCCTGGCCTGGGTGGCAGTGGCACAGCACGTGGCAGTGGCACAGCGCGTGGCAGCGCCCCATTTCACCCGCGTCCCACCTCTCCCACGGAGCACCGAGGCCGGGGATGAATGGCAGCGCTGTTCTGAGCTGTCCCCTCCTGGGAAGCCGTTGTTTACCCAATTGCCTGAATTAATTCCTGCTATGTCGGAGGCACGTCTCCCTCCTCAAGCTTGCCCATGGCAAACGTGAACAAAAGGGGAATTGTGCGCTGCCAGCCCGTGGAGAGGCCGGGCCAGCCCTTTTCCAGGGGCATTGGGGTCGCTCCCTTGCCCTGAGCTGGGCATGAGCCATGGGGGGACGGGAGGGTGCGGGGTGCAGGCAGGACCTCTGCTGCAGCTAGGAGAAATGCTCCTGCCTAGGCATTGCTTCCACGGGAAACTGGGCTTTCCAGGGTAAATCCTTCTGAAAAGGGGAAGGTGGCTCAGTATGGAGGTGTGGGGTTTTTGTCTGCCTGAAACCTCCGTGGAGAAGGGGGTGCTGGATGCCGGAGCTGCTGTGTGCCCCAACGGCGGTGGGTCTGTGATGGAGAGCTGTGTCCAGCAACAGCCGTGACGGCTGAGCAGGGCTGAGGAGCGACAAGACCCACCAGTAGCATTCCCTAGTCGTCTTTTTTGGTGTCTGGGGACAGAAGAAGCCACTTGCAGTTGGTGCTGGGAGCAGAGGGCAAGGGGGAGCAGGCAGCAAGCCACCCCAGGAGCATGGCTCCTGACCTGCTGCTCCTGGTGTCTCCCCAGAGGGCCCCATCGATGTAAATATGAGTGAGATCACGATGGAGGACGTCCACCAGTTCTTCTCAAAAGACCCTTCCATCAAGCTGGGAGGCCACTGGAAGCCGAGCGACTGCCTGCCTCGCTGGAAGGTGAGCGGGAGGCTTGGAGCGCCTGGGGGGGTGGTGGGGGCACGTTACTGGGAGCACTGGGATCTACCTCTGGTGTGCTGCAGCTGCAGGGCAGCGGTGTGAGGATCCCCGCAATGTGGGACTGCAGCACCGGGAGAAACACTGAAGCTGAGGGCTGTTAGCGACACACGAGTCAGCTCTGGGTTTCTGCAAGGGCTGCCAAGGGGACAGGCAGCGATCCTGGCTGGCTGCTTCCCCCTGACAAGCATTCAGCTCACCCACACCCTGTTTGGGGAGGGATTTGCTCAGGAGGCGAGGTGGCACTGCTGGGGACCTGTGCCCAGATTTACACACATTTATACAGGGAGAGCAGCACTGACACTGTGCCAGCAGCCTCCTCCCTGGGTCGGGGTCTGTAGGCTGCAGGAGCTGCGTTCGAGGTGCAGAGCTGTGTCCTTTCATCCCCAGGTGGCAATCCTGATCCCATTCCGCAATCGCTACGAGCATCTTCCGGTCCTCTTCAGGCACCTTATTCCAATGCTGCAGCGTCAACGTTTACAGTTCGCGTTTTATGTCGTGGAACAAGTAAGTGGGTCGCGGTGCTGCGCCGGGCGGGCGATGCTGGGGGCTGACATCGCAGCCTGCCAGGGCAGCAGTGCTTTGTGTCCCGAGGGGTTTACCTGACAGATCGCATCCCTTCAGCTTCTGAAGGTCTGGGGTTAATGTCGCAATGTTCAAATTGTCCCAGCCCGCTGAAAAGCGGCACAGCTGAGAGGCGTGCCCAAAAATGACTTTTTTTAATCTAAAAAAATCCAGTAGACTTGTTTAAAATCTTTCTTTTTTTTTTTTTAACAAAACAAACTGCAGCTTTGAAGCAGGTATTTGCAGTTGAAATAATGCCGCATTATCACTGTGTGTATTTGTAGTAGCTTCAGGGAGCATCCCCTGGGCCTGACGGGGTGGATGCATGCGCTTCTTGTCTGCGCAGTGTCTGGAAGCCTTCCATCAGTGTAGAACATAAGACTGTAATTTGATGTGTATGCTAACCTGTCACTTAAGCTATCTGGTTTCATCCACCCCGTAAACATGCCTCCATATTTAGGTGCCCTTGCTCTTCTGGGCAGCAGCCAGTAGAGATTGATTGAGATTGTTTTGCCTTTTTTTCAAGTATCTGGCTGATGATACTTCTTGCAGCTTTATTTTTGCTACTGCAGTCTTGGTGTTTAAGTTTGGGTTAATCTCACTAGTCTGTCTGTTCCAACACATCGTTGCCCTTTGAGCAGTGGATCTGGGAGCTGACTGCTCTGCAGTTCCCTAAATAGGGCCGAGAGTGCGCGCACACGGCGTGAGCTTGTGCGGGGCTTCCCTTGAAGGCGCTCTCTCTCCTAGGCTGGTAACCAACCCTTTAACCGTGCCATGCTCTTCAATGTCGGCTTTCGGGAAGCAATGAAGGACTTGGACTGGGACTGTCTCATCTTCCACGATGTGGACCACATACCAGAAAACGACCGCAACTATTATGGGTGCGGCCAGATGCCGAGACACTTCGCAGCCAAGCTGGACAAGTACATGTACCTGTAAGCACCGCTCTTCCTCTTCGCTATGATAATAAGTAAGAAGCAAGTGTTACATTTTCTTCTGAAAGGCAGAAGCCCAAAGTAAAGCACAAACGGGCATGGAGGAGAGCATCCTCACAGCTCAGCGTCCCCCGCTGCACGTGGGAAAGCCGCAGCTGGTGCCGCGGTCCCCGCACTGACCCTTCTCTCCCCCTCAGGCTCCCCTACAACGAGTTCTTCGGCGGGGTGAGTGGCCTGACTGTGGAGCAGTTCCAGAAGATCAATGGTTTTCCCAACGCCTTCTGGGGCTGGGGTGGTGAAGACGACGACCTCTGGAACAGGTACGGGCTCAGCCCGCGTCCCTGCGATGGGCAGGGCTCCCTGTGGCGTGGTGCTGCTGCCAGCTCCGCGCAGCACAGAAATTCCAGGAACTCGAGGAATTCCTGAGCACAGTGCCGTGGTCCCGAGTGCTGGGAGCGGTCTCAGCCCCATGTCGATGTTTAGCCCCTTGCTGTGCCGTGCTCACCTGGGCTGGGCAGAGCCAGCCTGGCTGGAGGTGACGTGGTGTGGGTGGGTGACCATGTCAAACCGATCCTCAGCTGAACCTCAGGTACCCGGAGGTGCTGAGCATGGTGCAGCTTAGGCTGAGGTGGGGAGTTTGCTTAGCTTATCTGCTTGGTGGAAAGGCAAAGCTACGATAGGGGCCACAAGTGCCCTCACTGTGCGAGCTGGCGGCACAACAAGGGCAGCTGTTTATTTTACTTGTTATTTTTCTTCCCTTTCCAACGCAGAGTGCAGTACGCAGGCTATTTGGTGACTCGGCCAGAAGGAGACACAGGGAAATACAAATCAATTCCCCACCATCATCGGGGAGAAGTGCAGTTCCTAGGAAGGCAAGTGATGTGTTTTTTTATTTTATTTTTAAAGGTCCCAGAGGCCTTCACAAAGTCTATGCCATGTGCAAGGCTCCCTGCAGCTGTCAGAAGGCAATAACAGCCACAAGTTGCAAAGGAAACAAACTGTGGGGAGAAGAGGGAGGCGGAGCACTGCTGGGCATCCAGGGTGTTTCGTGCCTAAGGCAAGGGGTCCTTGTGGTGTGCTTGCAGCTCCTTGGGTGCTGCCCAAAAGGCAGGGCTGTCAGACATCCGTGAGCCAGAGTTGTTTCAGAGGGTACGACCGCTCAAGGAACGGCTGCTGCTGCTGGGGGACATGGGTGGAATTTGAGTCTTCTGCAAACTATGCAATAGGAAATCAGAGAAATACCTTTTTCTGCAATCAACGGCAGGAATTAACACTTGCAGGGCGCGAGCTGCTGCATGGTGCTAGCCCTATTCTGGAAAGGGGCTGCTGGCTGCTCTGGCAGAAGAAGGGGGCAGCAAGGGGGCTTTGTTCTGCAAAACACCACTTGAATTCGCTGCAGATTCAGAGGAGAAATGAACTCGCATGCTGATTGTCAGTCATCTACAGAGGATTTGTTTTGGGGGGTTTCCATTTGAGGTTATATATAATGGTTAGCCCTAGTTTTCATTTCTGTGTCAGACAGAATGCAGCAAGCGAGAGATGCTTCTCTCATTTCATTCTTGAAAAGAGGAATCGAGGCAGTCAATTTTGGCTTTAAAAAGCCATATTTAGTCAAGCCCTTGAAGCGTGTAAGGACAGGAGTGCAGTGGGATGGAGCACTTGTTCCTGGCGCTTCTCTGGCCTCCCCCTGGCTCCAGCAGGCAGCCCCGGTTCGATCTGGGCACGAGCTGTGGGTCAGGGGCAGCCCCTGCCCAGGAGCCAGGCTGCCAGCCGTGTGGTTTCGCTCCATTTCACCTCCTACAAGAGCCCCCCTTCTGGCTCTCCTCTCTGCCGCAGCTTTTCCCACCCAAGCAGGGAACCCGACAGTTTTCTCAGGGAAATTATTTGTCAAGATGCCGTTTCCTGCCACCGTCCTGCTGTTGCAACCTCTTTGAAGTCAGTTTAGGCTCTTCAGCCTGCGGTCTGACCCGGAGCCTTCCTTTTCCTCCTGGCACATCCGTTCCCTCCTGCTTTTCCTGTGCCCAGGTCCCAGCCCGGCTTCCCCTCGCCCCATGCAGCGGTGCTGGGTGCTGCCAGGTGCTGGCACTGGGTGCTGCAGGGCAGGGCGTCCTGTCCTGCCATGATGCTTCTGCTTTTTTTCTCCTTACCCCCTGGCCCCCACACACACACCCTCCCACCTTATGCCTTAAATTTCATCACGCTGCCCTTAAATTTGCTTGAGGCTGCTCTTGTGCACCAGCTGCAGTTTCCTTCCCCAAAACACAGTTCTTCTAGGTTTAATTCTTCCTCCCCCGTCACTCACACTAAAGCCATTAGTTCTGCTCTTGTGTGGTGTCTTGTTTCCTAAAAATGGAGAGGACCACATCACCTATCAGCTGCTTTTCTACGGGATGTTTTGGCTGGAGCAGGGCAGGAGCCCTCCCTGAGCCCGGGAAGGCTTTGGGCAAGAACCGCTGCTTGTCTGAGAGCTCAGCGCCTGCTCGGTGCCCAGGGAGCACAGGTAGCATCCTGATCTGTATCAGGTGGTAGAATTTTGTGTCATTTTGTGACACTGGGGCTGCTCACGTGCCAGGAATGTACAAAAGGTGACGGTCCTCTTTACTGAGGACTCAGAAATTCTGTTTTGCTGATGGGGCTGTCTGGTCTAAGGGTATGGGCTCTGCACGGCTCCGTGTGATAAAACAGTGCCTCCATGGGCCTCTGGTTCTCCCCGAACAGGTACGCCTTGCTGAGGAAGTCGAAAGAAAGGCAAGCCCTGGATGGCCTCAATAACTTGAACTACTTTCCTAACGTCACGTATGACGCCTTGTATAAGAACATCACTGTTAACCTGACACCGGAGCTGGCTCTGGTGACCGAATATTAAGAGGAAAAAATAACTTTGCTCTGCCCTTCACCAAGAAAGCACCACGCCAGACTTTCTTTTCCAGGGGTTATCGAGGACGAAATACTTTGTCTAATGAAGGATCACAGTATTTTGGAGAATAAGGCTGAAAGTGCACGCACAAATTGTCCTAGCTGTTCCAATCCAACCCAGTACTCGTGCAGCGAGCTCAGCAGTCATTTTCTTCCCGCGCCACTTGCTTTCTGGGTTTCAGGACGACAGTTTGAACTGCTGCTCTCGTCTCCACATTCCTCCAGCAATCTCCAGCACCAGACTCGCCTCGGACGTGCTTTCTCCTCCAGGAACCAGCTCAGCCGAGGGACTCTGGCTTCCCGGCGGTGAACGTCGGAAGCAATTCAGTCGGCAACTGCCCCAGTGGGAGATCAGACGACTTCTGATACCGTTCTTCTACATTTGTGCGGTTTTTTAAATGACCTGCTTGAAGTATATACAACAGAATCGCTTCTTAAAGAAGTGTAAGTGTAAATATGCTGTGTAAATTGCCCCTTTTTATTTTCTTCTATGGTTTGAATCCAAGCTAGAGGTTTACATAAGGTCACTCATCTTAGTCCTGAATTCTGTAAACACTTGTGTGTGCATCACTGTACTTGTGCAAGTTGTTCCCTTTTCAGCCAGTGAGACTGCTTGCATGATTTAAGCTATGCATATGCATAAATATTTGTGGGACAGGGCCCTAAACTTCAAAATGTAGCGGATGAGAAATACAGCCATGTCATCACTCCTTACAGGAATCATGTAGGTGGCTTCTTCCATGAAGGGTGAAGAAGTGGGAATATTTATGGAGAAACTCCCATTTCTATCGTGTTCACAACATACTGTACAAATCAGTCTGAAAGCCATATGGGATAAAATCCATCGCCTGTCGCCCTGTCTCCCACCCTGATGGTAAGCGCAGCTCAGCAGGTTGCCCCAGAGCTCCTGGGGGGCCACGCGGGCAAGCCACTCGTCCTGCCCCTGCTGTACCCCCGCCCCAAACTGCCCCCTGCAAGCAGGGCTGTGCCCTCGCTCCTTGAGGGGGGCAGTACGATTTGGGGTGGTTCTGTGGAGGAGGATTTGGGGTTCGTTGCGTAAATCCAGCAGTACGCTGCAGCGATGGAGGTTAGAGCTGAGTGGCGCGCTTGCTTGTCCCTGTTGGCCACCTGAAAGTGCTGGCAGGAGTGCAGGTAGTGGGCAGGCTGTCCGAAGGGTTCCGGTATGGGATAAATGAAGGACACATGAATTGCATTCATGCAAACGTGAGTACCAGGAACTTGAGAGCTTGGTCTGACACCCCAACCAGTCGCCCAAATTTCAGTCGTCCCTTCCCCTCCCGTCCCATCTTCCCCTCCTCTCCTCCGCGGCAGGCAGGGGGAGGCTGGGCTGTGCTTTCCAATCTCTTCCTCACCGAAAGCCAGCCCATCGGTTACACAGCGTGTACACAGTCATTTTTACTGGACCTCTCTGACTTAAAAGTAAATACATTGGGGGTTGTGTTTTAATTTGTATTTATACAACACTTGTGAGTACTTAACCTCAGAAGTACTTAACTTTCTTTTTATTGCATTGTTTGCCTTCGGTTTCTGTAACTGCTCATGGTTTATATTGTTTTCTTGGTTCCGTGGACGTATGATCCCCATACGCATCTGTTGTGGGTGTGACTGCCCAGGGCATTCCTAACCTGTATCCAGAAAACGTCAGTTTAGAAAACAGTTCTCGTGTAGATCTTATCAGCCGGCATGAGAGGACAGCGAGTCTGCCCTTGAAAAGCGCTGATAAGTTTGTAACTTAGGTTTAAAGTCTTTGAATTTACATGTGCTTTAAAATTGCTTCCCGAGGGAATTCACCGTGGTTATTCGCAGGCAGAGGTGAGGATTTGCTTTTTATGGCGCATATAGCAATAAAGACTTTCGCTACTGAATCTTGATCTCCGATTCACGTGGACCCTTTTCAGATGCTAAACCCGTGTTGCCCTGCCCCTCTTTTTTCTTTAATCTCGATCCCTTGCTAGAAATCTGTCTTTGTTTAATGGTGCTTCAAACAAGGAATGTATTTCAACTAGTCAACGTTCACTACCGCAGGAATCATGCATGTGTGTGTGAGTAGGTGTTAAACTACCTTTGTTTGAATCCTCAGCCTTTGACGTGTACCTGACATCCATTGCACCTTGTGTTGAACAAAGAAAGATGTTACCTCTGCTCAGAAATGCACTCTGCGGTTGGCATAAAAGGGTCCATTTCCCCCCCCAAGCAGCATCCCTGTTCATAGTTCCTTTGTTCTAATCACGTTGAATTTTTTCCCTTTTTAAAATGTGGAATATCTTAAAATGTGCACTGTTAATCTTATCAGCTATGTCAAATACTGTATAGTAAATGTAACTGTTAAAAACATACTGTCAAGCGCATGTGCTGTTATGGTGTAAAAATTCTCGTATTAAGGAGAACTTGTACATATTCTGGCAGCTGAAACTCAACAAGGCCACTTGTTCACCCCTTCCACATCAACACCGTCTCTCAGCCCTGCTGGAGGGCAGGTCATGTTCAATGCTGACTTCTTTTTTTTTAATGAGCCATGTGGGTTTTATTTGCTAAAGTATTTATTTTCAGTTCATTATTTGTAAAGCTCTGCTTCTCTAAGGGAGGTACTGTCTGAGCAACAGCCACACACTTCTATTCACTCGCCATGAGAAGTGGCTTTAAACTACAACGTCTCTTTCCATCACCACGGCTTTTGAGCTTACTGTTATGTTTTTAAGAGGTGCCAGGGGGACATTTTTGCACTGAAGACTAGTGTTTTAAAACACACACACACACTTCTCAGCAAAGCAATCCTTTGTGTCATTACATTTATTTACCCATGTGTTTGTACATTTTTGTATTTGTTAATTTATGAATGATTTTTTCAGTAAAAAATACATATTCAAGAACAAAGAGTGCAGCGGTTGCTTTTTCTCTCGGAGCTGGGGGGGGCGCTTTGGGTGTGCGGATGGGGGTGTTTGCGTGACCTCTGGGGGGGAGGTGAAATCTGCAAGCCCTGAGGGTGAGCACGGAGGGAGGGAGGGAGGGAGGGAGGGAGGGAGGGAGGGAGGGAGGGAGGGAGGGTGGGGGTCCCTGGGCAGGGGCTGCAGCAGCCAGGAGCGACGTCTGCGTGCTGACAGCTGGCCGGGAGCTGCTCTGGGGAGCCCCCAGCCCTGGTGCTGGGCTAGAGCTGCTGCCTGGAATGAAGGGGGCGTAGGAACCCCATGGGTGTACTGCTTTGTGCGTGCTGTAGCCAGGGGTGTACTGCTTTGTGTGTGCTACAGCCGTGTCTTCCAAGCATCTGATCTCGTGTGGTGCTGGCGGAGAGGCCGGCAGCCTCGGGGGAGGTGAGTTTAGGAAGTTATTTGGCTGCGGAGAAAGCTGGCAGAGAGCGTTTGTAATTAGATTTTTGATCAGGCCAGGCAAGCTTCCTTACAGCAGCTTTAAAATATCTTCCTCCTGCTCTGCAGCGCGCAGGCACGCTAGAATAAATAGCTGGCAGCCTCGGTTTGTCCCAGGCCTTGCCTTTATTTAGCTCTCCATCTTCTGGGAAGCTGCCTCCCACCCACGGCGCTGGGCTGGAGCCTGCAGGGTGGCAGGCTGCTTCCTGCACTGCTGCCTGCCTGGGGCTGGGGGGATCCGGGGGGGCACGCAGACCCTGCTTGACCACACCAAGAGGAGAGTTTCTGCCCTGCTAAACCCCAGAATTGTTGCTGGCCTGAGCCAGCGCCTGCTGGGCTACCAGAAGGCACCAGCCAGGAAAGCCACTGGAGAAAATGCCTTGGCACTGATAGAAATCGGGGGTTGGCCTTATATAGGAAAACCCAAATCCATAGGGAAAGCCCGTGGGCCGTCCTGGCTGCTTGCTTGGAAGGAGCTCAGGTGCCTGGCAGCGCTGTGGCTCCAACAGCATCGCCGCAGACCTGGCTGTGTGTGTCACCGGGACCCCTCGTGGGGCCCTGCAGCGCTTGGTCCCCCCCCCAGGGACACAGCCAGCCCTTGGCGTGGGATCCTGTCCAGCTGCAGAAAGCAGAGCTGGAAGCAAAACCCCATTTTGCAGGGATTGAAGAGCCAAGCACAGCGAGGGGCCGGCTCGCAGCAGCTCTGGCACAGCCACCGCCGCAGAGCCCCGGCTTTCCTGGAGCTGCCCACGCCGTGTGGGAGAGCTCCCCCTGCTCCCACCGAGCGGCTCAGCCTTCTACGCTGCGCAGTCCTCCCACTTTGCTGCAGAGAGCTAGAAAAACCCACACAACTAAAGCAGAGCGTTTCCTCCCACATCCACCCTCTGCTTCTGGCACAGCCAACCTGCCCGGGACGGCCTCGTCCCGCAGCCTGAGTCACGGACATGTGCTGGGAGCGCGTCTGGGCCGTGTCCCTGCCAGCCCCGAGCAGCCCAGGATCCCGACCCCACAAGGATGTCCTCCAGGAGAGCTGCTGGGATGGCTGGGGCAGGAATTGGTGCTGGTTTCTACCCTCCTCTGATGTATTTCTCCAGCCTGGGCAGGTTCGGAGCTGGGCACAGCCCTTGCAGAGACCCAGCGTGGGCTGGAGCTCGTCCCCAAAGAGCAGTGCTGGGCTACTCATGTTCTGCATCTAGTCACTGCCCTTCGGAGCACCCACACAAGAAATTAGGCTTTTTTGGAACATCTGATAAATACCACGGAAACCTTAAGGATGGTTTTTCCCCCAAAGACCTGTGCAGTGTCACCTTTTCCTGCTAGAGGCAGCAGAGCCAGCTGGTGACTGCGTCCGTGTAACTGAAGACAGGGCAAAGACAACGATGCGGCCCCTCTTGCCGGGTAGATGGAGATGAGCTGCTCCCAGCTGTATCTTAATGGGGTTAATTAGTGCTGACAGCATCAGCCCCAGCAGGACGGGCTGTGCTGATTTTGCCCCAGCTGCAGGGTTTCTCCATCCCCAACCCACAGAGGAGCTGCCCCGGCCATGGGGTCCCCAGCCCTGTAGCTTTGCCACCCGCACTGCCCCTGGGAAGGACAGGGTGTCCCCAGGTATTTGTTCTTCCCTCGGGCGAGCCACATGACGATATTGACTGTTATTTAAGGGCTGCTCTTGGTAGTTAAGAGGTGGGAGGAGAGGCACACAGGAGTGGTGGAGTGAGGGGAGGTTGCTGGGGCTTTTGTTGCGCTGGTGGAGGGGCGAGGAAAGTCTCCGGCCCTGGACTCTGCCCTTCTCGGCAGCAGCTTCATGGCTTAAAGGAGTCAGGCTGGGCTTGATAACGTTTATCTGGGGTTTCGGGCTATACTGTTTAAAGAGCAATAAGCAGGGCCATGGTGGCTGGTCCACGTCATTGCTCTCGGGCTCTCCAGCACTGCAAAGGCTTTGCATACCGCCCTAATTGCTTTTGGATAAGAAAAACACAAAAAGGGCAAAACTCATGCGTATCACCTGGGTGAAGGAAAAGCAAACACCTCCCAGCCGTGGCAGGCTTGGGCTGTTCCTTTACCCTGTGGACACCGCGCTGCCACTGGTGTGGGGACGAGGGACAGCGCTGTGCTGGGTGAAGCAGGGTGTTTGGTTTGCACGGTGGTGGCTGGGCTATACAGGCAGTGCTGGTCAGCTGGGTAGAGCTAAGGAGAGCTTTGAAGAACAGTGAGAAACCAGTTCCTTACACACCGGTTTGAGCCGTGGGGACAGCAGGCGGTCTCGAGGAAGGCAATTCCCGGCAGCCACAAAGGCGGCGTCACACACTTGGGAATCTCTTGCACAACCGCCCACGTCAGCCCGCCTGCGTGCTCGGCAGCGTGGCTGTTCCCAGGCAGGCAGGCGTGGAGCTGCTCTCTGCGGCCATAAAGCCGTGAGTCACTGTGCAAGAAGTGTCAAGTGTGGGGCCACTTGCCAGCGAGGTGGGGCCGGTCCTGCCCCGGAGGTGTCAGGGACGGGCAATGCCTCCCCGGTGCACCCGAGCAAAACCGACGGCTCCGCTGCAGCTTGCGTTCACCCGTGAGACAGAGGACAGCCTGGGGACCAGGGACGGTGGGGGATAATGTAACCCCCCTCCTGCTGCCCAGGGTCATCCCCAGACGCCAAGGCTCCTGGCTGCCCCATATCTCATCCCATGCTCCTCTCCCCTTGATTGCATTAAAGCAGCTAATCTCGTTATCGGGGTGATGGCCTGGGATCTATCACGGGCTTGTGTGTGCTGGGGTCTTTGTTATCAGTAACAGCATCTTCAGCCCATGGCTGAGACCTAATCCCTTCGCCTGAGCTGAGATCTTCGTTTGACAAAGGAAATTCATTCATAATTTAGAGCTTCTTCTGTAGCTGGAAACTTTTCATGGGCGATTGAGCTGCCTGGAGGTGCCATAGACCCCTGCAGCTAACAGCAGGACTGAGGGGTGGCACAGGCTTAGACAGGGCTTATTTCTGGTGTGATTAGAGCTCATTTAGAGGAGGGTCACATTAACCAGAGACAGGGCTCACAGCAGCTGAAGGGGTCAGTAACTGTGCCTTTCACCGGCCGTGGGGGGAACCCCATAGCTCCCGGGGGGGCTGGTGGATCCCTAAATGCAAATCAGCTTTTCTGCCTGGGTTCCTGCCGAGCTGCTCTCTCTGCTTTGCTTACTCCCAACAGAAACAATTGCTTTGCTCTGCTCTGCACCTGCAGCTGTTCCCGGGGTGGCTGTATCTGCTGCCCCGGGTTTTCTTCTTGGAGGGGCCCTGCCCACCCCAGGGTGGGCTCCTGCTTGTGCCCGGGGGGCTGCAGCCCCTCTCCTGGTCCCCAGGGCCCGGGTACCCCGGGCAGCTCCGGCGGAGAGCGGTGCGAAAGCCCCCCCTGGTGGCAGGCTCCGGCTGTCCCTGGCTGGGCACTGTGATGTGAAGGGGAGAAAATAAAAATAAAATGACCAAATTGCTCAGAGGACGCTGGTCTGGGAAAAACTATATCCGGTTCCTGCAGAGGGAGAGAGAAATTCCCAATTTTTCGGAGACATTAAAAAATGCCAGTGAAAGCCACATGTGTCTCAAGGTGCCCAGGGATGCTGAGCGCCTGGTGGGCGAGTAGCTGTCGGGTTTTCTTCCTTAGCATGAGAGCCTGGCCTTGAAGGTGCTTGAGGATGCTCCCAGACATCCCCGTGCTGTTCCCCTGAGACCTCTGGTGAGTTATTCCCAGGCTTGCAGCTGCCGCTTGCTACTGAGAAGAAATCATAGTAACTGCTTCTCGGCTGCTTAATTGCTTTCATATGCGGGGTGCCAGCGATGGAAACGCCCGGTCGGGATCTCCCTTTTGCTGCCCCTTCGCTGAGCAAAACTGAGCCTGTTGTGGATTTCCTTGTCCCATGACTTAAACCAGGGAAAGCTCCGAGCTGAAGAGAAACATATGTTCGCAGACTCTGATGTGATGCTTCATGTTCATGCTATTTTACCCTTCTGTTTAATCCTTTTCTCTATTAATATTTATCAACATAACATTTTTCTTCTTTTAAACAAAGTCAAAGTTTTGCTTTAAAGGAAAAAAACATTTTTCAAAGCTTGGAAATCTTTCAGGTCCCACGTTCCTCCTCCTCCCCTGCTTGTTTTGGCCCTAGCTACAGTCTATTTTTCACGAAAAATATTGTTCTATAGAAACACCAGATAAACTTGCCTAGCTCTGATGCTGTCAGCTCAGGGGAAGGCTGGTGTCACTGTGCTTCCCAGTAGCCCGTAACCACTGGAGAGGTGGTTGTTTTTGTATGTTTGGTTTGTTCTGACAGGATCTGAAGCTTTTATGGCAGCAATGCTGCCAGGCCTTTTGCGAACACGAGACCCCACTGTGTTTCTCTAGTACCGCTATGCCGTATGTGTGCTGGGAACAGGCAAGCAGGTAGGAAATGTCCCTTGCTGCTTCAGGGTCTGCTGTGGGAAGACAAGGAGCTGCAAAGCCCCTGGGATCTGAGCTGAGAGTGCTGGTGAGAGCATAAAAACTTATGTCTACGTTTAAAAACCTAATAAAATCGGCTGACGGTCAGGCTCAAAGGGTTGTGGTAAATGGGGTTGCATCAGGCTGGCAGCCAGTCACTAGCGGGGTTCCTCAGGGCGCCATCCTGGTGCAGCCTCACCTCGAGCACGGTGTGCAGGGTTGGGTACCACGGTATAAAAAGGACATAAAGCTAGTGGAGAGTGCCCCGAGGAGGGCTACAAAGATGGGAAAGGGTCTGGAGGGGAAGATGCATGAGGAGCGGCTGAGGTCCCTTGTTTTTTTCAGCCCAGGGCAGAGCAGGCCGCGGGGAGGCCTCATGGCGGCCTGCAGCTCCCTCACGAGGGGAGCGGAGGGGCAGGCGCTGAGCTCTGCTCTCTGGGGACGGTGACAGGGCCTGAGGGGACGGCATGGAGCTGGGACAGGGCAGGGTCAGGCTGGGTGTTAGGGACAGGTTCTGCAGCTGGAGGCTTACGGTGCTCTGACACTGTTTGGACAAACTGGGGGAGGGAGGGAGGGAGCGGGGAGCTGCATCCTCGGCAGCTGTGTGGGCTCCGTCTGGCAGCCCGCCTGCGCAGGAAGAGGTTGGCAGCCAGCTTGGGACAGCTTGCAGGGGCAGCTGAGCATTTAGAAAAGGAGGTGGGTGTTTCCGCAAGTCCCCTGAGTGTATCTGGAGAGCCTCCTCCCCTGGGGGAAGTTCATAAGGAAGAAAGCGTCCCTTGGTAAACCCAGGTGTCACAAAGGCCTAACTCGCACGTCCCTGCGGTGCTCCTGAACCCTACAAGCGCTGGTGGCTGGGGCTCCTGCCCGCCTCCCAGGAGCACTTTGTCAGACCAGGTGCAGGTCAGGATGCTGCAGATTTTTAACTTGATGCTGGAAGCCTTTCAAGTACTGTCTCCTCCTGAGACATTGCAGTTCATGTTTTTCGTAAGCATACAGCAGCATCACGAAGCCTGACAGTGGTTTACGTTGGCAGATTCCTGCTGCCTTCACGTATCCATCTTATGCAAGTCAGATGTGCATCAGTTCTTTGGGTTTTTCGTGTTCTTATTTGGTAAACTTAGGTTAATGTTTGGGGAAACTCACACCAGAGCAGTCTGTGGGTATAAATCTCCTTTGAATGAATCCTCAGTGCCAAATTTTTTCAAACTAGATATTGACTGAGAGAGGTTTTTACTTAATATAAACTAGAGAAACTTTATGATGACAAAAGGTTTTCTTTTCCCCAACACTTCAAGCAATCTGTTGAAATGTTTTTTTCCCATGACTAAAGTCAGGTCAAAAACTGGGATTTTGTTCTTTGCTCAGTGGATTCCAACAGTCCTGCTCTGGCAGGCCGGGAAGGTCCCTCAGCAGCTGCCTGCACCAGCTTCAAGTTGTTTTGGGAGAGGTATGAGGGCTGACTTCAAACAACGTGCAGCACTGAGTGGTGGTAGAGCCCTTCTGACACTCAGTCTGGTTTGTCTTTTGTTCTGCTTTGTTTCTTTGCTTGATTGATTGACTTTTCCTTCTTCTTTAGGAGATATTTGTTGCAAAGTGAGGTTCTGGATACTTCACTTCAGATGAATCTAAAACTGCAGAGCTCTCAGGGCGATGCTCTACTTCAGATCAACAGCTTCCCACAGTTTACTGATGTGCTCGCTGATGTGTGCGTCTGGCTGTGAAAACTGCAAAGCCCAGACAGGAACACCTTCATGGTCCACAGTGTCCGTCAGCAAATGGCATGACCTTGTGAGCTGAAGGCTGCTTAACCTTTTCTCTCCCCTGACACACAGTGCTTAAATTTACCAATGTTTTCTGTTTATGTGGTAACAGAGAAGCACTGCTCAGTGCTCAGCGGTGTGGCAGGGGGTTCCTCTCTGGCTTCCTAAGCAGAGACCTCCACCTCAGAGCAGCCATCTCCTTGCAGTCCGGCATCCTGGCAGGGTTCGCTTGCCAGCCCACGAGATGCTGCTGAGGCATTTGCACAGGCAGTGCTTCTGCCTCCCAGTCGTGACCAGTGCAGCCCTTCATCCTGGTGCAGGATTCCCACGTTCCCCACGCATGGCCAGGGCCTGGCCCCGTGCTGGTGGCAGCTGCTGGGGAGGAGATGTCCGAGCCCTGCCTGGAGTCTTCCCAGGGCCAGCTCCTGGCTGGGTGCAGCAGGCATAGGGGAGAGGACAGCACCCACTGCCCCCAGACCTGTGCACTCTGCAGCCTGGACATTGCTCTTGCTCTTTCTGCTTTGATTTCTTCAGCTGCAAAGCTCCAGAATATTTACACTGTTTTTTACTTCCTCACGGAGTATATACAAGCCTGGTGATAACTTTATGTTATGCATGAAGGGCCAAGCAAAAATCCACTGTGATGTGGTGAAGGTTTCTCCCATTGATCCGAAGATCAGGGGAGGAGGGAGAGGGCTGTAGCCTGCAGGGTCAGGAGGAAGAGAGCAAGTAACTCTTTTGAATTGTCTGCACTCGTTATCCACCTTTGTAATAACCCTGTAGTAACCTCCCTGCTGGGGAGAATCTGCTTCAGGACAGTCACTGGAGGAGATTGATTCGGCATCGAGTTGACTCCCTTCCACTTTGTTCTTTTTTTGGCCTGACCTCAACAAATGCACCTTCCCAGGTGACATTGTGCTGCTTGGGGACTGACTCTCATCCCAGGACAAACTCGCTCAGTTCTTTCACATCTCCAGCAGTTCGGGTGTAATCTACAGAAAATGAGATATGTTTTCTTTCTAATGCATGACCGAGTCTGCTTGCTTGAAGCATGAATAATTAAAGGCCCACATGCATCTATATAAGCCTATATTTTAACTAAAAAAGCATCCCCCTCCTTGAAAATTTAGGCAGCTAAGGTGGCATTGTGCTTTCCAAAAGAGGATGAATTATTTATACGATATGCTCTGCTATTTAAATTACTTAGGTTTAATGTACTGCATAGGCACTCTGTATTGATAACAATGCTATTTTGCTTCCACTTAATCATCACAATTTCATTTCTTTATTAACAAGAACAGAAATACCCAGAGCTGGCTGATCAGATGCTGGTGCTGTTGTTGGACTGTGTGTCCCCACCCATGTTCATGCTTTTACACTGCAATAATTGGGTTTTTGCTCTGAAGAGGCTGATCTGTGGACCTCAGCAGTACTTGGCACTGCGACCACAACCAGCAGTTCCTAAAGGTCACAGGGCAGGGTGCTACTGGTCCAAACTCCTAAAAACCAAGCACTGCTTGTGCTCAGGGATCTTGGTATAGCCAGTCCCAAATATTCAAACAGCCTGCCTCAAAATTGAAATTAATGAACTTCACGGCCACCCTGCTGCTTGTGCGCTAGAGCAGTGGCATTTGTCATGCCAGCAGTGTTGATGCTGATTTGTGTTTTGGCATCTGCACTGTGTGGGGGTTCTGCTGGTTCCAACTTGTCTTATTAGCTCTGATTCCTTTTGGGTGTTTATTTTTAGGGTAATCCCTGCGGCTTTTTGGCTTCTCCTCTTTCTCCTAAAGCGTCCTGCAGCTGTGGCAGCAGCTCAAGGTGAGTCAGGAAGCAGCTGGAAATGGGCAGGAGAAGCTGCAAGGCAGAGACAGGGATGTGGCCAGGAGAAGCCGGGCAGTTTGGCTGTTCTGGGCTGGGGCAGCTCTTGGTGCCCTTCAGTTCCTGGTAGTGCAGTCCTCTGTGCCTTTATTTACTATAATCGGATTTACCAGAAATGAAACCTTTTGGACAGCTTAGGAGACCGTTCAAGTCTGTAGTTGTTGCACTACAACACGGTCAGCATTGCTCTGTGCTGAGCCACCTCCTGGAAGAAATCGCAGCCCCCAAGATTGGGCACAGTCAGGAGCAAGGTTTTGGACAGAGTTGGGTAGATGCAAACTCTGTGGCTTTGACTTATTTCTTTTCCTTCTCATTTGGACTTGGAATTGGAAGTTACCCAAACCAGTAAAGGTTGTGAGCCAATAACATAGAAAGGCTATTTCAGACAAAGGCATTCCTTTTTTGTGTGATAATTTTAAAATATTTTGATTTTTAAATCTATTTAATTTTCTGGTTTAGCTAACATTTTTTTTTTGATGTATTTGCAATTCAAATCACTTTCTGAACTAGAAAACCTGGTTTTTTTCCTAACCTGACTGCAGCGGTGTGGGGACGCTTGTCAATGTTTCTTCACAACAGAAAGCACCCAGCTGGTGCTGGGAGTCATTTGAAATCTGCAGTTTTCACCTGAAGGCCTTAGGATTAAAAATAGCAGCTCTGTTTTCCTTGGCACACATCACAGGACACAGCTCCCTAGTGGTCACCCTCATAAACGCCACCAGTACAAAAGGCAGCGGTGGGCGCCCCACGGGGTGGTTGGGGCCCTTGCTCCCGCCCGTGCTGTCCCGGGCTGAGCACCGTGGCTGAGCAAGGGCTGCACCGCGAAGGGGACTGCTGGGGCTGCAGCCTGCGCTGCACCGTCAGGGCATGAAGCAGCAGCCCCTGAGGGCAGCAGAGGCTCCCTGAAGAGGAATATCTCCTAATGGCCATCCTAATTCTCCCAGCATTTTTGTCTGATTCCCAGCAGATAAGGAAAGCAAGCCCTTACTCCTCTACACGAGACTTTCTGGAACTGAAAACTGTCACCCTCATTTCTACTCTTTTCCATTTTCATGACTGAATGGACCCGCTTCCCTCCATCTCTCCTCAGAGGCTGTTTCTACATCTCTGGTCACTCCTGTTGTGGCCCTCTGGGCTCTCACCAGCTGGGCCCCATCTTTCTTGACGACCAGTGCCTAAAATTGGATGCAGGACAACAGCTGACCCTTTAGCAACAGGAGAGGGAAGGTTTACTTCATGCGTCTCACATACAACTTTGCTGTTTATAAATTCCAGCAAGATAGCTGGAAAAAAAAAAAAAAGGCAAATACAATGTCCTGGTGACCCTCGAGATTTGGACACCGTGGAGATGAGGACCATGTAAGTACACAGACAGAGGCATGGATGAAATGCAGGCTTTCACCAGTCAGACAAAGGAAAGTGAGCTGGGGTGAGCAGCACCAGGAGCAGACTGCCGCTGGCGTGCGTGCGAGCCACGTGGTCATTTCCTCCGGGGACACGCCACGTGTGGCTGGTCTTGCTGGTGGCTGCCAACCCCTTGGGGCCTCCGAGCAGCCCACGAGCTGAGAGGGTCTGAGACTTCCTGCTGCTTGGCTCGGCTTTCAGTGCCTGCACCTGTGGGCATGCTGATTCAGGCTGTTCTTCTCAGTTGGTTCCCACCTCTGGAGGGAAAAGCTTTCTGTGAAAAGATGACTTGTGTTTTTTGTCTCCCCTTCAGCCCAAGTGTCAGGCAAGAGGCCGGTAACTTATGCAGAGTTGGGCTCTGCAGAGGAGACGGCAGGAGGCGAGCGGAGCATCCTGGTGGTGGCTGGAATCCCTGTCACCATAGCGACTGCAGGCAGTCCTTAAATATAGATGGGGTTCTTCCCCGAACCCTCGCTGTCCTTTCATCTGTAACAGAGCAACAAATGGGCTCAGCTTCCTTCTGCATCCAACTCGATGGAGTCCCGAAGGTCAGAAGTGTGCCAGCTTTATGGTTTTACAAGCCCTGCTACGTGCAACGTTTGAGGCAGAGACCCACTGATAGTGGGTTTGGTCCTGCTCCATTCACAGCTCCGTGTGTGGGCTCCAAGTACTGGTTGAATTTGGTGAAAATCCTCAGACGGGTTTGACTGAAATAAAGAATCCACTAGCAAGGCTGGAAATCACTTAATTCCTGCAGCTCCTGAAGGACCTGCCCCATTTCATGGCAAAGGCTAGGGATGGAGCGAGCATTCTGGCTGCTGCGTGGCCCCGGCCAGCCTCCCTGTCCTGGCACGGGTAACACAGCCGCGCAGGAAGGTCGTGCTCGTGCTTTCCAGGCTGTTCCTGTGGGGCAGAGATGTCTCTTACCAGGGCTGCCAGCTGCTGCTGCCCTCAGTGTTGAGGTCTGTGACTTCCTTCTGTGGCTGTGAACCAGAGCTCCTGACTCTCCCAGCACGAAATGGGTTCTCTCCTGATGATGCTGTGCTGATGAGAAATGTTTTAGGGGCTTTGTGGTCTTTCACAGGCTCTAAGTACACACCCGAAGAGGTTTCTGGGAGGAGATGGCACTGTATTTAGCGGTAAGGAGGGACTGAGATCCAGCTCCTGGAAGCTGAAGCTAGACAAAATGAGACCAGCACCAAATGTCCATTGTTAACAGCCTCGTTAACCACTTGATTGGTGAACTGAGAACACTGGTGTTACTGTGAAGTCCAAGTTATTACAGGGGATAGAAAGGACAGCAGCTGCTCCCTGCTACCAGGCTGCTCCCTGCAGCAGCTCTGCTTGTGCCCCGGGTCCCACTCTGCTGCTGGGAGAGCTCCACCTGCTCTTTGCTGGGGCACATCCCCATTGTTTTTACTGGTTTCCAGCTTTTTTTTTCCCTTTGTAAATGCTCCGTGGAGGACTGTCCCCTCTGGGCTTTTCCTCCCTGTGACACCCTGCTGCTGTCCCATCTCCCTGAGCACCAGCAGAGTGCAAAGGGTCAACGAACGCACGCTGTGTGCTGGAGCTGGCTGCACCAGCACCGGACCGAACAGCTGGGCCAGGACATCGCTGGCAGTCAGGAATTTAAACCCGACAGATTCCTCGGTGCGAACAGTGCAGGGAAAGCAGACTTCTGGGTGAGAGGAGCGGCTCAGTACCGCAGCGTGCCGTGGGAAGCAGGAGCGAGCGTGCGTGCTGCAGAGGCGCAGGCAGGCAGGAGCACCCCGCAGTGTGCGGCGAGCCTGCGGAGCGCTGCCCTCACCCTGCTGCAATTTGTGCGCTCCCAGCCCAGGGACGACTCCTGTGCGCCCACCCGAAGCCCCTTAGCCCTCCCCGCAGTGCTGAAACCCCTTAGCCTGGGAAAAATCACTGCGTATAAAACTCACCGAATGCCTTTGGTATCTCCAGTGTGTGACTACGCACCAAACCCGCCTGTTCAGGTTGTTCATTCCTCGGTGATCTGCACAGGTTCTTTTAGAAATTCCCACTTAACTTCTTAATTAATATTGGGGTTTTACACCATAGATTAGGAAGAGTCCCCAAACTACAGGAATTATTTACTGGTGCAATATAGTGGGAAAGCTCCCAGGTTCCTGACTTCACTGTAGCATAGTTTCATTCTGTTAGCTAAATTGTTGTGATTTCATTGTTAGCTTATTATATTAGAAGGTTATTCGGACTGCAAAACCAAACAACTGATTGATCTGATTTGCCGAATTTAAGGTTTTCCCATAAAATCCTAGTTCTTCTCCCTTGTTCCTCTGTGGAAAAGTGCAATCTGGATCAAGTTTCTTTTTTTTTTTTCCCCTCCCTCTTAGTAACAGTCCTGTCTCTGTTAATATTGGGTACTTTGCTCTTGATCTAGTCACTGAAAATGGCTAATTTTCCTGAGATTGTCTTTGATTCCTACTAGAGCCCAATAATCAGCACGGAAAATTCCAACCTGAGCAGTGTTAATTTTGGCAAAACCTGAATACAAAAGAACTCTGGTGCATCAAGCACCAGATGCACCTGTTAAATGCAGCCATAGGATGCTGCTCTTACGAACCAGATGTTGTCTGGTTTCAGATTTATTTTCCTCCTGTTGACCTCTTTTGATTTGGAGCTGAAAGATTTGAGGTTACAAATCCTAGGTTTTAACAAGGAAAGATTTGGCTTTGGGATGTTACAGCCAGAAAAGTGTGTCGTGGCTCAACATGAATTGAAAGCTCAGTTGAACAGCAAGGACTTGTCTTCCATTAGCTGGTCGTCTTCTGCTTCTCTGTAAGGGTGCTCAGGATTGCTACAGGGCTGGCTTTAAACCCAGCAAGTGATCAACCCATTGGGGTGGAGAACAGTCCAAGATCTGTCCATTGGGGTGGAGAACTGGCAGCAGAAAATGGCACTCAAAATACCGTAGCTGTGAGGCTGCAGCTTTAGTGCTGCGTGGCAGCGGGTGCCTGGGGGCTCCAGGATCCTTTTCAGTAACTGAACACCGGGTGTGCCAAAGTGAGCTGCATCACGGAGACACATTTCGGGGGAAAATGGAGCTGTCAGGTAGGTTTGCACGCTCACCCAGGCAGGGGGGTGGTGTTCCTCGATGGCAACGTCACAAGGGGGACTGGGGGCAAGATGCTCTGGGGTGACTCAGCATCACCACTGTGCGTATGAATATTGTTGCAGTATTTACCTGCTGGAAAAATTGTCCTGTTGGACTTTGAGCTCCCAGCCCATGCAGTGCTGGACCTGCACATCTCTGGGCTGCAGCATTCCTGCTGGCACCTTGCTCTTTTGGGGCGCTCCTTCAGGGTCTGGAAAGGCTGCGTTTAACCATGGAAACTGTGAGCACCATAGCATAAAGCAGGCCGACGGATTTGCTTGTGTCTACAAAGTCAGTCCCTGTGGCTGGATGAAAAATGTGCTTATGTCCATTATTAATGCTGGAGCACCACATTTCCCAGATCAAGGAGATGGCTGGGAGACCGCACTGCACAGACTTGTAAAGCTCTGTACTGAAGTTCCTGGGATGGTTCCCTAGATGTTGCTGCTTGTTTGTGCTTGTTCCTACCCTAATTATTTTTTTCCCACCAGGAACACTTTTTTTAGCTGTTTTCTTACAAAATTTAACCGGTCTGTCTTGGTTTACTAAATTAAAATCCAGGAAGATTGATGCTTGAAGAACAGACAGCAAGAGCTGCTATTCACAGTGCTGATTCTGATTCTGCAGCCAGAAGTCTGGTGCACACCGAAAAACGCAGCACCCCCTCTGGGCACGCACAGGTGCAAGTGGCAGGCTTGGTAAGTGACCCCATGGGCAGTGTCCCCAGTGTCACCTGCTCAGTCTGGAACTGTCAGGACGTATCGTCCCCATGCAACCTTACTTGGGTTCTTGGCACGGCTGCAGAGGGACCCACATCCCAGGGGTACCTTCACATGGCTTTTTGGGGACGTTGTGGTGGCCAAGGGGAGCCAGAGACAGGGGAGAGCTGCCAGCAGCCAGCGCTGGGGCAGCAGGAGAGCCGAGCTATCTGCAAGCCATCGTTACGCAAGTTTTAAGCTAATTTAGTTTTTATTACCGAGTACAACAGTTGCATACTTCCTTCTGGGTAACAAATGCAGTTTTGAAAATCGTGCTTTTTATGAGGCATCTTTATTTGAATCCCTTGTCTGCAGCGCTCCTGGGGGCTATTAGGTTCTCTAAGTGGGACAGCAGCTGCTGGCAGCCTGGGCATTTCCTCTCAGAGGCAGCACAAGCCCTGGGGACTCACTCAGCTCCCGGAGCTGCTGCCATCCGTGGCTGTCAGGACATGGCAGTGAAGCACGGGGCAGGGGAGGACTGTGCAACCACACGTGGCACCCCAAAAACCAGTGCACTTTTAACCAGAGACAGGTCTGGGCAAGGCAAGCAAAGATCGCACGCGCACACAGGGACGGGGGAGGAGGTTGCGGTGTGCTGCTGAGCAGAGGAATTTAATTAACTTCCTCTATCGATTTGGATGGAGAACCACCTTCTTTTTTCATAAGTGAGTGGAAAAAAGACTATCTGAAGAGCAGCCATCTGCAAGATGGCCAAGCGAGCACCAGGGCGGGCTCGGTGCGCTCCCCCCTGGTTTCCCAGGGCAGGATGGGGGCTGACCTCTGTGAGCACGCCAGGGAACTGAGGCAGGGCGAAGGAGCCCAAGGAAACTGGTGAGAGTATCTCCACCTTCCTGGCATCCCCCAGCACGCAGGGTGATACAGAAGGTGAGCGAGGGCTGCAGAAACTTCCAGCAAGCACCCACGGGCAATGGCTGCTCGCTCTTCAAACCTGACAGTGGGTGAGAAGCTTGGGAGTTTGCTGGGAATTTCTGATTTATTGGGGCATAACGGCTTGAACTCAGGGCCTTTTCAGTTTTGCATTACACAGGCTGGATGTTTAATATTTAATGTACAGAAAAAGACAAAGGCGGGTAGCTGACACCTCTCTTGAAACAGAAATCTCTGTTATGGTAATCTCGAAGCAGGTCTGTTATTGTTACCACTTCACTTGCTGCAGTGGCCTACCATAAATGCAAGGAGCAGGGAGGGCAGCCTCATTTGCCAGCTGCCAGAGGAAGGGGAGGGTCAGAAGCTTGCAGTCTAAAAGGAGGAGAAGGAGGAGGATGAAGGACGTGGGGGCAGGAGTGGCCCTGGTGCAGAAGTGCTCCGAGCATGGTGACTGTCCCCAGCTGGTGACGGCTGTGACCTAGGTCAAACAGGGCATCATCTTACAGACAGGTGACGTTAGTTTGTCCTCCACAGGTGCAGCTGAGTCCTGCTGAATGTCCCTCCAGGCCTGGTGAGAATACAGGTGGTGACTTCCAGCCGGATCCTCTCCCTCCTCGCAGAAGGAAGTTAATGGGTTTTGTGGGAAGGCTGCACTGCGATTGCTTTTTGCAGAAAATAAAGCATTCACCAGAACTCTTAATTCTGCGTTATGGACAGCAAAATGCTTTTCACAGCACTCCATTGCTAGGAGTTCAGAGATGACAGTAAATCTCCATTTCTAAGTCATTGCACCTTTTAGGTATTTAATCACCCTGGAAAATGACTGTCTCAAAAGAGCAGGGATGTTGTATTACAGGTTTTGTTGCAAGGCTTTGGGGAGTGCTGGTGCCTAAATTTGAAGCAGCTGTGGGTAGAAGGGGAGGGTGGATCAGAGCCTCTTCATGCTGAAGGTGTTGAGCAGGGGTCTCTCTCTCTGGACAAATTGTCATTGCTGGGGTATTTAAAAAATAAAATCAATACGAATCTGCTTTTCTCTCTCTTTTTTTCCAGCTGAAAAACAACTTGAACAGTGAACAAAGCACCAAGAGAAACAGCACAAGAATTGCCTTTAAGAAAGGGCCTGAGGCTGCAAACCCCAAGGAGGAGGAGAAAGGTCCCTGCACCCTCAGTGAGGGCCATGCGAGCATCAGGAAAGGTGATCTTAAGAGCTCCATCCTCAGCATTTTCTCCTTGTCAGCTCTGGATAATGCCTTGCTCCACTGCTGGCACTTCCCCGGCCTGTGGCCAGCACCAAAACGTGGACCTGCAGTACCCTCCATCGAGCACCACGGCGATACCAGCTCTGCTCAGCACCCTCCTCTCCAGCTGAGTCCCAGGGAGCAGAGCTGCGCTTTCGGCATGTTATCGCAGTGTTTTCGTTTTGTAAGCTTACATCCGATTTGTTCTGTTTGGTAGGGAGCGTTGGGTGTTATTCCCCTGCAGCACTCGTGCCTACAGCAGAAGGGAAGGTTTAGAAGAGCTCATTGAAATTCACGGGGAGTGGTGCAGTCCCATGTGAAGAAGTTTAATCCAAGCCAGCCTTCGAGAATGGCTTATTGCAGCCTTCTGCATCACCCACAAACACTGTAGGGAAAAACAGGGAAGGAGAACAGTGTTAGATAAGCTGCTTTTAAATGATCTTCGTAATCCTGAGAATTAAAATGTATTTTATTAAATATGTGTTACAGACGCCAAATAACCCAAGAAAGGCTGGAAGTGACCCTCCCCACAGGCAATTCATGGTACTCCTGCAGCTGCAACTGGCTGTCACTGAAACGACAGCTCTCGGCCCTCCAGGGAGCCAGCCCTCGGTGGCAGGAGATGCCCAGCCTTGCCTGGGGGACGTGCCCAGGGCAGCCTGTCCCCCCCGGCACAAGCCATAACATTAAATACTTGCTTGAAATCAGATGTGAGGGCTGCCCCTTGTGTTACTTTGCAGCCACTGACATGGGGCTTTCCGACCCCCTTGCAGCTCCAGCATTTATTGCTGTCGGGTGGCACAACAGGAAGGAAGAGGACAAATGAGAGCAGGGAATGTCCAGGAAGGGCTGGCATCATGCAGGGTTTTCAAAAGTTGCCCATTTGCTGCAAGTTCCTCGTAAAAGATGAGCAAGAAAAAGCTTAAAATGTTGGGTAATACCATCAGCTTTATTCTCACTGAGGTGCCCGAGTCTCACAAAAGCTCTGCCAAGAAGTGTGCCCCCCCCCCGTCAGCTGCAAGTGGCAGCGAGGAGGCAAAGCATCTTTTCCACGATCACTGAGGGATCTCTCCTAGGATTTAGAGTACATTTAGCTGCTCATTCATCCCCCACCCCACGCAGCTTTTGGCAGGTTGCTTTAATTCTCCTCTGTCTCAATTTCCCTCGGTACAAAAGGGGGTATTGTGGTATTTGCCTCCCAGGAACCATCCGAAACTGCTGGCTGGCTGCAGAGTCCTTTCAGGCTCACCGATTGAAGAGCAGAGCTGTTCTTACTCTCATTATCCTGAGAAAACCAGCCACACTTCAGGATGGCTTTATTCCAGCATTAGACCCCAAAGGAGATTGTAGCTGTGGGCTGAGCTGTGTGTATGGATGGAAACTGGGCAGCGATGAGGGCACGGGGAAGGGGCAGGTGAATCCCGGCAGGAGCATGTTTTGGGTCTGCAATATCTGTGCCCACCCTGATCTGCTGCTGGAAGGGCAATGGTTGGAAAGCACAGACCCAGAGGCCCCCCCTTGCTGACCCACAAAGCCCCCCCGAGCATGCAGGGAGCCCCCAAGGGACCCGTCTGGAGCTCCCTTGCAGCGCTGTCTGTGTTTGCTTTGACCACGCGGGGAAGATGCTGCCAGGGACTGGAACAGGGAGCTCGTGAGCAGCCCCGGCTGCTAGCTGTGCTGCCGAGCCTCTTGTTGCCAAAAGCCTTTCCTGAAGCAGCCGTGCCAGCACAGTCTCTTGTAGCGGAGCTGGGCTCCCCGTTCCCCCTACTGCTCTTTCCCAGCACCGCTGCCCCCGGAGCAGGCGAGGGCTCCCCGCTGCCTGCTGGCAGGCTGCTTCTCCAAACTGCCTGGAGCACTCAGGCTGCCTCCAAGCCGGAGTGAGGAGCATCACCCGTGACCTCTGGTGACAAACACTGCTGTGTTTGCAATGTTTATCTAGTCCCAGTCCCCCCCAGCTGTGTCTTCTGCTCAGCGCTGGAGCTCCGCAGAGCTGCCTGGCCTCAGCAGCAGCCTCGCTGCCTCGGAGCCCTGGCTCTGCCTGCAGACAGCGTGGGCTGGCACAGCTCAGCCCCAGGTCTGTAAGCGTGCACTGCTCAGGGGTGTAAATAGCCACAGGGCCACGTGTACTCCCCAGCAGCTGGGTGCTGAGTGCCTGGGAGGGACTGGTGCTTGATCACCCCTCCAAGGGGTCACTGCTCCACCACGGCAAGGACCGGCCAAAGGCCCTGGCTCCGCTGCCCTCCCTCCTGACGGGTGCTGGGTTGACAAATAGGAGCCTCCAGCCCCCCAGGGCCTAATAAATCCCCAGCTGCTGAATAATACAGCAGGTCAAATTGCCTTACAGAATTCGGTGCTTAAAGCTGAGTGTTAGGTAACTTATTACAGGCGGCTGCTTTCCTTCTGCACCAGCCCTGCCTGCACAGCACAAGCAGGGAGGATAAAGGGTCCCCCCCGGCCCCAACATGGGGTGCAGGGGACAGCAGCACCCCTGTGCCACCTGCCCCAGGACTGAGCACTGCTGCAGGGCCCCAGGATTCAGTCCGTGGTGCTGACAGCTATGAGAAAATTGCTTTCTCAGATCATTTTGCAAAGTCCCTAGCAGAGAGGTGACAGGGACAAATTGCCCCGCTGGGGGCGTTTATTCCTCAACCAGCAGAAAAGCCTGGGCATTTTTCCTCCCTGAAATAATTGTCTTTGGCACAGAGGGGGTCTGCTGGAGCCATCCTTGGGGAGAGGAGCAGTGCTGTGTGCTCGTGGTCAGAGAGCACAGAGAGCCTGGGGTCTGTGCGGTGACTTTGGGCACCCCTGGGACTTCACACTGTGTCTGAGTTTAGCTGACCACATCACATCCTTGCAGGACAGGGTCCCCATGTGGCTACTGCTTTCCCAGATATGAGCGGTCTGCTCTCACCTCTCTTTTCCATATCTGAGTCTGCAGAGACTTTGCCTTCTGCCAAGAAGTGTTTTCCCTCTGCTCCTGGTCCCTGCTGAGACCTGTCTGCCCTTCTTCCCTCCACCTCCAGCTTTTACAGACACCCAGCCCAGCAGCTCAGCCCTCCCAGACCCTTCAGTGCTTCTCTGAGGACCCCAGGGAGCTGGCAGAGCTGAGACCCTGCTTTTTGGACCTACTGCTGTGGACTTACAAATATAAACAATTCGGGAAAGCCTTCCTTGTACCATGGTGCGAGGAGAAGCTGGGGTGGTAGAAGGCAAGGTGAAGCGTGCTGGGGGGACAGGAGAACCTTGCTACCAAACCTTCCTGGAGCAGGCAGAGCCTGCTCCCCCCGCAGCACCGCGGGCTTGCAGCTACAGCCAAAACCCTCCTAAAAGGGCTTTCAGCAGCGGAGAATGTAATGGTGATAGAGCCCAGCTGTTCCTGACGCTGCCGTCCAAGCTCTGCTTGGGTTTTCCAGGGAGGGCATGGCTCTTTAAGGTTCTTTTTTGGACCGCGTTTTGCTGTCTGCTTCCAGCATTTTTCCCTGGTATTCCAATATTTTCATGCTCCTGGGCTCTCGGTAGCACAAGCACTCTGCACCACGCATCTCAGTTCTTTCTGCGCTTTTCAGCACTTGTTACAGACCTCTGCCAAGAAACCTGATAATTTTTTTTCCCCTTTTAAGGGAAAGGATCTGAGACTATAAAAGAAAATGTCCATTATATCCAACGTGGCTGGAAAGAAAATCCCTGAAAACTAAGGGAATCCTTAAAGGGACATAATAGGAAACACGCCGTAACGGAGACAGCTCACTGTGCGGCTGTCGTTCCCGCTCACGAGTACAAGTACAGGGCCCCGGGGCTGCGAGAACAATATGGGTTATTGTGACAGCTTCTAGCTCCTTTTAGAACATGAAAACCAGCATCCCCTCAGCATCGGGAACCAGCCAAAACTCGTGGGCCACCAGAGCTGCCGTGCCGCTCTCTGCTGGAAACCCATTGTTCTGAATGCCATTGCTGTGACGGGGCCGCAGGCCTGTTTGTGTGCGAGGATCCTCTCTTCCTCCCAGCCGTTTGTTTGCTGTGACCAGTAAAGCGATGTAAATCAGCCTCCCCTCTTGCTTCGCAGGACGGACGGAAGATGCCAGACTGTTGTACGGGCGTGGGCGTTTGTGAAGCCGTGATACTTTTCCTTATGCAGGCAGAGGAGTCACTGCGGACCAGCAGAGGGATAGTTCCACATCCAGGCTCAGCCCGTTACGCTCTCATGCTGCAGCCCGACAAATGCTGCCTTCCACACCTTTTCTGGCTGGCAGGTGAAATCCAGATCGGTGTATACCACTGACTGCAGGCCCGGGAGAACACATTTATGCCATACTCTGTGCATTTCCTCTTAAGTGCTTGAGGTTGAAGGTATTTCCTTGTCAATAAGTGCTGTAATAGCTGGGAAGGAAGAGGGTTTGCAACAGACTGCATTCAGGCATTTGGCTGGCTCCATAGGCTGTGGAAATAACAAACCACAAATTAAGTATGCAGAAGCTCAGGGTACAAAAAATATCAATCAAAAGGAATATCCAAAGCAAGAGCGGGTTAGATAACCTTGGGGAAGAGAGAGCAAGCTGCACATTCCTGCATCCTCAGGCCTGCACTGCCCCTTGCTGACAAACTCGTCAGCTGTGGAACAAGAAGTGCTGCACAGAACAGACACCCAGGGGGGAAACATCCTCCCCTCCCGCACAGGCTGCTGGATCACCCCAGGCACAGCCAGCTGGAGGGGCTGTAGAGCTCCCTCCTGCTGCTTCCACCTGAGGCTTGAGTATGATTTTTCATCCCCAGCTTTTGTGGAAGGGTGAACATGCAGCAGTGCAGGAGCCTGCGCCTCCATGCTGCCCCTTGGTGTCCCCTCACCCACGGCTGGATCTCTGGTCTCTTGCCAGACCATGTGCATGACATGGGCAGTGTATCAAGAGCGATGTAGAAAGATACAAACGCCCTGCTAATAAAACTGAGTTGCTTCTCTCCCAGTGATTTAACTGTACTGAATCTGATGCATGTCCCTGTATTACGCTACTTGTCATTTTCCCTCCCACCATTCTCTTTCCGCAGAAGAGCGTCCTGCATTTGTCACAACAGGAGATAATGTGCCCTGGATGCCAGTGCTAACAAACAAATAACCTGCTCTCATGCAGCGCCTGCCAGCTGGAAGTTTCAAGGCTCTTTGTAATCATTAACAGATTTAGCTTCGCAGCCCTGATCAGGAATTTTCATCTCTATTGTCAGAGGGGTAGAGGAGGGTCTGGAGGTGAAATGATGGGAAGGCAAGAGGAGAATTGAATTGCTCTGAGTACTGACTGTAGGTTCTCGTGATGTGGGGGAGCTACTTCAGTGGAAGAGCACGGGGCTGGGATTAAGCTGGTCAACAATCTTTGCTCCCAACTCTTCCTCCCACCTCCCTACTGAGGAGTGCTGCTCCATGCCTTTACTTCCCCATCTGCAGAAGGAAGGTAGTGACCCACTTCTTGTAAGAACTTCTGAAATATACAGATGATATGTGCTGTTATGGGAGGTACTGGAGCATAGGGCCCTACCAGAAAAATACTGTTTGGGATTTCAGAAGGTCATCTCTTAAGAAGACATGGACATTCAAATGCCAAAGATAGCAGCGTAACATCGATACTGTGTACACTAGGAAATGGGAGCTGCGTAAAGGGAGAAGCACGGAAAGCAAGGAGGAGCAGCACTGGGAGTCTTTCCCAAGTTAATCACACAAAGCCAGACACCAGGCTCCTGTTTTAGAAACCCTGAAGTGGGAATTGTCACTAAGGAGCCCAGGAGCCATGGTCAATCAATGTAAAGAGGAGAAAGGGCTAACGAGCACAGCTGTGCACCTCTGCTACCCCAGCCTAAGCAGGTGAGCTGCGTTAAGTGGTGCTAATGTAGCCATTAAACAACGTTAATGGAGCTACGGGCTCCTGGTGAGGTCCATTTTCTCCTGTCAGGAGGGAAGGAGGAAAGTGGTAGAGGGATACGTTGAAGGTTGCAGTGTTGCCTTTTCTTTGTTTTTGCTATGTTATCCGGTTAGAAGATGCTCTTTTTTATTACATATAGATCCCTAATCAACAACAGAGATCCATTATTATTCCTCCCATCTGTATCTGCAAATGCATGCAACAATTCTGAGAACAGGCTCTTGCCTTCGACGAGAGACTGCTGGGGCGAGGACGAGGACCCAGCTCACCCCCGACACCCGGATTGATGCGTGACCTCGTTGAGCTCAGCTGCTCCTAGCTCAGCAAGCAGGGCCTAGAAAGCACTGAGGGCCCTGCAGGGCTCATCAGCACTCTGCTCATCCTTCTTCTCCTGGCTCCCATCCCTGCTCCCGCTTTCACGGATGGTACCATCGGGAGCCTGAGCACGGCGGGGATAACCCCGACTGCTGCGGAGGGATGCTGTGGCTCTCCCCTCGGTGCTAGCTCTGCTCCGGGAGCCTTCCCCCGCTGCAAATCGGCCCCGGGGCGGCGGGGCCAGGCCAGGAAAGCGTTAACCTTCCCTGCAATGCTGCATCCCAGCTCACGGTGGAGCTGCCTTCCTCTCTTCCACCCCCAACTTCCAATTCACTCCAAACAACTCCGGGACAGAATTGCAGGGAAAAGCTGGAGGTTCAGCCTCGACTTGTTGATCTCCGTTTACGAGGCAGCAGAAGGAAGCACCGGAGCTTTCCTTTGTGTCCTCGCCGGGAGAGGGGCGGGGGAAAGGGGGCAGATGCGGCTTCGGCGTTGACGGCGGGCAGGAGCGAGGAGCCGCAGCCGAGGGAAGGCCTCGGAAAAGCTTCCTGCCGAGGGATCCGATTTACCTCCTTTCGCTTCCCCTCCCCCTGGGCTCCGCGGACAGACGGGAGCGCGGCCGCCATCCCTGCGCCTCGAGGCTGCCCGCGGGGGGATGCGAGCGGGGCCGCCCCGGCTGCCCGCCCCGCCGCACCATGTAGCCGCCCTCGGCCCCGCACAGCCCCGCACCGCCTCGCTGGGAGCCCGCAGGAGGAGGTAGGTGCGGGCCGGGCTCGGCCCGGAGGAGGGGAGCCTTCCCCCGGCCGGGGAGCAGCGGCCGCATTTCGCTGCCGGGGTGGGGGGCACTTAGCTCGGCGGGGAGAGGGGCCGAGCCCCCCCGGAGCTGCGCGGCTGGGCAGGGAGAAGCCGTTCCTTCCTGCGCCGGGGTTTCTCTTCGTGCCATCTTGTGTAAGCAACAGTGCTCGGGGCTGTTCTAAGCCGCCCGGCTTTGCGAGGAAGGCTCGGGGGTGGTTCTTATTCCCGTTTTCGTTGGTTTCCCTCTTATGCAGAGGGCTGCGTGGGGTGGGGGGTGGGCGTCCCTGGGTAGCCCGGAGAGGTAGAGTGGCTGGAAATACTCCCCCGTTCCCTTCCCCGGCGCTTTCCTCGGGGAAATCTGCGGGGCTGGAGTTATAAAAAGCCTCTGCTTCTCCCTGGCTCCTACGCGGAGGGGAGTTGCCTCGGGAGGGTCGCAGGGGCGGCCGGGGGCCAGCGGTGGCGGGGCCGCTTCTCTCCGGGATGGGGGCCAAGGCGGCAGTACCTCCGGTGGCTGTCGGCCCGGCTCCTTTCGGGCCGCTTCCCCTCGCAGCACCGCGCAGAGCCCTTTAATCCACCAATTCCCAGCCATTCTTCCAGAAGCAAAAAAAAAAAAAAACAAAAAAAAACCCGCACCGGGGCTGTGCCCAACCTCCTCTCCCCCAGCACCGCGCGTGCAGCCGACCCTAGAGGGGACCCTAGGCACAGCTCCTAGATCCCAAGGCGGTGGGTGGTGTGTGGGGGGGTCAGAGCCACCGATTTCGGGGGGGGGGGGCATCACCCATCCGCCACCCGGGGGAGCTCAGCGGCGGCTCCTCCGGCGGCCACGTGGGCGCGGGCGCCGCGTTCAGCACCAGGGGCGCGGACAGCGCCTGCCCGCGGCCGCCCGCCGGGGCGCCGAGCGCGGTTCAGCACCACGGGGGCGGACAGCGCCCGCCGCGCCCCCTGAGCTGATTAACGGGGCCGGGCGCTGCCCCGCGGGGATAAGGCCGGCCTCGGGCCCCATGGTTGGCTTCTCTTACAGCTCCGGGGCATGGAGGGGAAGGAGAGGTGAGGAGAAGCCGGCCCCCCCCTCCCCTTCCCTCCCCCGCCAGCCCTCGCCCCGCGCCGCGCCTTGGAGCAGCCAGCCTGAGGGGGACCAGAGATGCCTCTGGGGATGAATAAGCATGGATCTCGCTCTACTACCTCTTTGCCTCCGGACCCCACGGAGATCGTCAGGAGCAAGGCCTGCTCCCGCAGGGTCAAGCTCAACGTGGGGGGGTTGGCCCACGAGGTTCTCTGGCGGACCTTGGACAGGTTGCCGCGGACCAGGCTGGGTAAGCTCAGAGACTGCAACACGCACGACTCCCTCATGGAGATCTGCGATGACTACAACCTGGAGGAGAACGAGTACTTCTTCGACAGGCATCCCGGGGCATTCACCTCAATCTTGAACTTCTACCGTACTGGCAAGCTGCACATGATGGAGGAGATGTGCGCCTTGTCCTTCAGCCAAGAGCTGGACTACTGGGGGGTGGACGAGATCTACCTGGAGTCCTGCTGCCAGGCCCGCTACCACCAGAAGAAGGAACAGATGAATGAGGAGCTGAAGAGAGAAGCCGAGACACTGAGGGAAAGGGAAGGGGAGGAATTTGATAACACTTGCTGCGCTGACAAAAGGAAAAAGCTCTGGGACCTCCTGGAGAAGCCCAACTCCTCCGTAGCGGCCAAGGTAAGATCTCCACGTCTTCTCAAGTCTTGTGTATGTTGGCTTATGACTGCAGAGATGG
The DNA here is from genome assembly GCF_040182565.1 of Anser cygnoides. NCBI lineage: Eukaryota > Metazoa > Chordata > Aves > Anseriformes > Anatidae > Anser > Anser cygnoides. The sequence continues at coordinate 8,979,520 of NC_089888.1, forward strand.
TTACATGAGGTGTTGCCCTCCTGCTCTTGCTTTAGTGTCTGGGCAATTGTGGCTCAGTAGATGCTGTGAGAGAAGGGGAGAAAGACCTCCCAGATGTGAACGAGGCTTAACGTATGTTTTTTGGGTAGTTTGGAAGGTATCTGGTTTGTGCTTCTCTGAGGGCCACCTAGGCTGGTCAGTGTGGGAGCAGCTCCACGGAGCCCTGGGTCAGCATATGCTGATTGCTGGGGCTGGAGATTAGTAGGTTTGTTATTCTGTGGTCTGTCTTGATGCATTGTGTAACAGAGATTGCTTTGGGCCCAAAACATGTGTGTATCCTACTGCTTAGCTGAACTGTTTTCTTTAAAAGAGGAAATCTACTTGAATTCCCAGACCCAGGTCCAGTTCAGAAATAATGCATTCCCTTTTCGGATGACTTCAAAATTTTGTGAAATGCATCTCCTAGATATGTGTATCACGTACTCCTAGGCTGCAGGTCTGCTAAAGCTAGCATCTGAATTTCTTCCTTTACCTGATTCTAGACTATTTTAAGTCTCCCTGTACAAAGCTGCTGCAGCTCTGTCCCTGTCAATAGCTGAAGTGCTGCAACTCTGAAGTTGGTGCCAGTGCAACAGATCTATTTGAAAGCGTTTGGAAGATAAGATCCTCGTTAGGAGAAACCAATGTCAGAGTTGGCTCTGATAATTTAGCTGTCTCATGTTAGTCACATATTCTTCACTGAGGAAAATCTCTGTGAACACAGTGATTCTGTAACCATGGGGACAAAAGTAAGGGGGGAGAGGTTGAAAACTGTAGGATGGATAACTGGAAAGCATGAGAGACTGAGCAGCAGGGACCAAAACTTGCATTTTCTATGTACCGGCATCCTCACAGTATGGCAAAGAAGTAGAAAGCAACATTACAGAGGTGGCTGAGGCCTATCTCTTTTGTACATGCATTTGCAACTACAAACCCTAGCTCCATCCCTCAGGAAGCCTGGCTTTGGAGGGCTACTTAAGAAAAAAAGCTTTTCCATTCCCTGTCTCATCTCCCAGAAATTTTGCACACCACGAATGGAGAGCATGTGTGAAGTTTTGGGAAGGGATTTTATTAGGTGTGGAGCTAAATGGCTCATTCTGGCAGGGGAAGGGAAAGGCATGGTCTGCTACTGAACCGATTATCACTTTTTTTTAATGACAAACGGAGCCCCAGAACGTCTTTTTCTCTCCAATGGCACAGATGACACTGAATGCATTAATCATTTATAAGGCTCCTTTGGCACAGTCCTGGAATCCTGAAACACAGGCCCCGGGCTTCGCTGTCTGTGGCACTGACTCAAAATCCATTAGAGACTGTTGATGTTCATGATTTATTGTATATGAGCAGGGGGTCATCCTTGCCAAATAAATGTCTTTTGTGATTTATAAATGAAATACACTCTAGCTTCATTTTCTGAGAAAATTCACGGAGTAAGTGCATTCGGCATTGCAGGCTCTGGATTAATTGAGAGTGAACTGTAATGCATTATTATCCTTCCCATTTAAAGCTCCCATTCCATGGCTTCGTTACTGCAATGAAAATGGTTGCTGTATGTTCTCAGACCTCAAATATTTCAGCAGTTCTCAAGCACTGATTTCGACTCGCTTCGAATGTAGCAAGAAAAATGGGCATGATGAACAATTAGCTTACCAGGCAGGGACAGGAGAGCTGGTAAGCCTATTCTTTATCCGTTCTTCTCCCTGCTGGTGGATAGCTTTTCTCTCCTGCCAGAGTGTGCCCTTTGCTTTGATCGCCTTCATGAGAATTCATTCTACATATTGAATAGGCTGGGCCCAATCTTCATCTTCTGATAGACGGGTGTGGGGATAGGGACTTGGCAGCCTGACCCGTTATCTGACCTAACCAGCTGTGCCCAGGCTCCACTTCAGGCTGCGTTCTCTAAATCTGAGCCTGATAGCTGAGAAAAGCTGGCCAGAAGCTGTCTGTTCAGTGGAGCACTTTTGCTGAGACTACAGGTCTCCAGGAACTTCTGTCATCTTTCCTAAAGCCAGATTCGACCTGCTTTGCCAGGTCTGGGCGCTCCAACTGTTCCTATAGAATAGCGTGCTTTGTCCCCTTTCTGAGGTCTAATGACTGTCACTGAATGACCTAGTATCAATTTTCCCCCAAATTATTTTCCTTTCATTTATTCTTTTTCTTCAGACTTGTACAACTCAATGCAAAAGTTTTTTTTTGTTGTTGTTGTTTTTTTTTCCTTCTCTGTTTAAATATAACATGTACAGGCCCCCTTCATGTTCTCTGTAAGGAATTTAGAAAATGGCCACAAATGCATATTCTCCCTAAACCCAACACAGTGTCCTAGTAAGCCATGCGCCATCATCTAACTCCTGCTCTGATGAGGTGGGTTTTCTTGCTGGCTGTTGACGTTGTTTGTATTTTAACACTTTCTGCACAACACCTAACCAGATTCCTCCATAATAGCTTGCTGCAGAGCTCCTTGTGATACTGGGATGAAATAAATCCTGAGAGGGTGAGTCGTCTTCTTGTTTGTTTTAAAAAGGAATTATAGGTGATGTACCTCAGGGTGGAAAACAGCCTTAAAATAAGAGAAGAAGAAGAATCTTTGTTTTTATTGCTCTGTTATCCAGTGGGGATTTGCGCGTATCTTTTGACTAATCTGTCTGGCTTTTAAACTAACCACCTCATGGCAAGCACTGGCTTATTATGTCCGATGCTACACCCTGTACGTGACCAGAAAGAACACTGTTAGATCCTGTATTACCCACTCCTTAAGAGCCTCCAGATCTCCCAGATGAGGAATCAGATGGCTGTTGAAGCCCCAGGGTTACTGCCTTGTCACCACCCAGTGCTAGCACAGGGGTGTTTGCTCCTTCCCTATAACACTTCGGTCCCTCGTGGCCGTAACCAAAGCTGCACTGTTCTCGTGAGAGGGGCTGAAGGTCTGCGTGGCAGTACTCTGGCTGATCATCCCTGCACGTGGAGCGCCCTTCCCTGGCATCAGGCAGTGCAACAGGCACACGAGCCCTCTAACCCGCCGGGCTGCTTGACTCAGGCTCTGCTGCACTGCTGGGTTCACTTCTCCCAGTGGCAAAACTCATATGCACAAAACTCAGCACTAGGAGGGACACTCAGTACCAAATGAAAAAGTATTGAGTAGACAATTATTTAATAGTAGTATTTAATGGTAGACATTTATTTAATTAAACTTCTCATCTCTCCCTTTCTAACCTCACAAGACAAAGGATCAGTTTCTCTTGCTTCCTGTGACTTTACTTGCTGTATATCCCTGCGAAATACCCACTGCAATCTTTGTGGATGCTTCCTTCCCTACTCTTCCTGTGATCACTGTGTGTTCCTGCTTATTTCTATCATTCTCCCAGTCTGCCTTAGTATGTTTGTTTTTAATAGCACTTCTCCTGTACTTTGTACTCACAAAATCCATTTTTGACCATGAGGGACTCTGATGCTCACTTCTGTCTGGATTTACTCCAGAAGAAGACGAGTATGGATATTTTCTGGGATAGTTATTGCACTTTGTTGTGTGGTGGTTTTCCCTTGTAGTTCCCTTAGGGAAGAAACCCAGCTCTCCAGAAGCCAAACTGCTGCTGCTTTTCCTCGGGACTTGGTGTAAGCACGAGGGCAGCAGTGGCTAGCAGTTCTCCAGCACTCTGGTTTGGGGGATTTATCTGAATTGGCCTTTCCCTCACCAAGGCTAAGCCTGAGCAGCTTGTTTCTGCCAGCTGCAACCCAGTTAGCAGCCCTGGATTTCCAGAGCACACGTCCCTCCCATAGCTGTTGTTTTTACTAATGAAACTAGTTAGGATTTGTGGGTCTGTCCGCCTGGAGAGGCATTCATGTCCCTTGGGGCAGCCAGCCTAGCTGTAAATCCAAGTAGACTTCAGAGCATCCTGAAAAATCACAGGCTGCAGTTTTTTCCTGCTTTCCAGTATAAACACACAACAAATCAGAGCCACTCAACACCTTAATTAGCTTATATGGTATTGGAAATCCTCTGATCACTTGCAGAACTGCTGGAAAGATCCAGCATCACCCTTTTTGCATCTTAGGGAGAAAAGAAATCCTCCCTACTTTGAGTTCTTACAAATTATTTTCCTGATCAATATCTGAGCAATTAGTGTTGCACAGTGGGGGACAGGAGGGGAAAAGCCTGCTTGTCTTACAGACTCCTGTGCGTGTGCTGGGTTCATCTATTTTTCTCTTGCTGTCCTGAAGGCTGAGAAAAACAGGATGACATCACCCACTTTGCAAAAAGCTGCTCTGCATATCTGCATGTCAAGTAGGCTATGCACTTCCTCTCTGCTCACGGAGGGCTGATTCCACTTCTCGCTTGTTCCTGTCTCATTGGGAGCTCAGCTGCAGCAGTCCCTCTGTTCTGGCAGGCTACTTCTCATCTTTTTGCCTCGTTCCTACGATGCCTTTGCCAGTGCAATAATATCACATTTATCCTTGAAAACATGCAACTCCAATTCAGTAATCTTATTATGCATGCCTCTACATTTGTTGAACAGCTTTTCTCGAGCTGCCCGCTGCTCTCTGCTGCTAATCTCTGGGTGCATTGCTTAGGGATTGAAGAGGTTGCTCTGTAAGCTCTCTCCTTATTATTATTGATAGTAGGGACAAAATAAGAATGGTAAAGCCTCTTGGAGATGCATTTGCTACATCTAGAGCATTCTTCCCCCACATGGGCTTTCTATTCCTGTCCCTCCCTTATGGTGTGCCGTTTTCATTCATCTCCAAGGCAGTGCCTGCATTCAGCAGAGGAAACCCCTCTCCCTAATTGTCGGGGTCTCATCTCAGCTGTGTCTTCTGTCTCTCAGGCTTCCACCTCCGGGCAGGTGTTGACTTTGACAGTTACAGCTAGATTGCCCACATTTTGCTGGCAGCTGTGTCTTTTTTTTTTTTTTTTTTCTGATGCAACTACTGCCTTGGCTTTCCTGCTATATATAGGAGAATATTCCCCTTCACCCAAAGTAAACTTCTGCCTTTGGAGAACATCAAAAGCAGAGCCTCATTCCAAAGCCTTTCCCATGGGCTCAGGGATTTGCCACTTTGGTTTATAGCTTATCGCTGGGTTTCTAGCACAGCACTGTCCTGTGGATACACAAACAATTGCTGTTCTGTATCAGTCTCATTTCATCCTACAGCTCCTTTCTGGGTGCCTATCCTTCCAGTGAGTTTACAATTCCTTTTGCCTGGGGAGCCCTAATTCCTCCAGCCATTCCCTGCAGCGTGTCCTTTGCTTCTGTCTCGCTGATGACCTTTCTGCAATGTATTGCTGTGCCACCAGTTCCCAAAACTCCCCCGCACGACAGCCTCCCTAAGCCCCCAGTTTAGGGCAAAAAAACAATAGTGCTGCCAGGTCAGTAGCTGTGTCCTGTGATTCTTTGTTGGCTTTAAAGGATCTTGCCAGTGATCCCTCTAGCACAGGAGGCGCCACGGCATCGGCTTCTCAGCCTCCCGCATCCCTAATGCAACATCTCCTGTTATTTTCTGGTGCACATCTGCCAACAGCAAGCTTATTGCGAGCTCTCCAGGTGGGATCCTCGCCCGTCAAAGGTGATCCTTTCTCTAGACCTGTTACTGCATCACTGAGCACCCCCGGGATCCAGGCAGACAGCTGCCTGGCATTTGCTGCCATAATGTTTTGGGTTCAGCAGCTTACAACACAAACCTGCGGGCATGCAGTCTCTTAAAGCATTTTTAAAAAAGGAAAGTTAAAATTGTTAAGCTTAGTAGTCCTCTTGATGTACATACTATGCTTCATGGACCGTATGGTGTGCATAAACATGTATGCAGGCATACCCCTGCATTTTTAACTTATCTGTAACTTTGCTAGGAGGGCCTGGACCACGTTTGTGGTCTTCCTTGAGGGCAGGTATCCACATCTGTATGAGAGCGCCTGCCTCAGGAGGGAAGCAACAAGCTACCGTGCTCGGGATGAGTTCCATGGAGGACGTGTGCTATAGAAGTACAGTCAATGCTATTTTTAAAGCACCAGCTCTCATTTGTACCTTTGAAAAATCTGTCTGAGATTCATTCCCCTTGCTGCTCAGTGTTCTCCCCTCCTCTCTGTTAGCTCAGCCTGTGAACAGATATGATTTAAGGTGCCAACATCACCAGTCAAAAATATAGGAAATGGTGCAAGAACGGAAAATCCCTGTGTTTTTTTTTTTGTCAGCTGTAACTGCAGAAGCTTAGGAATAATGATTCAGAAGACAAGTGCTGGGCCTGATCCATGCAGGAAATGCAGGCATGGTGCGATGCTCGCAAAGCGTGAGTGCAGCTTCAGCTGGTACAAAGCCAGCATCAGGCACGTTGTCCCCAACTGGGGTGCGCCAACTGCAGCAGCAGCCAGAGCTAGCTACGCAGAGGTGCTCCAGAGCCTTGTGAAAAATCAATTCTTTCATTTTTTTAATACTTTCTTCATTTAACTGTTTTTATACAGTGGGATAAGTGTCCTGGCCATCAACCTGTGGGAGGGAACCGGGTGTTTAGCTCTTGGTTCCTCCTTCTGTCTGTTCCCCTTGATCCTGCAGTTCACAATTTCCTTCTGATTTCTTTCAACGTGAAGCCCCCATGGAGAGAAATAATCCAATGCTACTTTTACAACACTAGCGTTGCTATTTTTCACTACTAATGGCAAAATATTTATGTCAAAGAAAGTTCACAGCCGATCACTTAGTTCTTATAATAAACACAGTCAATATGATTTACTCCATGGAGATATCTGGCAGCAAGAGAAAAGACGGTGGGGCCAGTGAATGTGAGCAAGGCACTAATATTAGCTTTCCCTGAAGAAGCTATACGTTGTCCCTGCTTCTACTACACGGAGGCAGACAGGGATCAGAGAGATCGTGTTCCCACGAGAGTTGCCCACGTTGCTCCCTGCACGGGTTGGGTTGGCTTCCCGGGAGCAGCAGCACGGAGCTCGCTGGCCTGATGGTGCTGAGCTGCTTCAAGGGCAGAGCGGCTTCACCTTGCTCTGGGTCGTGCACCTACAAGCTGGCAACAGCCCCGGGATCCCTGCCCCATCGCTTAGGGCTGGGGACCTGAGCTGCTTTAGCTCTGGCACCCGTTATCCTTAGGATGACCTTGCCCTAAGGTTAGTCCCTGGGGAGATATCTGTACGCACCTCCTGACTCGCCCACTTGGTATAGCAGGGGCAAACCTTGGAGGTAAGCTTCCCCTCTGGGTTTGACTGGTTTCTGATTTCTCTCTGCTGTCCTAGCCTGTCCTAGCTCTTCTTGGCCTCTCCTGTCTCCTTTATCTGACACGAGCTGAGCGTGTTTACCAGCAGGAGTCAGTGAGGTCTCCTGATTTTTAATGGAAAAAATCTACTCACTCTACAGCAAATCCTGAATATTTTCAAACATCCCTACACAGGCGCTGTGACTTTATACCTGCTTTAGCCCCCTACCAAAACGCTAGCACTCAAATATCCCAAGCACATTTGTTTTCTACGTCCCACAATAACGCTGGCAGCCCCAGCCCTGCCTCTGTGGAGGGCAAAACTCCCGTGGAATGTAATGGGAACAGACGAGTATTATAATGTCTGTACTCATCAAGCAAAGCTCTCAAAGTGCTTTGAAAAGATGGATTACTTAAGGCCGGGACAAACCTGCGGTATATGTATTATCCCCATCTTAAAGTGAAGAGGTGATAATTGCCCAAGGTCGGTGAGGGAGGCCAGGGCAGAGCTGGGGGGGACGACCCTGGCTTGTCCAAGTCACCGCTGTGTTCCCGTGCTGGAGGTGAGCTTCCAGCTGCCCTCACTGCTCCCCTGTAACATCCCATCGCAGAGGGAAGGGGGCTGGCAGCTCTTTGGCAGTTTGTTGAGGTGGTTGGGGTGAGAGACCAAACCTCTTTGTTTCAGCAGGGGTACTCCTGTCTGATGACCCCTGTCTGCGTGGGAAGGTCCTAGAGAGCTCTGTTGTGTTAGAGGAATGCGTGGTTACAGAAAAGTGGAAAGGTTTTCTCTGTAAGGTCTAAAAGCACAAAGTCTGTCCTGGGGCAATTTCTGATGCAGTTCTGACTGTGGGAAGGGGATTCTGGTAAACTGTACTGAAAAGCAAGAGTGAACATACTAGGCAATACATATAATTATACTGTGAAATGATATCCTCATACCAAATATCCAATGCATTATGTATCTATATGTATGTACATATAAGTATGGAAATTCCTTTGTAGCAAAATTACCCCATAGAAGGAAGGTATGTGTTTGCAGCTAAGAACTCCTAGTCCTAACAACCAGCTCCTCTCTTCAACAAACACAGCAAACGTAGTGAGCTACTCAAACATTACTCAACAGGAATAATATCTCCTCAGACAAAGCAAGTGCTGCCTTTTACGTTAACAATATTCACATAAACACAAGGGGCAGACATGCTGGTCAGAGCATGGGCTTTTTGTTGCTTTGGGAGCTTCCTTCAACATATTTTAGGCAGCAGCAGGAAAGCTCTTGTGTGGTTTGCAAGGACTGGGGTCTTCAGGGGAACAGCAGCCACTTTCCCCGCTGAAACTCAAAGTCTGCCCTGATTGTGTCTTCCAAACCCAGGGCTCCAGCCCCTGCAGCTTCATGTGGATTTTCGGAGAGGGGAGGCCCCGTGGTTTGCTCCTCGCTGGGAGCACAAAGTTGCATCACTGCCCCCTCCCTGCCCTGCCACTCATCCCGTGCATCCAGCCCTCCCCTGGCATTCAGCCTCTGCCCAGCCTCAAGGACTCACCAGCACCGTTACGAATGTTGCCCCTTTTCCCATTCACAAGTCTCCCCCAGACATTTCGTAACCTCTGTGAGTGTTTCTGCTGCCTGCTGAAGTTTGCAGCCAGTCTGGTCTAATAACTTTCCATCTGTGACCGTTTTGTGACTTTTCCCCCGAGGGTCGGCATGGGGAAGGTTCCTTAGGTCATCACCCTGCTTCTCGACTGCATCTCAGACCTGGGTTTGGACAAGAGAGATCAGTAGCAAAGAATACAAACCAAAGTGCTTGTCTGTGCCTGGATATCCTGCTGATGAAACACAACATCCATTGGGCATCCACCTAATGCAACCAGAAATTTGTGTCAATAAAGTAGGGTGAACAGTCACGAAAAAAACACAGAAAAAAAATATTTTAAAATTCATTTTTCCTGTGGTACACCATCATTTCCAGTTATGAGTTCAACTTATTCAGACCTGTTTGGACTAGGATTCATGCAGAGTCTCTAGCCAAAAGCTCAGATTAGTTTTAAGTCCATTTGCTCTTGCTCATTTTTGAACAAAATGAAGCTTTAAATCTCATTTGCATTACATAAATAGCATTAAAGCCAGAAATACTCTCTGATTGGTACTGATGGATGAAACGTTTCTACGATATGATTATCCTTACCAAACTCTATTACAGACCTAAGATTCCTTGTGGGTATTTGTTAAAAAAAATACTCGTGTTGTTAAAAGAACAAATTGAAGATGTGAGCAGCGAGGTACGTCTCGCAGTCTCAGACTTAAAATCTTGTGTAGTATTATCTATAGTAAGCATATTTTCCGTGACACGTGAATTCTTCTCCACATGCTGTATATGCTTTCTTTGGCTGGCTTCAGTGATACCTGATGCTCTTCCCTTCCCTTCCCTTCCCTTCCCTTCCCTTCTCTTCTCTTCCTTGATCTTTTTCTTTTTCTTGATTTTTTTCCTGCTCTGGCCGTATCCAGCACACTCAGTTCTAGTCAGGCTCTCACGTTTCCTCTGCTAGCAATGCTCTGTTCCCCAAATTGCTGAGGAATGGCCATAAGCACGACCAAGCCCCTCGTACCCACCTGCAGCCAGCATGCTGCTGTTGCACTGGGTGCTCGCGGGAAGCGCCGTCCTTGGCTGCTTTACAGAGGAGGTGCTGGACACGTGCTCCACGTCCTGCTGGGTTTACTCTCTGGCTGTCGCTAGTGTAAAGCGGGACTGGGAATGTGTTGTTGCACAAAGCACCGGGAGCAGCTCCTTGGCTCTCTGAGGAGCCTCTTTAATGGGACTGCGTCCTTATCTACAGCAATTCGTCAGCTGTCGGTCCCCAGCTTTCTCTGCCATGGCATCCGAGTGCCTCGCAATGTGTTTGTCCTCCCGGTTGTGCTGTGAAGGAGAGCAGTGCGATTCTCCCGAGTTACACGGGGAGGTACAGAGGGGCTGCCTGGCTCCTCAGGGTCTGCGATGCATCAAAGACCGGACCCCTAAGCCAGCCCTAATCCCGGCACCGCTTTTTTCTCTGGTGCGGCTGGATCCCAGCCAAGAGTGTCCAGGAGGCAGCTGTGGTGCATACGAGGGTTTAACAATTCTGTGAAAATGCCTGGGAGCCCATCTCAGATCAGGGCTTTATTCAGGTTTCTGGGAATCTCATTTGTATCTGGCCCATTCTCAGATCTGAAAAAGTTTATTCGTACAGCTGTAATGTTCGTTTCCAAATGTCCTTCGATTGCTCTGCATGCATAATTTCTTTTGTATCCTGTTCCTTTACTAATTGTAGTGATCATGCTCTAAACTCTCTCCTGTTCCTCATTCCTGGTGCATCTGAGCACTTCCACTATCTGAAATTGCTGTAATGTCTGTACTTCTCCATATCTGGCCATTCGCAAAGCTCCACGTGGCTGGATGGAGGAGCGTAGCTCACTTTCAGAGGCTCTTTGCCCTCTGCCATCAGAAGAACCCAGCCTTGGTGGTGGAATAGGGAGCTGTCGCTCCTTGTTTACATATTTGTGATTTTTTTGGTAAACCTGTCTTTTGTAGCATAAAAGTTAAGTCTTTTTAGAAAAGAAAAAAAAAAGTGTTGTCTCCTTTCCTGTCAATGTGCCAGAAGTTTATTAATAATACATAATAATTATACTTTGCATTTCTTACCTTCTTTCATCTGAGGATCTTAAAGTGCTTCACAAACATTAATTAAGTAATCCTCAAGACTGCCTGGTGCAGTAACTATTATTATCAATCTACACTTAAATATAACAATGCAGAAGAAATTGTAAACAAGAAAATCCCCAAGATACAGCCAAGAGCAAGCCTGGCCTAGCAAGGTAAGGCAAGCTGGAGCAGAGATCATAATTCTGCAGCGCTATTTTGTGCAAGGGAAGCCAGCTGCCTGCCTGTCAACATGTAGGTGCTGTTATATTTGGGGTTGACTGGTGCTGGGCACAGAGCAAGGACAGTGGGTAGGCGATTTTCTAGACCAGAGTGGTATTATCTGTGCTGGCAGGAGCAAGGCTGAGGTTGGCAGCAGAGCTCACATCCCTGGTTGAAAGCAGAGGAGCTGACAGCAGGGAGCTTGCTCTGAAATATTCTCAGGGACGGAATTTAGTGATCCTTGCTTCGAGAGAGCCTTCGTCTGTTTTTGGTTAGGAGGCAATCCCCAAGGTGCAGGCCATGAAGCTTACTTAGTGTCCCAGGAAGTCTTTCCAGCCCTCAGCACACCCCGCTGGCTGTCCCAGCTCTCACAGTGATGGGGTCTCCTCCGATGCCTGCCCCAGGCAGGTGCAGGGGGCCCAGCGTTGCCAGCACGGCACAGCCAGTCCCACCGGGGTGCCACCGTGCGGGGACCTTTCTTCTCTGCTGGCTCCCCTGCTCTCCTCTTCCACAGCAAGCCTCTGCAGAGCTGCCCTCAGGCTGGGGAAGGGGATTTTGTGGTGTCCCCACCTAGAGCAGCCCTTGCCCATCCAAACATCGCTCCATGCACAAGGCTTTAGGAAGTCCTGGGCAGGGTGGACGGCAAAGCTCACCTTAGTTCTTCCCTCTCAGCCCTTGGACCAAGTGTTGCACGAGCATCTGTGTCTTATCATCTTGACTGGCTTCACTCAGGAATGAGTTTGTTCTCAGAAAGAATAGCTTTTGTTAGGGTAGGATGGAGATTAGAAATAAATAAATGCCAAAGTTGTGGCAGCAAACATCCCCTGCCTTTACAGCTGTACCTCGCACTTGTTGCCAGCGAGCAGAATTAAACTCAGTCAACGTGCAGTTATTCTTAGCCTCTAATCCTCCTCAGGTAAAAGTCTGATTGATCTCAGCAGGTTTTGCAGCATTCAGCCGAGAAAAGCCAAGTCTTTTGAACGTGTTACCCGTTACTACGAGGACGGAAGGCTCACACAGCTGCAGTCTGGGGGTTTGCTGTTGAGCACCTGCCGGTGTTGGCAGTGCATTAGGACAGGTTATGCCGGTGTCGGGAGGTGCCCTATGAAGGCGGTGCGGTCCCGCTTTCCCAGCAGTGCTGACACCCCTCCGGCACCATGAGAGCTCCCAGATGGGTCAGCCCCCAGTCGTGCCTTCAGCAGGAGACACCCAAGGGCATGACTGGCACTTTTGGTTCATTTTGTTGTGGGCTTGGAAGCTGTCTCCAGGTATATTGGGTCCTATTTATTGCTATTTTATTTCTTCAAGCTAAATTTAAAGTAGATGAGGCGTAGCATGTGTGGTTAATTCCCAGTGCCCTGGGCCTGCTAGACCTGCCTCGACTGAAGCAGATCTCAATGGGAGCACTTCAGGATCAAGACCTTCACGCTTCCCAAGGCACGAGCAGACCCAACCCTCTCTGTGTGTACTTTGACCCCTTCCTGACTCCAGGGTCCTGTGTGTAGTTCAGCAGGACACCACAGGGAGCTTTTCTGCTGTCCTGGTACGGAGATGTTTCCACCAAACACGAGCTGTTCTGCGTTCTAGATCACATCGGGTATCAGAGTTCATTTTGCTAATTGAGACGTTAGTGCTTTCTGCCTGTGTTTGCACACAATGTTATTCTATAGGAGTAACTGTAGAGCTCCTGCAACCCCAGGGAATGATCTCATTCGACACCTGCAGCCCTGGCCAAAGCCAGCTTCGGCATATGAAATCTGCCTGCTGAAATATGAGACTTTCATCGTGCCAGACAAATGCATAAGGGCTCACTCGAGTGATGCCTGGCCTCTCTTTTGTCTCTGCTCAACACAGGGGCAGGTGTAATTCCATTATTTTTGCATGCCTGTTAAGCTACAGAACAAACTTGTTAAAATTTCTGGCTATGAATGGCTGTGAATGAAACCCTCTTGACTTAGTGGTTATTTTTAAAGATGCTCTTAAGAGCTTCTTGTAAAGTGGCTGTGAAATACTTCTTCGTTTGCACTAACTTCTGGGAAACTTGCTCCATGGTCCAGAAAACTTGGGCATGGAGAATGCCACTTCCAGGAGTTATAGGTGTAATTTATTGAATTCATAAACTCTTTGTAGGAAGTTCCATCTTTTTGTTGTGTGTTTATATACCACTAAGTGCAATACTGCCCTGACTCACGGCTCATGTATGCTGCCCCAAAACAAGCCATAAATACGTTTCACAGAGAACACAAAAACTGCTCTTGAAAGGTGTGGGGTTTAGTTTCCATAACTGTTAATCACTTTCCCAGAGTGGCCTTTTTCTTGATGGGTCAGTGCAAATCAGTATGACCAAGCATCCCTCTGAGCAGAGTATCCTGTCTGTCTCTGACGGTAAGCGGCAATGGATGCTTAGGGAAAGAGTGAGAAACCGGACACGTTTCTCTCCCTTTGGCAAGGAAACGTCGTTATTGGTTTGGGTCAACCTGGATTCACGATACTTGGTCTAGGTGCAAGCTAGGTTGCTCAGTAAAGCAGAGTGAAGCAAGCACAAGTGCTTTTGCCTGCTCTGCTGCTGCTCTGCTCACCTCCCCAGCGCTCCCTGGGATCCCAGTCTGCGGCAGGGCTGCAGGCAGTGAGGAGCAGCGGGGATCTGACGCCCAGCCTGCTCGTCCCTCCCCGCAGAGGCAGCACTCTCCAAAGCAGTAAGCGGAGCAGGCATGGAGAGAAAGTTATTGCTTTGGCTGCCCCTGTTTGATTTACCTAAGCTGGTTGCATCATGGGTTTTGTTGCTATAAACTAATCCTAAAGCAACTCGGACCCAAGCCCCCGGGTGCCCTGTGCCAGTTTCAGTACGTGAGTTTGTTGCTGATACTTTCCACATGGACGTAATCCGTGGGTTTGGTTTGAGCAGACTCAGGCAGACGTGTGTGCACAGAGCAGGGCGAGCAGTTCAATTTTGTGCACGCATTTGCTGCAATTTAGCATGCAAAGCAGGCAGATGGAATATGCAAATGGATCTTGCAGTTGATACAAGCAATTACTCAATCTGCGTGTGGAAAAACAGGATAATCGTGTGCAAATTAGATGTGTCATCACAAGTGGCGTGGCTGTGTGTCTACATGGTCAGCAGGTCAGATTCTTTCTATTGGTAATTAATGAATTTATATCCTAAAGGAAATGAAATACTGAGTCTCCTCCTAATTTTATTTTTTCATTTTCCACCAAGTCCTTAGACAGTTGAGCTCAATTTAAATCTCTGCTGTCATTTCATCCCTTGTTCCCCACATTATCACCTACCTGCTGGGATTTTTCTTTTCCTTATCATTTTTTGGGGGAATGAGCCATAACCATGGTAATGGGCTCCGCCTTCCTGCCCACAGAATGATCTTTTACACCAAAAGGACACTACAAACCCCTCTTTAAAAGACCAGTTCTTTCAGTAAACATCCTTCACTACTGACCTCCTCAATGCAGTCTTTCCAAAAGTGTTTCTGGTGCGTCTGATGAGCCTGAATTTAGCTTGATTTTCCTGAATTCAGCCCGGTGGCATTGTCCCGCTCTGGTGTGTGTGCTCCCACCCCCAAAACTGGGCAGGAAAACACCAAGCTGAGAGCTGGCAGTCTGTTGGCGGTGACGTGGGTGGTATCGGCACGTCGGGGGCATGGCTTTGCCCCCAGATTTCTGCGCAGACTCATGAAGGTCATTTTCTCTCCTGTGCCTCTGGCCCACATCTGCAAAAGGCAGAAAATCTTTATTTGCTTTGCCCATGCTGGTCTTGGCAGGACATAAATCCTTCAGGCACCACTTTTTTGCTCTGTACTTGTACATTGAAGCCCTAATTCAAGGGGCAAAACAAACACAATCTGCCTTTTTACCGCTCTGCTGCTGCACCGTCACTGGAGCTTGTGTTCTTCAGAAGGAACACAGATAAAGCTCAGTTTGGCCAGCTGTCTTCTTTTTGATTTAGTGTCTTAGGTGGTCAACAGCTAATGATTAATGTTAAATGTCACCTCTTTCCCTTTCATACTGATGCCTTAAACTGTTGGGATGTTTCAATACATTTTAAGTAAAATAATGATGCGCCATGCCAAAGAACAGAGAGCGAATATGGCAAAGCTCCAGCCTTTGCACCTGTTCTGATTTGCCTTTTTTTTTTTTTTCTGAAGTGCTGTATAATTGTCTTCTTCATTAGCAGCCCGCTGAATTCTGGCATGTGAGGGACTAAAAACTCTAATGAATATGGATTATTTCAAACATTTTCCTCTGGGACCAAGTAGAGGATGGAGATTAGGGGAGCTATATGTCGGTGCATGAACGAGGAACGGGAGGTGCCTTCCCCTGCCTTTTTAAAAATTTCTCTCTTAAGGGTGAGTATCAAAACAGGCAGCTGATCCTCCCTCGCTGCCTTGGGGCTTACACGGTGCTCACATCCAGCCAGAGCCTCCCGCTGGGTCTGGCTAGAGGCAAGGGGAAAACCTGCTGCGGGTGGAAGGCTTCAGCACGTGCTCGCTTCCAGCACGCGAGCAGTCTCACTCAAGTCAACAAGCCATAAGCATCTGCTTAACACGAAGCTCATAGCAAAGAGGGAGTGAGTTGTTGTGCAATTAAAAGCCCCATTTCACCAAGAAGGCCGGGAGCACCTGCTAGCTACGTTTCCATGAAAATAAGGACATTTTCCTCCTTTGGTTGGAATTCCTCGGTGCTTAAGGTTAATGTGTCATCTGCAGCATCCGAGAGGCCTGGAGAGATTGTTTCTGTGGAACAGATGTTCAACAATCTGCATTTTATTTCGCTGTCAGTTTGGACTCTTTCTCCCTTCTACTCTCAGAAATCAGCTCCTTCAGACCTACAGGAAGCCAGCCCACTGCTCTGATCGGGCTCCTCCTGAGGGCATCACAGAGCACTCCGCGAGGTTCCCCTCCAGCCCTCCTCACCCACAGGGAAACTGAGGCATGCCGAGACAATAACAGCTTTCCAGGCCAGGTCTGAAGCACAGGCAGATGTTTCCCAAACCACACTGGCCATGCAGGCAGTGCCCAGCCCCCCCCACGGAGCTGGTGCTGGGGGCACACACCTCCAGGCCACGCAGAGCGGGGCGCGCAGACAGCAGCCAGGTCTTCGTCACCAGCTAATAAATCTCCCTCGTTAACTGGCTGCACAGCGACACTATTCCTCTCCAGGTGAAGAATCACATGGCCATAAAACTCTGTAACATAAACACGGCAGATGTAGTCAGAATCCTATTTGGACAGATTTATGGCTTGACTATGGAGCAGCAACCTTGCCTGGGCTTTATGCCACCAGTAATTAATATGCATCCTGGGCTCTGTTTTCTTTCTGGACAGTGTACTCTTGCACACTTATGTTTTAAGCTGCAAGCATGAAAGTCTGCCATCCTCTGAGGGAAGAGACTGTCCTGGGGAGGCTGTGCTGGAAAGCTAATGCCCTGCAGATTGCATGGAAGTGGTGGTGAATGGCCAAATTTGGGAGAGCAGCACTTCCCCAGCACGCTTAAAGCCTCCAGGTAGCTGGCAATGAGTCTTTGGGCAGTGGTTATCACAAGGACAGTCAGTGTTTGCCGTATTTTCTGCCTACACTGAGATTAAGAGGTCGCTGGAGAGACCTCGTGCTGCCTGCTGACACTGGAAGGTGCTCTCCAGTTCCCTGCCCCATTCTGGGAGTTTTAGACACGACAGCTGTTTCCCATAGGTACAAATACCTACACCAAACCTCTCAGTGCAATTTCTCTACTGCTAATTTATTCTAGTCTCATTCAGCAAAGCATCTAAATGTAGGCTCTGCTTTCAGCATGTGCTTTCATAACTTGCTTGCGTCCCACCAAAGCTGGCTGCGGGTGTGCTCGGGCTCTCTTGAAGCAGATCGGTGCCATGGGACAGCCAGGTGTCTATTTAGGCAATCCGGAGTGCTGTGGTGACACAGAGGGGCGAGGACATGAGATTTATTACCAGAAAAGCCTCCTAGGAACAGGGCAGGCAGCAGGATCCTGTTGTGCCCTGGAGAAGCAAGGGACCAGATGGGGATAAATCGTGCTGCCTCCACTCGCCTTCTGTCCTCAAGCGCTGGCTAAAGCCCCCGTTTTATTTCCTCCTCTTGAGGACTTTTCTTGGAAGGACACTGGTGTCCTTCGTTGTCCTCCTCCAGGTGTTTGCACCCAGAGGTGAGCACAGGAGTTGCCGCCCCCTGGAGCTGCTGCCCACACACTCAGACTTGTCTTTGTTGTTCACACTCAGGTCTTCTTTTTGCAACAGCTCTGCACGTTTCTTTACAACTCTGCACTTGAAAAGTTTGAGAAATAATTAATAAATTAAAGAGAAAAAACAGAAATGGGAGAGAAACTTACTTTTCATTGTACTGGGGGCTGTGATCCTGGCGTTGGGCACAGGCTTTCAAACTGGGCATCCCCCCACCTAGGAAATCCCCGCTCAGCATCATCCAGCTCTAGCAGCTGTTCCCTCTTCACTGTCCTCCCCCTTTCTGTGCATTCGGTCACAGCGTTCATTTACAGAGGAGTTTTGGTGTTGTGAGCCCCCTCCCTCTGCTGTAGGGGAAGGTTACATTATGAAGGATTTATCTGATTAATGCCCAGTGACCTACTGCCATATGAAACTACCCGTCATCAAGCAGAAGGCAAGATACTGAGCACATTAAAACCTCTCACTTTTAGGATTTGAATGTGAAATGAGGACTGTTGCTTGGCTGGGTTATTTGTTATGTCATTAATGGGATTTCTCTGCACTTTTCTGTCTCTGTACCACTCGGAAAACACATCTTGGTAGCCCAGCAATCCTAGAAACATAGGCTTTAACAACAAAATCAATACGGTTTCATTAGGCTTAGTGCTTGGCATGCAATTATGTTATTTTCTCAACAGCAAGCGGCTGTATTAGCTCGGGCACAGGGAAGGCTTAGCCGGGAGCTTGCTGCTGCTTGCCTGGGTGCGGACGTTGGGTTGCTGCAAGCCAGGGCTCGAGTTTAACAAACACCAGCTTTGCACTAACTCCCCACCGTGGTGCTTTCGTGGGCACTACGCGTAAGCGAGTTTACTCCTTGATTTGTGTGTTTGAAGCCATGGAGACTGCAGATGGCAAAGGCTGCCTCGTGTTTGTCATTGGGGTTAGTCACCGGGGGCTGGAGGAAAGGATTTTGTAGCTAATGAGTGCATCACCGGTGCTTTCTGACCCTCCTGCACAATATCCCCAAATAACTTGGCCGTGTGGCAGTTCCGCAGCATATATAGGGCCCAAATTATTTCTTTTTAAAGAAATAGATTAGGCTACAGGACCTGGTTTTCTGATTGGTGCCTTCATCTGTATCAGCCAAATGACAGCCAGGAAGGCTGGTTGCTGTGGGATTGGTACCTCCAAAAGGGATTTATGGGGAGAGGAGAAAGGGTGTTCAGAAGTCAAGGATACACCAGCATAAGGCTAAGGTGTGTGATTTGGCCTTGTTTGTATTCTTACTGCCATTTACAGAGCTCTCTGGCGGTTTGTGTGGTTTCATGTGAGGTGGTAAGAGGGGTAAGAGCAAATTCTGTCCATGCAGGACCCACAGCTAGCTCCCCACCCCAGGACTGTCAGAGCAGCAGGGGTTCGTTTTATGGCAGCACGCAGGCAGCTGGACCATCTGTGTATTTCTAGTCCTTCGTGAAGGTGCACAAGGTGTGGGTGGGGAGGCAGGTTATTTGTCACTGGAGGCGAGTAGCGCACACTACGCTCAGAATGACCTAACTGCTCTAATTATAGAGCTGACAGCTGCGTTATAATTGCGATTTCCAGGTGAATGCTTCCCCCCACTGCTGAGGAAGGGTTTAAAAGTGCAGACAGATCAAATTTGCTCCTTTTTAATTTGTTCAGTGATAAAAGATTTGCATGGAGTAAGGCGTTTGTATTAGCAGCACTACGAATGGTGAAGCTGACAGGTAACCTGGAGTTGTAACTCATGAGACTCATCTTAAATGTAGACCAACCACCTTCTAAATCTCTTCTCACAGCCCGGGCCTCCCCTTCCCACTGTTGACATTTCAGGGCAGCTCCAGGGAAAGGAGCATTCTTAAAATTTCATGCTCATAGAGGTGCAGATCATGCCTGTTGCTCACACCATTAAAGAGATATTTGCAGTCATCAAGATGATGGATGGTAAAGGCTCCTGAGCTTTCCTGAGCAGAGCTAGTCATTGACTGCAGAATAAGGGGGGATGCAGAAGGATTGCCAGCAGATAAATCCATCACAGGAGCACCGAGATATTATCACTGGGGTTTGGAATATCCTGAGATAGCTCAACGTCCTGGCAATTTTGCATCCTTTATACTCTCAGCTAGCTAATATGACTTTCTAGAAATGCATCAGATAAACTGAGCTGTTTTAAGAGGGTCTGTCTCTATTATTCACATATTTCTAAGCTTTGCATGCCAGCAGAAATAATAATTTTCCCCAGGGGCACCATTCATTCATACACCCAAAATGCAGCCACAAACGCAAACACCAACAAAACTCAGTGTTGTTAATTAGCAGCCTCAGAAGCACCAGGTCAGGCAGGTAGATGCTATCACCACTTTAGAACAAAGTCAACTTAGAAACAGATGCAGCTATTTACCAAAAGCTTCCCGAAAGCCAGCAGTAAAAGTGTTTGTTTTTCCAGCATACGCCATGCACTCGTCGCCATCCCTCTGTTTGGAGGAAGCAATCTAGGAGAAGCTAAAAAAAATACACGACTTAGATCATCAGAGCTGTAAAACAACACTGAAAAAAAAAAGTAATCCAAGGAAATCTTCCTAGTTTACAGCTGTGTCCTAGGTGTGAGGGAGAAAAGGTTGTAGGGAAGGACTTTATTTGAGGGTGTGTGCTGGGCAGCGTTGCACAAGCTTCGAATCTCTCTTTGCAGCCAGGACACCAAACGCAGGCCAGGTGGGAACACACCCAGGCAGCTCCTGGTGAAAGCCTGACTTTTTTTTTCCTCTGATTTTGCTTTTCTCACCGACCTTTGAGCAGGAAGCTATGCACGACACAGTGATGGGTCTGGAGGTCCTACAGAAAGAGCCAGGCATCACCTCTTGGCTCTGCAGGTTCGAGGCTGCTCTGTTTGCCTCCATGGCTCTGTGTTGTGGGATGGGAGCACAGAAATCTGTCCTCTGTAGGAGCTCAGCTCTTGTGGAAACCAGCAAGGAGGTTCAGTTTGTATCTTCCCTTCTGCAGCAACGTGCAGGGCAGAAAGGAGAGCAGGAAGGAGACATCTGAGCCCAGGAAGAGGTTTTTAACTTCTGAAAGCGCCAGTGCCGGATGCCAGCTGAGGCAGGCAGGCAAAGAGGGTGGCTGGTGGGGACATCGACAGGGGCTGCCAGTGTGCGGGACAGGCACGGGGAGCCAGGGGCAGAACCCACAGGGCACAGGGCTGGGGATGGACAGGGCAGGGCTTGCAGCCGGGGCACTGCAGGGCTTCAGGTGCCCCGAGACACAGTCTGTGGTCGTGTGTGAAACTGCAGCTCCAAAGCAGCAGACCCAGGGACAAAACCACATTTTCTAAAATAATAGGCATGTCAGAACGTATATTTTATTTATTGACCTTTCCAAGACTCCATAAAAAATCCTTTGCAGGAGAGCCAAGCTTCGCACCTGACTCTGGGGGCTCAGGCAGCGCGGGGACACAGCGCGGCCACCGCTCTGTCCCCGGGAGCCGGGCACGAGATCCCAGCCCTCGGGTGTGCATTCGTACATAATTCATTAGCGTGTTGTTGTTTTTTAAGATGACATTTGCTCTGTCTTATGTCAGCCACGCACTTCTGACTGCTGAACTGCTTATTCTTTCACTTAAGCCCTGCCCTTGTTCTGACAAAGGGTTTCTAGTAGTTTATTTTTGATTGCTCACAGCCTGGTAGAAAGTTATACATGCAGATGTTATTTTCCTGGTAACACAATTCAGCTGTGGTGGTGTTGTTTCTTTTTTTCTCCTTGCAGCCTGTCTATCAGATAGATAAAACGGGCTCTTTTTTCCTCCACTGTCAGAGTTTTCAAAGGCTTCTTCAAAGCAGGTGCATAAATTATAGCAAAAGTGAAGTCAGAGAGAGGAAAACTCTTAAGTCTGAAACCTACTGAGAGGGATTATGGGGACTGGAAAGTATGAGTCACGCCACGGCTCCTTCTTTTAGACATGGCTAATGCTGCTCCGGAGCAGGGCAGAGTCCTCTGGAGGGGCAGCCTGTTCTCTGCTTGGAAACACATTTCCACCCTGGCAAATCTGATCAGAATTTCAAAAAAATGAAAAGGAAACAGGTTGCTGAGATGTACTTATCCTTTGATCTTTCCCTAAAGTCCACTTTCTTGGCTTGTTCTCCAGTATTTTGGTATTAACAGTGTGGCAGTGTTTAGCTGTTTTGGCCGCTCAGCCGCTGTGCCCAGAGGTTTATCCCGCCTGCCATCTCGTTATGCCAATGTACTTGTACACAGAGCCCAAATTAAATGCCCGGGGCTGAAATTTTGCCTCCTGTGCTCTCAGCATGTGTGTTTATGGGGGCAGCCCCATGGGTGCCCTGCTGCACCTGGGGAAAGAGCTGCCCCCTGCCCGCCGCTCCCTCTGGACCTGGTGCTTATTTGTCCTCCCCTTGTGCAGAACTGAGTACAGATATTGAGCCACACAAATGTTAAAGGAGCTTTAAGGAGCCGTGAGGCTTGAAGTCAGCTCCCATATAGCTCCTAGAGTATGGAAACATTGGGTCTGTGGTTGTGCCTGCCTCCATCACGTCGTAGGGCTGCCTGGCACACCGCGCACATGCATGTGGTGAGCTACACGGCCGGGAAATCAGAAACACTCACCACGGAACTGGGCTCTTCCTGCTCTGCCCCCTGCAATCCTATTCTTCAGTCCCTGCGAGTAAGCCAACTGTTTTCCCACAGGCGATTTGTGGCATCCCGGCACACAAAGCCCTGGGATTTGGAGCTCCTTTTCAATGGGGAAGGGAGGACGTGACAGTGCTCACCCGGATCCGAGGGCTCTGGGGGTTCTTCTCCTGCCCCTTCAGACTGAGCTGAAACCTGGCTCCCCAGTGCCGAGCAGATTTGGTTTCCTGCATGCGATGGCCAGAAGAGACCAACAGCCCCAGGATGAATGTTAGAAAGGTGCTGAAGTGAACAGGGCCTGCAGCGATGCAAGGAGTGTGTTGGTCACGAGCCTCAGGTGAGTGGGGATTTATGGCACCAGCTTTGTGGCATCAGTCTGGACCTTGCACCCCTTCCAAGAGAGCTCTTTGAGGAGGCAGAGAAAAAAGATCCACAGCCAGACTGTGCTTCTGAAAGTTTCTAAGGGAGCAAGGTTAACAAGGGCTGTCTTATTTTCAGCTTCCAGAAAGGCAAGTTACCTGGAAATGAGAAGAAGAGGCTTGTAGGGTTTGTTTTTTTCCCCAGGCAAACACAGGAGATGGCTTAAACTGCAGAATGCCTTGTTCTTCAGTTTATTCTCCAAATATAACACATATCCAGAGGGATATAATTTTTCTGTTAAGTTTGCGACACTATCTTTGTTAGCTTCGTTCCCGATGATTCACTTGTCACAATAGGAACCTCGGCGGAGACACGAAGCGCAGCGGCTTCCCCCCGGCACTGCACCCTGCCTCGCGCGGGCACGGCCCCGCGGGGTTTCCCAGCAGAGGTGTCTGTACTGACAGCTGTGATTCCAGCACATCCACCCTGAAGGGGGATCCCCTTGAGATCCCTGTTTGAAACCCTTAGGGTTGGAAATCGGCCGCAGTTAGCCCGAGCCTCGAGCCTGGTGCTGTGTCGCATCCCCTCTGCCAACTCCTCTATCTGTGCTCTCCTTTATTTCCCCTTGGCTCTCCTCACCACCCTCCCACACTGGTATCTCCTTCATCTTGGCGTGCCCAAGCCCAGGCCACGGTCACCTCCCCCTGGTGAGGGGTTTCTCCTGGCTCACACGTCGGCTGCTCTCCCGTAACCCCATCTGGTGCCACCTCCTTTCAGTGACACCCGCACGGGGCTGTTCAAAATAGCGTTGCTAAAACTGTGCCGTGCTTTCCCCAGTTACCGGCTCCTAAACCCCCTCCCTCCCTCCTTTCCCATTGATATATATAGTAGGGAGAAATGCATATATTTCTTTCCTTCTTGCTGTATAAAATGTAGGCAACGCAAATTTACAGAGAGCTTCCCTCCCCTCATCTTGTGGGGCCTGGGTAAGGGAGAAGGCTCCCTCTACTACCTTGTGCTGAGCTGGTTGGGTTTTGGTATCTTTTAGGAATGTAAGTACAGGCGGATTGTGTTCAAGGTTGAGGTGGATTGCTGTAAGGTGAGAGAAGCCTGACCAAAGCACTTTGCACAGTTCTGGTTGCAAGATGAGAGTTGTTTCCTTTTCATGCTGCGAGTTGAGCTTTCTGCCCTGGGTGTAATTTCTCCCCTTTTTTTGCTCCTCTGCCCTCAAGACGCCCGTTGCCAGCAGCACAGGTCCCTGCCATTGCCCGTCCCGGCTCCTCTGGGAGCAGCAAATCCCCCTGAGCCTCCCGCATGAGGCTGCTTTGCTCTGCGAAGGGCACTCCACAGTGGTACGTCTGCTTTGGTTTTGCAAAAGCGAGGAACAAGGGAGATTTGGGTACTTTTGCCTGAAGGAAATGAGGACGTGGATCTCAAGGAATGTAAGGAGCATGGTACCAGAGGAGACCCGGGGGTGTTTCTGATGTTGGCTAGGAGCGAGTGTCCCTGCAGATATCTGTGGCATCCCAAGCCCTACGTGAGCCCTGGGACAGGAGGGAGGGCTGGCAGGGTCTGGGATGAGGCCAAGCCCCACACTTCCCAAATTTGTGCTCCTGGGGAGATGGCCTGCAGACCATGCCAAAGAGGGGGGTTGATGAGCTTTTTTTTTCAGCTTTTCAGCGATGGCAGGGCTGGGCTGCAGGGGGAGGAAGGCTGAGAGCAGAGCACCAGGCAGCCTCACGGGCAGAGCCAGCCCAGCCATGGCTGTGCTCGTACCTGACCAGCCACGCTCCCCTTGGGTCCATGGGCAGCGCTGCCCACCGGGTGCCAAATATCCAGGGATGGCTGCGTTCGTATGCTTACGTTACAGCTATTAACAGCAATACGTAACATGCTAACCATGATTTTAACCCAAACGGGTAGGCTACCGCAAAAGCCACGCTTACTTTATCACTTTTTCTAATTCTGGCCTGCGAGGTGTTGGAGATGCTGACGTTTGGCCCTGCTGGGCTCGTCCTCGTGCGCCTGTGGCACAGCCTCCCAGCGGGCAGGGGTTTCTGCAGCCCTCTTGCGCTGGGTGGATCTGTGCTGATCGGTGCCAGCTCAGGATCTGGCACCGGGGTAGCTGAAAACAAACGTTCTTCGGTATCATTTTCAATGAGAAGGTCGAACGGTTCAAGCCTATGATGAAAATAATTTTCTGCCAACGCTGAGATCAGCAGCGCTGAATTCACACGTCGGAGCGAGCGACACGATTCCCTCCGTACTGACTAATGCAGCCATGCAGGCTGCGGCTGCTCACACCTCTTCAGGGCTTTACTCACCAGCTTGGCTCGGAGGATCAGTTGCCAAACTTAAAGTTAGAGCTTATGAATCACGTTTATTTACACTGCAGCAGTGCTTGGGAGGTCTTGTCCTGTGCCAGGAGCTGCTGTGCTGGGTGCTGCGCAGACACCCTGACCACGGACTTTCCTATCTCTTTCGGGACAAAGAGAAGGGAAGGGGTGAGGGCAGGGGCCATAGCCAACAATTGGAGAGCACGAGTGGTCTTGCTCTTACGAGGTCTTTGTAGATGATGCTGGAAAGGAGAGAAGCATTTTTGCTTTCCTGGGCAGGGGGGTGGGATACAGAAAATGTTGCCTCTCAAGGTGCCCTAACCTGCTGTTAGCATGGGATGGGCACCAGGGCCTGTTTTCCTCAGCATAGAGTAAAACTTTAACAGCAAAAATTCTTTGGGAGGAAAAGATAAATGCTTTCAGCATTGGAAAATTAGTGCATTATCTCCTAGATTAATTACTGTAAAGTGAAATAAGGTGCTCGTTATTTATTCAAACTTTCACTAGAAATCCTCGGTGGATACTGAGCTCATAGGCCTGACGGGATGGAGGAAGTGACAAAGCCGTCAGAGAGGCACATAGATAGAGCCACGCTGCTTTAGTGCCGAGCTTGAGGGAAAGGGACCACAGCAGCTTCCCTGCACGGAGGGAGGGTCGGACGTGGGACAGATGGACGCGGGACAGATGGACGCTCCCCGCGTGGGAAGTGCCAGGTCTTGCTCTCACGCAGGGAATCACTGCAGGTTCCCGTGCTCCAACTGCTGACACCGCTTTTACACTTGTCATGCTGGTGGCGTCTACGTAAGCTGCAGGCAGCTCCTGCTTTTTCACCTTCATGGCAGCGAATGCGGATCGCTCCTTAACCAGTTAACGGGACGGGGCCCTGTTGAGTTGTGGCTGTGTTCCTCCCATGCACTGCGAGGCTGCCCAGCCAGGCAGTGCCAGATAACCGACCTCTTCCCGCGACAAAGCAAATACAGAGCTCAAACCACAGGACATGTGCGAAGGCACTGACTGCAGCGGTGGCCGAGCAGCGGAGGACGGCCGAGGCGCTTGCTTCCGCGGCTCGCGCAGCCCTTGGCACAGATCAGCTGGGTGACGGACAGGGGCACCTTCCTCCCAGCACCTTTTTGAAATGCCGATTGCAAACTTTGCGTGGTCTTGGCAATTTGAGTGATTTTGATGTGTTTTTGACGCGCTCTTTGCCTTCACAATACAACAGGCTTGTGCAGGGAGGCAAGCGATGCTGCGGCAGAGGCGATGGCTGGCGGCAGGGCAGGAAGCAGGCTCCAGGGTTCACAGCAGAGGCCAACAGCCGAGGAGCCCTCACATGGAGCAGCCGCCTCCAGGACTGGCAGGAGCTTTGGGATCAGTGCAGAGCTGGAGAGGGGGGTCTCCATCCCCGGCAGGCGGTGTGTTGCACGGTAGTGCCCTTCTCTGCTGGTCTTTGTGTGCGAGGGAGCTGAAATCCTGGTCCTGCGGTCACACGGGGGAACTGGCTGTTGTCCCCTTCTGTCCCCCCCATGGGACCCCCCTCTTGTGCCCGCTGCCTGGCGGGCAGAGCTCAGCCGTGCGAGGCGGTGAGCGCGCAGGGAGCCCTCGGGCTCTTTGGAGTATTTTAGGCGCTGGTGTAAGACAAATGAGAAGTGCCGTTCCTTCAGTGGGCTAGGGAAACTGGGTTGTATTGAAAAGAAATGTTATATAAGGGGCTAAAATTAGCAGGGTGGAAAAAAAAGAAGTCTGCTAAATAATCCCGTCTCTCTGTTGACACAAGCAGACTTCCACCAGAAGGGAAGGGCTCCTTAATTATACTTCTGCAACGGGCTCCAGCGACGAGCCACCGAGGAGGGCTGGGAACTTGGGGTGCTCGTGGGAGGATGGCCTGGGCAGCACCGGCTGAATCCCCCTCCCCATGTAGGGTCTGACCCCCCCGGAGCAACAACTCGGTGCGATGGGAGCCCTGCCACCACGGCAGTAGGTGTCCAACAGGAAAAAGGAGCTGGTGTCGGTGGAGGCAGATTTTTGGAGACAGCAGGGTGGGAGCTGAACCCCCCCCCCCCCCCCGAGACCTGTTGAGCATCCCCATGGGAGGAAAGTGCAGCCTGTGGCTGGTGGGCAGTGGTCCCAGCACCTGAACAAACTGATCTTTCCTCCCAGCACCTTTTTGATCCCAGCACCTCCCTTCTGAGCCCGTTTTATGGCACAGCCAAGGTTCGTTCTTCCTGCGTCGGCACTGCCCACTCTGCTGACAGGCTCTGGTTTATTTGCTTTTCATCCTTTATCCCCTAAGCTGTAACCTTAGAGACCTCGCTTGCCCTGTCAGTACCAGCTGTCCTTTTGCTCTTTACCCAGAAAAATGGCCTGGTGAGCCCGGCTGGGTGCTGGGGAGCTGCGTGTGCACCTAGGGGTGCTGCTTCGTGCTGCCCAGGGAGCCCCGGGCTGTGCACACCCACGCTCCCTTGCCCCCTGGCAGGGCACGGCGCAAGTTTGGTCATTTCACAGCTCTTGCCTCTCTGCACGAAGGAGGGGATTAGAGCAGTGAAAGGACAGCGGAAAGTAAATCCTCTCCCCAGAAGGGCGGCATGGGCAGACGCACCTCGCGTGGCCGGGGCCTGGCTGCGGTGCTCCCCTGGTGCTGCCACCCCCGCAGCACACTGCCCGTTCACTGCCACCCCTGCAGCACACTGCCAGGTCTCCAACACCGGTGTGCTCAGCATGACGGGACACAGGAGCCGTGGTACGTAGGTGGGAAGCACTCCAAGCCGCCCCGGAGCAGAGGGATGCTTCACATGGGAGGAACCGAGGGTTCCTCGCTCCAGCTCCCTAAATCGGGGCAGCGTGAAGCATTTGGGTGTTACCGGTGGGTGAGAGAAGTCAGCCTGTCCAAACAACCCATGTTCCTACCTCCGGCCCCACAGAGAGCAGGACTCCATGTGCGAGAGTTCCCCAGTTTGTGCCCCAGGAGGGCACGGGGGCTGATGCCTGCAGTGCCCGCGCTTCGTGTCATGCTGGCATCAGATCAGTGCACAGGCTGCTCCTGTGCTCTCCTCCCCCAGGGCCCATGGACACATCGCCCTTCAGCTACGGCGAGAGAGCTGGAAACATTTCCAGCAAAGCCATTTTCTGACTGAAAACTGTGTTTCAGCAAAATGATTTTCTTTTCTGCCAGCATTTGGTTTTGATTTTCCCACAGGCCATTTGGAATTTGTATTTGCCTTTTTTTTTTTTTTTTTTTCACTGAAATGTTTTGGAAATGTTTTGCAACGATTCCTGGGAGTTGTAGTCTAGTTATTCCCATCCCTGCCCTTCCCTCTGCTCTGAGCTCCCAGGACAGAAAACCCCTCTGTGACTCCCCGTGTGGGCTTATCAGGAGAGGAAACCATGCATTGGTTTGGAAGCTGTGATCCAGAAATGAAGATTAAAGCAGGAGGCATTTGTGACAAACCCAGTGGTAGCTGGTGTTACCAGTACGCACTGGTTTATACCGTGCTAGACATAGTCTTTAATTCTGGCGCTCTCTCATCCATTGCTTTGCTGGGATACTGGTGCCCAGCAAAAGGGGAGATTCGCTGACAAGAGCAGGCTGAGCTATTTTGAGCAGAGCCGATCCTGAGGCACATAAATCACCCAATAACTGCAAATTTTGTTTTGAACTTTAAATTCAGACAATGGAAAATAGGATTCCCAGATCACGTAAACATTCTCTTTCCATTGATGGAAAAATAAACACAAGCTGCTTAAATATCTGTAGCACATAATTTATTAATCGCATGAGGATGAAAAACACAAGCCCACTGTGATCTCGATAGAAGAATCTGGGGAGTGCACAAAAGGCTGGGAGAGGTCAAGACTGGAAAATGAAGCAGTTGTGGTTCCCAGTTAGGACATGGCACACACAAGTTTCAGTGTCTCCGACAGCACTGGATAGGACGGAGCGGGGATGCAAACCTCACCCGTGTCCTCAGCAAGATTTCCAAACTCCTGTTTTTGCACCAAAATGGCCAGCTGTAGCTGTTCTTTTTTGTTTGTTTGTTTGTTTGTTTTTGTATCATTTTGCTGAGCTAGCAGCTCTGTTCCAAAGCTGCCTGGAGGTAGCAGGGCAGGATCCCGAGGCAGCCACGGGTGCCCTTAATGGTTTACCCCCTCTTGGTCACTTGTATGACAGCAAACCCCTCTCCTCTAGGTCCTGCTGCCCTGGGGCTGCAGGCTATGAAGCATCATGACCGAAGAAGAAATTGCTTACACATTCCCTTTCATGCAACCCAACCATCCTTGAAATTCTGTCCATGTGAATTTGGGTGTCTTGGTCATCTCCTAAGCTTCTTACAACGGGGCTTGCTTTGAGGTGGTTCTTCACGTAGGAACAAAATAGCACATGTAGTGCATGTATAATGCCCCTATCCGTAGGCACCAAATGCCTGCCGACCAGCCATGGCACACGGGCTCTCTTCACCCCCTAGACCTACCTGCTAGGTGCAAGCTCTTCCTACAGTGCCTGCACAGAGCTGCTTGGAGCTGCAAGCACAGATCGTTGCGTAGAGGGATATTTGACCAGGCATAGGTGAAAGCTGGGTCCAAAACTGCAAATGGTATTTGGCAAGAGAACGCAGCACTATTTCCAGTTTGGAATCATTTTGATTTCTCCTGAAAACATATGCAACACCTCTGAAAGACTTGATGGCTCCAAAACTTTTAATTATCCCTCTCCTTCACCCTCCCATGGCTAGGAACCTCTCACGTGTCTTCTCTGCCTTTGACTGGTGTGCGCGGTGTAGCACTTGTGCGCTGTGAGGACTGCTCATGTCTTTCCCAATGAAAATCAGCACAGGCAGAACGATGCTTATAAAAGCAGAGCAAAAAGGTCTCAGAACAAAGGCGGTGTTTTTGGAGGTGCCCCAGGGCTCGGCCATGGGGCCGGGAGCACCACAGGAGCACGCTGCCCGTGGGTGGGGTGTCCCCAGGGGTGGGAATCTCATCTGGGCACTGAGCCGCCTGTTTGCTTCATGCCAGCTGTCAGGAGATTTTGTTTCTGCATCATGGAAAAGCAGGATGGAAAAGGTATTTTATCCCCAGAGCAGACTCCAAGAAGTGACTAAACCCTGGTCAGCTGAGCATGTGGTCACAAGTCGATGAATACACGTTGGAAGGAGCTTGAGAAAAAATGTTGTGTTCTTACAAACCAGACTTTTCTGTTTCCCATGGTATTGACTTCAATCAATTTCTGTTGTATTGGACCATGTGAAAAATATCACACAATCCCAGAGAAAACAAAAGCAGAATTAAACCCCAAGCACTGTGCTTTTGCTCTTCAGCAAAGTCTCTGCAGACCGAGCTTTCTTTTGGCTTCAGAGAGAAGCAATTTAGAAAATAGTTGGGAGGTGGTTTCAAGTGGCCATGAATCTCAAGAGTTTTGACAGTTTTGTTTTTTCTGTTATATTATAAGCCTTCTCTGTGGTTGTGCTTACGATCAAGATTTGAATTTCAAAGCTGTCCCCAGGCACCTCCTCGTTCTGACACTTCAGGTGAAGTGCCTTCAAATAAAACAGCTTCAACTTCTCTGCCAGGTGACTGCTCCAACTTTGCTCCCTCCTGCCACGGAGATGCCAGCTTTGTAGATGTGGCACTTCTACGGACCTTCAAAAGCCTCTTGCATCAAACGGGATCTGAGATGCAGTTTGGAGCTGCTAGCAAAGGAGCTGACAGTGCTCGGTGCCATGAGCAAACCAGGACAGGCTCTATCCATCCGCTATCCATCCATCTATCCATCGTTTGGATGCCAGCCCCCCCGTGCCCCAGGCAGCCAGCTCTGCCCATGGCACCACTGTCAGAGACCCCACATCCCTGCACAGGTACAGGAGGAGGGCACAGCATGCAGGGATGCCGTGGTTTCCCCAGGCTCAGGTGAACCATGGGCTCACAAGAACAGTGTGTCCCTGGCTGCCCGCTGATCCTTGGCTGCTCGGGAACACCTCTGAGGGACGTAGCACATCCTGGCCACACCGCAGCCACAGCCGTAACAGCAATGGCAGTGCCCAGCCCCCCTGTCACTGAATGGAACCGGGACAATATGCTCTGGTACTTAGGAAATGCAGTTTCAATCCTCCTTTATCAGAAGATAGAGGATGATATTTTTTTCTGGAACTAGAAGAGACCGTGGAGTCCTCTGGCTGTCTCAGATTTGCTCCTGCTGGGAGGGAGCGCTGACCTTTCCAGGCTGCCCAGCTCTGTGCTCTCTCACAGAGAGTTTCTGCTTTTCTTCAGACTCCAGCATCTTCCCCAGTCCTCCTTTGCCCTCCCACTATCAGGAGGAGTCACTTGCGCATGCTGTCCTCCTTCATCTTGTGAGCGATTTCAGATGCAGGATTTGGGAGAAAAAAAAATAGTTCTCTCTAGCTGGACATCTCTGTGACCTCAGCTTAGTTTAAATAAACAGTTGGTTTTTAAGGTCTTACCAACAGTGAAAACTTCTCTTTCTGTCTGCCAACGCAATTCTTATTCCCACTGGTTTTGCTTCCAAAAGATGACAGGCAGAAAAACCAAGCTCCTGCCTCCCCTCTTCCTAAGCTCCCGCAGCAGCGGAGTGGCTGGGCTCACCCTGCAACCCCTTCCAGCTCAAAAAGGGCAGCGGGCAAAGGCAGCCGGGAATGTTTTCAGGAGATTCTGGGTTTGGAAGCAATGTGGAGCTCCTCAGAGCAGTGGGAGCGATGTGTGCTCACGCGGGGCTCTGCCGGGGCTGCCGTGCCAGGCATGGTGTGTCCGTACCGAGGCTGTGATTTCCATCCGAGCCGGGGCAAAATTTTTCTTGATGGCTTTGTCATGCCCTCATTTTAGAAATGGGACAACGTGATTCAAAGAGAACAAACGACAGCCCCGGCTGTGCCAGCAGCAGCCGCGGGGTCAACAGGAGCCGAGCCCTCTGTTTCTGCCTCTGGAACACGCTCTTCTCCTCCCATTGCTCTTCTCTGCTGCAGTCTGGGGAAGGGACCTCCCGGCAGCCCTGTGATGAATTTCCATCTCTCTGTGTGCAAGAGGGGAGCAAAGGCTGGAGAAACAGGGCCAGGGAGGGGAGGAGAGCAGGAGGGGTGTCCTGGCCCAGGACAGGGGATCCCAGAGAAGTGCAAAAGGGCAGCAGGGGGCTAAATCCTGGCTGGTGCGTGCTGGGAGCTGTGTGAAAGGAAACTTCCCTCCTGTTTCAGGGAGCCAGGGCTGCTCAGTATGCATAAATAAGTAGTAGGATTTCATCAGAGAAATGCCTAAGTCCTTCTGTCAGTTTTTCCTATTAACTGGGCTGTGTAGCTGTGCCCCAGACTTTGATCCAGATCACTCAGGGACAAGTCGGGATGTCGGGAGCAGGACCCAGCCTCAGAGGAACAAGCTCTGCACTGGTATCGCTGCCGAGTCCGACAGCAAATAACCCAGCTGTGCACCCAGCCCAGGACCTTAGGCCGAAAGACTTTAAATGAAGGCTTAGAACAAAAGGTGGAGAACTTGCAAAAGGAATTAAAGCAGATCTAAAGCAGCTAGAGTCTTTGCAAAAGGAATTAAAATGTGATTAGAGCAAATTCTAATAAAGACCATAGGCTCAAAAAAAATAAAAAAAAAAAAAAAGAGTTAAAGGAACATCTGGAAGTTTCCATAGAGGCTGAAAGATGTCCCCTGGGCAGAGGTGAAACTTGTGCTGGGCAGAGAAGCACGGAGCACCCCAGCTGGTGGCACCATGAGGTGCCTGGGCAGGAGGGGAGTCGGCAGGCCAAGGGGAGCCGCAGCGAGAATGAAGGGGCTGAAAATCCACCTCCAAAAGAGAAACAAAGCAGGCAGAGATCAGTCCCTGGCTGAAACGGAGCCTGGAGGAGCTCCAGGCTGGGAATTTGTTGCACTTTTCTTTCTGCCAAGCCACAGAGGCCTCGAGGGCAAGGTCAGGCCATCTCCGCTCGAGCAGGCCCGGGCTGGAGAGCTGCACTGACTGGGACGCAGACGTGGGACTTGAAGGTTAGAAAGGGGGTGAACTCCTGAATTCCTGACTTTTCCAGGGGGTCTTTCCCAAGTGACGTGGACCAGGGGATGCTTGCTGGGTTGGGGTTTGTGATGGGGAGGCCAGCGAGGTTTGCAGCAGAGCCCGACCCTCCCTCTGCAGGCAGTGCCTGGAGCTGGCTGGGGCACTGCTGCCCGCACGTCCTGCTTCAGCTCCGTGTGGGACAGGCTGCAGAGAAAAGGGGTAGAGCTGGGGAAATGCAGGCATGTGCTCTGGTCTGAGAAAGCACTGAGAGCTTTGGGGTGAGGGCTGGCTGCGGGAGGCGGCAGGGACAGTGATGGTTTTTCTCAGGTACTGGGTGGGAAATGTCTCCTTGCAGCTGAGCTGGTGTCCAGGACGTGCAGACTTGGGCTGTAATGTAGTAATGTGGTGAAATGCCAGGGGGCACTAAGCCGTGGTTATTCTGGATGTCAAACGGTACTTTGATAGAGATATTAGCATATTTTTTTTCTGGTAATTAAATGCGAGTCTTGTATGAGGTCTGTCTTTCTGTACAGTGAAATTAAGAGATGCTATCTTACAACAAGGCACCGTCTCTGACTGGCAGCACCAGAGCTTTGCAGCAAGAAAAACTAGTAGGAGCCTGGCAATTAGAGCCTATAAATGGCATCTCACTCAAATGCCAGATAACAGGAAGAGAGTAAAGATGGATTAGCCAAGCACAGCAAGTGAACAAAGCCCTCTCCTCTCCCTTCCAGCCCCCTTGGCTCTCCCCATGATGCTCTCAGGCAGCACTGAAGTGTTTTTGGTCAAAATCTTGTCTAGCGCCTCGTGACACCCTCCCTCCTCTCATCGGGAAGCAGGCAAGTCAAATGGCCTGGATATCAAGCAGAGGAAGCCTAAAGCTGAGCTGGGCAGGGAATGACCTGTACAGGGCTTGTAGCCACTGCACCTTCTCCACCTCCGTCCCTGCTTTTGCTGTCTGGCATTCCCTGGATGTGGCACGCTGTCATCTGGGAGCATCCTGCAGCTCTGGAGACTTCTCTCCCAGGGGCTGGTGCTGTTGCTTAATCTTTAATGTCTGATAGTTCTCATTGCAAGAATTGCATTTAGTTGCTTATCGGTTTGTCAAAATTCCCCTTAATGGCTGTTTAAGTTAACTTGCAGAGATCTTATCTGCCATTCTTCCTTCATTCCCCTGTGAAACTTATTAAAACAACAAATAGCGGGATGGAAAATTCAACTTTGGAGTCAGCATGGCTGGTGTAAGAACTCAGCTCTGGCAGCAGGGATGCCATCAGGAGGCTTCCAGGATGAGGTAAACGTTTCGGCGTTTGCATTTCTGGGTTCCCTTCCACCCCTCGAGGGAGCACTTTTGTGCCCAGAGCAGGAGATGGGCATCTAGGCTGGCCGCTGTGCCACCGGTAGCCTCCTGTCACGCCAAGCCCCTAACTCTAGGCCAGAGTCCAAACAGCTTCTGGGCACCAAAGCCTCAGGCATCAGGTTAAAATAAATGATTTTTCTTAAATAACATTCCCAGGCCGGTGGCTTTCAAGCTGCATCATTACCACTTAAATTTTGAGCGAGTCAGGGCAGTGTGTGGGGTTTCTGTTGTGCTCATGTTCCGGGGTGCTCACAAACTCTTTCAAGCCCACGCTGGCACCAGCACCACAGGAGCTGTAGGCTCTGCGGCTCCTGCCTCCCACCGCCTCGCTGCCGCTCAGCCCTGCCGAGCACAGCTTCGTGCCTCCGTCCGCTCACCCAGCTGGGCTTCTGGTGGGTTATTGGAGGTGCGATGCCCTAATGAAAGAGACGTGGGTGGGAGACGGTCTGAGCTGTGGTCTACCTGCCGGAGACGGAACTGTTTCTTTCCTTGCAAGCCTCACAGCGCCAGGAAATACCCTTTGTGGCGGCGGATGCCATCGACAGAATCTCATTAGCACAGGATGAGGCTGAATTGTAGCAGCGCATTTCTGAATCCCTTTGAGTTTCTGGCTTTTGTGCCCAGCCACATTTGCAGTGCATTTGCTCCACGACAGCTTTCCAAACCATTTATCTTAACGTTGCAGGTGCCCAGAGGATCCCATAAGGGCTAGCAGGGGCATTTTCAGCGTTGCGATCCTGGGGAGGGGGAACGCTCTTCAGCCGTGCTTTAGGCAGTCGCTGTTCGAAAAGGGCATCTGCAAGGTTTCCATGGCAGCTGATTCCCACTGCTGGAGCCGCAAGCTGCGGCTGGGGATGCTCTAAAAGCACAAGAAGGAAAACCCGGGCACCCCCCTCATTTGCAGCCTCCGGAGCTGCCTGCAGCAGGGGAGCAGGAAGGACCAGCAACGCGGGCACTGTGGGGCCAGCATTTCCTTAGAAGAGGCTGGGGAAAGCCCTGTCTGCGTGGGGTGGAAAGGGGCCCCGAGCATCCCTCCCCTCCTGCGTCTCTGAGTTATTCCCCATCCATTGCACGGGCAGCATACGATCACGTGCGATTCGCACGGGAAGCAAAGCAGTCTGTCAGTGCCAGCAGCATCCAGCGAGAGCAGAGATTGCGATGAAAAAAAGGAAGCACTGAGCATGAAGCAGATTTACTGGGTTTGCTGGAGCCTTTTTATCCACTTGTTATTTATTAAACTGGGCCCTCCAGCAAATATTTTTCCACCTGCAGTGACTAGACTTCAGATTTCTTCCTCTGTGCAGCTCCGTAAGCCCTTGGTGGGTAGGGAGAGGCTCAGCGCAGGCAGGGGGAATTGGCACTTCACCGCATGCTGCCAGGCAGGAGGTGGGAAAAGCTCTCTCAGGGCCTTTTACAGGGAATGGGCCACGTTTTTAGGATCGAAGCAACCTTTTGGGCACCTGTCAGCGCACACGGTGCTGTCTGACCAAACAAGCAAGCCCAGTGGCTGGGGCGGGTTGTGTTTACAGGCCGGTGTGAGTAGCAGCGTGGGGATGAATTTAGCAGCATTGCATAAGCGTGGCATTTGCAGACACAGGCGAGTTCTCGCGCTGATGTCAAAGAGCAGAGCTCAGCTGGAGTCCGTGCAAATCCCCTCCTACCAAGGGTCGGCCTCCGGTGCCAAAACTCCGGAGTGTTTTGTTTTCAGGGCACCGGGAGAATTTTTCAGCCTTTTAAATTTTTATTTATTTATTTATTCTAATTTCAGCTGGAGAGCTGAAGTAACTACTGGCGTAAAGCAGCTCTCTTGGTGCTGAGGACTCTGCGGGGCAGGCTGTTTGTCAGCTGATGAAATAAATCCCAAAGTGTTTCAAGGGGGCAGGGTGTTTCTCGGTAGGAGACGGGCTCGCAGGCTGGGTTTATTGACCCTGCTCAGATATTTAGCTCGAGACCTTTCTGACACAGGATGAGCTCTAACACCAGCGCCGGTTTCCACAGGGGGAGCACAGCCCCACCGGGCAGATGACCCCCGCGGTGGGGAGAGGGCCTCCTGCCCAACCTGGCCTCTGCCAGGGCCTCCGCTCCTCCTCCTCAGGGCTGACACCTCGTCCTGAGCCCTGCAGCGGTGGTTCTGTCCGGCCTGCAGGGCTCCTCTTTGGGTGGTGGTGTCAGCAGCCTCGGAAAGCGGGAATGCAGCTCCCAAACTCTGAGGAGCCCGGCAGCACTTTTGAATATCGCTGTGAGACTCAGCCCCGTTGTAATGTGCCTGAGAAACGGTTGTTTCCCTGCTAAGTGGGTCTTAACAATAAGGCTGCCTGTGATCTGTGGGCTCTTGGCTGGCAGCAGCAGGGAGGGGGAAGCTGAGGACCAAAAGGATGGCAGCATCCAGGTACAGAACGCTTGCTGTAGGGGGGAATTTCCCAGTGAGCAGCCAAGGGGCGATGCAGCACCTCTGCAGCCTGGGCAGAGCGCAGGAGACAAGCAGGCAGCTCGGGAGCTCCTGTCCTGCCCCGCAGGATGCTGCTCTGCTCAGGACCACCCCAACCACACCTTCGCCTGGGTTTTCTGTAAGGAATGAACAGGTCTGATTGTGTATTTTATTGCTGCTGGGCTGAGTCCCCAGCTCACTGCTGCTTGCAGAGCGCCGTGGGCTGCCCCAGGCTCCATCCGCCTCCATATAAAACAGGCTGGCAGCAGGGAGGAGGGCACAGTTACCCCAAAACCCGAGCTGGAAGCTCCTCGGGGCAAGGAACATTTGCAATCCGGTGCCTGCTGAGCCCTTGGATCAGCACTCTGCTCCCCCTGCACTCCTTGCAATAAGTAGCACTAAAAACCCGTCCTGCCTCGCACCCTGAGGGCTGCCACCAGATCTCTGTTTTCCTCTCCTTCCCATCACCCACGAAAAGGGGGCCTAATCCCCGTTTTGGGGGGAGCAGGGTGCTGTGGCTGTCCTGCAGCAGGGGGACGTGCACCAGCCCCTCTCCAGCCGGCGCAGGCGCACCCCAGCCCGCGGCGTGCTGCTGGCAGGGCTCGGCGCTGCATCCCCTCGGCCAGCTTCTAAAAAGGAATTATTTATGTCTCGTGCATATTTCTGGGCTCGACTGCCAAAAATGGCAAGCAGCACTGGGGCGTGCTGATAGCACGGTCTGCAGAGGAGCAGCAGTGCCCGGTGCTGGGCACACGAGCACTGGGGCAGCCCGCGGGCAGCCCCGCTGAGCACGGAAAGGGGCTGGGGGCAGCCAGGGGGCCAAGCTGCTGGGGGATACTGCAGGATTCAGGGCAGATCCTCTGTTTCCCTGAAGTACTTTTTGAGGGAAAATATATATATATATATATATCTTTTTTTAGATCTCTGTAATGGGTAAAAATAGCTGATATGTTACAAGAGAGACGGAGCCGTGCCTGCCCAAAGAATTGGTGTCCTGGTTTGTGTCCTGCTCCTTCCGAGAGCAGTGCCTCTGACAGACGGCTGCTGAGGGGAGGAAGATTCGGCTCTTTAAAGGAGGGCTTCAAAACGTGGAAGTGATTAGTGGTGCCAGTCCCTTGAGAGGAGAGCAGAAGAGATTCTGGAGAGGAACTGGAGAATGTTTGCTTGAAGATGGTGGTTTGCTGAGTGTCTGCAAGCTCAGCGAGCACCCAGGAGGCTGCAGGGCAGCAAAACGGCAGCAGGGGCCATGCCCTCACCAGCCGGGAACAGCCCCAGGCTTTGGAGATGTTCACATCTCATCAGGGTTTTTGCTAGGGCAGGGCTGTGCCCCGGGAAAAGGGGTTTTACCATCAAAGCCACTTCACAAAGCTAAAAACTTGGGTTTTGTTCAGAAACCTCCCAGCAGAACCACAACATTTCAGTTATGCTCGAATTAAAATGCTTTGTGGGCCGTGTTAATTTTGTCTGAATCCCCCACAGGAACAGCCCAAATGAATGCATGGTCTTGTTTTGTTTAACTTTGTTAAATACAGATATTATATTTAGCTATAATTTCTCTATTATAGTTAATATTCCTATCAAGCGTACTGATCTTGTTAAAGCACAGCATTTCAGTGAGTCGCTTTTCCTTGAATTCCATTCCATAGCACATTTCAAGATTTGAGGCTTTTTTCTTGCAAGGCAGAAGGATTGTGTTGCAAAAACCTATAATAACTGGGATTTCCTGCAGATGGAAATTCTGGTTCCTGCCCACATGGCTCAGTAGAAAACTGGTGCAGCCATGCCCCGGGTGCTATTTC
The DNA here is from genome assembly GCF_040182565.1 of Anser cygnoides. Taxonomy (NCBI): domain Eukaryota; kingdom Metazoa; phylum Chordata; class Aves; order Anseriformes; family Anatidae; genus Anser; species Anser cygnoides. The sequence goes on from NC_089888.1 coordinate 9,017,742, forward strand.
TGCAGCAACAGCACTGCTGGAGCCACCCAGGGCAGCAGAGTGGGGCAAATAGGACCTGGTCCTGAATGTGTAGGGTTCATGCCCTACCACACCATTTCCTACAGTAAGAGCATTATCACCTGTGGCTCAGTGGGTTCACACAGAGCTGTGCATCCCATGTGGACACAGTAGTAGTTTATTTCCTGGAAATGCAGGCACGTGATTCAGTCCCACCCCCATACTAGGGACGTGCCTCTTGATAAAGCCATGCCATTGGATGCCCATGAAACCTAGATTAAAGGACTGTGGAAAAATGTATGGAAGAATCCTTCTCTGCCAAAAACCACAGGTTGCATTTGTGATCATGAGCTTTTCCTTTTTCCCATAAATTCAAGCAGTAAATACCCTCCCCTGAAATACCGCTGAGTGTCAGGGTGTCGTGCATGGTACAGCCCTGTAAGTGGGACAACTAATAAGCTCCTAATGTGGGAAAATTAAATTAGACAGCATTTGGATGGTGCTTCCTTTGGATAATATAATCCAACTGTGCAGCCTGTCAGCCCGCAGTCTATCCCCACTGTCACGAATGGAGAGATTCATCTGATATATTGGCATTTATCTCATAATAAAATGGATCAACATCCAGGGTTTCTGAGGGCTCATATGGCAGAGCTGAAAGCTGCTGTGGTGCGAGGGACGTTGACCCTGTGTCAGGAGCAACAGGCATGGCACTGATCCTGCACCTGGGCAGGGAGCGCCCTGCTGGGGATGCTTCTGCTTCTAAAATAAAAAAATACCATTAATTTCCTCAGCCCCAGAGTGTGGACAAAAGTGAAAGCTTCTAAAGTGCGTTGATAATAGTAATAAAGGAGAAGATCCCCGAAGCAAGGTGAGCGGGACGGCAGGCGGCCCAGCCACCACTAACAGCAGCTCAGGGGAGGGAGGAGAGGCCCGAGGTTCCTCAGCCCTTGGCCAGCAGCGTGCTTACTGCGTGCTGTCCGTGACTGAACTGATTTCCCTGCGGGAACACCACGATCCCACCTCGGGGGGGACCACGGTCCCCACGCCTGCTTTGCGAGGCTGCCGGAGGCAACCGGCAAGGGGCCGGAGGTTTCCCCTCTGCCTCCTGCCTGGTGGCAAGGGAGGCGTTTTAAACACACAGCGAAAGTGTTCTCAGAATAGTCCTCCATCTGAAGGCACAGCTTTGTTGAATTAATGCCGTGAGACATCAATTCAATTAATTTTTCGCGCTCCTCCTGTTCGCGTGCTGACGAAACGCGTCCGGGAGGCGGGAGGCTCGGTGTGCAGGTGCTGGCAGCATGGTGCTGCGGCGCGCTGGTTCCTCGGCTGCTTCAGCACAGCGAAACAAACCCACGTGGCATTGCTCTAGCAAAACTTATCTTGATTTCTGGTCTGTGGCGAACTTCAAAAATGTCTTTTTCTCATTTTTCTCAGGTTGCTGGCCAGCCTTGCTCCCCTGATGGCTGTCCGCAGGCCTAGTTCCAGGGGCCCATCACCGGAGACAGGCCTGTCTTAGACAATGGTGCTCAGTTTTAGTTATTCTCCTTGTCTGCCACGAATGACCAAATGTACTTGCAGTGCTCCGGGACTGTTAGAAGATCAAAATCTGAATATCGGTAGAACCGCTCCTGTCTGATGGCAGCCTGGGGAGATCAGAGGGGCACACCGCTTTGTCAGGGCCGAGCCTTCCACGCCCGAGATCTGAACGGGCGTTTTGGCCTCAGACAAGCCGCCTGTGTTCCCTGTGCTCATTACGTGCAACAGAGACAGGTTTTCATCTTGAGAAGCATAGGGAACATCCTATGAGCAGCCTCGTGTCATGGCAAAACTCTGGTCTGGTCTGCTCAGGGGAAGGCAAAGCAATCCTCCTTCGATTGCTGCCTGCACTCTGGGGAAAGCAGGGCTTCTCCTGGCAGAGGGCAACCTTGTCCCTCATGCTGGGGACATGGTGTGACACCGTCAGTTCAGTGCAGGGCTGGGCCTGGTGGCTCTGTGCTGCGGGAGGTGTGTAGAATCATAGAATCATAGATTCTGAGCATCCCCAGAGCAGCCCTGGGATGTTGGTGCCCTGAGGAAAGCACCAGATCTATAATCCGTAAATACGTACAGGCACACCTGTGCTCTTGCACACGTGGACATGTAGGCACCCAGGCTTTTGTGCACATCACCTTATATATATGGGCCTACATATGTGCCCCCATCCTTCACCTGGCAGCTCTTTGGTTAGCTGTGCAAGGGGATTTCTGTGTTTATTTAAGCCCTGTTTTGATGGTAGTGATTTATCTGGTGATCAATTTTAGCTTGCAGTCTGTTACTTTGTATTGTGAATTTCTGCCACTTTCATTTATTGGGATGATGCCTCCTGTTAGCGTGTTACTGCAGCACATCTTTCATTGTCAGAACCCAGTCCTGTAGCTGTTACCTTTAGCACAAAATTCTGCAGATTTATCTCTCCTTGCTAGAGTGACTGAAAACAGCCCCCTCTTGTTAAGTGACAGGGGAGTGGTAGAATTTATTTGGACCTGGGATGTGTTTGTTTGGTTCTGTGGAACACAAATTTAACCATTACTTGAACCGTTCAATCTGGAGCCTCTCCATCTGCGACTCCTGCTCTGTTCCTGGAGCTGTGCGCAGTTACGTGGCCCAGGCTTCAGTGGAGCGTGCTGGAATTCTTTCTTTCTCCCATAAGCTGTCCAGATCTGCTTTGCTTGAAAAAATTAGATGAGATTATACAGATATTTGCTGCTCCCTGATGAGGAGGGAGATGCAGAATGGGTTTGATGCGATCCCAGTCCTGCCACCATGTCAGGAGCAAGTACCATGTGCTCAGGATGCAGTCCTTCATTCTTCGATGGGGACTTCTGCTCCGAATCAAGGCTGAGCAGCCCCAGAGAAAAGCAGTGGGATCCTGCGTGGCAGTGTAAGGGAAGGCATGGCCAGAAGCCATCGCGTGTCCCCAGTGTGAGCTGGGCATGACCTGCTGGAGCACAGCGCTCACCAGCCTTTTGCTGGGACACCAGGAGAACAGGAGTGGCTGAGCTGGGGTCCAGCTGTTTTCCAGGCTGTTCCCACACCAGCTGCTGCACACGGATAGTACCAAACCAGCTTCATGGCTAGTAGGCAAGAAACAATACTGGTTTTTGTGGTTTTGTGGGCTGAAAGCTGAGGTCTATCTTTGTGTAAGACATTTCCTCAGTCACTCCTTGCTTCCTGAGACCAGCGTGGTTAGATATATCTGTACGTGCCTCCTGCCTCTGTGGTGCCTAGGTGTCCATAGGCACCTGGGTAAAACACCCCAAGGGCTTTAGCATCCTTCTAGGTGATTCCCAGACTTGGCCATGTCCTGGAGTTCTCCATTTCATATGCACTTGTCTTGGCTTGGCCGATCCCTGCTCATTCCCCACCAAACCGGTAAAGGCTGATGTGGGGAAGTCTGAGCACCACCGTGCCTTTGGTGCTGCTCATGGCCCAGTGGGAATGGGCTGTGGATCTTCCTCCGACGGCATCGCAAACCCCCGGAGCTCCCGGGGGCCTGAGCCCTCCAAACACGTGGGCTCCGAAACACAGCAAGAAAGCAGCAGATGTAAATAGGAAAGACAGAAATCCCATCAAAACATAACCATGACAGACAAGCCAGGAGCAGCAACGAGGCTTTATTTACATGCTAATCAAATCAATCCTGCTTCGTCAGCCACGTTATCTGCATTGAAAGGGGCTATAAATACAGAGGAGAAGAAAGAAGCCACGGAGAGGAACACATCTAATTCTGGTAGGTTATTGCCATTAATAGAAGGATATGCACTCTGTACAAGACCTGATTAAGAGTTTTTGCCCCTGCGATACCTAAACAGCTATGCCTCCAAACGTCAGTCCAGACATCTGCAAAGCGTCTCTTGGTATTTCCTTTCCCCAGCTTTTTGATGTAGCACTCTTGTGACAACCTGTGTCATCCTGTGTCAGATACAACAGCTTGCTTTGTGTTACTGCTTCTTGTTGTGGGAGTTTATCGCTTGGTATACCATGGCGTGACTCTGTGCAGCAGTCCGAGTGAATGGGAGCACTGGGCTTTGTTGGAAAAAAAATGGACAGGAGCTTTTTTCAGTGGACGATGTTTGGGTAAAATTTTACCTTCTTTAACATTTTTTGTATTTGAAAAGGCTTATTTCCCATCAGGATAGTTCCTGGCATAACATATCCTCCCTTCTCTTGTATTGTATCTGCTCCTATCACATTGGCAGACGAAGTAAAAAGGATGTAATGCCAGCCTTTGAAATGGGAATTTTGTCTTGACTTCAATGGGATTAAGATCGTCTTTGATCTTGAGGAAAGCCAAGCTAAAAGGCAGCAGTGGATGCTGGTGAATAACAGGGCAATTTTAAGGTATTTTACAAACCTTCATTTAGATTCCATATTAGTCTGAGTAACAGGAGAAAGGGAGAAAATTGCTGCTTTCTTTGAGAACATATATTGTGATTCATTGTGTAGATGTCCTTTAGGGACAGAACAGTATGTGGTTGCTTAAGATAAAAACTTAAAACATGCACGGATATCCCTGGCAGATAACTCCAGAATGTATTTCAGCTCTCTTCTCTCTGCATATTGGCAGCAAGAAGGTGGGCACTTTGCAGCTAAGGAACAACCTGTCAAACTGCAGCAAGCCAAACACATCATAGTGACTGTATAAACAGACTGAGGACTTCAGTGCATGTTGTCCGGTGGCTTGGTTGTGCTCTTGTTAAAGCTTCCCCTGCCAAAACTGGGAGTATATGGAGGTCTCAGCTTTGTTTAAAAGAAGAAAAGAAGGTCTCAGGTCTTCATGAATGATGAAAAAGGCCTAAAGATATAAAATCTAAAGGTTAAAAAAACAGGCAGCGAATAAAAAGCGTGAAACAGCCGTATTCATGCCAATCTCGTGAGCTGAATGTTTAACATGAGCAGCATCTCCCTCCACCCCTGGTTCACCTGGGTTTGGCGTGCTGCAGGCACTCACAAGTGCCCATCCTCATCCTCCTGAGAACGAAGGCCACCTCTGTCCCTGAGGCACAGACCGGCCGTTGTTTTCCTTGCAGCTCTTCTTCAAAAGCCCCTCCTCCCCCAGCTGATCTGCAGACACTTTTTGTCTGCTTGCTCTAAATAAAAATAGGTCAGTTGTAAGTAATTTATTATGCAATGATTTTACTCTATTTTGCCAGACAAAAAATCATATGGTTGTAGCAAACTGTAGTTTTGGACAAGTAATGGTTCCCCTCCAGCTGTTACAGCTCTTCAGATAAGTTGCTCTTGAACACTTCTCAGAGATCTCAAATATTGTTCTTTCTGCAATGAATGAGCAAGTCAGTGAAGTGGCTCTTTTTCCGTAGAAGAACTGAAAAGACAGAGAATGACAAAAATATTAAGTGGTAATGGAGATTTACATCCTCAAACTGTCTTTCAATTAAAAACCAACCAAACCTGCACCTTCCATTTGGGTTGGGTGAACATTAGAATTACCTTGAAAATTAAGTTTTAAGAACTGTAGGTTTGAGATACGTACACCTTAAATACCAGATTTCTGAGCACTTAGGGCTGCAGCTGGACAGTAAATTCGGTGGTGCTGGTGGCCTGCATTTCAGCCCACCGTCCTCACCTTTCCCAGCCCCTCTGGCCGAGGACATAGGTCCTGTGGTGCCAGTCTGTGCCGTGGTGTTGCTGGTTCAGGGATCGGAGAGGACGGGAGGCAAAGCCTCCTCCTCCTCCACATGTGTACAAACGCCACATCGCCCCTGGCTCCGTGCTCACTTTCTCCAGGACCCAGTGCCCAGAGCGAGAGGAAAGGGCGAAGGATTGCGGCCACCCAGACGGCGAGAAGTCCGACTGAGTCACATTTGTGAGCGCGTGGGAAACCTCAGCAGAGCTCTTCTCCATTTTTTTCATATGTGCAGAATGTAAGTGCAAACAAAAGGGATTGTTTTCAAATTTTCTTCTAGCTATTTTCCCGTTAGCCTCTAGGTTTCAATCACTGGTCAATGCAATTTGGAAAATCCCATGGGCTTCATCTGCAATGTGCCTGGAAGAATCTGTGTGCAAGTGCCTGCTCTTTTCTCTCTCTGTCAGTGTGACATGGTAGGACAGGTTAGGAGACATTTCTGCTTTCTTGTATGAATGTGAATCCCTGTCACTGCCAGGCTCCATTCTCCGCTCTGAGTACAAGTCGTGCACTCTGTGAATACGATCGGTTTCCTTACTGGACTGATTAATGAACACGGGCAGATGAGACAGCCTCAAATCCAGCCCCGGGAACCAAAATGTGTCTGTCTTTTCTCTCCTCATCTTTTGCTTCACTTGTATGAACCACCTCCGCACCCAGAAACATATTTGCAAAATCTATTTTCAGCCTCACAAGGCAACATGATACATATCAGTTAACATTTGTCAACCGAAAAGGCGCTGATTGGATAAAAATTACAGACCAATCCCTGCTGGAAGTAAACTGTGACAGCTTTGTAGCCATTCATTTATGCCATCTCCAGATCTGACACTATTTTTAACCACTAAATATTAAGATGCTCCTTAAAGCATAGATTATGCTAATGTTCAAATGCAATTACCCTGCCTGCACAGGCAAGGGCTATTTTGTTCTGCAATTGCAGTAATTAAATGCACATAAATTAGGTACATTTTTGTGAAACAGGTGTATTTGAAATGAAAGTTTTTCACCTCCTTATTAGTAAAAGCTCAGATGGCTTATTAGGGCTGGACAATTAACGTGAGAGAAATTCATTTTTACCATGGGCTTTAGGGGGAAAAAGTGGTTGGTTTGGGTTCTGCAAATTTCTTTTGTCTTGCAGTGCTGCAGATGAACATTTTTAATTGAGACACTCGGCGGGGATCCCCTAACGCTGCTCACCTGTCACCCCGTGGCCATTAGGTATGTGGGAAGATCTCTTTCCACCTTGCCCCACAAAGCTCATGGGAATGTCAGGGGACGGACCTCCTGGTGGGGCTGAAGGACACCCTGGGTGATGAAGGGGAGCAGGAGAGCAGCAGCACTCCTGGTGTGCCAGGGGCTCTCTCAGCTGGTTAAGAGCAGCGGGTGCAATTGTGCAGGTCTGCCATCACACATGGCAGCTGGGGAGAGCTGGTGTTTGCAGAGGATGCATCCTATTTTCCATGGAAAGCGAGTTTTCTGTTCCCTCAGACAATATACATTCAAGCAGCAGATTGTCAGGCGCTCATTAAGCATTTATGTCTTGTTGACATTGTTTAGCAAAGATCCCTGGCAAAAGAGGTCGTAGTCTTTGTTGGTCCAGCGGTGAATTCTTTACTCTGCCTTAAGCATTTTGCTGCGTGTACCTCTCTCTGGAGGACTTGGGTGCCTTCTGGTTAGCTGGTGGCTTGCTGGAAAACAGAATTGCTTTTTTCATACATAGGCAATAATGCTTCAGGGTATAAATTATAGTCAATAAAAACATGGCTGTAAAATATGCATCATGCTCCTCCAGAGTCAGAGGAGTGCTGTTGTATGCTTTAATGTTATGGACAAGATTGCTAAAATTACAGCTGGCTTTTTATCTCCTGCTCTTATCCTGTAACATACCCTCTTGTAATATCATCTGGTTTTAATGCAACGTTTTATGGCCAGTTGTTGTAGACAGTCCTACAAAGCTGAAATCCCTGGAGCACTAAAAATCAGCTTTGTTTTTTTTATTGTTTTGCATGTTATTTCCTCCTTATTCTTAATGTAACAAATGGAGTCCTGGGGACAATATGGCAAATAAGTTGAATGTCATTGAACGGGTCATGCAGTGCAAGCTGATGGTCCATCTGCCTGCAACAGAGGCTGGCCAGCTGTTTGGGGACACAGGCTGCCCATCTCTAGCAGACAGATGTATCAGGCACGATTTGGGTTTAATGGGAGGGTAATGGAGCAGGAGAAATTAAGGCCGTGGTGTCACAGAGCCTTTGCTTTGATGTGCTTGGTGTCTTCTGGTTTGCTCTGGGGGTCGGGTCTGTCCCGTCCAACGCTGTGGCTGCGAAGTTGGAGGGCGTCCATGTCCCCCTCGGCAGCACTGCTGCTTTGTGTGTCTGCAGCTCGCGGATCCCTTTGTGGCTGCTGGCAGCAATGGAAATATCCCGTGTGCCCTGGTGGTTGGCTCACCTCCATGAACACATAGAGGTTTCCTGGTGCTCCTTGGTTGTATTATGAACTTTTGCCTTGCTCAAAGTCAAGTAAGTAAATCTAGGAGGAGATACTGTGCAAGGAATGGGGAAAGTCAGGGAAGATGTCATCTGAGATGTTGGACTAAGGAATTAGATCACAATTTAGGTAATTTTACACAAAAGCTTCTTTGCCCTGTGCATCAATTCCTTCATCTGTAAAACTCAGACACTGGCTCTGTATTACTGCCTAACCCCAAAGTTCCAGTCTGTGTTTCCTTAAGGCAAGGCAGGCTAATGATACACGTAGTTTTTTTGGAGGGGCTCTTGACACAGGCAGGAATAACAATTAGAGTGCTCTAAAGAAGAGAAAGTTCTCCAGGAACAGAAAAGTGAGATTCACCTCCAAGAGATTCTGGGCCGTTAATCAGGTTCTTTCTGGCACTCTCTGGATCATTATGATAATAATATAGTAATAATAGTAATAAACTGTGACCATCCGCAGGGGAACATTAACCATTTGTCCAGTGCCTGTATTAGTTCATCTATGAATTCATCATTGTAGCAAGAAAAGTTTAAAACATTCTCAGGTCACGTTGAGATCATCATTTACTGCTGTCTGTTCTTTAAGACAGGAGATTTTTGCCCAAAGTGATTTTCTGTGTGTGTTTTCCCATGAATTTTCAAAGTTGTTAGTGCCCAAGGGACAGGGCAGCGATGTGGAAAATGGCCAGCTCCCGTGTGATTTGTTCTCATGATGAGGCTACGTGCCTCCTGGTCCATTAAGGGTAAAACGAAATTCAATTAAGCCCAGTTTCAAAAAACTCCAAGGCTCCTAACGCATATGCAAATGCCTAACAGCCCATATCTATTAGCCCAACTGGAATTACTAATCTGAGTATTTTAATGTTTCTTGGCCTACCTGTTCGATTTTGGCTGCCTGCAGAGGGTGGTGAGGCAGGACCAGAGCACCTTAATTCTGGCCGAGACAGGCACTCATGTAGCATTTTCTTTCTATGGAAAACTTCATAAGCCTCAGAAAGGCTAAAGCGTACCAGGAAAGATCTGGCTATCTGACCTCCAGTTATTTCAGCTGCTGTCTCTGAGGACTAACCCCTGTATTTTGCTGTGACTGTGCTGAAGCTGCAGTGAAAAGCTGGAGCCTGGCTGAAGTCAGGAGTCATTTGCAAAGAGGCCGTGCCGCTGAGACAGGGCATCCCGAAAGCCCCTTGGGCGCTGTGATTTCCATCTCCTCTCCCTCTCCCCAGCCTTTTTTCTTCTGCGAGGAAGGAACGAGGTCAGAAGGACCCTGGATGTTTTCATTTTTCAGCATGTCAGGAGGTCATTGCCCTTTCCATGCAAAGAAGGTTATGGGAGTTGCTGGCACAAAGTTACTCTGTGAAGCTTTTGACTAGAAATAGAAAATTCACACAGACCTGTTCTGACCCTGGTCTTTGCACACTCACAAAACTGCCCAGGTTTCCATTTCTAGCCCACGAGATGATGGTAGGACTTTTCCTTTCTTTGTAAAAAGGCCTCTAACTCAGAGTTTTTCTAGAAACGGTGCTAAATAAAGTCACTCGTTGGAGGTCAGAAAGTTTGTTTGCGTTTGGTTGGAGGATAGATCCAGGAATTGCGTGTGTCTTCTGAGCAGGCATTTCTGAACCCAAGTGAGGGAACATCCTTGGCATTAATTGATATTTTCCCTTTGAGTCTCCCGTCACAGTCTTATTTTCAGTGTCACTGATTAAAAAATAGCTAATGGCTCAGAGAAGGCATTCTGGCAGCTGGGAAGACTTTGGAGAGAAGTCTTAGGGATTAAAGTCCCCGTCCTGTTCTTTGTGTGACCTCGCAGTCGCTGATGGTCCTGGGCCGCCGTGGCTGCACCCCTTGGTGGCCGTGGGCAGGTGGGTGCAGCTCTCTCCAGTGCCGCCCCAAGATCCTGAATCTTCCAAAGCAGAAGGAAAGAAAAAAGGAGAAAAAAGGCTTTCTTTAATGCAAATCGAAAAAGGAAACTTCTAGTACATAATTGCAGCTCTATTTGTATTGTTTGCTTTAAGCGTTTAAAGCTTGCTAAACTCCCAGGAGAGGGATGTGATCAGTGACTTTGCCATCTTGTAATATTTTGGCTGTCCCCAGAGCCACAAAAGAAATGGACTGTGAGCTAACAATGAGATCCCACCAAGTTTCCGATGGATTCAATGCCCCCTCCTGCTGCCACAGCAGAGAGCACGCAGCGCAGCTTTGGGGACAACAAACAGCATTTTGACCGCAGCCCCGGCCACTGGTTTCTTCTGCTGATGTCCTGGGTCTGAGTGCAAAAGCTTTCCTGCCCTGCAACTCCCAGGACTCTTAACCATGTTTGGTGTAGATGTGCTCTAATTGCATATTTCTGTGGCAGCCTGTATATATGGTTTGTGGCATCTCATGAACAAAACCGATTGTAGATAGTCACGAAAGAGACAGGGAAGAAATTTATCTTATCACCCCTCAGGGCATGCTTTGTGTGAGAAAATACATGGGGCAAGGGAGAAGGAAAATGTACTGCTTTCATTTTTAGAAAGGGCAGGTTGGAGAGGCCATATAGTTCCCTGGCTCACAAGCATTGAACGGATGACAAGTGCCCGCCTCGGGGAACCAGGGGTTTCAGTGCTAGGAGGCCCAAAAAAGAAGCTGTGCTCTACCAAGATGTAATTGGGCAGAAATGGCAAAGAGCTTCCAGCTGCGCTGGTGGTGGTTCCTACCATCCTCAGTTCCCAGCGTGGAGAACCTCCCGTAGCGCAGAGGCGAGGTGGCGAGCGGGGCCAGCTGGGAAGCGGCAGGGCTCCCAGCGCCCCTGGTTGGCCATGCCCGTTGGGGAAGGTGGAGCTCGAGGTTTCCCAGGGTGCCTGTGTTTGCTCAAGGAGTCTTAGAAGCAGCTGAGAAGCGGGAGCAGCAGTGACAGCTAAAGACGCAGACACAACCAGCCTCACGTGTGTGTGTCTGCAGGTCTGATGGGTAGAATTCAAAGACACTAAAAGACTGTCGATGCCAAAGGCAGACCATTTTCTCCTCCTGAATGTGCTGCAGCGAGTCTGAGGGTGTCTTCAGGGAAATGATTCACCCCTGCTTGCAAACACTTTATCATCTCAAATGCCAGCCCTGGAAATGCCACTGCTGGCCTCCAAGCACCAAGGAGACAAAGCGTGACTTCATGTCTCTAAGCGGTCTCTTTGCGGCACATCATGGGGTAGCAGGGTAGGGACTCGCTGCAGACTCAGGCAGGTTTCCTCCTCTCCATCCTCTGTAGGAAAAGGAAGCAAAATCCCCCACCAGCCCCAGGCTGAACCCTCCTGGGCACGTCCAGCTGCAAGTCCCTCTGCTCCAGGGACCCCCAGTGGCAGCCCTTTCCTCGGGACCTTTGCCGGAGGAAGGGTGTTTGGATACCTTGATTAATAATCAACCGAAGCTCTTTGCACCTGTTTCCATGGGGACCGCAGCGTGGCTTAGGCTTATCTCCGAAGTAGTTAGTGCAGATAATAAAAGCAAGGAAGATACCGCAGAGCAGACTTCCAGTGAATCCAAACCTTGCCTCCGTGGGTGGGAGCACCGTGCCAGGGCTGTTTCCCTCCCTGCTGCTGGCACCTATGCGAAGGGTGAGGCTGGGGCTGGAGGCTATAGCTCTGAGCCTGTACGTCCAAAGCCACAGCGGGGCCAGCACAGGAACAAACAAGGGAAGAGTGATCAATGAAAGGATGCAATGAACAGACAGAAGTGGCGAAAGGTCACAGGGGAGAGAAGTTTTTCAGCTGCTGCTGCTGGGCTGTGGTTGCTCTCACCCCAAATCTGGACCAAGAGACTCCAGGCTCTGTCGTAACTCTCTGGATGCTTCTGCGATGCATTAGCCGAGGTGTTTAGGGTTGCAGTGTTAGCCAGCTCATGATGAAAAAATAGGAGAACAGACAGATAGTCAGGAAATCTCACCTAAAACCTCTGTTAAGCCCCTATATCCTACTTAATGCCTTAAATTGTGTTCCGAGATGAAGATGTCTGGCACGGCTGAAAACCCATTAAATGAGCAGAAGTATCCTTCCACAGAGGTGAGAAGGGATGAGCACAATTACCAGTGGTCACTGCAGATGCTCTTGGTTTTAATGCTAGATCTGTGTGTCCCAGCTGTGCTTTTGTATACAGAATGGGAAACCCAGGCCTCACCTCTGTCTGTCTATCATCTATACATCAGCTTCCATTCATTTCGAGGAACAGTTCAGGGTTTAGCATCTGGCTTGTGACTGATTTATGATCTTATAGTACCTCTTTTAGTCTGAACAGCAGGGAGCTGAAATAGTCAAGATTTAGTCCCCTTGTTTCATTGCCTGCTTGAAGAGGTGAGCTAGTGCTACAGAACAAATTTCATTTCCTTGCCCTGCCCCAGGATCTTTTGAATATCCAGTAGATGTCACATCTGAACAGTGTTGTGCATGCACCCAGGGAACTACCTCCAGGCATTCTGAAGTGAGACAAATAAATCAAAAATCAAAAATTCTTGCTTTTCAAGCTTCTAACTGGCAATCTGCATGATGAACACGTGGAGAGTGCATTAAGCAGCAGGTGTGAGAGACATCCTATGCTTTGCAAAAGAGCATCGCTGCAGCAGAGAGAGGCAGGCAGACTGAAAGGATGCCAGAATGTTCCTCTCCCTCTTTTGATGAATTTAATTTCTCAGCACCCGGTGCAAATGCTGTTGGAGCTCCGCAAGCCTCCCAAACCACGTGTGCTCTGGGTGTAGCAGGGGGAGCGTTTCATGCTGACTGGTCAGACAGGGAGGACTTTTTGGCGGACTTTGCTCAGGCACCATGTTCATTTTCCATTCCTGCCCAGCAGAGCCACTTCGTTAGGCCCACTCTTCACAAGTCACAACCACTTGCCCTCGCTGGTCGTGTTGCCTTTGTGGTGTGAGCAGATACCCCCGCAGATTCTTCTCAGGGAGGCAGGCAGCACAGCACTGCCATGGGTGCCAACCAGCCTGACTGCGGCCTGTCACCCGGAGCGTGTTCCGTGAGGCCCTTCACTAAAAAACAAAATGCCCACAAATAGCTTGAGGGCCGCTTGACAGCTCTGCAAAGCCCCATCTGGCATTTCCTCAGGGTGGAGGCACTGCAGGACTTCCCTGCACTTCTCCAGAAGTTCTCCTCCTCCTCCTCCAGCCTCTCCTTCCAAGCCTGCAGGCTGTTTTCCTGCAGCAGCGCTGGAGCTTAGCTCAGCTCACAGCTCCCAGTTTCTAATCCTGTTATCCAGGACCCTGTTGTTTTGTGAACAGTGGTCATGTGTGAAAAGCAGGCAAAGCTTAGCAGGTGAAAAAATGTCATGGAAAGGAGTTTGCTTTGTAGAGTCATGTATTTTCCACTCTCTGCACCATGTTATTTCCACATCTCTTTTGCAAGGTGCATGAAATATTTAGATGCTATATGCAACATATATTGTACCGGAGATCTTTGGATAAGACCCAAACCTTCTAAGGAGGTAAATCTCATCGTCTCACCTTCTGTCTCGAGGGTGAATTGATCATGCAGCAGCTAACAAGATAATAAGAAGCATCCTATTTCAGGCAGTGGGGCTCTTATCGTCCTTTTCAAGATCAAGTAATTCCTCAAGGTCTGAGTAGCATCACACGTTGTATTCATGCCCCCGGCTTCATAGGAGCGCCCACATAAATGGAATAAACAAGAGAGAAAACAAAACAGGCTTGTTTTGAGGATGCTGCAAGGATTACACGTTGTACAGCCCCGAGCACAACTGGAGCACATATTGGATTGAGGGGCTGGGAGAGTTATGGAAACAGACAACACGACAGCAATAAATTCCTTCATACAAGCCCCAAGCTTACACCTCTACAAGCTACTCCTGCTTTCTCCAGTGTGTGAGGGGAGACCCAAAGCTGGAAGAAACAATGTGTTTCCTTTGAAAAGGGATGCTAAGCATGAAGAGCAGCTGGCTTTGGCAGTCAAGATAATAATAAGTTTGAGTGCTAGATTATTTACAGCATTTGGCTCTGAAACAGGGATGAATACAATGAGAGTACTTAGGGTAGGCTCTGCTGAAGCACTGAAACTGGCTGCTGCTTGTTAGGAGAGGAGCATACAATGTGCAACAAGTAAACAAGGAAAATCACTACACTGCATGGGATAAAATGTTCTCATCCTACTCTAGGGATGAAAGCAGAATAAGTGTATTTTTCTGTTTAGGATTAATGGCATTATTTAGGCTAATTATTCTGGATATTTCCCTCTTCTTTTTTTAGCTTTCTCAAAGAAAGGAAAGGAATCTTTATCTGTGTGAAATGTTTTCATTTGAATCTTGGCTTTTTCAGATATTCATTTTCTACTCCCACACCTCCATAGTTCATGTTTCATTAAATGAACTAACAAAGCCAGCATGGCTCGTTATCTAACAACGGTTTAAGGTCTGACTCTGACCTCACTGTTGCACCCATTCTGCTCTACCCTTTTCCTGTTAACTGCAGCACAGTCAGTCCTGCTTGGTTTCATGGAAATGATAAGAGAATCGCTTCAGACCTTATCCCAAGCTGATATCAAGTTGCCTTCAGCGACCCTGAATGGCCAAGCCCTTAGCCAGTTCCAGCATCCAAATGTTGCTTTTAGAAAGCTGTCCAATGGATCACTATCTTGCTCTTGCAAACTTGCCCAAAGCAATCTTCAAATTTGGAATAGCATTTTTCCCATAAGACTCCCAGCATGCCTCTTTTTCAAACATGGCTCTGAAAAGCTTTGAGAACATCTACTAACTGTGGTGATTCAACTCAGATCAGCCAGATCTACAGGAAAAAGACATCTAAAATATGTCATCCCCCACCCCTCCTTAGTGAACTTTTGCCAAACGTCAGCAAGTTTTTGATTTAGTTAGGAGGGACCAAGCTATTGTTTGGTTTATTGCTTGATCCACAGACAAGGGATATGGGACAGTGCCAAAGGCCCTAGGATTCAAGATGTGAAAGCTGTTTTTTTCCTGTGTCCAAATTACCATGTAACTCTATCCTACAGGAGGATAAAGTTCTCTTTTCTGTCAAACTGGGATTTTGCTAGTCCTTTTTTTCTGCAGTGTTTTGGGGTCAGAAATGAAAAGTGCTGAATAAGTCATTGGTTGTTGTCTAACTAGGAGCACGGTGCCAGCCTGTGCTTCCAACTTTGATAAGTAAGTTTGGGGGCAAGGACTGAGGATCCCAAAGTGCTAAATCTGTCGGTGTTGCTAGTCCAGCACATGCAGCCTCTAGGGGATCCCATCAGGCTCTCAGGCAGGATGACCATTGAAATGTATAGATATGAAAAAATAAAGGCTTGAAAAATATGTGTATAATAAGTTACTCTGGACCTGTGAATATATTCACAATGCAAGTCATGCTCTCCGAGAAAGGAGGAGGCAGAAACATCGCCGTTCAGTCAGCTTCCTTGGCAGGAGTCTCATGGGAGAAATCACCATACCACGAAGGTCCCATAGCACGCCAAACCCCGACAAGCCCGAGCAGCATTTTATCTGCAGTCTCACGGATGTCTGCTCCTAAGACAAGTCACAAATGTGAAGATTTTCCTCGAGCTGTTTAGCTGAGGGGAGAGAATTGCCTGGGCAGCTCTCACTCGCAGGGCTAACTGGAGTGGAAAAGGGCCTGGGGAAGGATGGGACCCTCTTCAGTTCCTTCCAAGGCTGTCTCAGACCCCAGAATGATGCCCTAAGGAAGCAATTAGCTCCGGATGTGTTTTATGTTTGTAGGACCTTTTTCTGTTAGTGTGTTTCCAGCTGTATAACTCAACCCTTTGCTCTGAGTTTATCCTGCAAAATGTCTGAAGTAAAAATTCCAATGGATCTGCCAGACACAAAATGCCCTGCTCTCTTCAAAGCAGTAAATGTAGGTAAAACTGAGTTGCAACCCATTGAGGTGCTTCCAAAAGAAGTCAGACCTCAGGATCCCACAAGGCGAGATGCATCTCATCATAAAAGTTGGGAGGGACAGTTAATATAAAGGGTCAGGCTTTGGTGGGAGCAAAAGGGGTAAATAACTATTGCTAAACAGTGAGATTTGGGACCCCCTGGCAAGGAGCTGGCAGTGAGGCAGCAATCTGACCAAGCACAACAGAAATGAGCACACTAAGCTGGAGGTTGTTCCTTCGAGTCTGAGTTCCAAATAGATCTGCTGTAAATATTTGGTATTTTGGGGTCAGGTCTCCTCACCATGGTCTATCAGATGGGGTTATATGGAGACTGCTGATAAGTTTTTGTCTCTCCCTCAATATTTTTAGTGAACTCAAGTTGAATGATACTCTTCTGCAGAGAAGAGCCTGTTTCCTACTCCTTGAACTCAACACCTGGTGCGTCCAGTTTAACATGGGGGTGATGGACAGGTTCTTTTCAGAAGGCTGATGGCATGTGGGAGAGGCCAAGGAGGTACAAAAATTTCACTTGTACTTAAGGAACTCAGTGTGGGTGGTTTGTCCTGTAGTTCTCCAGCAGCTGAGACTTTCCGTGCAGAAACTGCATGTCTGGGGGAAACCATAATCCTACCATTCAAAACTTTGCTTGTTTTCATAAAGTTCTTCTATTTTATTTTAAGGCATTCTTTGTCATGTGTTCCATAGCTTCAGGTTAGCACCTCTTACCAGTTACAGTAATTATATTGTCTAATTTATCATCAAATAAACAGCGTTGTAATACTGATGTATCATTACCACGTCCATGCAGTACTCTGAACACCAATTTTTTTAGCATACAACAGGATAGGTGCTTTTTTAACATGTCATGGCTGCTTCAGTGTTGTCCAAGGTTTCATTAGACCTCTTTGAAACTGCTGGAACAAAAAGAAAAATTCCTCCCTGCCTCTTCTCTACATCTGTCCCCCATGAAGCCAGGGATACGCGAGCACAGGTCAGGACCTGGCAGTGGAGATTTTGCCTGCTCCCATCAGGAATTCATTTTGTTCTGGGTCTTTTCAAAGTTTGTCCCTGCCTGGGTGTAAAACCCCACCATAGCACAAACACGCAGCTCTGGTTCAGGCAGGGGGAGGCTCCTCCGACTGCCTGCAGCGAGGCAGCTGACTTCCCTGCCCTTCCTGCATCAGGCCTTCCCAGCCTCGTTTAAAAAGCACCCAAATTTTCCCTTCTCATGCCATCCCTGCTTCACTTCCCATGCTGCTAGAGTTGCCATCCCTTGTTTCTGACCCTTGCTATGTAAACAAGCTCTCTGCAAGTGGTGCGCCCAGCAGTTAAGGCCCTGTGGTTTTAGCTGATTTAAATGCTTTGAGGTCAGTGAGATGAGAGCGCTGAGAAACCTGGAAGCTGCCGGCCACGTTCATCCAGGCTGCACACTCGGCTGGGTGACATTTCTGGGTCTGTCTGCTTCTATGTATGGAACGAGATTAATTTTTGATGCTGTTTCCTGTCCAAGAAGAGGACGAAGATAGGCGATCTTGTCATCTGTGAGGAGGAGAGCGGTGCCCTCCGTCGCTCAGCCTCTGGGCACTGCAGGGAGGGAAACTGGGAGGTGGTGGGTTGGGGTCAAAGGGAGGAGAGACAGAGGTTCCTCCAGGAGCATCTCCCCACCCCAGCGGGGAAGGATGGGAAGGAAAAAGGAAAAATGAGGAACGTGTGGAGGAAGTTGTTGGGGAAGCCTGGGCATGGGAGAAGGGAGGGGAAAGGCACAGAGACAGACACGAGGACATTTCCTCCTGTAGCGAGATGCTGTGGGTGAGCGATGCGCTGTCGGTAGGCTCAGGGCCAGCTTTGGGGATTCTTGGTCCAAGCGGACCCCGAGCACTCAGCCCCTGTTGTCTCCCACCAGGATGCACAGGTTGCCGCGGGCTATCACTGTGGTGGTTTTGGCCACTGGTGTTGTTCTCCAGCACCAGGCACAGCCACGGCTGGACCGTGTGCTGGTCCCAGCCAGGTGCCTTCAGCTGCTTGAAAGGATCACCCGTAAATGAGTTTTCCTCTCCTCTCCTGTGGGCGAGTTGGCTGGAAGGGACACAGAGAATTACTTTGGGCTAGGCTCTTTCTCTAGCGACTGGATAGAGAGAGAAAGACCCCCAGAGCTAGAGGGAGACGTCTCGGGTTGCAAAGGTACAGAAACAGCTTAATTGAGTCACAGATGATGTCTCTGTTTTGATATTTAAATAATTGGCTGGCTCAGATACCGCTCCATAAACAGGTGGTAAACACACATTCCCTGAAGTCAAAACACAAAAATCAGGGTTTAAGGTTTCTTCTCCCTGGAATATTAAAGGGCAGACCTAGAAATATCAAAGGTTTTGGAGTAAAATCACTTTCTAAGTGACCTTTATAATTAATTTCTCTTTTTATTCCACCTGTACTGGGAAAGCCATGCACTGAGTGGTGTTTAGGATATTCCACAATGGACTATATTGTTTTCTAGTTTTCTTTATTGAAATATTTCCTAGGTACTGAATGAATCAGAATATGGAGATCCTGTTTCTTTTCTTAACAGTCTCTCATAAAAACTGTTGTAGGATTTTACAAAGGATAATGTCCTGTCTTAAACCAGAATATAAAATGATACAGATGAAGTATAATTCTCAATTTAATCCTATAAGTTCCTGCATAAAATTATGCATAAACTTTTTATTGAGGCCTGCAGGTTCTTAAGATAACACGCACAGAAACTGAACTGACTTTGGACTGCTTTGTCCCTGTGTACTTCTAAGAGACTTTTGTAGAGGGAGGGACGGGACAGAGTGCCACAGGAAGGGATTCACGTGAAATTGGGAAGCGCTGAGGCTCGTGCTTCTCTTCAATGACTGTTCACACCGGCAGAAAGAGCAGAGAAGCGCACAGAGATGTTCTGCTCCTCTAGGAGCCTACGTGGCCTCTGGGATTGGTCCTGGCTGGGAAACCTGCATCATTTTTCACTGGCATAACATGTTTCCAACAAGTTGGTACAGACCCTGCACGCTGGGGAGGGAGCAAGAAGCAGGAGTGCTGGTGCTGGAGGGATGCGATGTTGGGGGCCTCCCCAAACCCTCCTCATATTAGAAATCTTTCACAGAGCTGCATCAGTTCCAGTGAAGTGTTTCATGGGGAACGTCAAATCATTTTGACTTCCTTGTTTAGTTTCAATAACATCAAAGGTGCTTCATTTTGCTCAGGTAAAAATGTTTCCCTTTGATTTGATCATTTCAATTTGTGTCATTTAGGCTTTTGAGTCAGATAGAAATACATCCTTTAAAATGTGAATTTGTAAGAGTACAAGGTACAAGTGCTGTTCAGTATTTTATAGTGGCTTATGACTTTGCAGTTTTAGCAAAGTTTGATTGTAACTCATCAAAGTGAAACAATTCCACATTATCAAAGCACGTTACTTCACGTTCGCTTTTCTGTTACTCCAGAGAAAACACGAAAATGACAGCTCTAGATTACCAAAGTTTCCACAAAACATTTCTTTCTGATTAGCTTTGCTAAAGTAGAGATAAATCTAACATCATACCCAGTGAGTCTGGAGAACTGCAAGCTCTGTTGCGCGTGAAATGACAGCTTCAGAAGTATCAGTGGAGTATTTGCAGCCTGTTGCTCTTCCTCTTTCCCCATCAGAGCAGGTGGGCCCTTTGGGGGAAGTGCTGGTGAGGTTTACCGGCATGTTCTGGGGTTTTTCCTTTACTGTGCATAGAAAAACCGAATGATCTTGGACAAGTATTTAAATCCTGCCATTGGCTGGCTCTTGGTTCCAGCTGAACTTGTATGTGCTGTTATTTCCAGCCTTCGTGCTCCGTGGTTCTCTGCTAGCAGCTTCCCCAACTACTGTCTTCTCCTTACAGCTCTGTTGCTATTGAGTAGTTTTACAAAGGAAAGCAGCCTGATTCGTGGGACCAAAGGCCATCCCACCGTGACTGCTCCATCCAGCTGCAGTTTGGGAAGAAATGGGGACATTCAATTGCACATGCTGTGTTTTATTGGAGCCCGGGACGGCACAGCCCCTGCCACGCCAGGCAGGCGTTGTTCTCGCAGCCTCCTCCACCACCTGGCCATCCTTGCAGTCGATCCTGTGTGTGTCTCAGGCAGGGAATAGTTTCATGGCATCAAGCAAATGCCACGTAGGAAAATGGCAGCAGTTCCCGTGGAGTTCTGCAGCTGTGAGGTAAATGCAGGTCCCTGTAGGAGCTTTTGAACAAAAATCACTAAAATTAGCACGAACAGTGGCCTGTCTCTCTTGCGCTACCAGGGTGGGACTCTGCCTGCAGTGAGTTTTCCCCAGGTTTTGCCTCTCTGCAAGACCCAGAAGTTCTCTCGGGCTCCACCAGTGAAAACTGGGACTTCTGGAGGTTCCTGGGATGTACAAACTGGTAGCTGGAACCAGGAGGGTCTGAGCGCACGCGGCGCTGAGGGCCTGTACATCTTCTCGCAGACATACAGAGCATTGTTAATGAAGGCAGAGTAAATTTACTTGTTCATGTGATTAGCAATTAATAATTAGATATCCCTCCCAGTTGCAGCTGTAATGTAATCATTGCGCGTGTTTACCACTTGGTTTCAGCTCATTGCTAACTGATGATTCTCAGGTTAATTCTCCAGAGTGCCAACCTTATCTCCTGTCTGAAGGAAATTATTAATAAATTCTTATATAGCTCAGGGAAGCCGTTCCAGATTTGCATTTTTTTAGAGTGTACGTATTCTTTCATTCTCCCCTCAAGGCCTTTCAGCCTTATCTAAACAAAACATCCCTGTTGTCATACCAACCCTGTAAATTTGTTTTCGGATATCTTTCCGGTTTTCTCCGTACTTTGTAACTCAACTCGTATCACTTCAGAACATAAATTCCTGCAAAGCAGGACAATGTTATCCTGCCACCTATCAAAATGATTCCTTTCATAAGTTGTTTTTTGAGGAAAAGGATAATTCTTGAGCTGCCAGGGCTCAGGCTATTGAAGGCCTTGGAAAAGTCATGAGAGTTTTGACTTTTGGTGACAGTGAGGACCATGTGGGAGGCCCCTGGATCATTTTCCTCCAGAGCACCCCTGGCCTCTGGTCTGCCATTCCCAAGGGGTCAGTGGGAGAAATCAGTTACACAGCCTGTGCATACACAGCCCAGAAATAAATAAAATCAGAGGGATTTAAACAACAACAACAAACACACACACCAAAGAAAAACCAGACACACTGAGCATTTGGGATTTAGCCATGACTGTCTTTTGTAGTCATCAATGCAGGCCACTAAAGCAACACAGTAAAAGGATATTGTTGATATCATTAATCTCTTCTGTTAAATTACCTGATGCCTGCTCTAATGGGAAGCCAGGGGGTCCTCGGTGCTTGCCCAGGCAGCTGAGCATTGAGGACATGGGGGCTCTGCTCTCAGCCAAGGCAGAAATAAAGGTTTCAGGATACCCGAAAGGAAGCAGGCAATCAGGAGTAATGGCTCCTTTATTAATAGGACATTGATAAAGCCATTTAACCCCTGGAAGACATGGTGCCATCAGCAGAACTGGGGCAGTGGCCAATTTATCTCTGCCACAGCTGCCGCTTGGTGATGCAAAATGCGAGGGATGAGAGGTAGGGCATGGACGTGGGGCATGAACAGGGTGGCAGCTCTCAGAGGGAAACTCGCCTCTTCAGAACGGTGTTACCAGAATGGCATATTCAGTTTGCTTATCTGAACAGGATGAAATTCAGTACTCGGTATTAGGGCTGTGTTTTCAGAAAACATATTTTTAACCTCCGCTGTGTGGCTTGCCTGCCTGTACACTGCAGATTCACCAACGGCACAAATACAAAAAGAACACAGCACTGAAAATAGCATCGCAGGTCCCCATCCTGCATCACGATGTGCTTTGCAGTCTCCTTAAAGTCAGTAAGATCTCTTTTTATTGGTGATACCAGCTGTACTAGCCAACCTTATGGCAGACTGAGGCTTCAGAAAGTCTGTATCTCTCTTTCCCTCCCCAAGAAGTCTCTGTTCATTCTACCATATGTGGTAGAGATTCATTCATCACGTTCCTATTATGTATATGTGGGTCTGACCCTACCTCCGCAGAAAAGGACTGACATTGTAGGGGGGGACAGTGACGTTTTTTTGCTCCATATGAATTTATGTCTCCTGGCCTGCTTTATTCAGCAAGATTTAATTTTGCTTCCAAAAAGTCTGTAAAATGGTTCTTGGCAGATGTGGGTAAGGAAAATGTGTCCTTTTGGACATGACTGCCATTGCACGTTAGCAGGGTGCTAATTACAGGCAGTGCTTTGCAGATCCTGTTGCTAATTAGAGTGATTTCAGTGTATCTGTTGGTCATTAGCATAACCAAGCCCAGCTGACAAGCATAGTCCAGCTGAGGCTGCAGGAAATGTGCAGAGAGAAAATGGACAAAAAACAGGCTACAGTGAAATCAAGAAGGGTGAAGCTTCTTTGTCAGCCAGACTTCTTGAGCTGTCTGTGGAAGGGAGTGACCGAGCTTTTATTGATAGCACTTGGGTACAAGCAGAGAGATGGAGACAGCCAAGTGTTACTGGAAGGAGGAGGAGGAGCCCACAGCTGCCCAGTTCTTGGGAGGGAGCCTCTGAGCCTCTCTGCAGTGGGTCTGGAGGCTGCAGGTTCCTCGGCCAACACACAGTACCGGGGGGTCCAGCTACGTCGGCTTGGTCCCATATTGCTGCTCTTGGACACTGAGATACGGACGGGCCCGACGTGAGGGCTGTGTTAAGGTATGGGGTGAGCTGGACAGTCACAGCGTGGTTTTCTAGGTGATGTCCTCTTCATTCAGTGTGAAAGCACGAAGCTCTTACCTGGACTTACCTGGGCATATGGGCTGCGGGTCGTTGTCACTCTGCTCTGTCACCCACTGGTCCCAGTTGGACCAGAGTGGTCTTGCCTGAAAGCAGAATGCTGAGGGTCAGCATGTCTGGGCTCTAACCCTGGCATTGCCACGTCACTTTAATTACGTCCAGAATATGTCATTTGTAAGAGGGCCTGGGAAAGCTAGAAATCTTGGTTCTGCCATTGTCCAGGCCTAGAGTGTGGACAGAGCACGCTGTAGCCCCTTTATGGCCTGCATGATCAACCTTCTGTTCTTCTGAAACCAGAATATACATATTTACATGTATATAAATGTCTTCCAGCCTTCCTCAAACACAAGCTTGTGCAGCTACTCATGTCCTACAGTAATGTTAAATATTGCAGACTCACATGGCAGGGTCTGGCCCCAGGTTTTCCGTGTTAGCAACTGAGGAAGCATCACCCAGGGTAGCCTAAAAAATTAACATTCTCTCCCCTCTCTAGATGGACACTGCAAGTCTAGGCATTGCAGAAAACCAACCAGGAGCCATTCCCTGGCTTAGCTGCCATGGGTAGTCATGGGATGGATGCATCTGTGTCTCCCAGTACATCTCCGAACACCAGTTTCTGCCATTTTACACTCTTCAGATTACAGTCAGCCTCTCTGTGGTACCTCTGGGTAACTGTCTCCATAATCATGGTGCAGTAGGATTGGTAGTGGCTGCCGACAGAAAGAGTTTCTCAGCTTCGAGTACTTGCAGTCCATTCAGCCCTCCAGGCCCAGCAGGCTCTGCCACCTGTGCCAGGCTCAGCACCAGAATTTGTACGTAACTTGAATCCTAGCCAGGGCAGAAGCACCTTGGAAAACAATGAAAAAGTCAACCATTGATTTACAATTAAGGTTGATCCAGCAGAAAATTAGAATTTGTTCACATTTGTTCCTCATCGCCGTACTGTCTGCTCCTGGCCGAGGCAGGGGCACTGCTGCTGACAACGTGCGCTGGCTCATGAGCTCCGAGCCTGTTCCAAGACACAACGCTTTTGGCTAGAAATTAGTAGGAGGATTAATATGATAATGGATGCATCCTTAAATTTACTTCCCCGAACTGGGTTTGGGTGTGTTTTCGGATACATCCCAGCATCCTGGAAGTTCTCCAAGTGGCAGAAGGACCGGTCCTCCTGAGCACCGCTTGCAGCCAACTGGCCTGGGGCCACTGGGTGGGAGAGGAGCTGGGCTCCATGACAGGGGCTGGGCACAGCAGCACGCAGGATGCTGAAGTTTTGGAGAGGAAAAACACTGCAAAAATGATAAATATTTGGTTTTAATTTTTTTAAAAGACTAAAAAATCTCAGGTTGGCAGAAGCTGAACTGTTTCTCTTCCTACCTTTCCCCTATCCAATTTTCTCCCTCTCTTCTCTTCTCTTTACCATTTTTCATCCTTTCAACCCTTTTGCCTTTGCTTTCTCCTTATTTTTTTATGGGGAAATATAAAAGATATGTTCAGTGAAATTAGAAAACATATTAAGAACTGCATGTGCTTTATAGATGTTATCATAAAGACACCATCGTTGTGACAGTGTGCCGGAGAGATGAAAACATGAGTGCCATTTCAGCATCTTCCTTAGCATGAGTCAGAGAGATTGATAGTTATCCTCTTGCAATTAGAATTTTTATTAGCACTGCCGGTGGCCCTTGGCATGCTGTGAATGGATGCCATTTTCTTGGAGTGTTTAGTCTTTCATAATGCTTTAGAGAAAATAAAGATGGGCTGGATTCACTCACCACATAATGCTGAGGGGAAAATCACATTTTATGCTGCCTGAGGCTGGGTTTTCGAGCTCCAGACAGCAGGCACAAAGCACGTTAGCTGTCTGCCCGGAGCAGAGCTCAGCAGAGCTCACGTCCCAGCACCCCCTCGCCCTGGAAGCAGGCTGTGGCTCAGCACCTGGGCCAGGCACTCCAGCCTCGCTGCTCTCCCCACTGCTGATCATCCCTGCTCTCATCTCACGGGAGGCATCTCCAGCTCAGCCCACTGCTGCCCAGCCATCTGTGTCAAAACAGCCATTTCATTCCTTAAGGGAATTTGCCCTTCTCTACCTTTTCTTTTGTTGACACAGAACCCAGAGTGACCTGATGAGGGTTAAACAAGCCGCGGCACTCTTTTGTAGGATGCTTTTCTTAGTCAACTTCATGAAAATCCTGCTATCATAAAAAACGATTCTACTTTTTTACCTTTCAATAATATTCATATTACTGAACCTGTGAGAGTAAAACCTGTGCTAGAGCCAAAGGGCAAACTGGAAAGTATGTTCTCCTTTGAGACTTTCAACACAGCTTTATGGTCTTCAGAATTCAGCTCCCAAGTAAGGCAGGCGCGAGGCTGCTCAGTACAACCCCACATCCATTTCTGGGAGACAGGGGCAGTGGTTTTGCAAAAATCATCCTCCCAGAGCTGGCGTTGCCCTGGGGAGCACCACAGGCTGTTCTCCAAGCCTGTCAAAAAGTGTGTTCTGGGGATCAAGCTCTCTTGGTGAGGCAGGTGCTTCCTGCTCTCTCCCCAAGTACTGGAGGCTCTGGAGCACCCACTGGAAGCAGCTTTGATCACATCACGAGCATTTCAGCCACTCCCAAATCACCGGCGGGCAGACACACTGCACCCATGGTGAGATCTGTGCTGCAGCTTCATCAGCACCCTCAGGGTGGGCTTCAGATCCGTTCTCCAGCTCGGCTGCCTGTAGCCATACAAAGATCTGCCCTGCAGTGCCTACGCCTGTCTTGAGAGTGGGCTGCAGGTTTCTAAATCAGGCTTGTGAGCATCGCGGCCGACTGCGCGCCCGTGCGGGCACCCGTGGGCCTCCACACCCAGCGGCTGCTGCAGGATGGACCCTGCCTGGGGGGGACGGATCGCCTCCCCGGGCACTGGCACCACTGAAGGTCTCATGATATGCCTACCAAGCCACTTGTCATTTGAAACAGGCCCAGTTTTTCCTCTGAAAAACCCCATAATATGCGGGTTTATTTTCTGCAACTCTTCCAGGCCGGTTACCCCAACTGTTGGCAAATGGCTGGGTTGGGGTTGCCATGGATACGCGCTGCACTGATTCACATGAAATACATCATTGCATTATCCCCGGAGTGGTGAAAGCCTTTCACAGCTGATAATTTTTTAAGAGAATGATTCATCGTTAAATATATCATGGCAGCTCGGCATTGTTTGCTCTTCCTTGGAAGCATGATCTGGAAATAGGCAGCTCTTGGGATGCTCCTGAAGTTGAAAGCAAGGCTGTGAGCAAGACGCCCACAGCAGTGCGCTGTGGTGCTTAGATTTCCTTCTTCCTCCCTCCTGGGGAAGCAAACCCTGTGGTTGAGAGCCCTGTCCCCCCTCTGGCTTTGTGCCCCCCGTCCTCACCACGTGTGCTCCTATGCGTGGTGCTGGTGGCCCTCTCAGTCCTGGTGAACTGTGGTGGCAGGTCAGACCCCAGCCCTGCCACCACCTGGCCCACATCCCACTGCCCTCCAGACCAGCACAGGGACTGGTGAGGAGAAAGGGGGTGGCCAGCAGTGGGTAGGAGAGGCAAGAGCACTTGAAGAAGGAGGAGAAAAGGAGGAGGAGGGGAGCACGGACACGTCCAGCGGAGCTGGGCTCTCCATATCCAAGGAAGGGTTGCAAGCCGCTCTACGCCGTGCTGGGTGGCCGTTTAAAAACCACTTAGATGCCCAACGGAGAGGATTCATGGCTGGATTTTCAGATGTGGAGGGACGGGCTGCAGCTCAGGACCAGTTGTGTGTCCTCTGGAGTCCCCTGAGAGCCAAGGGACAGCAGTGCTGGGGCTGGGGGGGGGCACGGCACTGACTGCTCTGGTTGTGAAATGGTGCATTGAGAGAATTTGCCGAGAACACAAAAACTTTTCTTTTCTGTATGAAAGGGGCCCTCGTCAAACAGCTGCCTGCACTTAGAAAGTAACCCAAAACCAAGTGAAAAGAACAAAAAATGGGCTGTGTGTTCTTGACTCCAGGCCAAAATAATCCTCAGTTATTCCCAAGACAAAACTGTTTCCTCTGTCCCTAAAAGCCAAAGACGTGCATTTCATGTATAATTAAAGTGGGATTTTAGCATACATCAGAGCCTGGGGTTGCATGAGGCACAAATGGGGCTTTCCAAACAGGGCTTTTGATTACCAGTCGTTTTAAGCGAAGGAAATAATGGCACTGCAGAGCTCTCCAAGCCCTCAGAGAGGAATTTCTGCCATGACTGATGGTTCCCAGTGCATTAGGGCTTCGTCCCCTTTAGCAGCCTGGAAGGGGACACTGGGGGAGACCAAAATCCCCCAGACCCTGACCCAGGAATGGAGACCCCTGCCAGGCTCTGCGCTGCCCTACGCCGACCGCTCTCACCTAGCCTCCCCAAACCAACATGCACTGTAAGTATTTTTGTAGCTCTAATACCCAGTGAGTTTTCAATCCTTTAATCCCCCTTTCCATGCTTCTCTGAGAGCAGCCGCTAAGGGGTGAGGGACGAGGAGAGCAATTCCCATTTGTGCCCTACTAACACTGCTGCTAAAGCCCTCTTCCGTGGGTCAGGCACAGCACGGCTCCTCCTGGGAGACTTTGAAAGGGCAAGCTGGGCTCTCAGGGAGGTTATTAACAACTGCTGGTGTTGCGGGGGTGGTAGGCAAAAACCTGAGTGCATGGTACTGGGCACAAACCTCAACCCAGCGTCTTCTCCTGGGGTGGTTTTGGTCCAGGGTCTGGTATCCTGCAGGGTGGCCTGCAAACGTCCCATGGCCCTGCTCCCACCCAGGCAGTGTTTGTAAGAGAAACCCTTGGCTAATGGAGGTGTCTTCTGAGAGGACCGGCAGGGTGAGAACGGGGGGTCCTGGCAAGGAGAGAAGGGAGGTGTCAGAGGAGTGCTGCTGCTTCTCGCCCTTGTCTTTGGGTTTGGGGTTCATTGCAACCCTTTCCCACCCTCTCCCAGCCCCGCTTGCCCACAGAAGGGACGACTCCTGGCAATACTGGTCACCGTCAGCCGGGCGAACTACCCACCCTTTCCTACAAGGCCAAGAGGCAGCGGGCAGCACTGCCTGCCCCACAGCACGCACCTGTGAGCGGAGGCAGGGGGCTGCGTGCCAGCACTGCCCCGCGAGGTGAGCCCCGCGCCCCCTGCCTGCCCCCGGCCTCTCACCATGTCGCAGCAGCCCTCCTTCTATCCGGGCTCATCCCAATCCTTATTAAGGGTTTGCTTCAGATAAGAGCATTGAGAAAACATGATCTCCTTTCCCCTTTCTTGCTCCCTCTCAATGACACGGTCCCCTTCCCGGCGAGAACAGGCTGCCTGCAAATCCAAATCCTGCGCTCGGCCTCCCCCAGCCCCAGCATTGTGCTGGCCACATGCTGCCTCTGTCCTCCCTCCTCAGTTGTGGCACAGACCCCCGGACCCCTCACAGACCCCCGAACCCCTCCGGACCCCTCTGGATGTGGCCAGGCTTGGAGGGCACCTCGTGGAGCTAAGCATATGGCGGGCACCTCGTGGGGCAGCGTGGGGGAGTTCCCATCTCAGCTCTGTAACAGGGTGCCTGAGGCCTCATCAGCCCTGTGCTGGCAATTGGTTTATGCAAGGGGATGTTGACACACACAATGCTGAGAATAAAAGTCATCTGTAGGGCACGGGCAGCGCAGAACAAAATGGAAAAGATGGGTTCCCTTCTCCTGCGCGGAGCCATTTAGCATAGTGGATTTCAAAGGCCTTTCAAAAAACTTCCACAGGCCAGGGCCTAAAATGTAGGTCACAATTAAGCTCTCGGTTACAAAAGGAACCCGCGTGGAATGATGCACGGTGTGTGTAATTATACCCAGGATCGCAGGAACTGCAGGGCCACTGGCTTGGCCAGGCCGGGCCTGCAGCCGGCTGGGAGCAGGGCAGGCCCCAGCCCTCCTCAGCGGCACCTCCAGCCCCTGCCGGGCAGTGGTGCTGAGCAGGGGGCTCCAACCACCCCGTCCCAGCCTCCCTGCCCACTACAGGCTCATGCGAACTGGTCAGAGCCATGGCATCTGGAAGTGCTGGCTGAGTATTTCCGAACCAGCAGCCCGTGCAGCCCACGTGCACTCTGGTTCTGCTGTGGAGCTGTTGTTTGGCTGGGGTCTCTTATGCGCTTGATTTCTCTCGTTATCTGCAGTTGTTATTGAAGTGGTGCACCCAATGATCCCAACACATCTGCAAAAACACGTCCCAGTATCTTGCCGGCTTGCCCAAGGAGGCCTGGGTGACTTTTCCCTGCCTGGCACATTCTCTACATTGTAACTCTCTCCTCTGTGGGACGAAGCACTGTGTGTCTGGTTGTTTGTTTGCTGTCTGCTCAGAGCAGGGCAGGCGAGAAACACAAGCACAGGACCCTGAGATGCTCCATCACGCTCTGTCCTGTAAAGGAGGGATTCCCAGGCAGGGCAGGTTTTGGGTCCTGTGCAGAACGGTGTAAACTGCAGGTTGGCAAGGCATGGCTCCAGGCTCAGCAGCCCAGGGAAGCTCTCCTTGGAGGCATCTCCTTGGGATTCCACCAGCCACAAACCTCTGAACCAAGACCTGCTGGGTCTCTCAGAGCTCCTGGTGCAGCCTTCGTGCCTGCAGCAAGGGGGAAGTGGAGAGGAATTTGCTCCTTCTTCACTTCTGAAGTTGCAGCTTTGCACATAGGTGTCCTACACGAGCTAGGGTGCATGTTGAAGTGGCTGCATGTTAAATAGGTATCATCCTGCTTGTGAATTAGGCTGTTCATTGAGTGCCTGCATTGCACTTTATGCCTGCACTTGCCTGGATGTGGGTGAGCAGTGGGTTTTCAGGGGTCAGGGTGGGTGTGCAGTGAGGAGCACAGTACTTACCTTCATTATAACCAAAACCAATTCTGTGGTTCTTCTACCTCATTTAAGGGACCTGAGGGAATCCCTCAATTAGGACAATTGCTGGTACACTTATAATACCCCAGGTTCTCCTTTTGCAACCCCTAACTTGACATTTGCAAGCATTCACAAAATCAGACCATGGGTCAGTTAACTTTCCGTTGAGTCCTGAGATGCATTATCTATTGAATTCTTTAATGTCATACTGTCTTTCCGTTGGCAGATTCAGTAAATGGCATTTTGACCTGTTTGCTAATGCATCTCACTGCAGACTAGAAATGTTCCTGGACAATACAAGCACAGCTCTGAAGTACTCCTAAGCCGGCAGTATGATAACACACTTCAGAGACGGAGCTGAAGTGCAGGGGCTGTTGGCTGATCCTTGGGTTTGGGTGAAGGAGTTACAGAGCTCTGGAGGAGTTACAGAGCTCTGGAAACCTCTGCTCAGTCCTGTTGAGTTCATGTTAAAGACAAGGTTTGCACTGTTTTTCTGAAGTCCCCATGTGGGGGTCAGTTTGGGCTGCTCTCTCTCATGAAGAAGCAGGTATTGGGTTGACCGAAACTGAGCCCATGCGGCCGTGGCTTTGCTCTCACTGCCTCTCTGTGCTCGGGCTGCTGCACATCACACCCCATACAGCAGCTCCCCAGGGGTCCCTGCAGTGGGATCACACAGGGAAAGGTGGGTTTAGCCACGCTGACTGCTACCCGCCAGGAAATTAGCAGTTCCACGGCAGTATTTAATGTCTCAGAGTTGCCCAGGTAGTTTCCAGTAAAGCGCTTTGCCTCTAGAAGCTCACGTTTTGTTAAAATACTTGGATTTCTGTGTGCTGGCTGTGTGCTATCCTGATTAAGTTTGGTTAGCTCTGCTGGGGGACAGGACCCATGCTGGGGTCTGCTTCCTGTGCAAGCACTGGGACTACGGGGAGGTGTTTCACCCACCTGTTCTGGAGGGGGAATGTCTGTGGGGACGTGTTTTCAGAATAAAGCAGGAAGGGAGATGCTGTTCTTGATGAAGTTGAGGTAATACAACTTTGATTCAGCTTTCAAATGGCTTTTCTTTCCAAGATGCATCACATTTTCTGTCACCCATGGTAACATGGCATTTCTTAAGGTTATGGCTGGAACAAATTTTTTTCAGTATTCTCAAAATGCTTTTATTTATCTGAAACATATTATATTTTCAGCAATGTTGTTAGGTAGTAAATGTCAAAATGTCCTTATTTCCTGTGGGAAATGAAAAAACCTGCCTCTCGACAAGCTCTAGTTTTAGCGTGGAGCTGCTTGGTTAATGGCAAAGACCTGAAGTGGCATACTGGAAACCTTCAGCTCACTTCACTGCACACCAGAAAATTATATATACTTATACAGCGCTATTGTATGGAGTGACCCTTAGTCATATTGTCTAAGCCGCTTATCGCAACAGAAATAAGATGTATATGGTAATCTTCTTATACTTACTGACAAACCTGAACAAGGCCAGCACTGTGGTGGGGTCACTTATCTCTGCCTATAATAAGGTTACTATACAAGGAGATATTAATGTTGTAAAAGGCGTCCTGGAGATTTCGTGTTTAAGTCAGTGTAATTATTTCTGTCTTAAATAAGCAAACATACGTTTCTTCGGTGATTCAGGAGTGGTTCATGCTCCAGAAAGGCAAAGGAATGTGTAGGACATCCCCATGGACATACCAGTCTGTGCTTTGTGCAGTCAGGTGATACTGTTCTCTCTGTCTTCCCCAAGCAAGTCTTGTAAAACCAATTGCTCGCAGTAGCATTAAGGATCATGCCGCTCAGCACAGGGGTGTGTGTGGCAAATGTCTCAGAGTTGGAGTAATGGCAAACACTGATTTTCAGTAAAATTAAGTGCAAAGGTACAAGCTAGGAATCATAGGCTGACATTGCACCCACATCCCCCTTCCTTTCCAGAAGTGGCCAAAAAGGCCAGCAAAGGCCTCAGCATGCTCCTGCTGTCTCTAAGAGCTCCTTGCCAAGGCTCCCTCTTGCGCATCTCCCTGGTCCCCCGGGGGCTGTGCTGGGCTCCTAGGCTGAGCAGGGGGAGCCACATCCAGCTACAGCTCTCGAGGCACGCCGTGAGAGCATCTCCGAATCCAGATGGTGTGAGCCAAGGGTTCCCTTTCTTACAGTGGCTGGGTTGTTAAGAAACAGTTGGAAAAGTAAGAAGAGCCACGGAGCAGTTGACGGCACGAAGGAAAGATTTACACCTTGTCTTTGAAACTCAAGTTGCGGAGCATTTTTCTGTAAGGAGAAAAAATGGTTTAGCAAAAAAGCCTCTGTTTTTTCCCTGGGGAGAATATCTCCTAGTTACTCCAGTAATTCCCAGAGAGGGATCTGCTGAGGGTCTCTGCTCAGTGGAACATTTTTGGAGTTGCTCCTTGGAGGGCAGAAGTGGTCAGCGAGGGAAATTTTTTTACAGTTCTCTGCAGGGAAAAATGGGAGTCATGAGTTCACATGAGAGGGGTCGCTTTCAGGGTTCAGCATACATGTACGCTCCCCGCCAGCAAAGCCTTTCACAGGCACAGCAGTGCCAGTGAAGCGAGTGAAGGAAAGGGTTGGGGCTTTTCTTCATCCCATACCGAGGACAGGAACGACCTCTTGGCCTCTGTCCCCCAGCTGGCACCAACAGAGATTTACATTGGCAGCACTGACCGTGCAGTGCAAAATGGTTTTTAAAAATAAATTTGGAACCAGTCACTGGCCAAGTTCACCAGTGCTCGACACGATGGTCATGGAAACAGCCACAAGAATGGAGAGCGGCGATGCAGGGAGGGAACATCGCAGAGATCCCATTAATGCAGAAATCCTTTTCCAGAAGCACAAAACTGAGACTGAGCAATGCATATTTGGGATAAAACCAAGGCCATTAATCTTGCAGCTCCTATTCAAAAAATGTTTTGAAGAAAAAATCCCCAAAACAATGCTTCAAAGATGAGGGAGAGCCTCTGGTGTGTTTTCTTGCTTGCTTGCTTACATGTGGTATAAGGGGAAGATTTCTCCCTGGTGCTGGTTGATAACAGGGCTATTGCTGCCAGCACTGAATAGCAGATCAGCCCTGATGTAATCAGGGTCATTAAGCTCATTAGGTGTGTGTCTGGAGACAGGGGCTGTGTAAGGAAGGCAAGGGAAACCCAGTCCCAGCGGTACCTGCGTTCGGCTGCTACCTGAGCTGGCAGAAGACCTCCACTTGCTGGGAAGGGCTTGTCGAACTAAATCCCAAATGGTTGCTCCTTAGACTTCAAAAACAGGATTACCAAGGCAAAGACAGCATCCAGGCCTCAGGATACAGCTGTGCTGTGCACCAGGCAGAGCAATAATTCTGAGTGTTCATGTTCTGTTTTGCTTTTGGAAGGTGTAGGATTTGATAAAGCACACACGTATACACACACACACACACAAAAAAACCAACAAACACACTTAGCCCCAACATTCATTTTGCAGTTCCTTTACCTCTTAAGGATGAGCAACCAAGGATGCAAGAGGCCAGTTCTCCCAGCACAAAGTCTCAGCAGCCCCCTGACTTCTTGCAGCACTCCCTTTCTGTCTTTCCATGGGATGCTGAAAAGCAAAAGGCAGCTAACTGCAAACGAAAGGCAGAAGTGTAGAGGCCTCAGCTGATCTTGTCTTTTCCTGATTGTTCCAGGAGATGACGATGAACGCAGCCTCTCAGACGATCCATTGTGTAACCGATCCATGCTGGCATGGACCACGGCTGACCCCTGGGAAGGGGAATGTCTGTGCCCGTGTCCGTGCTTACGCGCTGGCTCTCGCTGCAGTAGATGAGTCATTGTTCACCGTTCATTCATGAAAGTCAAAAATGGCACTTGGGAACTTTCCAAATCTTTTAGGAAAATGAGGCCCTGGACTACTGACTGGTTTTGCAGCAGACGTGGGGACAGGACAGACGTACGGCATGCACTGCAGTGAGCTGCAGATAGTCGAAGAGCTGTGATGGATGACACGGTGCTGCCTCTGCTCTGTCACTGGCACACGTGTCTTGCATGCTCTCCCGTGGAGCTGACACCTCAGAGGCTGGTTTCTTTCCAAAGGCACGGTGATGAAATATCTATTGTGATTAGGATTTTTTTTTTTTTCAAGAAAGAAAACACATCTATCCAGCCCTTTGCCCTTTGGCAGCTGACTTGAGCTCTTCTTCACCTGCTTAACCCAGGAGATCCGTTTTGTGAGCAGGGTGTCACTTCTCATTTACCTAAAAGCTCACAATACTCCTAGTGCTTGCAGATACTGCTGTTGTCATGGCAACAAGGTTATTGATGCATAATAGATATGTACTTTTTTTTTTCCAATGTTGTTAAGTGGAGAAAGGGCCAGAGGGGCCATAAAATTGAGTGGGAAACCCCCAGACCCACACACATGTTAATAAGCCTTTGAGACCTCTTTCCTCTTCTCTGCTACCAGGCTGAGCTGGTTCAAGTCCCCACAACTGCCCTCAGAGCAGCCCTACATATGTCAGGGACAAGTGACAGCAGAAGGGCGTGTGGAAATACACCCAGAAGATGCCAGCATCCCTTTCAATGCAGGCTGAGTTACGCTGATCTCCATGCAGACCAGAGCCTGTAGCTAACCAAAGTGACATTTGCCAAGCTGCCTTCATTCATCTGACCCTTTACTTAAGTCAATTAGTAATGTATGCTTTATCAATACCACTGTTCAATTATTAATAGTGAGGCCAGCAAAGAAAAGTCAGCATCCCTAGTGTCAAACCCAGGCTGACGAACAGGTTCTATAGCTAAAATTTCAATTTAGCTAAGTAAGTTCTCCTTTAAATTTTCTGGGTTTCATCTGCCCATTTTCTATGGCAACCAGCAAGGTCAGAGAGAGAAGGTGATGAAGTCATTTCAGTTACATTAGATGGGGCTCCATTAGCCACCAGAAAGCCTTGCATGTGAAGGATTTTTCCATGAAAAGGGCCCCTTGCTCAAGGACAGATGTGGCATGAGTCCTGGCAAATCTCCCTCTGCAGAGCTCTGTTGTTCTCCTTCGCTGGAGGAACGTCTTCTCAGGAGCTAAATCAATTCTATTTACATACGGTATTGAGTCCAAAGAGCAGAAAAGCCCTCCACAGAAAGATGAGAGTAAGTGGCTGCTCGGAATTCATTGTCAGATAATGATCCAATCTCCCAACAAATAAAAAGCTTCTCTTTACAGCTCATGCACTCCACTTAACTTGGCCCTGCAGATGCTTGCAGCAGCCTGCCTTTAATAAAATCTTCACTTTGCCAGGGCTCAAGTACCCAAGATGCGAAGAGTGACGCCGGGAGTCTCCGTGTGGCCAGCACTACAGGCGTGCAGTGTCCTGGGCATCACGGCAAGAAGTGGGGAAGAGGCTGGGGGGAGAACAGCTCTCTGAAATCAGGTTAATCTTTCCCATGTCAGTGCCTGAGGCTGTTCCTGCAGTGCATACCCATCCCCTCCCTGAGCCCTGGTGAGCAGAAGTCAAGATATTTTTGCCAGGGGAGGCTCAGGTTGGAAATGAGGAGACATTTCTTCTCAGAAAGAGCGGTCAGGCACTGGGACGGGTTGCCCAGGGAGGTGGTGGAGTCACTGTCCTTGGGGGTGTTCAAGGAGAGGCTGGACGTGGTGCTTAGGGACATGTTTTAGTGGGTAATATAGGTTGTAGGGGCACGGTTGGACGAGATGATCTTGGAGGTCTTTTCCAATCCTAATGATTCTGTGATTCTATGATCTGCCTACGACTGCAGCGCTGCGCACCCGGGAGCGAGGAGCACCGTCCCGGGGAAAAGCAGGGCACGTGAAGGAATAACAATACTTTGCTCTTATGTAACTCTTGCCTAAAATACTTCAAAGTGGGCTTGCAGATAAATAATTAAAGATAATATGGAATTAGCTGTCATTTTGGATGTCAGAAAGTAAAATTCTCCGTCGCTTTTGTGGCAGTTAGGTATCGAAATCCCCGTCTGTGGGCTGAAATGAGGCCGTGTGGCTCCTGAAGCTGACCAACTGAACACAAAATGTTTTCATTCAGGTTACAGACAGTCAATTTTGGGGCCAAAAATTATTTACTGACAAAAATTCATGAATAGCTCTGAATAATGAACAACTGAGAAATTTCGGATTCGCCCACAGGCTGTTTGCAGGGGTGGGGAGGGGGGACAGGGGAAGCAACATTTGTCATATAAATTATTTGTGAATTAATCACTCTGATGCTCTCTGAAGCCGATGGGGTACTTGCATAAATAAGAGTATTCATGGAGAAGACCAAGTCTTTAATGGCTCTTTGAGAATGGGAAATTCATTAGCTGAAAGCACTGATTATGAATCAAAAGGATAGGGAGGGGAGAAAATCAAGTCATAATTAGTCACTTAAATTGCATCAAGTAGAAAGCAACTGATTTTAAACAAGTCCAAACAAAGGGGAAATGATTCGTTCTGATTAAGTCAGTCTCTCTTGCCCTTTTAAAGATTTATGAATTAATGTCAATAAATTATGGCTCTTGGGACTCAACCTATAAAAACTGCATAGAAATGCAGGATAATACAACATCAGAGAAGTGAATTAGACACAGTGGAACAGAAATTAAATGCATGTTTATTAAGGAGGTATATAATGAGCCTCACGTCACCCAAATATTGACCAACTGTCTCTAGTCTAAACTCTCCCTCCTCTTTGCTCCTGTTGTTACTGATTCTCTCTCTGGCTGCTCTTCTAATGCTGAAGTCAGAGCCAATTTGATCACTGATAAGCTTAATTACACTGCTGAAGGACTTCTTGTAAAACTAAGTGATCTGAATTAATTATGGTGCTGGTGAATTATGTAGCTTGCACATAGAGACCCATTCGGAGTTTCTTGTCTTTTCCACTGCAGCGTGTAATCTGGATTTCCTGGAATCTGCTTTTCAGCTGCCCCCAAAGGGATGCTGCGGGGAACGGCTGTGGCTGAGGGGTCTTTTTTCAAAGAAATGTGTTGAAAGGAAGGCATAGGAAAAGCAAACAGTGTTTTCTACAAAATGGGAAATGCAGGCATGCCACTTGTGGTGCCAGTGTGGTGGTGGTGGTATTACCATCGTTGTTGTCATTACTTCTCCTAAGCGAACACCAATAACATGCTCAGTGCTCTCCCTAGCAGACATGTTCATCAGAACTGTATCACGGTGGGGGACAGAAATGATGCGAAAGGTCCTGCTTTACCAAACTGATCCATTCACCCCGTCCTGCTCTGGTCTATTTTGGGTCCCTATAAATCTCCTGCAGACATCACCTCTGTCACAGCCTGTTCTCCAGCCCCTAACTCTGTAGACACTTCTCTGTTCCAAATGTAATTGCTCTTCATCCCTTTTCTTCCTTTTTTTCCTGCTGTCCAGAACCATAGCTCATCATCCTACACTTCTCATTATCTTAATTAAACTAGGGCAAATCAGTGGCCTGTTTCATAACCTGACATTACCCTGTACAATTTCTGAGCTCCAAAGATGTGAATTAGTGTTGAGATACCTCCTCGGAGAAAGCTGGCACCTCGGTTCCCTCAGCTCTCGGTAACATGTCTGAGGAGGGCTGAGCTCCAAACCGAGCAGAGCTCTCAGGCATGCCCATCACACCAGACAAAACCAGTCTTCTCCACAGCAGCCCAGTTCCTTCCCAGTGTCTCTGACTGCTTTGGGTAACTGTCCTCCATACTAACAGATCTATCTCCTAACCTGCTCACAGCCCACTGGCCCGGTTAATGGTTGTTTTGTTAAATTTAACCACATTTCTGCATCCTAAGATGCCGCCTGGTAGTGAAACTCAGCACCCAGGCGTGGGGTGAGGGAGCGGGGAACGTCCCTGGGGAGAAGCAGGGGGTGCAGCGGGCTGCCCGCACCGCGTCCTCCGGCCTTTGGAGTGGTTTTGGACAGCGCCTGGGCACAGCTCATGCCCTGCTCAAGTGCTTTCTAGAATCTGGCTTCTGGGACGATCAGAAGGGGAAAAAAGGGAGAAAAGATTTAAAAAAAACAAGTGTTTGGATCACTTGTTTAGGTGTCTCAGCTTGTCACGGAGAAAGTCCTTGGGTAATACTACAGATTTCAGAATGGGGAATTAAGAAGAAGAGCACACGGGGCTGGGTGCGACCCGGAGGGGGTGCTGGAGTCAGGAGCTGTCCCCACCATCCCCACAGACACGCACCCGTGTTTACAGACAGCACCGAGCAGATACGGGGCAGCCGTTACCTCCCGACTCTGTGTCTGCACCTGTTGATGGTAATAGCACTATTCGGTTCTTCCAGGAGAATTACCTGCTGTTTAATTAAGCAATGTTTGTGCAGTATCTAGGAAGGCCCTGCTGCAAACATATGGCGAGCAGCCCCAAGCTGCATCAGTGGGGCAGCTGCTGTTTGCTTTGCACAGCAGCAACCGACCGCACGGCGCGCTCCGCCTGTTTCAGGATGAGTTATGGGAGAAGGGACGGAGTAGCATTAGCACATCCATTTTTCACAGAAATCATCGAATTTACCCAGCCACAGAGAGCCCCTGTGGCCACCCCAAGAAGGAGGCTTGTGTCGCCTGCATCCCAGCCCCTCCTTCATTCCGTAACGAGTGGTGAGATTTTGTGGTGGCAGGATGGCTGCTCCGGTGTGATAATGGAGTCTCAAGGACACGTTACTGGGAGAGTTTACAGCCTGGTTGTTTTTATTCGCCAGGCCCAGGGCTTATTTTGCAGCCTTGTTCTTTCTTTACCTGAGGTACTCTCGGGGCAACAACAATCGGGGTCTGAAGGGAACTCCAGACGGCGAGAGGGGCCGGGAGCCAAACCTGCAGGAACATTAGCGTGGAATTAGACATGAGTCACCAAACACCTTCCCCTAATGAGCTTCGAAAGTGGAGCACCATCTGGCCTCACCTTCAGCCTGGGTTATGTCAGCACCCTGCGGTGCTCGGGCACACCGGGGGGGCTTCCTCGTGTAAGCGGCCCGGCCCTCCACACGGCTCGGCCCTCTGCGATGGGGAGGAAAGCCTTCTACCGGGTGGCTTCTGCTTTGGGGAGAGCAGCTGGGGGAGCGGGACCACCAGTCCCCAGAGAAACCTGGTAATTCACTGCCAAACGTGGGCTGGAGAGAGGAGGGCAGTGCAGCCAGGCCGTGGTGACAGTGCCGGGGCCTGCGGCGTAGCAAAGCCGCTGGGGACTGAGAGGGGCACAAACCCACCGCAGGGAGATCTTCCTGCAATGCAATTACACCTTTCGTACCTCGTGTAAAGGAGATGTTAGTTCCCAGAGCGAGCAAACAGCTGCCTGCTCTGGTTGTACAGGGAAACGCGGTTCAGATGGTGGCCGACATTATTTCTTTTCAAAACACTGCCAGAAATTTTTCCATTTTTACTCCGAAGTGAAAATACATTTTTAAAACATGCCATCCCCCCTGCTGTCTGGCCACTGCAAGACACTCAGCAATATTAGCAAAGCTGATGGCTGCTAAATGGCCTTCTTTCCAACAGTAATGAGCTGCATTTAATAATGAATTAAACATCATTAACCGGGGAAGTTTTTGGTGAATGCTTCTTTAATATCATTGTGCAGCAATTATCACTGGAGTGAATAGCTCAGCTCTGTCCAGCTGCACCATTTGTCATTATTTGGAGGAGCAGTAAAATCACTCTGGTCCAGGAGGGCTAATAACGTTAAGTGACACTGAGTAAAGTTTAACAAGTGTTTCTGTTCATCATGCAGCCCAGAATAACAAAGATGCTTTCTTCTGCTCCACCTTGCTTCTGTATCCAGATGACCCAGCTAGCCCGGAGATGTTTCTGCAATCAATAAAGGCCCCTCTCAGTATGGTCTAATTCATAGGCACATGAAGTTTCTTTATTAAAAATTGATACACACAATTAAACAATGATAAAAGATGATAATGGGCGTAATGAGGCTGTTTGGTATTTGCAGTCTGTATTATACAGTGCCATTCCACAGTAATGAGACCTTCCATACTTATTTGTCATGTGTAGTTAGAAGGTCAGATTCATGAAAACATGCTTGGTGCTCTTCCAGAAATCCTTCCCTCTAATACAATAGTCTCTAGAAAAATAAAATAAAAATAAAAAATCAAAGTAAAAAATCACTGGTATTTGTTTGGTGTTCCCTTACTGCTATAGCCAAGTGACATTTTTTAGCAAATTGTGTATTTGCCAAAACACTCCAGTTCAGGAGGAGCTGGGGGCATCGCCCAGTTTGCAGCCACGGGGAGTTGTTCAGGTTGCAGCAATGAGATGTGTGATTCAAGGGTGTCTACACATTTTGTCTGGACAGTTGTAAAAGGAAGTGGTTTGTTCTGATATTTTCTGAGTGAAATGATTCCTCCCTCTTTTTGAAACAGTGCTAAAATAACTTTTCTTAAAAATGAATAATAATAATAACAATAACAATAATAATAATAATGTTCATTTCAGTAACCCAGAACAAAACAATTTTTTTTCTTTAGGCAAAGCAAAATATTTTGAGTTAAGCCAAAATGCTGTTTTTCAGTACATTCATTGAGCTGAACAATCCGTTATTCAGCAGCACTGCTCCTGTCATCCCCACCTCTCAGCTGGAGCGAAGGCTCAGCCTCCCCTGCTGCCTTTTCTGTTGGGAAGGGTGAAATGCAAGGAAGAAACTCTAACGTGGGGGGCACTCCTAAGGGTTTTTCTTCTCATAAGCTCTGCGGTGTCATAGCTGTGTGCCATGTATAATGACAGAGTGATAAGGCATTTCAAACAAGAGCAGTTTCTTGGGTCTGTACCTGTGCGCAACATTCAGCAGTGATCGCTCTGCAACAAACAAATCCAACCGTAAAGTACCTATGGCAACAGCAATGCATAGTAAACATGTAGGCACCGAAATGTTTAGGGACAGAAATGGATACTTGTGATTTAATTAATTTTTAGGCATCCTGGGCAACTGGAGCTCCAGGCTGGACACAGCCATGAGCAAACTATAGCTGCTAAAGATTACAAGAGGGCAAAAATATTGCATGAATTATTTGCCAGACGTCCTACTTGCTGGTTTCCAGGAGGGGAGGTGATGTGCTGCTTATCCCATTCGTGGGACCTGTTGGAAAGTGGGGGCTGTGGGGCTGGGAGGTCTGCCCCAGGGCAGCGGGGTTCCTCAGTTCCCACCCTGCGCAGTGTTCAGTTTACGTGAATATTTGTGTTCCTGGCTGCAGTGCAGTTAAAACCCAGGAGGGGTTTC
Source organism: Anser cygnoides (assembly GCF_040182565.1). NCBI lineage: Eukaryota > Metazoa > Chordata > Aves > Anseriformes > Anatidae > Anser > Anser cygnoides. The sequence continues at coordinate 9,058,721 of NC_089888.1, forward strand.
TTCCTATCTCCCCGTGCACCCATTTGCAGCCTCAGCAGAAACCCAGTCTCTGTAGCACAGCTACCAGCCCAGGCAGAGGGGCACAGGAGCTCCACTCACTGCTGGGATGCTCCTGCCAAGGCTGCAGGTGCTGAGCCACTCGGGGCTCTGTGCAAACACCCGTTTACTTCCTGCTGGTATCGGGCGTGAGCGCAGGCTGATCAGCTCCGCTTTCTTCCTGTTCAATGATCAAAATATTTACAGCTCAGTGAGTGGGGCTGGCAGCAGCCCCAAAACTTTGTTCTTGATAGTAAATGTCACATTTAATATTGATGATGTGGGCTACTCAAGTCATACTCGTATGAGTTATTAACCATTGGGAATGACATCTATAATAGGAAACTCCTAAAATGTGAGCTGCCTTATATGTGCACATCGCTTCTCTTTTGTAAAAGATAGAGAAATCCAAGCAATTCACTAAAATTATATGGATGCTGTTCATTGTTATATGGCCAGGAGAACCGATCTGCTGTCCAGGCTGGTTTATTGTTCACCTTAGCAGTGCATAAAACTGTGCCCTGCGGGGGAACAGAGCAGTTATTTTATCGTCTGAGCAAACGGAGCAGGGAGCAACGCTGCGCCGTGCCACGGGAGCCAGGTCCCTGCTGCCACCGGCCCCCAGCCAGCCCAGCTGCCTCCCGTGCGATTTTGCTTCTGCTGGTGGAAGGGAGCATGCCAGAGGCTGGCACCTTGCTGAATTTTCCTGAATTGTGCAATTCTTGAATTTTCTTTCGATTGTGCACTGAAATTAAAATAAGCTGTTTCACAGGGATTCAGGCCAGCACTAATATAGTATGAATGAGTTGGGTGCTGTATTTTAACACCACTAAGAAATAGTTGGGTACATAGTAAAACTAATTTGTAGTTGATGTTCTACTGGGACTTACCATGAGAGAGGCTCTGTACTTTACCGATATTATAGAAACCAAGAAGCGAATATAAAGTTACACAGAATGTGAACATTTATAGCTTGTCATAAAAGGGTTTCTTATAATTTTTAGATTAAATTCTCTTCTCGGGTATGTTGGTGCAAATGATGAGTATTCACAGAAATACAGTGATTTGATCAAACCATACTACCAGCTTCATCAACCACGGTGTTAATCAACTCAATTTGATATGAATATTCCACGTCTTACTGCATGATTCACACGCTACTGAGATGAGTAGATGCTCTGGAGTGGATGGTTATTCATTGATCCTACAAATCCATTTAAGCCACCAGTTTTGCAAGGCTCTAAAACACGAACAAAGTTCTGTAAGGACATGTGTTGCCCAGACTGGGGAGGAGTGTTGTATGGCAGCTTCAGCAGAAAAGGGATTGAGAGTACGGACAGGCCAAAGCTGCTGCATTTGACGTGTTTTTGCTTCGCCCTCAGCCAGCTAGCAAGTTTCCAAGGTGAACACATCTACTGTGCCCTATAGCTGGCTGAAAAAAAAACCTCAACGTACAACATTGCATTATGCTTCACCTTCCAAAATAGCAGTATGGGTTTCAAGGTAAAGGGTGGAAGTGAAAGTGGTCATAGAGGAGGCTGCAGCACAATGCGAGAAACAGTTATTCCTCTCATGGTGCTTCTAAAGCTGTCAGAGTCCACTTTGCTTCACTTTATGTTGCTTCTCTGGTAAAGAATAATGGAAAAGCCACAGCAGAGGCTGGTCCAAGCACACCCCGGTGCGACCTGGAGCCCCCTGGCAGCTCCTTGCTGCAGCCCTTCTGGTCAGCCTCGCGCCGCTGGTCCAGCAGGGTCTTGCAGCTACCTCGGGTAAAAGAGGCAGTAATTACCTGCTCTTCTCACTTCTGTGGTCTCTCTTAGCACGTCACAGGCTTGCTGTGTGCCAAAGTCTGCCCTGACTCATTCCTTAGCCCAAGCCAAGAAAAGCCAACCTATTTGAGCAGCAGCTATTAACCTTATTTTACAGATGGGGAAACTGTGCACAAAGAGAATAAATTATTTACCCAAGGTCACAGAACAAATCCAAAATGCCATAATTAGGAAAAGGACCCAGATTGCCTAATTCTCCTTCCTGTGCTTTAGCAGCAAGTGCTATTTTTCCTCCTGGCTGTGACTTTCTCTCCCTCGGGCACACTGTCATCCACGTGCGCCCCTCCCTGGTCCCCTTCTCATTTCGTACCCATCCCACTTCTGCCTTCCTGACTCAGCAGTGCTCCGGTACACGCCAAACCAGTCAGCTGGATGTAGCATTGTGTCTGGCAAAGTAAGATTTGCATTTGACTCTTAGTAGTCTAAATGCAAATTACACGGTTGTGTTGAGGCGCCAATTTATACTAATTTGTGCTCTGTTTGGCTTTGGTAAGAGCTACCTGAGAGACTACAGCTTTTTTTAACCTTTAATAACGACAGGGCTTTAAAAGCTTGTTCTGTAAAGTGGTGGAACTGATTGTTTCATCAGCCTAAATTGCCAGAGAGATAAGCGCAGTCTACGGACACACTCAGGTCTTTCAATCCTGTGCACTTCCAGCCGCCTGGGCGAAGTGGGAGATAACTCAGGTTGTCCTGGCAGCCCTGCCAAGGGCCCTTTTGCCTGTAATCAAGTGTGAAAGCGTCAAGAGCAGATAATACATCCAAATGATCATCAGCAGTATGTTAGTCAATTTTAACTCCTTGGTGCTCTATCTGGGTGAGGCTTTTCACAGGACCCGACACACGGTATACTGCCAGAGTCTGCAGGTGAATGTGCCACATTCCTGTGAGGCACTGTCCATCAGGAAGGAAAATACATTATCAAACCATAAAAACACTTTGGCATGACTTTTGCAGAATCAAATCAGAAGTGAATTTAATGTGCAAGACAGGGAGCAGCCAAATGACATCCTGGATGTCGTGAAGGTCTTAGGGAAAGCAGAAAGGTCCGTCAGATGAAGGAGCAATCACCAGGGTTAGAAGTTAACTTCCTGCAAAAGAAAATAAATGTAAATAAAAAGATCACAGGCACAGGGTATAATTTTGCAAGATGCAGTTACTAAAGGGCAATCGGCATGAACCAGGTGTGCTGTGAGACCTTCCAGAGCCCACATGCACGTTCAACCTGGAAGCAAAGAGCTGTATTTCCAGCATCTCAGTTAACACAATTTCCCAGAAATTCAAAGGCTTCCAATGAGAAACTTTAGGATGATTAAATGTTAAAGAAGAAAAAGAAAAAAATAAAAAAGAAAAAAAAAAAGAAAAAAAGAAAGTACTATTTCTCCCTGGCTTTGCAGCTCGCATTCAGGGAGAGGAGCTTCGTGACCTGGAGACCTTTCATGCCCCAAGACACAGCAAAGCAGGGTTTCCCTTTAGCAGACACAAAGGGGTGTGCAAGACCCTCTGAACCTCACAGGAGCGTGCAGACGTGCTTGGCTGCCTTTCCTTGGTCTTCTGAGAGCCATCTTGAGATATGTTGGGAATGACAATGACGTCCTGAGAGCTGCCAAAATATCACAAGGAGCAGCTGGCAAAAAATGTTCCAACCTCCCAGTGCCCTTAATATGCCGTAAACAAATCTGCTTCGTTTAAGCTACACACAAGGTGGGTAGGAGACTCGCTCCCAGATTTATGGGGTTTAATGGTTATAATTGCCCTTACCAAGCATAAGAAATGTAAAGTACTTTAGGAACAAATATCACGGGGACCAAAATACTTGAAGCCTTCTCAGGTTGTTGCTAATGTTTCAAAAAGACCTAGAGCTTTTCTGGAAGCCTGTAAAGGAAAATGGGTCACAAAACGGCTTTCTTTTCTCTTTCTGGCCAGTCAGAGCAGCAAGAGACTGTGCCATCGGTGCATTTGCCACAGACCACAGGTAGAAGAATGAAATATTCACACCTTTTGGCTTAAGGTTTCAGGTACCTACCTTCTGCCAGCCACTCCATTTAAGTAACAATGACCGAAGCCCAGCTCATTTCTTAAAAATTAACAACTCCTGGGAATATTTGAGCATCTGGAAACTAAACCAAAGGACGTTGCAGCAAGTCCCTCGCTCCCAGGGAAGCCTCGAGGTCAGGGTTGGTGCCCTCATTTACAGGATTAAAATCCCAGAGTGTCCCAGTGCGGAGGTGGCTGAATTCCAGTGGGGAGGAGAGCAGTCCAAAGGCAAGGACACATGGCCTTGCCAGCACTGGGGAAGCTGTCTGGCTTGGAGCTGCTCTGAAATCTCCATGAGTTATTACTACAGGACCCTGACACCTCACAGCGAAGCAGCACTGAATTATTTTGCAGTGCTCTTATTTGCAAGTTCCTGTTGCACAAGCGCAGGTTACAGAAAAGGTCTAGCCCCGGTTTGTGGCTTTGCTTGGGCGTTACAGCTTGGTAGGGGAGTGCTTTATCACACCAGGGGTAATCAGTGCTTATGTAAATGTAAAAGACCCTTACACCATTTTCCTGCTCTTTATCTTCATGGAAATTTAATCTTGCATTCAGGGCATTACGGCTAGCAGTAGAAACCTCTCTCATCTGCGTCCTTGCTCCTTTCATCCTCACATTTCTGTTTGCTAATGCACCAAGTGGACATTTCCAAATTGCATCTGCAGCTGCCTTTTCTGAAGAGCCGCCCTGCTCCTCGCAGCCTCCTGTACCCCAGGACTGCAGCCTGACAGTGGCCATCACCTCTCTTGCTGCAAGGCTCGCTCCAGCCTGGCAGGGCAGGGATTAGAGCTTGGGCTGGCTCTTCTGGTCCTAAACATGTGCTGCAGCCCTCAGGGCAAGGCAGCACCTCCTCTTTCTCCCTTCTTTTTTCTGTAGGAAAGGACTGCCCTGGTGTAGGTGTCCATCTCCTGAAAGTTCCAGCTGCCTTTCACAGTGACGTTTAGCCCTGACCCAGACCAGGGTCATTTGCTCATTTTGCTGATGCCTGGTCAAACCCGTGACCCCATTTCTTACGTGTTTAACCCTGTGCCTGTATAACACAGGAAATTGGAAGGCACAGCCTGGCATGACCGGGCAGCCAGGTGTGACACCCAGATATGAGCACAGGGTCCCAGGGGGTTAGGATCTAGGAGCTGTTGACTTCACCAAGAGGTAGGAGCAAGGGCAGGCGTAGAGCCTGACTACCTGTGTGGAGCTGGCCCTTGGCCTTGCTGCACCTCTTTAATTCAAGTGGTGACTCATGGCCTGGAACTATTAGGTAGATGGCATATGCAGTTACCGAGTAGTGTTTTTCAGCGCTCATTTTACTTATTGCATTATATTTTGATTTATAATTATATACTCAGAGCATTCCTCTCCTGGGCTCCGTGCGTCCTTGCCAAAATTAAAAACTACAGTTAGCAAAACTAAAGCCAGCAGATGCTCAGAGCTCTCGGTCAAAAATAACCAGCCAGAGCTGACTCTTTTTTCCACCAGTTCTTCATACATTTCCTGTTCTCCCTACGTTTTCTTTCCCATGGATCTCAGGACAAGGAGAGCAGCCCCCATACCAATCGCCTGGTCCCCCAACAGCAATGCAGAGAGCAAGAAAACAGCTCCAAATCCTTCCCCAGATAAGGAGCAGCATTTGCTGGTAGTCCCAAGCCTTCCAAATTCATCTACTTTGCACTCCTGGGAGTTGTTAGTGCTGGGAGAGAGGTTTGTGTAATTGCTGGGTGGGATTTGCAGGTGCCTTTGGGAGGTGATGCAGTGCGGCGATTCGGTACCTGCCTTTCTTGTTCACGTACATTCAGCGTCCTGCGAGGACGATCTGGGGACTTAGGGTGGGGTTTCTGGAAAGACGACGAGGAACAAACTGTATAGCTGGTGTCTTACACCGGGGTATGTGTACAAACACGACAAGTCAGACTAGCTCCGGAACCAGTGCCCTCTCCTTTCCCGGGGCAGTGGCTGGTAGGTGCTACCAGAAGAGATGAAGCCAGGAACTCAGAAGCTGCCTTTACAGTCCTCTGTTAAGGAGTCAGCTCAAAGGGCTCTGCTGGAAAGGGCTGTGCAACCAGCATCAACAAATTATCCGCTAAAAAATCCTCCGTGGGGTCTTTAGACAAGGTGAGGCAATATTCACAGGTTTGCCTCTACCAAGTATGAGTGACAGCTGGCAGGACGGCATCCAAAGAGGCAGTTGGAGGGTTATTAAACCTGCCAGCAAAGAAAGCACAATTTCATAATTATTTCAGGCTTCCCTTGGAGATCAAAGAGCAAAGCTGACACGGGGCTGGTAGGGAATTGTCTAGATTTAGTGCGAGGCAAGAAGAGGCTAACGCTGCGATTACTGCTGGAAATGACTGATGGGGGAACACCTATGGAGCCAGGAGCTGATTAAGGATAAAAAAGCCTTGCCTTTTGCTATTAGTGAAGTAAAAAGGAGGCACAGTCTGGCTGTGGCAGCAGGCTTTCATGGGAATGCTGCAGCAGGGAGCAGTGCAGTGCTCCAGCGTGGTCCCAGCAGGTCTGCCCCAGCGCGACATCGCACGTTGGCTGAAGAGGCTGCTGGGAGAGATGCTAATTGGGGTGAAACCTGCCAATTTCTGTGAAAATTCTGCATCTTCTTGAAAGCTGCCCGTAGAAATTTAACTTCCCCAAAATGTAAAATGTAATTTCACATTACATTAAAATTTTCATCACTTAAAATGTAGCTTTTCAAACACAGTAAGAAAAGCCAATACACACCGTGTGTCACCCAGGAGCTACATTTCTAGGTACGTGCGTGACTGGGTCTTGTCCTGTTGGGAAGGGCACCAAGCCACCCAAAGGCAGAGCAGTCCATGCGAGGAATGGAGCAATATCCTTACGGCACGGGTGTTAAGAGTGGGGAGGTGCAGGAAATCCTTTTCTAGTCTGAAATAATTTATAGAAGGATTTGAAAATTTTCCTTTCCCAAATTGGGCAATGATTTTTTCCCACAGACCCTATGTTTTGAGTCTGAGTACTCAAGACATTTTATTTCAGTATTTTCAGACCATTATATCTCAAAAAAATCCTGATTTATTTAAAATTAATAAATAAAACTAGGAAAAGAAGGTATTTTGAGCTCAAAGGGGAACTTTTCATTAAACATTGTTGAACAGGAGAATTCTGGGCATTCAAAAATATGCATGTATGTTTTAACCAGACCTTGAGAAGCCAGCTCTTGTTCCCAGAATGTTCCTGCTTTGATAAATGAGCGCATTGTGACAGACATTGCTGTAATATTTCCGGCCTGGTCACGTTCAGAGCAATCCCACTGATGGGTCAGGGAGAAAGAGATGAGTTTGGTGAGGTGGGGAGGCACAGCAAGAACTGGAGTCTTTAAAAGTCAGCCTAGAGCTAAAGGCTGAACTGAGCACGTGCTTTTTTATAACTGTGTGAAAAATCCCACAGGTTAAGGGGGCATGGTGTGCTCCCGAGGGCCCTTAGCAGGCTGTGGCACCGTCCCCCCGCTGCTCCTGGAGCACAGAGGCACGCGGTGGGGCAGCAGGGGAGCGCTGCCTGATTCCGCCTCTTCTCTGCACGGCCCCAGGTGGGCCAAGGCCTGGCAGCACCTCACCACCAACAAATGCCCCCAGAGACAGCCACGGCCTCTCGCTGTGTGATTTTGTAGCTGGGGAATCTTTATACAGAAACCAGCCCAGGCTGCCTGAGGAATAAGGTCAGTACACAGGCCAGACAGCATGCAGCAACGCTGAGTAGAGCGGGGCTTTCCCCTCTGCTTCTAAAGGTTTTGCAGCCACCATTCCTCTTCCTGCCAGTATCGTGGGCTGCTGGCAGGTCCAGGGAGCATCCACATACTCAGTCCTAGGGAGAGCTTTCCGTTTTCTGGGACGGATTTTGACTTTTGTTGAACGAGCACAACTATAGCTGCAGTTTTTGTGTGTTGCTGAAGCTTCCAGACGGCTACTTGTGCTTCCTGAAGGCAGAGGGAAACCCAGCAGCAGTTGGTATCCAAATCCAGCAGAGAACTGTACCGCTGGCTCCAGGACAGCCTGATTCCTGGAGATCTGCTTTTGTTAGGTCGCTTTAAAAAATAGCTGTTGCCTTTGTTGTGATAGACTTGCTTAAGAATTTATCCATGTAACAACCGAGACAGGAATGTAAGAGGATTATAATAATGTTTTCTCTGGCCCGTGTGGGAGGATGTCATTTCTGCTTTGGTCAGTTCGCTGATAATTGGGCTCTGCAGCCAGCAAGCAACTGCATCTCTCTGGTGCAGATCTTTGGAACAGGGGGTGATCTCGCTGATAGAGACAGTGAAAGGATAAACTGTCTGGTTCTGATGACTGAGGGGGTCCAGGCGATGTTCACTGCAGGGTGGCACTGCAGTGGGAACTCCTGAGCTCTTACCACCCTACAGACCCTTTCCCACAAAGGCAGCTCCATTTGGCAACACCAGAATCTGACCTGACTTCCTTACCTGTCTGGAGAAGCTTTTGCGGTGCCCTCAAAGTTCACTCTGCTGTTTATGCTGTTCTAAAATGAGTTTCAGCACCCTGGGCATTAACAGGGTTGTTGCCCAGTAAAGTCAGTCTGTGAAAAACTTGTAGTTTTTTGAGCAGACTGGAAAAAAATAAAATCATACAATTTCTACGGATAAGAAACAGCATTTCTAAGAATTCTGTTGATAAAAAGCATCCTGCCAGAAGTTACTTAAATAACACCTCGCTGAGATTTCTGTTACTCCGAAATTTGTATTGCCTCAGTTCCTATAAAATGAAAACCCAGGGCTGGCTTTTTTTCCAGGACGGTTGGCTCCTGACCACAGGGGCTTTTGGAAAAGGGGCAGAACGTGGCAGGGATGTGGCACCCGCTCGTGGTGTTAGTGGCCTCAGGCACAAAGCCACCAGGAGATGCAGCAGCTGACAGCCCCAGCTCCTCCTTACAGCAGCAGGCTCCAAGCTGGAGGCAGGGGCCTGGCACATCTGCAGGAGGAGACCCAGAGGGTGAGGCTGCAGCTCCTACAGAGATGTAGGAAGCTCTGCTTGCGCCTGCCCCGGCCCCTTTACCAGGACTGCCCCACTGTACGCTGCTTACGTGCTGCTGCATGAGCCCTGGCAGTGATCGCTCAGCTAGATGGACACCAAGACGCTTCCCAGCCAGTTCCTTCAGCACTCCTCTTGGATGCAAAGATGTTATTCTTCCCAAATGCTGTGTGCCCAGGCTCATGCCCGTCTGGCTGCGCTCACACCGATCCCTCTGAGCACCAACACCGCAGCCCGTCGCTGTCTGATATAACGGGACCTGCAGGGTATTCCCAGACACTGACCTCTGTGAGAGCCACAGGGACCTGTGGAAAGAGGCACGGCTTCACATGGCTGAAGCTTCCGTAATTGCTGAGCTGGAATGTTAATTAATTCCTTAATTATATTGAAACAGTGATCAGAGGTTTAAAAACTAACCTCTTCTACCTGATGCCTCCAGTGCAGCCCCTGCCCTGGCACAGCTCTGGTGAAGTGCAGGGAGGTGCTGGGGGGAGGACCTGGGCTCCAAGGGCAGGGCACCAGTGCTGGCAGGTGCCCTGGGGGCTACAGGGCAGCCTTAGCCCTGGTGTGACAGCAGCACCCAGAGCCACGGAGCAGCCATCAAGAACAGTTTCAGCTTGAACCTTGAGGCAGACCTGCCAGGTCCACATCTTGGAGAAGCACAAATCTCCACCCAGAACACATGAAGGTAGCTTAGGAAACATGAGAGTTCCCTTTTAGAAATCAGTATCCACCTCTGTCCTCCCTGCTCAGCCCGAAGGACACAGGCAGTTCGTGTCTTGCACACAGCAGCACGCGGGATGGTGCTCACGGGGCTCACCTGGCGCTCGGGTCTCTGGAACATCAGGCTCCTTCCATCCTGTTATTTCTAAAACACTTTGGGTTAGGACAATACAGAATACCAGCAGACGTCATTAGGCCGTGCTACTGGCCCATGTGAGCTGGGATGAGCTGCTGCCCTCACCCTGCACTTCCCAGACCATTCCCTGGGCTTTTGTCCCCCTTGGCCTTGTGCTCCTGCGGGCTCTGCCTGGCCTCGTGGTCCTGAGGAGCCAGCCTCGTTGATCTAGCTATTTTCCTACTCGTGTCAACATGAATAAACCATATCCCCTTTAAGCTACCTACAACTTTTGACAGCTATAGTGATGTAAATAAAGCAGCTAACGCAGATGCTAATATTAATTCGCATGACCCAGTTGTGCTTCACTAATAGTATCTGGGTTACCAGGCAGGCGAGGCAAGAACACAAAATATTTAGCCTGTCTCTGTCTGTTACACCAAAAAGCAAGCGTCTGAAGATATTCATTTCTACAGCTAAACCTCAGAGGCGCCCTCCATTAGGAAAAGGCAGGGGAAAGGCCTGAGAAGGTCACAGGCACCCACACTCGGTGAGGGTCAGTAGCTAAGCCCTGCTGGCCGCACACCGGCTGGTACAGCACCCTTGGTGCGCTCTGAACGTGCTGCAACGTAACGGGTCGGGGCTTATCCTGTCCGGGGCTGGGCGTGCATTGCACGGACTGCTGTGGCACTCGGAGGTGAGCTGCTTGCAGGACCGAGCCCTGTGAGTTGTGTTGTAGTTTGTTATAGTGGTATTTATGCTGTTAGTTAGCAACAGCGAGTCTCTTCTGTGACTGCAGGACGATCAGCCCCGCAGCCTGTGCGCTCCTGCACATCCCTTGGCTCCTGCCCAGGAGCTCCGCTGGCGCTTGGCTTTTGGGAGAGCAATTCAAAGGCTGTCAAGGCTTCTGTGTGCAGAAAGGGAGAGGTGAGAAACATGGATTTTGTCACCTAGCTGTACGCAGCTGAAACGAAGTGGCTGGGACATTCAAATCCGCCCTGACGTCCCTCGTACAGCCGGACACGGCTGCTCAGCTCTCCGGCGTGCGTGGGCGCTCACAAGCCTCGCGCTGATGTTCAGCACAAGCGGTCCACGGGAGCACCGGGGCTGCTGCAACCCAGCTAGTTTTTACTAGCATTGTGCTTCTCACAGCAGGCTTGGAGGCTTAATTAAGCTTCTAGTGTTCTGTAAAGTTCATTTCACTGTTCGGTGGAGGACAGTTTAGGATAAGCATAATAGGATTGCCGCTGCTATATACAGCCACATAAGCCAGGAAGTCCTCATAATGGGCCTTTACCCTGTAGGAAAATCTTTTCAGAGGATGCTTTTTATAAACTGTGCAGTTACGCACGCTATGAGTGTTTGGGGGAAAGGCATCCTTCCGTACGCAGGTCTGCCAGTACCAGCCCAGGTGAACGCTCTGCAGTAACACGGGCCTCACAAAGCCCACTAAGGGTGCTAGTCGTGTTTGCTGCCCTGTGGTGTGGGCTTTCCTTTTAGTCACCTCCCCTGCTGCTGATCCTGGGGCTGGAGCTCCAGTGAACGTTGACGGGGGAGGCGATGGCTGCATTCCTGCGGGGAGTTGCAGGATTGACCATGTCACAAGGCAGGAGCAGGGCTGCGTTCATTTGGGAATGGCTAACGCATCAGCACGTCCCACTAGGAGCAGAGACGGCTTCTGGGCTACTGCCTGCAAGAGCCAGAGCCCTGCTGGGCCCTCAGGCACGGAGCCCTGCTGGCTGTGCTCTTTGAGAGCAGCACAAACCTGGGAGTTGTCCCCGGGGCACGAAGGAGCACGCTGCACTTAAAACAAGGCGTGTTTTTAAAAGCAGCCGGTGCTGACCTCTCACTTGGGCTGTCCCTATGGTTCTTAAAAGAGCTGCCAGCTCAGAAAAGCCTGCACCAAAACACCCTGGCAGATCAGGATGCAGCACCGAACTGATGAGGAGGTGCCAGAAGGCATCCGTAGCACCCACGGAAAGCAGGAGACCTCTTCCCACTGGCTCTGGTCACCTCAACATTCAGCCCGCTCCTTAGCATCCTTTTTTACTGTTGGGTTGATTGGCGCTTCAGTGAGCTCTTAGAGGAGGAGGCTGAAAGCAGGTGGCAGAAATGTGGGGGTGCCTTGATCCCCTGGGGCATCAGCTGGGCTCAACGCAGTGCCTCGGGGCAGGGGCACGGAGAGATGCCAGCAGGTGGAGGGGCAGGGGGGGCTTCTGGGGAGCAGCGCCATGCTGCAAGGCATTCACATCGCCCCGAAGCACAGGGACAGAGCTCAGCAACGGGCAAATCATCCCGCTAATGCTGCTCCCAGCCGGGCCGATGCGGGGCGGTTTCCTTATCTGTGCCGTTTCTGCAGAGCGGCAGGTAATTCACAGATAAAACAATCAGTGCTTATACACACATGCAGACACTTAGGAGCTATTCCTAAGCTTTCCAAATCCCTTAATATACCTTATGTATACAGTTTGGAGTTTGTAGATTCAGCATGATAGATTGATTTCACACGCTATCTCGATGTGAAATGACATTAATAACTAAATTCTTATGTTTTTAGCCCTGGCTAAGCTACTGCAGAGCACTGAGCTGTGTAAACGCACCCAGGGTGCAGCGGCAGTGCAGGCAGACCACGCTGCCTGCTTGTAGCTGGTGTTACTGCCTGGATGATACAAAGCCCAAGTTGCGCTGCAGCCATCGGAGAATTTGACCAAATAATTGCAGTTTGAGTATATGCCATAAACTATCATCTGGAATTATTGTTTTTATTTTCTGTGGCTACTCCAAAATGGAGAAAAGGCATGAGAACCGAGTGGCTCGTGCAGGCTGGCAGGGGGAGTTGCTACGGCCGTTTGAACCAGGTGACTCCAGCTTTTGCTTGGTGGGTTTTTTTGCAGACACCCCCAGGAATTTCCAAGGGGTTTCTCCAGTAAAAGCAAGCAGGCAAAACTCCTGGCTTTTCTCTTCACCCAGCTCACAGTGAAAGGGGAAACACATGGTCCCCTTGCCCGGCGGGCACAGATGCTGACCTACCTGCCGAGCCCTGGCACACTTGTTACACTGGGGGTTGTGTGACAGGCACACAGCACAGCCTCTGGAGCTGCTCTGCTTGTGCCCCGGCGTTTTGCATCTCCCATGGCGATGCCGTGGCTGTACTACCAAGAATGGAGCTTTCGAGGAGCCTTCGGTGCTTCTCCCTTTTGCCTTCAGAGGAAAAAATATTTCCACTGCGTAAACCAGGCTGTGGCCAACCACGGCTATTGTTTTGTCTACGTTTTTATGTCCCTTTCAATATACTTGTCAGCTCTACCACGTTCTGTCTGTTAGAAAGCGCTAGGGTTTACACATTACCTCATTAGTCTTACTGTCTACCCAGCATTTTTTCCGTCCTACATGTTCCTCACTCCTTTTACATCACTGTGATTAAATCGTTTGCCCGGGCCATTAGCAACGAGCCTCGGTGTTTTTACACTCCTGGCTCCGTAGGAGATGGTGTGGGAGAGGGCCGGGGAGGGGGAATACGTCGACTTTTAAGTCACAAGCTGGGGATGTCAGCACAGAGCAGCGCACGGAGCGCGCATTTTGCAGTGCTGCTGTCGCAAAGCAACACAGCAGAGCGGTGGCTCTGTGTCAAGAAACATTGAGCAGAGCAGTTTCTGTGTTTATTTTTTGGAGCAGCCTGAACTAGGAGAAGGAAAAAAAACACACAGTAGCCTACCCAAGTGAGCAGACGGACACCTTAGGTTCCTCTGAAGCCGTTTCTCTCGAAAATGAGGTTGGAGCCCGGCGACCAGCCCCAGCAGCACGGCTGCGAGGCAGAGGTGTGCGAGGCACGCAGGGTTAACCGGTGGCCTCCCAGCAGAGGTTTTCCACTTGATTGTTCTGCTGCTGGATCGCCCACCGGGGCTGCCGTAATTAAGGCCCTGTCAACTTCCAGCAGCCGCCTTTACACGCTGGGATTTTCGTGGGGGTATAATTTAACCCAAAGCTCTTGCCTGGCAGCACATTATTTCGCAGGGTTGCTTAAAAACATGTTTAAACCTTTCCAAATTACAGATTGGCCCCCAAAAATGCTTTCTCAAACTAGGGTCACCTTTTTAAATATAGGCATGGAAACCTGGCTTGTAAATTATCCGGGTACCTGTGGGGCGTGGGGCTTTCAGGGGGCAATTAAGGCGCGCTCAGAGGCAGGCGCCTGGAACACCGCCGGTCTGTGCTGCAACAGCGGGCAGCTAACGAGGGCTTAAAGGAGAGACACTGCAAGGGAGGAGATGTGCGTGGCTCCCCATCAGGCTCTTACGGAGCCTGTTCTCTGGATAGTCCCATCTGCTGCGGGGACGTGCTCGCACCGTGCAGAGCCGCGCGGTTTCTGCTCCTGCGAGCAGCTGCAGTGCCCTGTGCAGGTGGGAGGCAAGGGAGAGGCTCAGCAGCACTGTGCACGTACATGGAGGGACCCTGAGATGCGACACAGGGTCTGTTTTGGGGGGAAATCTAGGTCTTGTGAAGGATGGCCAGCCATGAGGGGTGGGGGGATGGCTGGGACGTGCACCCAGGCACCTGCTCCTGTGCACCTTCCCTCTCCCTGGGGCCACATCCAGGCTGCACAACCTGCCGGCAGGATTTGGCCACAGGACTGGAGCTCAGCGCAGGTGCTTAACGCGGGGATATACCCGGAGAGCCCATAAAGCCCTGTGCTGCGGGAGGGAAATCCCCGTGACATTGCACCTGACTGGAGCAGCGGGAAGCAACTGATGCGTTGAGCCACTGTGCCACCTGGAGTCTGTCCACTCGGTGCTCACACAGCCGTTCGTCTGCCAAAAAAAGAACGCCCTAATAGACTTATTTTCTTCAGAATAATAAAACAGAGAAACAGCAACAAAGCCAAGAACGTTGAGATGGTGACAGCAAGAGTCTGGCTTAAATCCCCAAAAATAACATCAGCTAGAGCCTGATTTTGAACCAGCAGATAATGTGCTGCAAACACAGGGAGCTGGGGATTGTTATTTTTTTCTTCAAAAGATTCGTTTTTAGCAATCATACTTGTCATTTCTCTTTGAGTATAGTTCCTTCTGAATTCCCCATTTCTTCTACATTTTTGCACCATCTTCACATAAAAGTAAATTGGCTGCCAAATTGGCTTTCTGTGAACAGCAATTTTGGAAGGATACAGGGTCCGACCTGGCTTCCTCTGGGCATCCAAACCTGCAGGGAGAACTGCTGGAAGAGATGGGTGAACCCTACAACAGGCCCTCCAGAGCCCTTTTTCCAGGCTGCCTTTCACTGGGGGCATGCTCCCACACCAGTTTTAAGCTCATTAAGCTTTCAGAGTTATTTTTTGGTGCCGAGAGAGGAGGTTTTGCAAAAGACCGAACTGAGAGGTGGAGGTCTGGTGCACCACATACGACAATCTTTGAAAAATCCTGTGTTTAACCCGGTTTTGCTCAGGCTGTGGCATGCTCAGTGTGGGAGCCAGGCTGACCATCTCCCACCCACAGGGGTGCAGTGGCACGGGGGGGGGACTCTGCCCTCTGCCCCCAGCAAAACCCTCCTGGCGCGGCCGTCAGACACCGCTGCTGGCAGCGAGCAGGGACACGGCCCCTGCCGTCAGTTTGACAAAGCGACCCTGCTGGCATGCTGCTGGTGCTGTTGATAGTATTTTAGGAATTTTCAAGAGTTGTTTTATTCGAGGGATTTGAAAGGTAAACTGTCAGCCTTTCAGTGCTCCTCCGCAGAGCAGTGAAATAATCCAGAGGCATGGGTTTGCTGGCTCGTTTTCTTCTCTCTTTGCTAACTGGGGTCTTTGTTAGCCGAGTGGTTTAAGTGGGTTTTGAAGCAAAATCTAGAGGTGTAGACAGGATGGGATTTGATTAAGGCATCTTTAAATAGAAGCCATTCCTTCCCCTCCCAAACTGCCCAGGGTAAAAGCAAGCAGCTGCTGCTTACCAAGTACTTGTGATTTTTTATTTGGTTTTCAATAGCATCGTATCTTACATGCAGGTTTAACACAGCCTGAGCTGCTCTTCGTGTTTTCAGGAGCACGTTTTCAGCCAGAATGCCCTAATTCTGTCTGGTTTGGCATCCAACATGCCCAAAGGCAGAATTTAAACAGAAAGTTTCCCCTGGTCTTGTGGGCCAGGGTGGTGGGGCAGGGCAGTGGCAAACGCAGAACCCAGTGTTTAAATCTTTTTTGGTAAAAAATAAAAGGCTTCCCAGGTGAACAGTCTCTCTCATGACTTTAGTTCTTCAGCCTTGTTCTTGAGCTGACATCTGCAGTCTGTGGGGAGGGGGATGTTGAAGTCCCACTGTTCACAGAGCGCATATCACACCTCCATCTTCCATGGGAGCACACGCCCGACCCGTCTGGGTCTCCTTTTAACAGCCTCCAACTGGGATCCTGCCTGGCACATCTGCGGTGGCACAGGATGAGACCATCCAGAGCAGAGCATTATTTATTCTTTCTACAAAGGTACAAAGCATTAGAGGAAATGAGCTAACAGTGACAAACCCAAACCACGCATCCTTGGCCAAGCATAGCTGCAGTGGTAGCAATTCTGCAGCCATTTTATTCCCCCTGAAGTGAGGGGCAGGGCCCTCCTCCTCCCCATCCGCCTTGCGATGGACCTGTCCTTGCCGAGGTAACCTGTCATCCCGTGGCGATTCCCTTCTCTTTTCTCTTACTTTTCTTTGAGGCTCTGTCAATATTTCGTACCTGCTTGTCATCTCCCTCATTCTGATGTAGCTCTGCGTAGCCAGCAAGGCTGCTAACCAATGGAGAAACGGAGAAATTTTTTCCCCTGTGCTTTCAATAGAAGCTCACTGAAAGCTACAGTTTGGGAATTTGGGAATTTCCAACCCAGGTGGAAATCCTTCCCCAGAGGCCTGTATCAGGACAGGCTGTGGTTTCCATGCAAACTGCCGAGCTGCATCTTGCAACCAGTGAATTAACCCACAGCAAAAGCTGGGACCAGATCATAAGTGCTGCTGATTTACAGAATTGAATCACATTTTCCACATGTGCTGGGACATCGGGGTGCTCTCAGAGCCTCCCAACTCTGCAGCAAGCTGAGCTGCGTGCTGTGCACAAGTGCTCCCCAGACATTGGCATTTCTGAAACCTGCCTTGCAGGGGTGTGCTTCCAGCTTATTTCTACCTACCACTGAAATAATCAAATAATCTCTGGTCATTGGATTATTTTTTTGCTTTAAGGTGTGTGTTTGAAGTGATCAAAGTGGCTTTTCAAAGGTTTTCTTCATGTGATGGGGTGAACTTAGGAAGCTCTCAAGGTAAAACCCAAACAGCCTAATGACTCCGGGACTCGGATCTCACCTCCAACAGCAGCAATGAGCCAGGAGAAGATGAGCAGTTCAGGAAACAGAAAATGAACCTTTTGAAGCCAATAATACCCTCTGGCAGCGAGCAATCAACTGACAGAGAAATGAGAGAGAAGGGTAAAAAAAAAAAAAAAAGAAAAGAAAGGCCGTTCAGCCAGGCGGCAGGAAGGGCAGCGCCATAAAGCAGAACTATCTCGTAAATAGAGCAGCACCTTCCTTCCTTCCTCTCCTTCCCAGGGGACAGTGGCCATGGGAACAGACACGCTTCATGCCCTCTGAAGGGGATGCAGGAGAGAGCAGATTGACCCTACCTGCAGCAGGTTAATGGGGACACACGGCTCCAGTACAGCTACTGTTGGGATGGTTTTTCCTCTCTAAGAAGTAAAGGAAAACAATAAGGCAACGTTAGCTTCCCTGATGAGGCAGGCTGGCCGGGACTGCCTTGGGAATTGCCAGCTCACTCCACGGAGAGCCTCAGCTGCTGGGGACTTTCATTCACAGCTGTTCTGTGCCTGATTTCAACCATTTAAAGGTTATTCCTAGATCCCCTTGGTTGTTCTTGTAAACATATGTACCTGGCATACTGAGGAGGTTTTTTTCCTCGGTATTTTGTCCTCTGTAAATGTTTCTCAGTGTAGGTTGGGTTTGTTTTTCCCACTCTGCACTGTGTGTCTCCCTGGGCTGGGTTTCTTCCACGTATCATTTCCAAACACGCTGAATTCTCTTAGGAGCAAGCTGGGATGTCTGTCAAACCTTGCCCCGTAGGGGATTCTTGGCATTTTGTGCTGCAGCCATCAAGAGGCCAAACAGAAGAGTAGGAGGTGCCCATTTCTGCAGATGTGCTGAGCTCTGGCTGACCCCAGGAACGCTTCCTGCAGCAACCAGACCGTGGCTCACACTTGTCCGTGGGGTAAATCCCCCAGCTCAGCAGTCAGCTTTGTTGCTCTGGCATTTTGGCATAAGCCACCTGGGTGCTTTGTTCAGGACCCACCTAACATCTGGGCTTCCCCATGGACCAGCAAGCGTACGTGGAAAGAGTTAAGCGCTGCCCTGGGGAAGGTAGGTCTTACCGCTCTGTCTCCCTGCAAGAGCAGAGTGCTGAAGTGTCTGCCAGAGCTCGTTAGGGATAATGCAACCTGATCGGAAACAGAGCTTTATCCAGTGGCTAAATGAGCCCACGGGGTGGCTTTCATCTGACCTTGCACTGGATCGCAGGGTCTCCCTCGGAGGCACGGCTCCGCACAGCAGCTCTCAGCCGCTCGCGCTCTCTTGCCGAGGAGCGTTATCAGGGAGAGGCAGGACAGATGTCCCTGCTGCAGGAACCAGCACGGTTAGACAAGTCACAGGCCGTGTGTGCACACGGACAGCTTGTTTTCAGCTGGCCAAGTGCAGTCCTAATGGAAACATCCAAACAATGCCAGGGCTGCAGCCCGGCAGCGAGCGGGGAGCTGGCGCAGCTGAGGCGAGCGGAGAGATGAAAACAGCGGGCTGAGGCGGGGACGGCTCAGCTCAACTGCAACCAAACTTCAGAACTGGGCAAAAAAAAAACACAAAGTGACCTGGCCCTCGTCCACACGTGGTATGTGTTTTGCAAACCCCAGCTGTCACGCTCACAGTCCAGTCGAAGTGTGAGATAAAGGCACCGCGTCCCTGACAGAAAAGCCCAAGTTTCCCAGGACATCGAAAGCGAGCGTTTCCCTGGAATGCCAAGTTCTATCTTTGGCGAACAGAAATCAGGCTCCTTCGTACGCCGCTCCCCCAGCGCACCATGTTAGCTTGCGTTTGTTTAGCAAACAGTTACTAGGAGGCCTCAGTAGCATTACAAAAAAAAAAAAAGTGATACTGGTATTATTATTCATGGCCGGAGGTGGGGAGGAGAAGGGAAAACAGTGCTCTTGTAGCCAACAAGTTCAAGTAAGGTTCAACTTTGCTATTCCAAAATCTGCTGCTATGATAATGAGACAGTCAAATCAGCTCTAATTAAGAGCTCAGGAAGGCTCAGCCTTTCAAAGAAGTACACTCATGACAAGATTAATTCCTGCCAGCCAGTATGTAGTGTGGTATCATCCTATATTAACATAGAAACCCTGAACAGAAACAGGCAACTGAAAACGTGCTAAAAACCAGTGAAGTGCATCATTCCCCTTAATCTTCAGTGCTGGGCTTTGCTATTCTGCAAGTGGATTAAAATAGGATGGACCACCTGGCACCGTTCAGCTGCCATTTACAGCAAACCTTGCCTCTTCCTCCCACCCACCCCTCTCCAATAAACGCTCACGAAGAGGCAGCACACCTGCATTTGTCAAACAGTTTCAGGTGACTTTTATTAGTGTGAAGGGCAAAATATCAATAAAACAGACATTAAAAAAAAATTCCTAAGGAACAGTATGAAAAACAGCTGTGCTCCTTATCCAAAAAGGATACAGTGCTCTGTGCTGCTGGACTGCCTCTGCAGCCTCTGCTGGGGGTATGTCGGGATGCAGCAGCACAGGAAAGGCTATGAATAGAGATTTTGAAACTATCAGAAAGCCTAGGGCTATCCAAACTGGAAGATGTTTATTTCGTCTGGTTCGGAAAGGCTTACTGTTGTGTAAGTGTCATGTCCGGTGCTCCCAGAAGTCAGTGAGCATAGAAGTAATGAGAGCCTCCAGATTGCCAGCTGACACTTCAAAGAGCTCGAGCTTTTTCTTGAGCTCAAAAGAGAATTTTAAATATATATATACATCTCCGCACCTCGGTTCCATTTCCTATATTTGTAACTTGAATGCATGAAAACTGTCTCACTGAGCTGAGATCAAACTCTCTTGTTGAAATGCTGATGTGCAGCTGCCTTGTCTTTTCTCTTGCATTCAAACAGATTCTGTATCTACTCTCTCTATTTACTACTTAATCTTAGATTGATGTGAATGAATAATTGCCAAGGATTAGTTTTTAGCTGCTTTGATTTGTATACAGTTGTTGCTATTTATTAAATATGTGATATCTAATCCAGTGTTTAGCGCTTACAAAGGGAAGAACCATCTGTGCTGGAGACTGCAAACACAACGTGAATGAAGTGTTTGAAAGGGCTGTGTGCTCTGCTGCAGCCCGAGGGAAGCCTCGGGAGCCCTGGCTTGGGAGGGATGAACCCACATGCGGATGTGTCCGCAGCAAAGCCCTGCTCTCTGCAAACACAAAGTGGGGGTGGGCGTGAGGCAGAGCAGAGAAGCTGATCAGGAAAACAAGAGAATAAAGGACTGAGAACGGGGAAGGTGCTGCGAGCTTGGAGGAACCCCTGCAGTGATATTTCCCATCACCTGGGGCCTTCATATGCCCCTCTTGCAAAAATAAGGGCACTAATATTCAACTTATTTGCAGGCTACTTGCAGGGAATAGACGCTTATCATCTGTAATCCCTTGTGTGAGCACAAAGCTTACTCATCGAGGCAGGAGATGCAACTAAAGCTCCTCTTACATCAGGCTGTAAGCGTGTGGGCAGCTCTGGGCAGCCTGGGCAGGGGCTGCAGCCCTCGTACAGGAGGCTTTGTCTCGCTGAAGAAGTCTATCTTCCCCAGCTTGTAAGGCAGCAGAAGTGCCTCAGCCTGAATGTCATGTCCTTGTTCCAAGTCTGAATGGGAAAAGGCTGATACCTGATGGAGAAGTCTCCCATGTGCTGCAGGAGGAGCCCAGTGCTGTGGTTTAATCTAGCAGAAGGCGAAACACTGCACAGCCATTTGCTCACTTTGTCCCCTCCCCAAAGTGGGATAGGGGAGAAAATTGAAAAGTACAAGAGCTCATGGGTTGAGATAAGGGCAGTTTAATAACAAAGGGGAGGAAAGAAAATGGAAAGAAAATGAGTAAAAAATAAATAAAAAGAATAAACAAAGCAAGTGATGCAGATTACAGCTGCTCACCACCTGCTGACCAATGCAGAGGATATTTCCACTGGCTTTCTATGCACAGGGATTTGCTGTTCATTGAAGGGTACTCTGTTTATTCATGTTATTAGCATGGCTGATGCTGGAAAACAGATTTGCTGCTTCTCCTAATGCATTTCTGGAAAAATTGTTAAACAGGTCGCCGTTTTTGCAGACAAAACAGCACTTGAGCACTGCTCCAATTTCCTCGCTAGGTGATAACCCAGTGTGGTATCAGTGACGAGGTGTATCGCCCTGCAGCACAACTAATTATACCTTTCGGTGAGGAAGTGGCAGTGGAACAGGTTTAGTCTTCCAAAAAACTCCACACTCTGGTATGTGTCAGAGATCTGAAAAGAATTAATATCAATTATTCTCATGCATATTCACGAGAGGAAGACTAGTTTAGCAATCAAGCTAATAGTTTTTGCTTAATTACATTCAGTTGATTCCGTGCTATCTTGGCACATTCCTGATTGAATTCAGCCATTAAAATAAAATAAAAACCACCTCCCACAAGTACACCAGTGAACGCAAACAATTTAAGTTCAGCACAGCCTGTAAATAGTTCCTGAGGCTGAGCGGACTGCTTGGGACACTGGGAGTCGTTCATGAGCATTCACTTTCCCTAGTGCAGGGTTAAATCACAAAAGGACCTTGAGGAGCGGTTCCCAGGTGTTCACTGCTGCTCAGGGTTAAGGCATTGGGTTTTTTTTATTATTATTATTATTTTTTCTGAATTCAAACCCTTGGCAACTGAATACAAGATAGAAAGCAGGAATGGGAGAGGTACCTGAAAGGGGAGCACGAAGCTGCAGGGATGGCTGTGTCTGGGGAGGAGGTCTGGATGTGCAAACAGTTTGGGTCTGCGCGGTGCTGTCTGGGGCTGGGCATCTTGCACAAGCGCTGCTTGCTGGGTTGCAGTCTTCCCGGACAAAAGGCAAGGCCAGGAAAAAAAGGGGAACATTGAGCTTATGTGTGTTTTTTTCCTATTTAACTTTCCCCAGCAGCAGAAATAGGACAGATGCTCCCCTCTCATCCTTTCTTGAGCACTATCACTGTGCTGATGTCTCAAGGCAGTGTATGTCTTTGAAGTTTGCCTTTTCAGTGTTTTCATTCATTTATCATTTTCTTCTCCTGTGCACCATTTGCATCTGGGCTTTGCTCAGGAGGAAGACTGACACCATTTATCATTTAACGGGGCTTGATAGCTCTCTGACAACTGAACATGTTCTTTACAGCATCAAGGAATTTACAGGCAGCCATGCCTGAAGGCTACTTTTCTGCCCACTTTAGCTTAGTCAGCAGCAGTTGCAGCAGCAGCTTTCTGGGTGCCTGTAGGTAAACAAGGTATCAGCATATAATCAGCAGAAGTATTATATTCCCTTTTAGACCGAATAGACTTATCCTCCCAACAGATAAAATTATTACAGCTATAACTAAAATCAAATAATTAACCAATATTCAATCTGGGCTCTGCCAGGCAATGACAAAATTGAGATCTCAGGCATTACAAGGCAAAATAGACATGGTTTTGGTTTTATGGATTTCCTGCTATGCAGTGATGCTTACAGAGGAGCACAGGAGTCTGAACTCTCCCAGCCTGTGGATGCAGTCACTGGGGGCACTGCAGGGATGTGGGGGAGCTGGTGTGTGCAGGGTCCTGCCCCTCCACAGGGCAGACCTGGTACAAATGGGTCTCAGGGGGCTCCTCGAGACAGGGTGCAGAAGTGGTACGGAAAGTGCCGGATCAGGGGAACTCTTGCACATGGCCTTACCTTCCACAGAAATTAGAGGAACTTGGCATTTGGTTTGGGGTTGTGGAGATTCAAGGTCTTTGACTGCGTCTTAGCATCCTTCCCCATAAAAAAGCAGACTAAAGGTTCTGTGTGCATCCCGTGCCTCTTTATCCCCAAGTTAGGTCTCATCTGCTTGCCATGATCCAAGAAGTGCTACCTGTCATTATGGCCTCTAGAAAAACAAAACAAAACAAAACAAACAAACAACAAAAAAAAAAAACAAGCCAAATGGTCAGAATCATGGCATCAGAAGTGACCACTTTCTGCAAACTGCTTCGGTTTATGAATAGATAGGCATTCTCTAGTGAAGAGGTGTTTCCTAAAGCCAGTCCCTGTCAATAAATACCTGCCGTGAGTGGGAGCCGTTACCCCACGCGCAGAGATTAAGGAACCCTCCATCTGTTTCTGCACCGCACAGCACGTGGGATAGTGCTCAAAATACACTGTGCTCTGTTCCTCGGGGCCTGGGGAGACATGGGCTGGCACAGGCATGGCGGGAGGGAGCTGGACAGTCTGACTCAAAGTGTATTGCTCGCTCGGGGAAATAGGAAGGCTGCAGGAAAAATCCCTCAGTAAATGGAGCATATGAATGAAGCCTGGTCCTGATGCCAAGTTTAATCTGCAGGCCCTGATGGAGCTAAAAAAGTGCATTAGACAAAACCATTATTGAACTTCTTGATTACATAACAATTTCCTCATCGTATTTCCAAGAATATTGAATCTATATTCAAACACCCTCCCACTCTCTCCCACACACCACCCCTTCTCCTTGCTATATCAGCTTCATTACTGAGCATGAAGACAGAAAAAGTATAGGGCATGTTGCCATCAGCAGAGAGATCTCAGATGCTTACACTGGGATTTTAGAGCCATCTATGGGATTTGGTCAGCCTATTCTTATTAGTTTTAATGGCTTTGAAAATCTCCAGTCTTATGCCTTGACCTCAGTTAGGGTCTTTAGCGGTGCAAAGAACAGAAAATGAAGTAATGTTTATTACCAGCCCTAAACGCTGCCTTAAACTTACCCCACCCTGAGCTCTCTGGGAGGTAGCATGCGCAGTTTTGCTGCCCACAAAATTCTGCTATCACATGCTGAAGAGAGGCAGGAGATTCCTGAGCATCCTGGCTCCTTTGTGGAGCCCTCTCCTTTCTACAGGCGAGCAAAGACCTTGCTGACACCAAGGATGAATCCCAGGGCCTCTGTCATCTACCAAGCAGGATCAGGCCAGCGCAGGAGCATAGCTCCTGCAAGGTGGTTGTTACCTGCCAAATCTGGGGGGGGATTTTGGAGAAGGTGGGGGTTAGTGGCTTGCAAGCCTGGCACATCCATCCTGCCTCAGGAAGCAGCAGTTGCACACAAACTGGCTACACTTACTCACATAATCAGCTTGCTTGTCTCATTTGCATGTGTAATAACCAGCCTGTATGTACAATCATGCTAATCACTTTGAGGCAATGCTTTAAATTCATTCAAAACCTTGCCCTGCCTGCCCTTGGGTTATTCAGCTTCCACAAAGGAACCATACCAGCAACCCAGATTCGCTCAATACAAATCTTTGCGAATCAGTCGATTTGGTGGAAGAGAAGTTTTTTCTGGAATCCTGCCTATCCATACTGAGGTGTGCACTCCAAGCCAGGGCTGTCATTAGGAGCCAGTCCAATATCCTCTGCAAGGCACCTAGAAAAGCACCTGAGGGGGAATTTCACAATTCATGGTGTGTTGATGCAGGTGAAACGTGATAGCAAATGCAGAAACAGAGAAAGGGAACTTACCCAGCTTCTTTCATGCAATCTGTTAGAAGAAATGGTCTGAAAGTTGGGCAGGAGATAACTAGTCTTAAACCTTATGAGCTTTATGGTGGTTTAGAGAGCGTGTGTGACGCTCAGCTGTGGATACCTGCCCAGTAAGGCCTGGCCTGCCAGGGCTCCTGTCCGTAGCTCTGATGGATCCCTGCGTGAGGACAGCAGGGATCGGCTCTCAGGACCGTGGCACCAGAAGCACACAGGTCACAAGTGAGCCTGGAAGAGCAAAGGAAGGAGGAAGGGCTGGGAATCGAATGGAAAGGTTGCCCACTGCACCCAGCATCTCTGGAGGTGCTCTTGGTAGTCTGAGTCGTTCCTGCAGCTTCCTGTCCCTCATTACCGCCAGTGGAAAACACAAAAGCTGCCAAGGCAGAGAATCAGTATGGCTCTGATAGGAAACCGTATTAGAAGGACAGACGGTGATTTCTGTAATCTGAAATCCAAGACTGTAAATACATCGGGGTAGAGCCCTGTGCCACTGAATGCACTGCTAGTGCCCAGCAACAACAGCAGCTGGTTGCAGTTTGCTGCAAAGAACTGCTGCTCAGGTGGCTTTTTTGGGTGGTAGATGCTACCAGGATAAGACATACCTTAGAGAAGGACCCTCTAAACACCCTATGGGGATGTTTTTACCTCCATCATCTGGGTACTTTCCAACTGAAAAGTGCTTTGAGTACTTGAGGGCAGTCAGCCCACCTTTAGAAGTTTTTCTTAACCTGACAAGCTTCTAAAGATGTATGATTGCAGTAGATCAATAAGGGGGAAAATCTGTACCTCAGGTGCACTGGGGACATCTTGCTGCAACTTGCAGGAGAAGTGATAAATGTCTCTCTCTGTTTATTGCTTAGCTTCATGGCTAGATCTGGTAAACCAAAAAACAAATCTTACACTCAGATCTACTAGTTTTCAAATTTATGTTCACCTGGCATTGCCTTCATCTTCAAAGCAGGAAAGTATATCAAAGGAAACAGAAGGTTTGACACCAATTACTGCTGCTGGATGACATCCACTGAATAAAGATGGAGTGTTAATATTTACACTGAAATTGAAGGAGATAAAACACACTAGGTACATCTAAGTCTACAAATAAGCCCTTCTGTGTATAGCGGGCAGAGATAAAAACCAGCAAGAAATTGAAAATCACTATTGAAAACATCCCAAACACCTTCGGAAATCTTGGGTTGTAAACAAAGCCACAGCAAAAAACACTGAAAGAGCCTTCTAGGAAATCAAATAGGACTCCCTGCTTCTGGGGATATTTTATTGTTTTCAGGAGATGATCTTCTAAAACAACCAACTGTGCTGAAATAGTTAACAGCTAAATTTCTCCCCCCACTTCAGCATGAGACACTTGACTTTCATTTTATTCTCTTGAGTTTGAAACCATTAGTTCGTGCAGGGGGTGACAGGGAAAAGAAACAGCTTCTCTATCAGTAGGGGTCCATTTCCTGATCGCTGCGCAAGCCAAGGGGGTTTGGTCCCATATCAAAATATCTCGGTGAGTTTTGCCTCATTTTTCACCTTTCCCTTCAGCCAAATAAATACAGAATCCATGAATAAGCTTAAATGGTTGTTTCTTCTGATTGCTCATGAGTCAGATTGTATTTCTGATGACCTCTTTCTAACACTCAATTCACTTAAATGTAGGGATTCATTTTGAGGTTGTTTGTTTCCTATCAGTGGATTGTCTTCTGTGAATGCATCTTTATACTGTTAACAATAAACTTTCTTTTAAGTAATCTGTTTAAAAATGAAAGGGAATCTTCTCAGCATTTCTCCTAGTAAAAATTAAATAACTGAAAGTGAGGATATTCTAAAAATCCCAGTATTAGAGAATTGCACAGGAGGCCATTTACACCATTCACTTTTTCTATTTAATCCAATTTAAGCAATGAAACCAGACTGTTTAATGGAGCTAATGTTTGTTTCTAGTCAGATTTCATTCTTCAGATTAAATTGCTACATCTGCAGTGTCATGTACAAATCAAAGTTATGTAGTACACTTTTAGTGAGTTAAAAGGTAAATGTTTTTATTACATTGATTTGCAAGGTTGTTTTAAACTGCAAGTAGATTTTAAAACACTTTTGGAAATCAAAATGTCAATGTTGAAACTCTTACATTACATTTGGATTTTTTGAAGGCGTATGAGCCAGCTTCTCTCCTAAAACCACAGCTTAGGCTTACTATATGAATTCAAGTGCAGCTTCCAACCTTTGCAGAACACTTCTGCCTTTCAGCTTTTTCGGAGCTGAGACTCTTCCAGAGAAGACCGGGCTGTTTCCAAACCATATTGGATATTTACGTTTCTCACAAGCAAGGCTTGTGCCACTGTAGGGACTATCCCTTCAGACGTCTGTTATTTCCTGACAGTTAGGATATGTGTGCTGGGCTTGGCTGAAGAGAAGTCCTGCAAGAATTTCTTTCTGCAGTGCCCCAGGTGGTAACTGTGAATATTCTGGTATTGCGAGGCTGGCTGAGAAACATGACGGTGAGGAAAGCTAAAATCTAGTTACATGGGCAAGGAAGGACATGGACTCAGAGCATGTCAGATTTGCAATTCATGATGCAGAACTCTTGTCATACATTTTATAATCCGTTGCTGCATATTGTGTATTTAGTCATCACACACACATGTTGCAATTGATTTTATGCTTCTTTTCAATCAAGCAGAAGAAAAGCAAGCATAAGGGACCAGCTTACACTGCAATGAATACATAAAACATTAGTCACATATACGTGTGTTTTGAAATCATTCCTGTATTTTGGCAGTAACCTAAGAAACTAGATATATTCCTACCCAATTAACAAGCTAGAGAAAGAATCCATGCGTAGAAAAAAAAATCCTCAAATTGTCTGTCAGCTCCAAAACCTCCCTCAAATTACTTTAAAAGAAAATGTAATTAGGGAAGCTGGAAAGTATAGAATTAATGTCTATATAAAACAGATATGGAAGGACAGTCTGCCTACAGCATCTGAACACTGCAAATACACTAATCTAGCACTTTATTCTTTCCGGCTCTGCATAAAGTCAGTGGCCCAGGATCAGATTTTATGTGTTTAAATTTTTAGAGACTGCTCACTGCAGATCCTTCTTGTCTCATTGCACTCTTGATCGCAAGAGTCTTGTCTGTCTCACTACTGTGCAATTTGGTTTGTTTTTTTCTCCTGGCTGTGTTGAGTAGCTGGGGTGGCCAGCTGGTCACATGCAGAATAGCTCAGAGCTCAAAATGTTTTAGAAAGTCTAGGAAGGTTTTCATGTCTTTCACAGCTGTCAAGTTTCAAATTAGAGGTGAGTCATTCAAAAAGAGTGTGTTACTTGTATGCTTATATGTAGTAGAGTTGTACACATCTATCTGTAATTAGCCATAGGCACCCCATTTTATAGATATAGCCATACATTAAATGGTCTACATTGCTGTGACTGAATCTTGCATTCACAATTGCTCTCCTTCTTGCTTAGATTTTAGAGCTTGTTGTCCAGATGGGCTTTGTTGGGCACCTAATTAGCAGCTAATCAAAAGCTCCTGCTGTGAACTGCTTCACAGTCCTCCTGGCGTCCTAGCTGCTTGGTACATGTTCCTTGAATACACTGAGAGGAATGGACAGGAGCTGAAGTAAATGTTTTATCTGCTCTATACATCTGATAAAACTAAGAGTAGCTTCCAAAATAAAATCACTTCAGGATGCATTGGTCATCTGATTTCCAGGTACTAAGAGCAGAGTTACTCTTGAAAAGTATAAGTGGAAATAAAGCCATGTGTTAATGACGATGGTAGATAGTGTAATATATTCTGAGCCAAACTCACTGTCTTCTCTTTCCTTTCCAGATTTTGGCAATCATTTCCATCATGTTTATTGTACTATCTACAATTGCCTTGTCCCTTAACACACTTCCTGAACTACAAGGCGTGGATGAATTTGGGCAGACAACAGATAATCCCCAACTTGCCCATGTGGAAGCAGTGTGCATTGCATGGTTTACAATGGAATACCTCTTGCGGTTCCTATCCTCGCCTAAGAAATGGAAGTTTTTCAAAGGCCCACTGAATGCTATTGATTTGCTAGCTATTTTACCATACTATGTCACTATCTTCCTCACAGAATCCAATAAAAGTGTACTTCAGTTCCAAAATGTACGACGAGTGGTCCAAATATTTCGGATTATGAGGATACTCCGGATTCTAAAGCTTGCCCGGCACTCAACAGGTTTACAGTCCTTGGGGTTTACACTGAGGAGGAGTTACAATGAGCTTGGCTTGCTCATCTTGTTTTTGGCCATGGGCATTATGATCTTTTCCAGTTTAGTATTTTTTGCAGAAAAGGATGAGGACGATACGAAATTCAAGAGCATCCCAGCTTCTTTCTGGTGGGCAACAATCACCATGACAACAGTAGGCTATGGAGACATCTACCCCAAAACACTTTTAGGTAAAATAGTAGGAGGACTGTGCTGCATTGCTGGAGTGCTGGTGATTGCTCTTCCTATCCCAATTATTGTCAATAACTTCTCTGAGTTCTACAAAGAGCAGAAGAGGCAGGAGAAAGCCATTAAGCGCAGAGAAGCTCTTGAAAGAGCAAAAAGGAATGGTAGTATTGTCTCCATGAACATGAAGGACGCATTTGCCCGTAGTATAGAACTCATGGACATTGTGGTTGAAAAGAATGGAGAAAGCATAGCCAAAAAGGATAAAGTTCAGGACAATCATTTATCTCCCAGCAAATGGAAATGGACCAAGAGAACACTCTCTGAAACTAGCTCTAGTAAATCTTTTGAAACCAAGGAACAAGGATCTCCAGAAAAAGCCAGGTCGTCCTCAAGTCCCCAGCACCTGAATGTCCAACAGCTAGAGGACATGTATAACAAAATGGCAAAGACTCAGTCACAGCCAAACCTTAACACTAAAGAGTCGAGTCAGCCTGGAAAGCAAAAGGAAGAGCTAGAAATGGAGACCCTTCCCGGCCCTATGGTGCCCTTGCTGACGACTCGTGCCGATGGGATCATTGACATGAGGAGCATGTCCAGCATCGACAGCTTCATAAGTTGTGCTGCTGAGTTCCCTGACTCTGGGAGATTTTCCCACAGCCCACTCGCTACCCTTCCCTGCAAAGGTGGCATTAATGTGATTCAGGAGCAGAGCAGAGGGGAGGGGAGTAGTGCCCGATTTGTGGAAATAAACCCAAGCTCTGAAGGCAGCCACCGTTCTGCTTTTTTCATAGAAAGTCCCAAAAGCTCCATAAAGGCCAGTAACCCTTTAAAACTAAGATCTCTGAAAGTCAACTTCATGGAAGAGGACACCAGCACATTAGTACCAGCATCAAATGTCCTGAGAATATATCCAGACCCTCTCAAGGGCAGGGGAGCTGCTGCTGCTGCCACAGATACTTCCTTACTCTCTGACAGATCTCTCATGAGCCCAGAAACCTCGATCTACACAACTGCGAGTGCGAGAACACCCCCAAAGTCACCAGAGACACAGACAGCCATAGCTTTCAACTTCCACGATGCTGGTATTCACAAATACATAGATGCTGACACTGACGATGAAGGTCAGCTGCTTTACGATTCGAGTCCTCCCGGAAATGTGAGTCCTAAGTACAATGTTACAAACAGTGGTTATCTAAAGCAAAAGGACAATGTTTATAGAACAGAGAAGAACCATTTAGAAGCTGCTGCTTTACCCACCTCCCCTAAGCTGATAGGGCAAAACTGCATTTACTCTATGGAAGGTATCACTGGAAGAACCCAGGGCCATCAGGAGACTGTCAGACTAGAAAATCACATTTCTCCAGAAGTCCATGTATTACCAGGCAGTGGAGGACATGCTAACACACATGATCAAAGCATCTGAGACAGGCTCCAAAAGAACTTACTGAAAGTTTAAAGGAATGTCTTTACAGTCAACACAAAAAAAAGAGCTTCTGCATGGCATGAACTTGGCTGAAATAAGCCACATGTTTCTAAAAGTCTGAGGGGAGGTCCAGTGTGGGTTTGTGAAAATGTCCTTCTCTGAAACAACTTTAAAGACATTGCCCACATCAGTCAAAAATAAGGATTGCAAATCATGATCACACATTGATCTCCTTTCATGTTGTCCAGTGAAGCCAATGTGACCAAATATCCATCCATTCCCCTTGAACGCTAGAGCTCCTTTTGGAAATACTAACACCTGATTTGCATTAGTTCCATAAAGGATGCCGAGGCAGCCAGATTTGAACTCTGGAATAAATTGCTGGGGTTGGTATAAAGCTATCAAAAACACAATGCTCTCTGCTTCAGGGCAGCTGTTCCCCATCTACAGCTTTCTCTGATGGATATTATGTCTAAAGGTAACAGGGAACACTTGCATTATTGGAAAATCCAAGTGAAAACCATTTAAAACAAATAGCGGTCTAGAGAAACCAATTATTAAAATGCTCTGTGTGTGTTTAACAATACAATATCCTGTAGGACCTGACATTTTCTTTTGAAACATCAGCAGGGTGAGTTGCACCACTTGTATCTAATTCCAAACACCCCCTAGGATGTAGTGAAACTCGCACTTACCCTCTGCTAAAATCAAAACCTGCCCCTGGGCCAGCGTGTGGCCCTCGGGGCACCCACAGCCCACGCTGGGAAGGTGTGAAGGAGCCATGCAGAAGCAGGGATCTCCGGCGGCATCGCAGGCCCCTTCCCGCAGCCGGGGAGCGCGGGGCTGGAAGGGGAGCTCGGCTCCTCTCCGTGCCCCCATCCGCGCCGTGGCGGCTCCCTGCCCCATGGGGATGGCCCAGCGCGGCGGCCGGCCCTGAGGCCTGCTCCTCGGGCCTCCCCTTCCCGCCCGCGCCCCGACTTCAGGCCTCGGCCGAAGTCTCGCCCTTGGCGTAGGAGAGGAACCAGTCGGTCTGAAGCTTTTCGCGCCCACGCGGTGCGGTGAAAGATATGCAAGCGTTACATAAATATGCAAAAAGAGGGATTCTTTAGCTACCCGCCCCGGGCCTGGTCGTGCTCTCTCTTGCGAGGAGGTCGGGCGGGAGCAGCTCCTGCCATGCTGGCGCGTCGTGGCAGCACAGGGCGGCTGCCAGAGACAGCAGGATCAGGCCTGATGTTTTAATAGCATCCACTCATTTTTAAGCGAAACGAGAAAAAAAAAAAAAAAAAAAGATTTGACCATTTTAAATGAACAGAACTAGCAGCCACCAGCCTAGGTTTTTAAAATATTATTGTTTCAATAAAGTTATGTCAAATTGTGTAGGAAATAATTTGTCTTTGGTTTTTAATATTGGGGGGGAAAAGCACTTTACGTTGACTTTTTGTTGTTGTTGCGATGCTGGAGTAGGATAGCAGAGTGTAACAATCAAGCACTTTAACAAAGCACTATTTTAATTTGTGCCTCCTGTCGTGACTGTGATTTGTTACACGCCGGTAGCAAGTCACAACCTGTCCTGTGATAACTGTGATGGTAATCTTTTATGTTGTTATCCGTTTCTACTGTAAAACTCAGTTGTAAATAACTCTGTCAATAAGCGTTTCCTGACCTATTTCGGAGTACCTGCCGGGGCGTGTAGCTATCTGCATGCAACAGGTCTTGGGGCGTGCAGAGGCACGGGACTCGGGAGCGGAGGCGCACGCTGGAGGAAGACCGTAACCACACGAGTCCGCTGCGTTTTGTTCCTTCCCCCTGTGAAAAAGCCGTTGGTTAGTCCTGAATGTAACTGTCTCTCCGTCCACGCTGTACAGTACTTCTGTCTGTAATCCGTAATAGTGAATGCAGCATGTACGGACAAAAGCAATAAGCACATATCTGTTTTAGGAACTGTTAAGGGTTACGATGATAGCTTTGTTAGGTCTCTCCTTGGCACAAGCCTGCACACATGCTGAAGCAGTGGCCCCCGCTGGCCCCTGGCGGTGGGACACAGCCCAAGGCACCTGCTCAGAAGTCCTCCTTGCCTCCTGCAAGGCCAGGCCCTGGGGAAGGCGCGAGTGAGACCTGAGCCACCACCTCACGAATTCGCCCGCTGGCAGCAGAAGAGACCTCGTGTCATGCAGAGAGCTATGCGGGAGATACTCAAAATCAGTAAGAGGTATCCGTGCGAGCAAACTGTATTCTCCAGAGTATTTACGCAGGGCCAATTCCTGAGGTTCCTCAGCTTTTACTCTGTCTTCACTCAGCCAAAACCACCGTTCGTCCAAATGGGCCCTTTGCCTGGCGAAGGACTTTAGGATTTGGCCATAGTAAATACAAGTGTACTTAGAGGAACTGATGTATTGCTGAGATGCTAGTTAAGATTGAGTCATTAAGAAGAAGTAAAGTGACTTTCCAGCAGATAAGCTTTAAATACTGATTTATTCTATGGCTTCCCAAGGCCATAGAGCGGCAATGAGAAATTTTAAAGAGAACAGTCTTAACATAATCTCTATGTTTCGGTGATCATTCATGTCTGCCATCAGCACAAATGTAAAAAGAAAAAAAAATCAGGGAAATTTTTTTTGATAAAGTAAGTAATAGTGATTTCCAAGTTAAATATTTTTAAAGCTGATGCTTTCATGTGGAAAAAAAGTCATATTTTACATATCGCAAAAGTGAGCATATTTAAATATAGCCATATAGTGTAGTACTTACCACACTTTTTCATCCAAATTGATGTATTTGGTTTATAGATGGCACTGACAAAAATGTATAGATCAACAATTCTATCATTTTTTTAACTGATAATCAACTGGTGCAACTCTCCTTGTAACCAAAGGCCCTCTGTCTGCCTTGTGTGATCATTTACAACACACATCTTATATCATCTATTTAGTCCTACCTTTAAAGTAGCATTTTATTGAGTCACTTTTGAAAGCCAAATTCAAAAGTATCATTAAGAATCTACCTTTTAAGTATGAATAGCCAAAGTCCTATAGATTTCTTATAGAAAGCAAATAATTTAAAATTAAGCATATAATATGCTTGAAGAGCATTTCTTTCTTATTTGTGTATGAAGATGTAGCTCTCATTTTGTGCCCAGTTAAAAAGGAAGTATGTTTAATTTATTTTAATGAAATAAAGTCTGAATATGAAGTATGTATCTATATATGTGTGTGTGTGCACAATACACATATATATAATGTAAGCACTGGGAAATCTACTCTAAAAATAAAGCTATGGTAGACTAAATCTGTACTCATTACAAAAGGAAAGGCAGTGCTTTGAAAACATAATGCTCACCAAATCCTATAGATACTAGAAGACAATTTCATTTTATAGTTCGTTTGGTACATGTTTCCCAAAGCTCATAAAAGTAGGGGAAAATATGCAATATCTCTTGCATCAAGCTAAAGTGTGCAGTTTAATCACTGATATTTGGCATTCAGGTCTGTGAACTTACTGTGTATCGTGTATCGAGCAAGCTGACAGTTCCACCTGCTGCTGCAGAAGACATCGTATCTGAAAGGACTATGTACGTGTGATGTCTGCTCTTGCTTGTATCTTACGCCATCAACACCATTTTTAATATATATATAAATATATATATATAGAATATATATATTTGCGGAAGGAATGGGTGCAGTTTTCTTAACCAGGAGGCAAAGATACTTTGAATTTTAGCCTTGAACAAAGGAAAACAGCAGTCACTTAATGCAGTAGATTTCTCAGTGCCTTTTCTTAGAAACTTCACCTAAGCACACTTACGGAAAAATGAAACAAAACAAAACAGTCTCCTGTGAAATCCACATTTTCTGAAAGGTTCAAGAGTCTATAAAGGTAGAAGAAGAAAAAACAAGGAAAAGAAAACCCGTGGAACGCACATTCCCTTTCTGAACATGCCGTGTGTCAAATGCCGGGGAATATATGTCTGTGCAAGGCATGCAGGAACGAATCCAAGGCGGTTGGTTTCTTTGGCAACTATGGCTGTGATAAACTGTAGCCTTTTCTTCCCTTGCAGCTAATAAGATACACATTTCTAAGGAAAACAATTCTGTAAAATTGTAATGTATTGTTAATATTTGTACCTATTGTATATTTATGTCTTGACAGAATTATGACTGGTACAGTTTATAGTAAATAACAAGGGTATTTAAAACTCATTACAAAGACAAGGTTTCTAAAGCCAAGTTCTCTCTCTGTTGGTAAGCTCCACATAACATGATCTCCAATAGTTTTTAACACCTCATTTTAAAGCAAATAGTAGAATTACTGAGTAAAGCAGCAGAGCGATGGAGACCGTGTGGCCCTGGCGCCCTTCCGTGCAGCTCAGTGGGGAGGGAGATGGGGAGGTGGGCTTCCCGGGCAACTCCAAATTAGCTCCAACTTCTTCGGCAAAGCGCTCATGTTTGGTCAGTCACTTCTGCTTATGGCAATCGAACTGAACAACTGTTACCTTAGATTGTTTTAGGATCACCCACTTGGGGAGAATATGGCTTTAAATAGTTCTTGAATAAAGTACAGATGTTTTAGTTACCTCTGTACCTTCTGTTTGCCATTGTGTTGGCTTTATAAGTATCTGATGTATGGAAAAGTCATGTGACTTTCATGCATTCCAGAGTAGTCTATTTTTCTGTTCAGATAAAAAAAAAAATTATATATATATACAAATATAAATATATATCTGTATTTTTAGCAAATTTATAATAGGGCAATCAAGTCAGATTTCTTCTTTTTGTATTACAGAATAATATATTAGATGCTTTCTTGTTATTCATTTACATAGATGATCCCCTAACTTTTTTGTTGTCATTATTTTCCTTCATTCTGAAAACACCCGCAACATCCCTCCTGGAAGTGTGTCTGCGAAAGGTCACTGAGTTTGTCTGATGTTGTCACGTTTTTGTATTTTCCTGTTTGTGGTACTTAAAAATAACCAGGGATTGGTTATGGAAACTAAGATGTTCTTTCTGAGAAACAAAGAAGTGGGCCACACTCTGACCTTGGTTATGGCAGTGTAAATGCCAGCCAGTGCCACTGGCTTCAGCATTAACCATAGCCTGGACTTCAGCGGAGTTTTTCCAGATTTACATCAATTAAGCTGAGAGCATAAAGAGACGGGATTTGAATCTGACTGTCCTAATAATTATTTGGAGTTGGGATAAACATCAAAACTGAAAAGACAGACTCTTATTTTAAGGGCAGTGACCTAGCAATGCTCAGGCAAAGCTCCCTCCAAAGCTCCCACATCCAGGGGAGGTTTCCCTGGGTTAAAACAGAAAGGTCGAGACTTCTATTTCTACTTTCAGTCCCAGATAAAATCAGGAAATGAGAAAAAAAGTATAGGGGAATAAAATAATAATAATTTTAAAAAGTACCCATTCAGAAAGGGACTGGATTTGGATTTGGCTAAGGTAAATACTACCCATGTACCTTCTTATTAGTGATCTCTCTTGCTCCTTCGTAACTGTGCCGTCACATAAATTGAATAAAACATCCATGAGACAAACGTGCATCCTGAAGCTATCTCATGGACTGTTGAAGTCTAGCATGACCAAGAGATTCAGACTGTCCTGTGACTCTATATCAGATTTGCAGCTTGATTCAGCCCAGCAGTCCGGTCAGTGACAAGGTGTTTTTTTTTCCAAAGATGGAATTTTGGACCCACTTCCTTTTCTTAGCGCAAAACAATCTCCTTGTGTGATTTTCTTACATGCTCACAACACTAGCCAGTAAATCTGAAATGGAATTAATTTGGGAACACATGTATTTCAGAAAGTCTGGATAACACCCAAATGAGCAGTGTAAGCAGCAGACATTGGTATGCATGTGATTATGTGTCAGCAATAGCCATTTACACACAAGGTTATTAACTGGGTGGGATTTTTTGTTCTTTATTTTCTTATTTTTAACACAATTACTGCAATAGCCCATGATATATATCATCAAAGATCCCATAAATCTCTTCAAAAGGCACCTTCCACATCAGTAAGTTTGTCTGAGCATATTCAACAATACCACAGAAACCTTCTGATCACGTTAGTCTTAAATTTGGCCCTGTAGGTAGCCCTCCTACCACAACAGAAATGCCCCAAATACAAACCAGCTGAAATGATTATTTTTCAGAATGTGTTTTGCACCCCATGCTGATCAGAGGTAGGCTCTTGCACTGAAACTTTGTCTTGGCCAGACAAAGGAAACCTTAGGGAAACTGAACGTTTGCATTCAGGATGTGTATTCCCTTCGTTGCTGGTGTTACCCAAGCCACAAATAAGTGTCCTTTGACACCAATGGTAGGGTGCCACAGGTGTTCGTATCTGTAAATACTACTCAGAATTTTGCTTTGCTTGATTCTGGTTTCATCGCACAAGAAGTCTTCAGTCTAGAGGCTTAGGAAATAAAGCTTCATTTTTCTTTTTAAACAGAAATAATACTATTGCTATTCAGTAGGACTGAGCAAGTATTAACCTTTAACATTTTTAAAGGGGTCTTTTCAAGACTGTAGTGATGCTACCTTCAAAAAATAATAATCAGCCTGGGCTCAATACAAAGATCTGCCCAAACTAGAGCATTGAGAGAAGCCACGGAGCTAAATTTGCAAAAAAAAATGCCAAATTCTTTGCTGCTATAAAAAATGCCCATTGAGGTCAATGGAGCTGTGCCCAATTTAGCCCAGTAAAGAATTTGGACCCCTATCTTTAAAAGCTAATGGAAAACCACAGGCTCTGCATGACCTCAGGGACGGAGGTGTCTGTCCACAGCACCTAAGAGGAAACCAGTGGGGTGAGGGAATGGGAAACAGAGACAGGTCAATGAAAGTCTGTGAAAGGAGAAAATCCTTCATGCAAGAGGACAATAACCATCCCCACCATCCCGGCCTTGACTGAGCAGCCTTCTGTGTCAGCTTGCTCTTTGTGGGCTTGATACCGCAAGCAGTGCCCCAGGTTCACAAATGACTGTCCCTACAGCAAGACCACAAGCTCAGCCACGGTTCAACCCTGGCAGCCCTCAGTCCAGGGACCTGCTGATGCTGGGAGGACAATACTGGCCGACGGACCATCCTTCAACTGTGTCACAACCTCTGGTCTTACTGGCAATCTGCAGTTAAGGCCATTTTAGGATCCATCGGTTCTGCTCTACTCACCGCGTTTCGTTTAGGATCTCTGCCCATTTTGCCTCCTCATCCTTTTATTTTTCACTACTCCCAAGTACCATTAGCCACACTTTGGTTCATGCTGTCACCGGGATTTGTTTATACCAATTTTGTTGGCTTGTGAGCAAGACAGAGGACTTTTTTTTTTCCCCATTCTTTCTGGGGCTTTGGTGATGGGTGCACAAAACTATTTTTGCATTGAAACATTCCCCACTGGTGAGTTTGGGGGGGGGGGGGGGGGGGGGGGGGGGGGGGGCAGCATCTCCATCTTCCTTTGAACTCTGAAGCCATGATACTGCACTCAGAAAGGCCAGCCACAGCTACCAACCAAACTCGCTTTCCAACTAGATTAGCATTAAAAAAAAGCCCCGACTAATGCAGAAAAAGTCTGCTTTTTCATCAGGCCAGTGAAACAGTTCTTAATTGGGGAGAAAACACTGCCTGAGGCAGTGCTGCGTGTGCTGCTCCAGGACACCTCCGTACCCGCCGACGGGTGACAGGCGGGCTGTCTGTGTGCTGCACATCGCGGCTGCTCGGCGTTTCACGGCGCTGGGGAGCAGCCTCAGCTCTTCCTTCTCCAAAAGCACAGGACGGCCGCTTGACTTGCGTTGCCCCGCCAGCCGCCAGCCCTCAAACCCCGGCCAGTGCTTCCCGGTGAAAGCTCCGAAGGGCAGTGCTGAGCGCCCGTAGTCGCTAAAGGGTAAGAAAGCTGTGGGGTTCCTCTCAAAGAGAAATGTGATATTCAGCAACAAATAGAAAACTGGAAAATGCAGGTTTCCTGTGACTCTCCTAGTACGTGTGGATCAAATTGCTTTTGTATCTGGAAGCTGAAACCAACTGTGACCCAGCTTGAAAAAGGGCAGAATACATGACAGCTTTCTCCATTGCCTCACACTTCACTTATGTTTTACCCTGCGCACTGGGGAAGCAATGGGGAACCCAGTTCAGCTTGTATATAATGATGGGCAGAGCCTCCTGCCTCTGCCTACAGCCCAG
Source organism: Anser cygnoides (assembly GCF_040182565.1). Classification (NCBI taxonomy): domain Eukaryota; kingdom Metazoa; phylum Chordata; class Aves; order Anseriformes; family Anatidae; genus Anser; species Anser cygnoides. Next base: position 9,097,334 of record NC_089888.1, read on the forward strand.
CAGATCCTGCACATCTTGCACAATCTCGTCTTTGGGTTATATTGGATCGACCCAAGGGGCAATGCATCGGCAGATGTTTTCTCCCCATTTAAGCACTTTTCCAATCCCCTGGCATTTTGGGGTGATTACAGCAACATTAGCCATATACTAGTGTACCTAGAGTCTTACATTTTTTGTAACTTTGATTTAGTCATTCTTTGTTAAAGTTTATTGACCTCTCCAGTTGTTTCCGTAAACAAATTATTAAAAAAAAAAAAAAAATCAATGTCTTTATATGCATGTAGTAGTATGAAACTGTGATCAATGTGTGACATTCAGAAACTGTACTGTCTTGTAAAATATGTCCAAATGTCTGAGGATTTTAAAGCAATGGTCCCTTACTACAGACTACAGAAATAAATAAAAAGGTATGGATAAAACCAAAGCCTTTATTTGCTCTGTTTCATGGTCATATTTGCTGGCCAAAAATATAACTACCATCAGCTGGCACCGAGCTTCTGCTTTAGCTCATTGCAGCTGACAGCAGGTTTAGACATATGTTATTTGCTCACGGATAAAGCCGTGATTCAGGAAAGCAGTGCCGAGCTAGACACCTCCTGTTTTAAGTCTGACGGATTCAGTGCCCAAACCTGTGTGCTTCAGCCCTCACCCTGCACGGACGAGATCCACCCTCACCTCCTGTGGCTGCGGCTGGGCTAGGGGACAGGGGAATTTGCCAGCCCCCCGTGCGCTGCCCTGTGCCGTGCAGCCTGCGGCGAGGTGCCCGGCACCTCCAGGTGCCTTTGCCTCGGCATCTCAGTCACGAGAACGTGCAGATGCAGAACCAGACACAGATGGGAGAACAGCCGAGGTTTGGAGGCAAAGAGCTTTGGGTGTGAAAAGTAGATAAACAGGCTGCTTTTGCTGCTGCTTGAGGCAAAAACTTGGAGTTTCCGCTAGAGCCACTGCGGTTTTCTTCTCTATTAGATTAAGTAGCGGGCTGGTTAAATTATGAAAATCATCAGAGCAAAAGTAATTTGAACTGCTCAGGAATATTTTCTTTGAGTTGATTACATCATTTTTTTTTATTATTTTTTTTTATACTAGAATTCAGTTTATGTAAGAGTCCTCAAAGCTTTAATCTGAACCCCCTGATTTATGGAGACATTCTGAGTTAACTCAAACACTTTAATTTATGGCCACTTAAAAATGTAGAAAGAACAAGCAAGCACATGTTTCTACATGGACTGGCCATTTGTTTGCATGGTTCTGCAAGCTGCACAACCTCGCAGAGTAACTGCATGTACAAGGCAAATGGAAAAGACTAAGAAATGCAGTTATACATCTTATTTTATATAGCCACCACGGTTGCAAATGGAGACCGGAAAGTTAAGTACACAAGTGGACAAACCTCACAGAAATACGTGCATAGCCTCTTAACAGCATGTTTCTGCATTTACTTGTGTTCATTTTCAGTTTAGTAAGATCTTTTTCAGAAAATCTAAATGATCAGCTGAGTGTTTCATAACAAGCAGTGACAATGACATCTAATAAGATTAAGGCACTGAACTTGAAGGGAAGTTTACAAATGAAGAACTAGAAAGTGGAGAAATTCCTACAACATATGTCTTCCTCTTCCACTTTCTACTAATGAGATTTTTTTTTGTTATTTGCCTGCCAGACTGAGCATGCAAGCTCCTGAATTATAACCCAGTATCTGTAATTATACTGTCCAAGGAGGTTTTCTCTATGAAGTGATTTACTTTATCAAGTAAATTAAAATAATGCCTATCTCCTCAGGCGTGCTGCTTCATTATTGTATGCCATTCAGATATTAAATATTTTTGTCCTAGTTAAAGTATACTACAGAAATTATTCTTTGCTTTCCTAGACCCCCAGCCCACACCACTCCCAGCCATTACTTGCATGTACTTTATGCCCCAGCAATGTGCTGGCAGCTCGAACCAAACCCCAAGGCAGAAGCACCGCATGGAAAGCAGGGTCCCTCCCTGCGAGGTGACTGGTGGTGGCACTTTGGTGGCCGCAGAGCGGTCGCTGCCTGCTCAGCGTTACTTCAGGCACCAGCAACCCAAAGTTACCATGGCTAGCAGCAGCAGATTTACCGGTCTAACAACAACAGAAAGTGCCAGACTTTACACAGATTAATTAAATGCTGCAGCTTTGTCACGTTTCAGATCTCCTCCATCGCCTCCAGCCCGCTTCCTCCATGGCTGCAGCGGCACTAACCTCACTCTCTCTTTCTCCCCACCTGGGGTTTTTCCTGTGATTTTTCTTATATATGCTAAACTAAGCAGGTTTTTTTGTTTGTTTCTTTCTTTCTTTCCATGTTACACACCAACCTCTGATCCTATTAAAGAAACAACAACACCATATCTGTTTAATGAAGGCTGTTCCTCTAAACACCCAGAGCAAGCCTGCACCCTCCCGCACCGAGTCAGCCAATAAACCTGAAGGTTAATCAAACAAAACCATCTGGTGAAGGAGCACGCACCCCGAGTCAGGGCCCCAGGGCGCCAGCAACCCCCCAAGCACCCGTGGGGCTTGTCCAGCTCTTCCCACCGAGGACAGAGGGGTGCAGGACAGCCCAGCTGCTGGGGACCCTGTGCCGCTGGCACCCTCCTTGTGGCACCTTGCTGTATACACCATCTGTCCCCAAGGCCTGTATCATGGGCTGTGGGGTGCTCTATATCAACCATTGGCACAAATATTAAATGTATACTATGGAAAGTTCTGGTAAGTACATGTGGAGCTTTGGCCACAGGCTCTTTTGTGTGTTATTTTTAATTCTCTCCTTAATAAAGCCAGTGGAGTTTTTCCAGAGTTTAACTTGGCCAGCAGTGCTGGAAGCTGGGCTGCTGAAAATATAGCTGAAGCAGCATGGACCTCTCTCCTAGGGATCATAGAATAACAGACTCATTAAGGCTGGAAAAGAGCTCCAAGATCATCTGGTCCAACCATCACCCTACCACCATCATCCACTAAACCATGTCCCTAAGCAGATGTCACTGCCTTCTCCGGGGACACTTCTGTTCCCGTGTAACACCACCTTGTGTCACCGAAACCAAGGAGGACACTTAGGCATTTCAGCATGGATGAACACAAGGAAAGGTTCAGGTTTTCAATATTTTCATCATTTCAGAAAAGTCAGTAACAATTTAAATAATTTACAAGGTTTTTTGTAGGAAAATCTCTGCTTATAAAATATGGAGTAGATTCTTCCATACTATCTCGTTCTGCTTACTTACCTTCCTTCCTACCTTCCATACAGAAATTGAGCTACTGAGAAATGCAACATCATTATTATTCAGCAAGCAAGAGCATTTAGAGGTAACTTTGCCCTAGAGTATCATCTGCAACCATCCAAGCAGAAGCTGAGACTAATGTGTCACAGCAATGAAAGTTTGTGGTTTCTGGTTAGAAACACAAGCACCGAGCATTAACCTTAGCTTTGGAAAAGAAGAGCACATTTGCATCACGCAATTTAATCCCTATATAACTGAACAAAGAACCCGCATCTCTAATCTAAATGTAGGCTTACACTTTGCTATACCCAGTGGCATTTTGTAGTGTTGGCAGATATGTGGTTAACAATAATAGAAGCTAAAATGAATTGGTCTATGTGCTGAACAGAAAAAATATGTGATGTAAAATGCTGTTTTCATGCCTTGATGATAATTAGTCTAAAAATGAACTGCTCAGTGATGAGGTAGCTTCTAGCATTCTCTGGAATGGCGGAGAGGCAAACACTAGGGGACGTTCAGATGAGATTGATCCAGGCATGAGAAAGTGTAAGTTTAAATTATTTAACAAAAATGAATTCCCATAGATGTTCATGGTCTAGTTTTATTCCTCTTTACAGGGAGATTTAATAGCCAGATGATACAATAAATTGGAGACATTATTTTCTGATTCATAAGAGACTGACAAGGCCAAAAAAAATAATTTAAGTCCCCAAAGTGCACGATTGTAAGGCAGAGCTTGTCAAAACACTTACAATGCTACAGAAAAGCGCACTTACCTTCCAAACCTTTGGAAACACTCAGAGCTCGTGTGGCTACATGGAAACAGCTGCCTTGCATTGCTCCGACCCCTGTGCAGCCAACATGATGTGGGTGACGCCGGGTGTTCAGCTGAGCCATCGAGGAAGGTGATCGCAGCTGAGGCAAGGAGAAGAGTGGGTCACTGGGTTTGCCACCCCAGCTGGCAGCCCAGGGACCCCCCCCCCTGCCAGCACCGTGCCTTGGGCATGCAGGAAGCAAGGCCCAAGAGAGCGCCTCCTGCTCAAGGCTTGGGAAGACGAGTTAGATGATCTTTAAGGTCCCTTCCAACCCAAGCCTCTTCCCCAACCTTCATGGCTGATTTCCAGTGTTGTACGATGGCAACAAGGGTCTGGGACAGACATGCCACTGCTGCTGTGGTCAGATAGCTCATTTACATTGTTATGGGCCCAAATCCATCGTTATGAACTCGAGGGACCTGATCCACGCTGATGGGAGCTCTGGGGTCCATGTGCTGCTCACCCCACTATTGGCAGGTCTGGGTGTCCCCCAGCTCTGAAGGGCTTAAAGAGACAACTAAATGGAGAAGCAAATCACAGTACAGGACAATAAATTAGAATGTATATAACCCTTTGCTATAAAGCAAAAATGATTCATTCCCCACGAATAAATTAGCCTGTAAGCTCTCCAGTGTAGCCTTCCTTATACATCATCCCCAAAGAGCTAGTGCTGACCAGCTGGGCAAGATAAGGAGAAGAAAACTTGGCCTGATATGCTACAGCAGCTACACCCAAGCTCCTAAACACAAGCTCATGCCAAATAATGTGACCATAGCTCTAACTCTCTTTTTTTTTTTAAAATGATTAGTCATCAAAAGCCATGAGGCTTTTTGTTGGAAGATAGCTATTAAGAGCTGTCTAATTGCATACAAAAGATTAGACCATTTTCCAAAGGTCTAATTGACCAGAAGAATCTGTGGTTTTCTCCATGTGCTTGTTTTTCACATCAGCAATATTGGTTTCCACTAAAATTTTCTAGCAAACAAATATTTTTGAGGCATTTCAGCACGCAGTAGGAAGACCGGCACGAAAAAAAGCAGACCACCAGCTGTTCCCCTGGGAATCCAGCAGAAAGGAACAGTTGATTTCCTATTATCATAAATGAGCTCGTTAGCTGGGTTGACTTCAGACTGAGTTCAGCAGTTCAGAGCCTCTGTTCCAGGATATATAGAACTTATATAACAAAAATTAAGAAAGTGAAGGAAGGATATTGCAAGTGCCTGTTTCCTCACTAAATGATTTCAGTATTCTGGTGCCAGGGTAGATGAATGGAAGCTGAGCTAGGATGCTGTGCTGACTGGATCATACCCAGAGCTGTAAGAAGACTTTATAGATGTACTGGGCACTTAAAGAGGATTTCCAGGACAGCAAGGATCCTGTCCTGTATTGCAGTTTTCTTAATATATGTCTATATCACGAGTAATCTGTGCAATTGGTGCTCTCATAGAGTTCCAGAATAAACTTGCAGAATAGCATTTCTTGGACTTTATGTAAAGCAAAAAAGCTTTAAGCGTGGACATTCATTTCCACTATTGCTGCTGTTATGAGCATCTAGGATGACTTGATGGCCTTAGCATAATGGTGAAGCCTGAGCTCCAGTCCTATATTTAACTCTGACCCTTTGTTCCTGAGCACTCTTCAGTAGGAAGGAAACCCATATCTATTTCATTAGAGTATTACAAGGAGTTATTTGCTAACATTAGTTATTGATCTGATAAGAAAAAATGCATAATGTATTCAGCAAGATAATTAAGAGTGCAATACCAAGTAGGAATATAGTTTCATGGGAGAAAAAGCAATTATCACAGTGATAAAGAATAAACAAAAGTATGAGACTTTTGCTGTATCTTGTGCTTTTTGGGAATTATTTCTCTGACTTTATTCCCTAGCCCTTTTGGCAGAGTTTCTCTCTCTTTCTCACCCAATCTCTCCTTCGCAGCCTGCTCGCAGAACATTTACCCCTTTCCTCAGACAGACACCCTTCCCTCCAGCAGCCGTGCCTCCCCCTGCCCGGCCGCTCGGCACAGCTGGAGGCAGGGAGCAGCGGCAGTGCTCCGTCCTAACGCGTGAGCAAGGCGATGACAAGGCAAGAATTGCACACAAGGCACAGGCTGGATGTTTTCTCAAATGCCAGGTTTGGATTTTGCAGTTTAAATCACACAGAGATGCACAAATGGGTAGGGCTGGGGTTTTGTTTCCCCTCCAGGTACACATACCTCCTCATGAGCCCGTCTTCAAAACAGTTTCCCTTACACAGCCACCGTCCCAGCTGGTTTTGAGTCCAGCTTCCCCCAGTGCGTGCTGAGAGCACAAATTGTGCTTTCTTTAGCCTCTTCACAGCCCGTGCACTCTGAGCGGCTGAGCGTTTGCTGTGCCACCTCTCCCGGGAGGAGCGTTACCTGCATACCAGCAGCACCCTGTGGGCTCCCCACCACGGGCAGTCCGCGGGGCTCGCCTGGTCACAACCCATGTTGGAGGCTGTGAACCGCACCACAGCAACCTCCTGGCTCGTGCCTGGCACCTGGGCACTGCAAAAACTGTCACAGATGGGTTATTTTACAGAAACTGAGGCCTAGAGGTGCTGGCTGCCTGCCTCCAGCTCAGGCTAAAGCTCACTGCTTCTTAAAATGAACTGCCTGGTGGCCAAACCAGAGCAAGGGACCCCAGAGACACAGGGTGTTCATGTCAGAAGGGGCTGGGAATACAGACTTCCAGCTCCCAAGCTGCTGTCTCAAATATTAAGCATCCTTCCAGGGGGGAAAGAAAAGGGGGGGGGGTAAAACCAACCTGTGTTGGAATACTGAGCCTGCATTCCGGACCTAAGTCTGTCATCTTCTGTATTGTATTGCCCATATTCTCTCTCTCTGTGGAGAAGAATATCTCAAAAAGCTTTGCAAATGTTTCTTTTCTTCAGTATCAACCTCTGCCTGGAACAAGAATTTTCTCCGCCATGGGTGAAAAAGCTGGGTGCCACTCTTTTCCTGGCTGTTACTCAAGGTATAAGATCCATATCCCTACCACAAACCATGCTGGGACTTCTAATTGGGTTTTCCTCCCACTGTAACTCCCTCTACCATCTGTTTCCCTTTTTCTCTCGGATGACACATCCCTCAGTCACTGAGCAGTGCCACTGAGATGCCAACCGAACCCTGGAGAACCAGCCGGAGCAGCTCCTTCTCTCTTCCCCGTGCCCCCGATCACCTCCAGCTCAGCTCCAGGTGTGAGGTGGGATTTCAAATGACCACAGCCCCATCTGGGGACAGCGAGGGGATCAGACACCGATGGCCTGGTGTACTCCAGTCCATGGTCCTGGCTGGGTTTTAACTCCAGCTCAGCAGTGGGGCTTTTTTGAAGACAAGGCAGGAACCCCATGTCTGTGAAGTCATGAGCAAAACTTCCGCTGCTCTCAGCAGGGCTGGGGTCCCACACTGGGTTTTAAATAGCACCAGAGCTGTTTAACCTATGACACAACTGATTTTTTTTTAAATTTTATTTTGCATAGCTCAAAAACATCGCTGTGCTTGCAGCAACTTCCCATGTCCCCAGTGCTAACGAAGGGCTCAGGAACCTCTCTGCTGAGATAATTGGTTGCCCCAGGCTTCAACAGGATCTGGACACTGCTGCATCTAAGGAGATTACCAAATTGTCAGCAGTGTGGCTACTTCTTCTGGCCTCTGTCCAGAGCCCCAGCCGTGTTGGAGTTGAGCTACTGCAAATGAAAATACATTAGAATTTTAAATCTGTTCATAAATGATGCTTGCTCATTGGGAATCGTGAAGTTAATGTTGCCTGCAGCTATTACTAGTGTTTTCAGAAATAATTCATTAGCTGCAAAAATCTTCCTTCACGTCTTGGGAGACGAAACAACAAAAAAAAAATTAGCTATTTTAATTTTCTTGTTGTTTTCCTCCTTTCAGTCACTGCCTTCTCCAGCACCACCCCCACCCCTTTTTCAGGTTGCAAAGTCATGACATGACATCTGAGAGTCCTCGGAGACACATTTCAGAGGAGTTCTGGCCACGTACCATCAGCTGGTACCTTCCACCAGTTCCCATAGCAATACTTTACTCAAGTATGGGCATTTTTTCTGACACTTCTTGAAACGCCAGTCCCTGCCTAACAGAGGAGCAGAAGGTAAACTGTAGCGGTGGCCTCTGGCTGCCAGAGGCGTGCTCCCCACATCTCAGCGGCTGCCCACGAAAAGGGTTTTGGCAGAAATACCTTCTGTAAAAGCCGACATAGAGCCCCCTGATACTCAGCCCAGTGCTAAGCCACAGGGCACTGGCTTAGACTCCTTTTACCTGCAGTAACTCTAATAACTTAATTTTTCATGGAGTGAGGAAGACCAGGGAAAATTATTTTCTCTCTGCACTTCAGCTGCTCTGCTTTTGGTCCCGAAAGAAAAGAATCACATGTAAGTAAATGGTAGGAGAGAGGAGCCTGTAGATTGTCTTTCATAGAAAATACACCCAGGGTTGAAGTCAAGTTCTATTGGTTATTCTACCAAAAATGTTTTGTTCGACCTCATGAGCCTGAGGAATACGGAACTAAATTTCTTGCAATTTCAGGGCTCTTGCAGCTCTTTCTGCAAGCCTTGAGAAGCACCAAAGAGCAGCAACTGTACTGGGCTGACTGCAGCTACCCTGCCTGCTTGCTGCGAGCCTGGATGACCCCCTGTTTCTGCACAGAAGGGACACAGCCGAAGCCAGCCCTCTCCTAGCAGGAGAGGGAAACCACCGGGTTAAAACAGCACAGAGCGTGTGCTCCCACCCAGCTGCCTCTCTCACGAGTGTCTCAGCTTTGCTGGTAAATTCAAGGAACGGCCTTTCTCCCAGGACACGGAGTTGCTTTAACATCTACGAAAAGCAAGACAAAGACCCGAGTGATTTTAGTTCATTGTGCTGGAGAGCACGTGGCGAAGCCGCTCGTCCCCAGCGAAAACAGCACAATGGATGCCATCTGCAGACAGCAGCGTGTGCTGCTCTGCCTGCCCGCTGTGCCAGCTCCATCTCGGGGCCAGGCGGCACCAGGGCAGGGGAACCGACCCGGCAGAGACGAGGGGCTCTGCTCGTCGGTGGGTGCCCACCACGTGCTGGGGGCTTGTCTTGTCTTGGGGTCTTGCCCACCCCGTTCCCAGCCCGGCTCTGCGCCCTGCCTCTTCTCCCGTTCCTCCCTCCGGACCCGGCGGCGGTGCCGGGTGGCATCAGGAAGGGAACTCGTTTTTTCCCCTTAGCGATTTGACACTGAAATTAGATTGGGTTCAATTGCTGGGCCATTACCACCTGTGCTAATGGCTGAAATTGCTTTCAAAGATAGACTGCGGTGTTTTGAATTTGGAGAAAGATTGCTGTCCCTTTTAATTACATTTTCTGTCCATAATGAGACAATTATAAGCATTTAATAGCTCCCAGTCATCAGCTTCCACTGTATGAGAGTGCAGTAGAAAGAGGCCGCTCCACCTCCCCGCTTCTCTTTCCCCTCCCACCCGCTAATTTCCTCGAACAATTCACAAGTGTGGCACGTACATTCGCCTCTCTTCTGGCAGCGATCCGAGCAGCGCTCAAACTGCCCAAAGCTTTCCCGTGCACCCATTGCACTGCTCCAGCTGCGGCACTTGAGGACCAAACTCAGCTCCGGTCACCTTCAGAGGGCAGCACATGCGTAAGGAAGAGCAGCAGCCCACCCACTCACCCCCCTTTTCACTTAAACCATATGGATTTACCAATCAGGAGTATTTGGGGGCTTTTGAAATCAAAGGTTTCATTCATGTGTATAGAGTGAGAGAGGAAAAACATGGTCTGGGAAGTAACACAGAAGGTGCTGTGCCAGCCCAACGCCAGGCAAAACACCCCGATGCTCTTCTCACAAAGGTCAGCAGCTCCAGCGTTAGCATCATATACGCACCCTCAGCTCAGCACCCTTGGTGCTCTGGTATCTGAGCACTGGCGGGTTGATTCCTGCCAGCTAGGAATCCTTTCGGCTCTTGAAACCTGAGCTTCTCAATCTTAAGCAGCATCGGATCTTATTATTGTAAGACTGAATAGTGCAGCCAATAAATACTGCATTTAACATACCAATGGAATGAAGTACAGGGCTCTGGTCAAGAATAAAAATTTATTTACAGCAATATAAAAATATTACCATTAATCTAGGGTCTGGTACCCTAAAAAACAGAAATCTGGAGAGCAGCCATTACTGGCAGGATAAACTTAAAAGCCTCCCCAAATATTGGCTGCCTGTATGCGCTAGCTCCGTGCAGTCAGAAGGCATCTTAAATGTCCAGTGAAAATACTCCCAACTCCCACGGGCCTACCTTAAAGATCACAGTTACTCAGGCCCAGCTGAACACACGGGGATGTGTGTGTTTTCCATATGTTCATTCACAAAGCCTTTGCAGAAAGATAGAGAAATTCAAAGGAGGGAGAGAGTTTCAGGTGCAAGTCCGTAGTAAGAAGCACTATTAACCTGGGGAGATGTAAAAACCTCAAAGAGCAAGAGCTGACCATGGTCTTCCCTGTGTCAGCCCGAAGGCTAAACACCTTTCCTCAGCCCTAGGGTCTCCAAAGGGTCAGCAAGCCCTTGTGGTGTCTTAGCAGCACCGCGACTTGTCCCCAGCTGCCCCAGGATCTTACAGCAGCTCCCTAATGGTGGGGACAGGACTTTACCCCTCCTAGAGTACAAAAGGGAAAATAAATACTTCTCAGTATTTATTTATCTCAGTAGGATACTACCAGCTGCTTTGGAGCTAGAATGCATTGAAGTATTAAGGACTGCAGCTGTCTGGTTACAGCCCTACATTTAGGCATGGAGGAAAGAGAAACCCCTCTAGGAAAGCAGCCACACTGAGCAGCAGGACCTGCAAAGGAGGACAAGACTGGAGCAGGAAACAGAGGTAAACATGGTACACATAAATATGTATATTACAGTATCTCCAGCCATGTGGGCTGGTGCTAGGGGAGCACACAGCAGGGAAAGTGAGAAGAGAAAGAGACCAGGCACCAAGCACGGGAACGACAGCACAGCCCTCACGGGAGAGGCAGGGTTGCTGTGGCCATAAACATCGCCAGTGCTTGGGACTTCACTGGGACGCTCTGGATGAGCATGCCTGGCTGTGTGACACAGAGACTCCGGGGAGCAAAGGGCTGGGACTCCCAAAAACAATGGATTTCCAACCGACTGACATGGTTTGGCACTGGGAGTTGCAAACCAAAATCACCTCTTTACATTTCTTTTTTCCGTACAGCTTCTAGAAAATAAGTCTGAAAAGATTTGCTAGGGTTCACAACTCCCCAGCTACAGCGCTGACATGCTGACAGAAACTGCGTATTAAAGAGTTTCCATCAAAAAGCCCAAGTGGTGGGGCCTCAGCAGTTGTGCAAAACTTCTAACACCCCCCTGTCCTCGGGGAAACTTCACTCTGAGCCAGCCAGCCACAGGACTTACCATCCACCCCGCTCAACGTGAATCACTGTTGTCTGATTAAAGACGATCCTCCCGGCACTTCTCTGCCTCAACCATGCTGTTTTGACGTCCTAGTTCAAGAGCTGTCACTTTAATTATAAGAATGAGCACTGATGCAGAGCACCGGCAGTAGCAGCAACAACAACAAAAAAAAATTGCAAATCTCCAACTCATAGAAACAGAGTTTTAATGAGATTAGTGGAGATGGCTGGAAGGGACTGCATGTTGTATACATGGGATGAAATGAGCATGCTGCCTGCATCCAGGGCGCCTTGCTGAGGGACTCTGACCCCTTCACAAAAATGGCAAAGTTCGTAACCCCTCTTATAACCCCTGGATGAAAAGCTGAAGCAGGGAGAAGAGCTGCAGCAGGAGCCAGGAGCTGAACTAGGACTCGGGGTCCAGCTCCCAGCCCTGCCATAGCTGGGAACATTCAAGAGACATCAAAGTGCTGAGGCAGCTGTCAAATTATTGCTATTTCCAGCAAAGGTAACAGATAATCAAGATTTGCTACTCAAAATCTGGGGGGGCAGGAGTTGTTCTTTTCAATGAAAATGTGTTTTTTTTTGCTAGGAATAAGCTTTAAATCTCTATTTAGCCTTCAAATTGTTCACACTTTTAATAAAGACTTTGCAGACACCAAAGCTACCCAGTTTGTGTAATACCTTTCAAGTTGACCCAAATTTGTGCATTCAGGTTGAAGAAAAAACAAAAAGAAACAAACAAACAAGAAAGCCATGGTTTTGAGAACTGCATTTAGCAGGAAATGAAAAACATTAATTCTCACCAACCATTCTCACTTAGAAATGTGTCCTCAACTGCTTCTATCCAGTCCCACTTCCTAAAAAAGAGGTGAGAAACAGAAATGCTCCGTTTCCCCCCACAAAGCCCTGGGTTTTCGTAGCCCACCTCTCATTAGGACCATGACTTGTTTTTTTGTGATTCCTGCGACTTCAGGCAGTGAGCACCCAACCAAAACTGCTGCCCAGGGAATCCACAGCGAAACCACTGCCCAAGTGAGTGAACTGGAGAAAAAACAGCGGGGGGGCTGGCAGCAGTAGGGCAGCAATGGGTTTGTGATGATGGGGACAGGAGCAGAAGCTCAATAATGGGGCTTTCAAACCCTCTGCACTTTTAGGATAAATCCCAAGGCACTTTACAATCCAGACATCCTATTCTCCCAATCTTATTTACTAAAGCAATAAGAAATTGCACTTCCCATGGCACCCGGGGCACGTTATTATACTGTGTAATTTCCTTCTGCAAAAACCCAATTAACTGTACATGTCTGCACCCATTCTGCCAACTATCTCGTTTCATAATTTTAGAACAACAGTGCAAACTGCCGGGGAGTTATCAGTAAGAACTGCTCCGCAATAATTAATAGACTCAAAGATTAAAAAAAGGAGCAAAATAGGCACACAGATTAACAGAGTCAATTATAACGTAGCTATCTACAGGCCCAGGATCTTGTCTAAAAGTAATTTGCCCCAGAGGGCAAGATGGAGACTGAACGTGCATTGCTTCGAGAACTGTTTTGGATTCCCATCCCTTTGTTCTTAAGGGACTGGGATCGGAGTGCAAGCAGACGTCACTGCAGTTAGGGAATCCTAAATCACCTCTGAGCCCTTTCTCATTCACTTCTGATCAACAGGCGATGGAGTCACATCGACAAAACCATTCCCTAAGTGACATTTCTCTCTTATCCTAGCACGTACAGCTTTGTTGTGGATCTAGCCATGTTATATCCCTCCAGACCCCTTGTGAATCCAGGGTGGACAGCGCTGACCCTGCTGTGCAGCTGTCTCCACGTCCAGGAGGTGACAACCTTTGCAATTCAGCCCATGGCCAGGCGCAGCCCCCGGGGAGAGCAGTGCCTCCCTCTGGGGTCCTGTCTGCACAACCCTGGGCTGCTCAAAGCACGAACACAACGAAATGCTCGGCTTTGACTGATCTGCCTCAAAGCCTTTGGGCAGCTGTGGAAAATCCACTCCCAAGCAATTGCTCCAAGCAATTTGGGTTCTTCTGAGAACGGTGGGATGTGGTCTAAAATGGAAAAACACAGCAGAACACAGAGCACAAAAGAAGAAACTGCTCCATTCTAGAAACCTCTGCAGCTAATGAGGAGTTTGAACATCTACTTGTCAATTGCACACAAGACATTTTTCCTCCCTGATTTCAGGTAAAAACTGCTTTTCCTAATTGTCTCCCTTCAAGCTTCCCTCAGAGCCCCTAAACACACTGAAGCTTTTTCATCAAATCCTGAAGACAGCAAATGAGAAGAGCCCAAGAGACAGACAAACAAGGGGCCTCTTCTGCAGCAGTCTCTGTCTCGCCCGTGTTTCCCCTTCCAGCACCACAGAAGCTGCTGAGCCTGTGCACTGCCCTGCAGTCTGGCCCCAGCATGTGCATTTGTGAAGAGGGTCAAAAGATTTGGGTGGTTTTAAAGAAACCTAAACCTATCACACATCTTTGCATATAAGTGAGGTTATTTTCTGGGCTGAAGACAGGGAAAACTGCTTTTGCATATCCATGAGCTAGAAGAAGAATGCTGTATTTACGCTGCATCTATTCACTTCTTAGCAAAGGTACACAGGAGTGAATGAATCCATTGCAGGCATACTGAGCATATAGAAGAAAAAAAGAAAAAAAAAGAAAAAAAAAAGATCATAATCCTGGAAAATGCATTTGCTTAATTGCATGGCTTCCACATTTCCCAGTGAAGGACTTTAATCCACTCATTAAGCCATTTTTACTGCAATGTGCTACCATAAAGCAAACATATTTGCCATTGCATTTGCACAATTACAGCCGTTTAATAAACCATTCCAAACACATACATGTAGCAACCAACCTGCATTGTTGTTTTGGAAGCCATTTCTGGCGGTTAGAAATGCCGGATGGAAATGCATTTGGAAATACACCATATTCTAGTGCAGTTCTCATTGTCCCTATTAGCAGAGCACTTCCTGCCCTCACCCTTCCCTGCCTGCCTGTTCCAGCAGGCATCCTCCCTGGCTGGCCACCCAGCAGGCACAGGATAGTGCCCAAATCTCACGGGGGCACTACAGCACCCTGCTGAGTTCAGGGCTCCCGTGGCTGTTCCGTGGTGAGGAACCCTGAACCCTGCTTCTCCCCTCATTGTGCTCCCTTCTCTTCTGAGGAGGCAGGTGACATGCAGGTGACATGCAGGTCTGCTGGCACTGTGTTGCTTTCTGCAAACTCCAGCTGAGGGCAGCTGCAGTGCGCCACGACATGTCAGTTGCCATCGTTTTTACACGAGGACCATCAATTACTGACTCCAGTTATGGTAAATGCTCCCCGTCCTCTGACACCCACAACCATATCCATTTTATTGTACTGTGGTGTTTAACTGTCATCTCCGTTCCCAGGAAACCTCCGTGATCCACCATTGATATTGCAGGTCTGAATGTAAAAAAAAATAATCTTAATGGAGCTGACTGAATTCTCAGCTCCAAAGCTCCCATCTGCCACCAGGCAATTGCTGTGTCATAACACAAACAGAGCCACACAGCTGGCACGCTGGAGAAATATCCAAACCTGCCCTGTGAGCCTGCACCCAAGATCTGGTTACAATTTTATACAGGTAGGTCCATCGTTCATGAGGAATAGTATCAAACCATTTGAAGAAAATGCATTTTAAGGAGAAAAAAAAAAAAAAAGCCCACCTATGTGAGCCCACCCAGGGCTCACACGCAGCCTTTCCTCTGCCACTTGCAGCATCTCAACCAGGGGGACACTTTTCCTGGATCCATCTTTCAGTAAGTCTGCTACTGACTTGCAGGCTACCTGTGAGATGAGAAGCACTCAGTAAGTTCTGCCCATACACTGTGGATTTAGGGTAATATGAATATTGAACAACCGCTGGTGATTGCAGATCACCCAACCTGACCTTTGAGCACATCCACCTCCTGTCCCTGCTGCTACCCTGACACACAGTCAGCTTTACCAACATGGGCTGTCCTGTTAAAGGCATGGGGACTGCTTTTAAGAATAACTAGAAATTCCTTACAGTTATGAGGCCCTGCTCATTTGCACTGAGACCTTCAAAAATGAAGAATGAGGAAAGAGCTATTGCATTGTTAAAGCGAGGAGTGGAGCAGCAATGCAAGGGCGAGCATTGTTTTATAGGACACAGAACTGATCTCCTGCTTGTTCTCCAAGTACATTGTATTTTCAAAGAAAATGATCATATAAGGAAAGAGTGTAAGTGGGTAACAAAGACACAGTGACGCACACAGGGGCACTGCGAGGGCTGCCTGCGCTACCATATACACTTACTTCTCTGCTTTGACGTTTTCTGTTTGATGGCAGAAGATCAACCAGTTTTTGGAAGCAGAGATGTTTACGTTCACCGAGTCCTGCAGCTCCCACTACACTCTGTGGCTGAAGGTGGAAATTTTGCAGATTCTTTTCCATGCCATTTTTCTGCCTTTTTTTTCTTCAAACCATGCCTCACAGCAGGGGCCTGCTGGGGAGGTTTGCTCTGTCTGGCCAGGAGCTCCGCACCCCTGGCAGGGCACAGGGGCGGTTTCACATGTCCTCCCAGCAACCCGGCACCTCCGAACACAACAAGAAACAGTGACTGACACCAGCAGTGTGATTACTTCACAGCCCCTTGCTGGCAGCAGCCGTGCGGCTATAAGGGGTCATTCTGTGCCAGCAGTCTGACAGACACTCAAGCAGCATGGAAATCTGCAACTCGGTTTGGCAACCCCCCAGACAGTTACAACTTCATTTCCAGGGGAACCTATTCCTGCATCAAACCCTGATATTCCCCCCCGGTGCCCAGAGAGCTTTCCCTTTCTCACAACAAGGTTTGTTTCCTTGATAAAGGTAAGAAGAGGCAGCTTTACGCTGCACTTGTCCCCCGCCATACAAGTATGTCACCCTGGGCAGTGGCAGTGCTCCACGGGCTCATGTCCACGTGCTTACGTCCTTTTGGGTTGTCTGTTGGTCCTCAGGACGCTGTGTAGCTAAAACTTTCCCTTCTACCCAGCATAATAAACAGTGGTGCTTTTCTTGGAAATACTTAAGCTTTTTTTCTGGTTTTGGAAAATGAATGCCTTATGACTTTGTTCCTAAATTGAGCAGATAACATTAGTATTGGGAGGGCAGCATGCAGAGAGCACACATACCCACATACCTGTCGGGATTCACCCTTAGACAGATAGAGGAGGAAAAGGCAGGCAGGACACAAGCTCCATGGCTTTTACAACTCCACGTGACCAGCTCTTCCACCTGTGCTTACAGGCTGAGTTTTCACACTGCTGTGCCCAAATGAGCCCAGTCAATGCCCGCAGCAGGGAGCTGCGTGGGAGAAGTAACTCACGGGCCTCAGAACTGTGCCTGAGCACCATTTGTGAAACTACTCACTCATTTATCCCCTTGAATTGCAACTGAGCCTTAAGCCACGCTTCTTGTTAAAGCACTTCAGAGATCTGTTTCCATATTGCATCCAGCTGCTAGACAGTGTTAAAACAGAGAGGCAAAAAAAATCACAAACAATAACAGCATCCTGTTGACACCCCAGAGAAACCCAGTTTCTCCAGCTAGCATCCTCCTAACACAATCAGTGATTGTTCCTGGAAATGCTCTCCCCCACCAGACCGCTCATCCCAGCACCCACAATGCAGAAATGGGTCACAGGCTGTTTCAGGGCGGCCCACAACAGCTGCAGACACACCTGCACCCCGAGGGGAGGATGTCCAGCTGTGCTCTGTGCTCTCCAACATGAGCTTTGATGCTCACAGATCAGCCTGAGCTCACGGACGAGCAGAAAATCAGGGGATTAGAGGAGCCGGAGCAGCATCGGCTTTCCCCGCCAGCAGGAGGGGCTGAGCAATTCCTGGTTTTCAGACAGGTTCTGCTCCGTCTGTAAAGGGTTAGTGGGTGAAGCACGGCACAAGGAATAACCCACGAGTTGGTTCATTAGTCTGGGGAGTGGTATGAAGCAGAGGAAGGTTAAAGCCCATAGCACTGGCACCTCCCTACATCCTTCCAGCAATTCAGGAGCACAGGGCCGTTGGCACAGAGGGGCCGGGACAGGCTTCACGTAAAGTGAGCCCAGAGCATGCCCAGGAACAACAAGAAAACAACGCACGGAAACAGGGCCGTGCCTGGGGGCTTGCTTCAGCCTGAGGATGAGGGAAGGGGGATAAAAAGAAACCTCGTGCCCCATTTCCAGCCCAGGCCAAGGTGTGGAAGTCAGGGCTTAGGGAGAGCGCGGGGTCAGATGCTGTGTGTGAGCTTACAAAAAAAGGGCAATACTGTGACATTTACCAGCAGATGTGCACAAATTGCACCATGGTTCCGGCTTTCTCCCCTTTCAATATCCATCTAACACATTTACAAGATGAGGCCATGCACATCCCGCCCTAAACACGTGTCTGGGTCCCACTAACAGCACGGTGACCGAGTGCGGCCCTCACAGGAGGGCACAACGGGGGTACCACAGACTGGCGGCCGGAGGCCCCTGGGGACCAGAAAGGTGGGGAACAACCTGTATAAGTGAATGCTTTTCACCCAGCCTGAAATGGGAGAACCAGTGTTTAAAATGACTAACACAACCCAGAAAGCACCCTCTTGCTAATACTTTGTTTTTGTGGTTTGAAGCTGCAGCAGGCGTATTTACGGAACAGAATCACCTCTGCTGGTTCAGAACCTGCTCTCCTTTCTCACCTCTCCTCCTCCGCTTGCAGTATCACACTGTCACCAAGTAAATAATGTATCTGGAAAGGACTCTGGGGAAGCTTCCTCCAAAATAATTAAAAATAAGAACAAAAATAAATAAGTAAAACGGAGAAGTCAGTGATCTTAATATTTAACTACTCAAAATATTCAAAATGAAGGACAAAAAAAAAAGCTCTGAAAAGCTAAAGCTAACAAACTCATTTATGGAAAAGCATTGCTAACTCCTACCATTCAAGCAGAACATACTCCACTACTCTGGCCACTGAGAAAAATTAAAAAACCAACTTTATCTTTAGAGCAAAAAGGATATTTTAGAAAATTAATATTTTTATTGGTGGTGGCGCTCTTTATCTTGGACTCCTAAGCTTTCTGGGCACATTTTATATCTTTTTTTCCAATTGCACAAGGACATTTTCCTTAAAAAAGGAAGCAGATCCTCATACATTCGGATAACTGCAGAAGCTGGGCCCCACATATCACTACATTCAGGGAGCTGACAAGCCCACTGAACATGCCATGGTGAAAAATGGTCTTTTACCATCTTCTGCATCTTCTGTTTCAAATGCAGAAAACGGGCTGAGTCACAGGCTAGACACTATAGGATTAGGGTGAAGAAAAGCAGAATTCTCCCAGGGCGTTCCTCCCTCTCCAACCCAAGACAATGAGAGATTTCCCTGCAAGTGAGAAAAATCACGTGGCTTCTTCAAAGGTCTTCTTAAATGATTTGTAAAATGTCCTGGATTTTTTGCTTGGTTTTTCATCATTAAAATTGAAATCCCTCAGCTGGAGAGCAGAGGGACCTCTAGTAACATCAGTAAAACTTAATTTTCCTTTTACAGAAATGCAGCTCACTGGTGCTTTGAATGTGTTTGCTCTTCCTTTCATCCGACGCCAGGCTGGAGCCTGGAAGGTGAGCTGCACGTGCACAACCGGCAGATCCTAACCCGTGGTGTCCAGCAGGATGATTTGAGAGACGAGGACTGAGCTCCTGGCTTCATGTACTTGCCGTGGGAGATGTTCTCCTGCTGATGCCCGATGGTGAGAGGTTTTTGGCGTTGTCATGGGAACAGCTGTCATCCGCAGGGAACAGCCTCAGTGCGAGGCTGCCTTTCTGGTTTGCTGTACAAAGCCATTTTCAGGAGTATTTTGCCTTGGGTTTCCATTAGTCTTATCTTTCCCAAAACCCAGGCTGTAGAAATTACAGAGATTATAATGATGGATGGTGATAAAGTCCCTACAGGGAACCAGGCAGTGCTCAGTATTTGTCTACGCCATGAGCTAATTTTCACTTGCCTGGAAAGTGACCTGATAGCTTCATTACCTTCTTCTACTTAAAAGGCTCACTCTTGCTCTCTCTCTCACACTCTTGCATCTTTCCTTCCTTCCCCCAATAATTCAGTAATAGGATTTGTTTGCAGTTACCCGAGGTGCGGAGGGGAAGCCAGCACACTGCACTGCCCTTTTTAGGATGTGCTGATGCACCGAGACATCTGCAATGTCTTGTTTCATCAAGCGAGGTAGAAATAGAGCTGCTACAAGGGTCTCTCACAGGCTAAGTCTTTCGTGATCCTGCATGCCTAGGCTACAGTGACATTTGCAGAAGACTGGAAGCTCCACCATGCCACCATCAACGGCTCTTGTTAGGTCCTCCTGTTCCCAGCTCTCGGGGATGAGGCAAGGAAAACCCTGACCAACAAGTCACTGATCATAGCAACAGACAATTTTATGCTTACCGATTTAGTATCGTGGGTGTATCACAAGCAGTACACACACAAAAAACTACTATTGATTCTCTTCATAATGGTAGGAATAGCTTTCAGATATTTCAGACTTAGCCACATACGAGCCCAGTTATCCAAATAACTCACCTTTGATTTAAGAATAAAATGGGTGGTCAATTCAAAATGATTTTTTTCCTCCAGTATTTTCCCTGAAACAATAACTTGAAAATAATGAAGGGGGAGATTGAATGAATTATTTTGACTCAGATTGTTTCAACACAGAAACAGAAATCCAAAATCAGAAATCAATACATTTCACTTAGGAAGTACAAAACATTTTACCACTCTAAATCCCCCTCTTTTCTCTGTGTCCACCTATGAAGACAAATCAGCAAAATGCATGTATTCAAAGCAACTTCAGTCAAGTTAAAATGCATTTTAGCAAACCAACTCTGAACGTCAAAAAAAATAACCAAGCTCAGATCCTGTAGCAATCTGACCCAGAACATTATTTCTGAGCAGCCTATCCTCAAACTTCTCAACTCTCCATACCTTGCTCCACTCTCTTAAGAGACTGATTCTGCAAACTTTTTACACATCAAATTTATACTGAAACCAGCTAGTTTCCTACAGCTTCTACTGCAATAGAAAAAAGCATTACAAAAAACAAACAAACAAACAAACAAACACCTCTTTTAAAGCTCACATTCTCAAGACACTGAAGCAGGAGCATAATCTTCTATTTCAGCAAGGGTTGGGGTCAGGGAGGCTGTTTCATACCATTTACACATGGCAGGTGCCAACCACCATTTCCTAAAAGATCCACAACAGAATGGTTTAATGTCAGTACTAAACATTTGACATCAAATGCTATGACAAAAGTCTTATGCACAAATATAGTGCTGTATCTCTTAAGTACTCAATAGATGAAAGGGATTGCAATTAAAGTGCTTTAAGGTACCACATCATTTCATTGACTGGAATAAAAGCTTCTCCGACTTGACAATATCATGTGTAACTTTCCAATACAGACTCTTCCTACCTGGTTGGTTCTGATATTACAGGAGAGTGGCACCAGGGTGAACACTACATTTGGAAGACTGATTTTTTTAAGCCTTACTAAGCAGAAATTACATCCTTTAGAGATTCATTACTCAGTTCTGAAAGCATCTGATATGAGAAGGGATTCACGTTGTCAAAAGTTGAGTTGATTTTGAAAGTGAAAAATGTTTCCAATAGCAGACTCCATTCTGTTGCTGAAATGAGTGGCTGCCTCTTTCGGTTCTTGTGGCCCAATACGGAGCTTCTGCAGAAGAAAGCCTTCCAGTGACTAAATACTACTATGATTGTGTATCTCCAGCAAGAAAAAGAACTTGACTTCCAGCTTGATCGACATTCCTCACTGCAAAAACCAAAATGCTGCACTCTATTTATTTATTCATAAGCCATTCCTCAGCAGATCACATCCCTCTGTTCACAAGCCAGCGAGTTTTCCTGAGCAGGCCACAAAGGCAGATTATGTCAGACAGCGAAGCACAAGCCTTTTTTTTTTTGTTAATCCTGTTACTCTGGGATGAGATCACCCCACCGTGAGTCATTAATTCACAGAGACAGCTTGTAACACACAATAAAAAGCGGAGCCTTGTTCTAGAATCCCTACTGCACTGCCCAGGAGGCATCGAGAGCTTTTAGGCCTCTCAGTACCATACTACACATCTATCTATCTGTCTGAAGCACTTATCCTCAGTGCCCTGTAAGATTTTCACAAAAGCCAACGTAGACTCTAGACGGGTTTCAAGACCCAAACCACAGGCCTAGGCTACAGATGGACTTGAGCATTAAAACTTTCTTCTGAACCCGTCCCCAGCCACTCAGCTGGGTTTTGACAAATATAATTACCTAGATGCTTGCCACTGCAGTGCTCTGCCACAAGTCTTTTCTGTGCCTGGCCTTCAAGTTATAATTCTTTTAAGGAGATTCAGTTATGTGCACATTAAAAGAAATATATCCACTTCTGCATACTGGTAGGTCATGGTGCTCAACTTCCTTCTGTAAATCCTGAGTAGTTCTGGAATTGGACAGCAGCGACTTCTCTCACCTGCTGGAGCGCAGGAGTGGACAGCAAGATTGGCTGGAACAAATTAAGCAGGCTCAGAAACTAAAGAGATAGCACTACACAGGTTAATCAATCTCACACTGGGAGAACGTCTCCAGTCTCTTTTATTTCCATTTATAGAGATGCGTGAACATAAATCATCAGAATATAAAGAAAATATTTTCCAGTTAAAAATACAAGGCTACAGCTGGCCCCTCCAGGTACAGCTGAGATGATTTGCTATTTAGAGTTCCAGGACAGCACTGCATTTTGGGGCAACTCCAAGATGCTCCTTGAAACCTGAAGTCAAGGACCCATTTATCCCTGGTACCTTCTATTCTCACAGATTTGAACAGGCTCATTTCTAAGTTTTTTCATTATCTCAGCAGCACAAGATCAACCCTCTGTAAGAGTGAGGATCAATATGGAATGAGGATCGATATGAAATGATGAGACCGGGGGCAGGAGGAGGGAGGCGAACAAAAGGGAAAGATATATAAGCACAAGCATCCATGAAGAAATACTACTGCCATGAAAAGAAGGCACTTGAGTTAAATCATTCTGCCGTTGATTTTTTCAGTAGGACTTTAGAAAATAATCATTAAACTTGGGTTTATGTGGGCTTTTTTGTCTGCTTTCTTATGTGAGGATGGGAGGGTTAATTTGAAAGAAGACAGCAGGGTCAGAAAGGCCTCTCTCAGTCAGAAGAGCCTACAGGAATGGATATACAGAAAGAGGCTGGCACTTCACTGCCAGCCTGATTTCTCTGGAAATTGAGGAGTACACATGGACAGAGATGACCCAGTGCAGACAGCAACCTCTTGAACATAAGCAGCATAGCCTCTGACATGGAGAAGTCATTGTTTTGGCTGTGATTGCTCTTGCTGCTCCGTGCTTGTGCCAGACAACTGTCACACCACTTGCTTGCTGAGACCGTCACAGGTTAGATGAACAAGAAGCTGTGAACAGAAGGACAGGAGCAAGTGTCCAGCTGGCGAATTCTCTTCCAGGTTCCCCTGCATCGAGGGTTCCCTACTGCTTGCCAGTGCAACAGCTGATTCCTGAAACACAAGCATAAGAGGGAGAAAGTCACCACACTGCACTCCTGCTGCAGGAAGCCACTTATACAAGCAGGACTTAAATCACTGAGTCAGTGCCATTCAGTTTGCTAACATCAGTTTTCACTCCATAGACCCAATTCTCCCTTTCTGCTGCTGTAAAGCGGCAGCAGGCAGTGATCCCCACAGGATTACAATAGTGTGAAGCAGTCCTCACAGGAACACTGGACTGAAAGAAGCCAGAGCAGCACATATTGCAGATGCTAAGTCCAAAATGATTCACAGAAACATTCCTTTCAAGGTGTCCATCTTTGCATGCAACAACTCATGAAATGCTCCCACAGTCCTGTAACTCCTGTACTGAAACACTTGACAGGCTGCACAGTGAGCAAAATCTCTTTGTGTTTTCCTTTCTGTGCTCCCCTCAGCAGGCAGAGCTCTGTTGCCATCGAAGGCCACTGAGATGCTGAGTGAGTACCCAGCACACATAATCCACAGCACATATCCATGTGAGTAGGTGCAGGGACGTGAGCATCTCTGTATAACCACGTCAGTGGACCATCTGCTAAAGTCCTTCTACCTTGCTAAGAGCTGCACGCCAACACGCCTTCTTGATTGCAGCTGGCTGGAGGTACCAGACCTTCCTTCGTTGGAACAAGGCTACTGACAGGTCTCTTAAGAAGATGAAAAACAAACGAACAAAAAAACCCACAACGCTGTTCCCTCAGGCAGTCCATCAATACATTGACCAGAACTGAATAGACAAATATCCTATTAAAACAACCAAGCAGATCTATGGGCTGTTTTTCACAATCAGTGGCTGCAGAAGAAATGCTGGCCAAAGAGCCACAGAAACTAAAAATCTGCTATAGCAAAGGATCACTGCAGGCAGTAGCAGCACAGGCTTTGATACAGATACTCCCTCATGAGCACATAGACCGGGGCTTGAACAGGAGACTTGTAAAACCCATCTCCACAAGCAGCTGGAGTACAAGGAACAAGACACGCAGTGTGTTCCTTCCCATAAATCATCACTTACTAATTTAAGGGAATTCCTCACATCAGTGTGTCTCAGACCTGTCCTTCGGAGAAGCACAGATACCACGATCTCCAGATATCCTCTTGCCCTATGCAGAGGGCTGTCAGCAGAACAGTCCAACAGATCCCTAACTTCTGCTTGTTTTATAGTTCCGTGGAAACTGGAATTAGTGCTGTAGCTCCATGAAGATAACTCTGCCCTTGGCTTAATGAGATGTCATGCTCCAGAGCAGGGTTTTATGCATCACACATGGTTGGAAGAAGACTCACTGTATTTTTCTTCTGGCTTCAGGTCATTTCAAAATACCAGAATCTACACAGGGAGGATTAAGATCCCAGATAAAGCAGGCTGCACAGAGCAATCCCATCCCCTTCAAAACTTGGGCTGCAGCTTTACCTTTAAAAGGCTTTACTCCTTAAACACATAAGCTAAACTTGCCAACTCCAGCCTTGCTGGTGGGGAAGGCAAATACTGCCTTTGCTATAAATCAAGTCCATCCATTCTCTTTCTTTCCCCCCCTCGCCACGAGCATGGGCATAAACTACTGCAGTCTGGACATTTATGTGCTACAACCGCTACAGCTTGCTCCAGATGATGAAGAGCAGCTGATCCTCCTAGACGCAGGCTGAGTAACAGTTTCACAGATGTCAAGTTTGCTGCATTGTGCTTTATTTGTAGATCTTTCAGAAGATGATCCAAAATTAACAGATCAATTTCCTGGCTCAATGCTCTGCATTGTTTATCTCTTAACCTTCTAGAAGGAGGAAGCCGATCCAAGCAATTGAATTACCCCTGATGGCCACAGAGATCTGGAAATAAATCAAATATTTTGGGAAACCTCCTGAGCTTGCACACATTTCACAACGGGGGTTAAAATGAACTAGCATCTTCTACAGAGTGGGAGACAGGTGGAAGGCATAGATAACAAGCATCTCTCTTCAACTTGACGCATTTATAAGCCAGACTCCACTTAGACATTAGACGATAATTAGGAAATACTCATCAAAATATACCAGCATTGCTGAGTTTATTTTAAACTCTGTCAGATGTTTTCCTTCCTGAGAGTCACTCTTGGAACAATATCTCAGGGAGCTAAATGCTGGCACAAGCTGCCGAACTGACAGCGCGAGAGAAGCAAAGCGCAGGCACGGCGTGGGTGTGACGGAGCAGCAGCTGTGCATGCTTCCCCGCACAGCCTCAGCCAGGAGCCCAGCAGACCCAGGGCAGTGTGATGGCACAGGGCAGCTGGTGTAACCACTGCTCTGAGGTCACCAGCAAACCACCAACAGCTCCCCAGCAGGGTGGCTGGCAGAGTTACATAGGTGAAAATTCGAAATGAGAGGGAACTGAGTATACAGCCAGACTCATGAGCGGATCTAGGTGTACTCACACATGCTGCATCCTAGGCTCTGGCATCAGCTTTGGCCTCCCACCATCCCTTTTCTCAGGGCAGCAGTTGCCTTCCCATCTTCTTCCACTGTTCTTTCTAAGCATCACATTTATGCTCTCCACATCTGGCCAGCAAATCCCAGCCTGAACAGCTTGCCACACGTTCCTCTCACAGCACTGCTCCATTCCAACACTGCACGCTCAGATACGTCCACTGACTCTGACAGAAGGCAGAAGCCTTTTCACAGACATTTTCCTCACCCTACTCAACGGTTGTCCCCACCAAGAGTCCTTTCCTCCACATAACCTGGTTTAAAAAAAGTATATTATTTCTGGAAACTCTAATTAGTTATAGTTAGGTAATAGCTCTGTTCATATAAAGAATACCTGTATTAAATATTTAGGATGTTGATATCATGTAAATCAAGCAAGGTGTCCAGCCCTAGACAAGAATCAACTTGATCCACCACTGCAAGGTCACAGTGTTGAGCACCAGACCATGCCATGAAGGTTCTCTAGTGGATGTGTGGGGGTCATCTACAAATCCATGTGAAACGTAAGGGAGGCTTCACACACACACACAAGAGGAGGAAGCTGCAGACCAGACATCATTCATGTTCCGCCAGCCATTTGCCTGCTCATCTCTGCCAAAGCTGCCCAGCACTGCCAGTCCAAGGAGGCGTGAAGTGCGTCTCCATCGTCCTGCAGACATGAGCTTTGCCCACTGCTCAGGCCAGCCCGCGCCAGCACTGCAAGCCTACATTGCTACCCTGGTAATGAACTCAAGTGAACACACACAGTACTTCAGCTTGGCACACATAGAACTCATACCTGCCCAGAAAAATGCCACAGGCATGACTTCATTTGATATTATAGGCAGTAACACTGGAGGGGTGAAAGTTTACTGTGTTAAAAGTTGCTTTCCCTGCTGGTTCTCACATGCCTGTAATGAAACGGACCCACCAATTTATCTTCCAGACCTACAGCAAGTCTCTGGGAACAATTCCTAGGCTCTGCTCAGTTCCAGTGGATCCAAACCAGCTGCTAAGACATGGGCCGAGTCCTAGTTCACTGAAGTCTGTGAACCAGTCACCATCCACTCCAATTCCATTATCACTTCCCATGTTGGCAGGCTGAAGGCTGGAGATGGATCAGGTCATCATTCCTGAGGGACACAATCATATTGAATTTGCACAACTATTCCACATACAGTGTTGTTCACCCAATAGCTAGGCAAATGAAAATGCCCTCCTCCTCTTTTTGCAGGCCTGTGAGGAAACAAGTTTCTGAATATACTTTTTATTTTGCTTAATCTGACGTTCCTGTCAGGCTCCAATGTTTTTGTAAAATAACATTAATGTAAGCTTTTAAAATTATTTACATATTGAATGCAAGAAAGAGTTTTTCCTGGCCACACCAGTTAGACTTTTTCCTCTTTATATAAAAGCCTTTTGGAACCTTTGTACATAACAAGCTGAGGCAAGGAAGGAAAAGAACCTTACATGATTTCCTCTTACTAAAAGCCTGAGACAAACCCTGATAAAAGGACCGCTATTGGCAGTCCTGCTAGTGCAATACTTTGTGTGCTTAAAGCCTAATAAACCTAGTTTAGAGTTCCTAAGTCAAATGAGCACGCTTATTTCAACCTTTATACATGTTTTTAAAATATCACTCCCCACCACTGACAGACAATGACTTTCTCAGTCAAGGCTGTTCTGCAGTTTCATAGGATGCCTTTAATAAACCAACCAGAGGGTTAAATTCCAAGAGTATCAGGATAAAAGCAAGGCAGAAGCTGTGCCTCCAATGACTACAGCAGAGGCTTGGGAGCCAGGACTCCTCTGTTGCTGGCTCTGCCACAGATGCGTTTCACAGCTTCAAGCCATTCCCTTCATCTTCCATCTTCGCTAGAGTCTACCCAACCTGTACAACTTGGGTGGTCTCCATCAATCACCCCAAAGCATTTTCAGCTTTCCAGGGAAAGGATGGTGAAAGTGCAAGGAGTTAACAGTATTTCCATCCAACCTCAGGTGCCAGCCCTTACCCCAAGTCCCTAAGCCAGCTACCACTTGCCAGGAATATTCATAAAAGGTCACTTGTAGGGAAAAAAAATTCTCAGTGCTTAACAATTTGTTTTATTTGACATCTGACAGAATCGTTAACTTTGGAGGTATGGTTGAAGTGTCTTTAAAACACCAGCAAAAAAACCCACACAACTGTTCCACTTAAAAGTCAGAGAGATTTAGCAGACTAAGAGCAGGGACTCCCACAGTCTAGACCTCTCTCTGCCACTGGTTTAATACACTACCTTCACCAGGATATTTCATCTCTGCAAGAAAGTGATTAGAGCATTTCCAGCATAACTCACAGTATGCAACGAGGATCACCACTTAATACATGTACAGCGCTTCAGCGAGCTGAGTGCAGCACATTATGAAACTGGAACAAGCAGATCAAGGGAGAAAAACACAAATTCCAACATGAAAAAAGAACCCAAAACTCTTACTTTTTGCTTCCGCTGCCATCCCCGTAGCAATGTAGACTCTTGGAATCTAAAGCTGGGTGCTGACACTCCACGCAGACGGTGTGGCCCTCCCTGAGATACTGCATCCAGTGAGTGTACGAGTGGTGACTGTGCAAGCAGGCCGGTGTGATGGCCACAAGCTGGAATTCGACACAGTATCTGCAAGCAAAATAACCAACTAGGTTAGTGCCTTCCACGGGACAGTAAGAGCAAGATGAAATTCAGTGACTACAGATTACTAATTAGAAACAAACAAACAAAATCCAGCACCCAAGGCTATGAAAAACAGAACATGTGAAGTAGCTGTATTCTGACAAGCTTAAACGGGGAGTAAAGCCACTCTGTGATGCTTTCAACTCACATATCAAATAATAGCAGGTATTACCAACACCTCTTTTTTAAATGGAGATGCAAACAGGTCAAGCATTTGACTAAAGCCAAAAACCAACAGGGCCAGATCTTCTGATTCCATGCCTGGTATCTATTTGCTCAGCCACACTTCTCCATCATCTGCTCTCAATTACTTACAATGAATTTTGTAGAGTGATTTGTGATGGGAGCTAAGATTTGGTCCGTAAAGGATTTCCTTGCAATGATCTCCCTCCTAAGAGACAGTGAGGTTGTCATGTCTCATTACAAAGACTACCAGACTGACATGGCACTTCTGCTCTGCTCAGACTGCTCTGTGCTTCTGCTTCTAACCAAACCTGGCAGGAAAGCTGAAAAGACCTGGCCTTGTTTGAAGGGGAAAACCAAGGAAGTTTGGTAACTGTCTACAAACACAGCAAAGAATTGGGTTCCAGTCTAGACTGGTTGTATATCAGTTATCACGGGGATTTCCAAACACCTTCAAGTGAACTGTGCGAGCAGCTTGCTTCCCTGCCTTATCTGAAAGGGAGCAGGAACAAACGCGTGCAGTAGACCTGTGCTGACATTTCAGAATTTTACAGGGAGAAGACTCAACTAACTATGAGTGCAAGGGAGGCACACTATGGAAATGCTTACATGTGCAACAGCATGTGGGGAAATAAATCAACAAGTGTTTGGTTACTTCGCACTGCAAGAGCAGTTCTGGGAAACTACACACCATTCACAGGAATGGCAGCTCTCCACAAGAACCAAGTGAATCATCAGGGACTACAATAAAATTCCGTGGAGAATAACCACCCTACAAAGCTGTGTGCAAGGGCTAATAGGATGAAAGACAACCTTTCATACCAGCACTGTGTTGCTGCAACTAATGACCCCAACTGGGAAAGATGAGGACTGGGAAGGTCGATGCCAGCCCTCTGTATTTGGGGCACCAGCCTGGAGGCAGTTCAGCATGCACAGAGCAGCTGTGTCTCAGTGGGTAAAACGCAACAGATGGTTTTCTGCACAACCCCGTCTGTACCTGTGCTGTGCAACAGTACCACAGAAGAGAACGGGCAGCATTACAGCCAAAAGGAGCTGAAATGGGAGGAGGAAGGGTTTCCCATGCAACAAGATAGCAGATTCTGTCCCCTTAGAATTTATTCTATTTACATAGAACAGTGCAAACAGCACCTGTTTCCACTTCTGACACCAAGGCATCATCCCTCAGGTTAGCAGCTCTCACCAATGCTACTGGGGGCTCAGCATTAACCCTCAGCAGCCAACAATAGCTATAACATATTTCTATTCCATGACGCTTGTCTCCATTATACAATTAAAGACTGAACCTCAATGACATATAGATAGAAAAGAAACCCTGGATTAGGAACACTCTTCTCTCTCATGGCAACTAGTAAGGACCAAGGCTCCTGTAAGGCTGGTGTTAACAAGTTTTCCAGTCAGTGAGTATCTTAAGGAGAGACATGCTCGACTTACGCTGGTTAAAGAAGTAGCACAAGTGTCATCTGTCAGGATTGCTGAGCAGGTGCATCACACTCCAGTGCCCACAGTCTGACAGCATTAGCTCTTGTAGAGTATATATACAATGTATGCTTATAGTAAAGATGCGTGTATAAATATTAAATATGGTCTCTGGTTAGGAATCTTTTCAAGAAGCAGTCTAATTAAGAACAGCCACAAAACTTTCAATGGTTCCTTGCCAGACATCCTGCCATGAAGACAAGCACTGAGCACTCCAACTGGACATTGAGAAGAGCCAAAGTGACTGGTCTTTGGCTTACTGACCACCCGATCTCAGCTCATGACATCACTGCTGTTTAAGATCTGAATTTCAGCCTTGCACTGGCCTTACATCAAGGCAGTCCAACAACTTTCAGGTTCACTGCAGATATTGCTGTTGCTTAGGGGAGAGCAGCACCCTGCTCTAATGAAGTGCTCTTGTCCTGATGGTCCTTATCAGCAGGATGCTGGGCCCTGAACTGCTACCAGAAAGATGTTCAAGGTGGAGTGTGACTGTGTCCCTGTGCAGAGCCTCCAACTTACCCCACTCTTTCATTGCCGTCATCTGCAGCTCTTTTTTTCCTTGCTTTTCCAAAACCTCCTGTTGTTATTAACGCGGGGACTGCATATATCAAAGAGAAAAAGTACACTGAGTAAGTGATAACACCGCACTGAGGCTGTCAATGTCTGCAAAACAGTGAAGCTGGACCTTTAATTTCATATGGTTTTATCTTTGGCAGGACAGAAAAACAAATATAACCTTGTATTTTCGTATTATCAGTGACCACCAAACATTTCACTGAGAAGAGAATCTGTATACCTACTATATTTTTGCCTGAGTAGAGCAAGCCTTTGCATCTCTGAAGTAGAGTAAGGCACTCCCAAAAGACCGAGCGGGAGGCAATATTCACTTAATGCCGACCCTGAAGAGGTTTGGAAAAGCCAGTTGTAGCTAGAATTCAGACTGGACAGATTTTGACCCAAAAATAACAGTAAAAAAATCATGAGCAGTTCTTCTAAAAATCAGCAAAGGTATGTCATAAAAACTTAACCAGAACAAACTCAGATCAGGCATTTCTCCACAAACCAGCAGGAGGTTTCCTCTGCATGCACACTGCTTCAGTGCAGAGAAGTCATACCTTGCCTTTGATGGGTATTGCTCCTTCATGACTTCTTACAGATGACTCATTAAAAGAAAAAAAAAGTGCTCAACACTCACTTCCAGAAGTTTTAAACTAGCATTAATCTACCAACACTATCAAAAGTGCCAGAGATTTACAGTTGTATAAGTGAGAACACAACAGGTCTGTAATATTTCACTTTTGAAACACACCAGACCACAGCAAACGGCAGGCGCTATTTTTAAATATTGTCCCAGGAAGGATATCTCTAAACCCCTGCGTGAAGAGCTCAGTTCTCAGTTACACCAGACAGGCCCAGAGCTAATCTGCTGGTGTCTGAAAACAACACTTTTCAAATACAATAAAGACCAAGCCTGCTGGCCTAAACAAGAGTCGTCCCCCTATTACCAAGACACTTACATTTTCAGTGGACTTACTCAGGGACTGCTTGCACTCTGTTCCTTGCTGAGTCCAGTACTCCACGCAGCCAGCCCTCTCCTCCAGAGGAGGGCATACCTCTCCTCCGTTCCTGGGCTCCTGGATGACATGCCTCCTCCGAACACGGTATGTTGTCTTGCAAGGCTCTGCACAGCCGCTCCAGACGCTCCACTGAGATACAACACAGGGGATAACTGGAAGAAGAGTAAGAAACAGGAGTGTGAAACATTACAGAAATGAGGCAAGCAACGCGCCTTCTCCAGAAAACGCTTTTTGACACAGTTCTGTACCACCTTCCTTTTTTCACACCTGTCCCAAAGTTGTGCCGGGCAGTTTCCAGTAGCTCTGTTCCCAAGAGTCATCTGGCCAGAAGTTCCAGCCAGCCAAGCCAAATCAAACTACATGGGGCCACTCACCTCCCTCTAGCTACGCTGCTGCAAGCCTCCAATGCAAACTGGCACCTGCACTGAATGAACTGGAAACTTCTAAATTAGACTAGGTCAAACTGAGTTGTAAGAAAAGAGGAGGATAAAGAGGACAAGGAAAGGAAACCCTTCACCCATGTAAGGCCTAAAAATCTTACTGATTTCTCTTGTCAGGTGTCACACATCAAATGACAACCAGCCATGGAGTCTGAACCACTGCATGGCTGGCTGGAGTTGGTGGCAGTGTTCAACAAGTGAAATACAATACAATAGCTTCTACCTTGTACATGTTGCAACCAATTTCAAGACATTTATCCAGGACTTCAAATTTTGGGAATCTTTAGTAAGTAATGCATCAAAAATCTTCATGTCCTTGAGCATCCCTACCTGCTCTCACACGGTATCCTTGGTACCAAACTCCAAAGCTTCAGCTTGCAAGCAGCTACAAAAACGTCTTCCCTTAGCATTTACTATCCCATCCACTCACTCTAAAACACACCGGTATCATTCCCTATGTCGCATATCCCCTTTTGTGATCTCTTCCCCATGAGCGTGCCCATAGTTGAGCTTCGTCTGGAGAGAACTATCCAAATCAACAGAGGACATACTCAAGAGCACAACAGCATTCACCTGCTGGCCTCTCTCAAAGGCAACCTGGTACAATAGCCCAGTAATATACTTAATCAATTGTACTTAACCAACACAACCTAAACATCAAAAACAACACATCCAGAAAAAAAACACTTGCAGGTAAGCCCAGTCTTCTACATTGTTTGGATCTATATAAGAAATACA
The DNA here is from genome assembly GCF_040182565.1 of Anser cygnoides. Lineage (NCBI taxonomy): Eukaryota > Metazoa > Chordata > Aves > Anseriformes > Anatidae > Anser > Anser cygnoides. The sequence goes on from NC_089888.1 coordinate 9,130,043, forward strand.
ACTTGAGAAAATCATGCCTTGCTCAGATATGCCACCAGCAGGATTATTCACTCAGCTCACTTCCCATCACATTCTGCCTATTTCTTTATAGCCAAAAAGACTGGACAGAGAACTGTACTTTTTCTTGGTATTGTCCACAGAAGCATTTTAGATTTTAAATCTGGCAGTAAAAAGAAAAAAAAGGAAATTTGTATCATTATGCCCAGGTCAGTGTTGCTGATGCGGTAGGTCTGACACAGCCACACAGAGTATCAGAGGTGGGTTTAGCATGTGTGTATTCACATTTTCCACTGACTCCAGTAACTACTGCTTTTGCAAATATTTAGGCAGAAGAAGTGCGATTCCTGTCCTCCCTGAGCCTTTCATCTTCTTGGGTGGCGCTTCCAACCAGCAAACAAAATTTGGACTGAGCACAAAACTCTTAGGAGGACCAAGTGAATGCAGCGAGCCTTCCACTGGCCAAGGGAGAGCAGGGGCACATCAGGGAGCACCGCCTAGCTTCACTGTCCCTGCAACGCTCCTGAGAAACAATTCTGTGGACGCTAAACCGTACATTTATTATCACGGCATAGGAAGACTACCTGCCAGAGAACTGCCAAAACATTTCACTGCTTCTGTGTCCACACTTCATCTGTGAACCACACCATCTGACCTGACTTAGCAGAAGGCAAAAGGACACCAGAATTCCAGCCTTGGCTGCTCTGGCATCTCTCTTTCTCCCGGCAGGACACTGGCTGGCCTCCACTGTAATTGTGTCTGGCCAGCCCTTCTGCTCAGGAACTCCTGGCGGGTATCAGTGGGAACAGAGCCTCACATGCCTTTTGTAATTAACTGTGCCTCACAATTCAATCTTCCCTGCCTGGCTGAAACAGTAACAGGAGCACACGGGTGCAGAGAAGCTGGGATGTCACTGTTTTGATTACATCCCTTCTTCCCTAATGTTTTCAGAAACTTTAGGAAGATTTTTCATATGCTTTTCTTTTTTGTCCAAAGGCACCACAAACAGTTTTTAAACCTATTCAGAGATTTATCAATTATCTAACAGATTGAGACATTTCATAGATGCAGCGATGTACCACAAGAAAAGCCTGTGCATCAGCTTGTATGCTGCACAATGTTACGATCCTTTTGTGCATCATATTTTGAATCTTCTGCCCTTTTCGGTTTCATTTGGCCTCAGATAGTAACGTCTTTGCCTTCGTATTTTGCTTTAAAGTTACTTTGATAAAGGAGCTCTGTAGCGATTGGACAAAAAGAAAACTGCAGAAGAAAGGCCAGGCTACAAAGACAACACAAATCAAAGCAGAGCTGGGTCCCTTCCATGCAGCACAGAGGGACCACAAGAAGAGGGCAGCGGTATCGTGCCACGCACAGAGCCAGTCCCCAGGACCCATGCAAGCCAGCAGGATGCTGCCGTACCGCCGGAGAGCCACGGGACGGCACCGCCGAGCACGGTGCGACACCAGGGACACCACGGGACTGGAGCCGTGATCGCCCTTTGCCATTTCCTCATGAGGTGTAAGCACCTGCAAACACATTTCTCTTACCGCCCTGCTGTAACACGAACGGGGTGCATGAGGGGTTCCTACCGACGCCGGCTATCCCGGAGGACTGCCGAAAGCAGCGGGAGCAGAGGAGGACAGCCAGCAGGGCTGGGGCACTGCTGTGACAGCCTGGGGCCAGGCCAGCATGCTGCAGGGGGGGGTCCCATCGCTGTCCTGCTCACCGCTGCCTGCTGTGCCCAGGGGCTGGTGGGGGTCTCCTTGTTCACAATTTGTCTAAAGTGCATCGGGATGATCTTATTTCCTTCCAACTTCAGGATGAACTTATTTCCTACCTGCCTTCCTGCTCTCTCTTGAAAGGAAAAAGGCAATTGAATCACAGGAACGTCAGCCTGAAGCAAAACTGCGCAAAGGCACAGCTATGCAGGTTGGAAAATAAAAAAAAAGCCATTACGTGAGGGGATAAGTCTCCTCGAGGATGCTATTTGTGGGAAAGGGATATGGGATTGCACCACTCACTAAAATAACTGATCTCCTTAATACACACCTGTACTTTACCAGCAGACGTTTACGGAGGGCATGCTGCCCGCCGCCCCCGAGGCTCAGCAGCACGGGCACTGCGGGGCTGCAAAGATCAGCATGAGCAGTGGGTTTGATCCCACCCATCGTTACCAGCCCCCACAGGCACAGGGACGGGGGCTTCTGAGTCAGGAAACGTCCCATTTCACATGTGTAAACCCGTCAAGTCGCTCAACCTCCCATTCACCACTCAGAACAGCGGAGCGAACTCCCCCCTTCAGGGTTATTTTGGGGCTCGGCTCCCACTCCAGCTCGCCGAGGCAGGCACGGCCGTACCTTCCACCATCCCCACACACACCCTGACGCCCCCTGCCCATGGCACCTGGGCACCTCCAAGCCTTGGTGTGGAGCAAAGCTCCCCAGTTCGGCCACCCCACGCCCCCTCTCGCCATCCCCACACCCGTACCTCAGCCCTGCCCGGTGCGGGACACCTCCGAGGAGGACGGGCAGCGGGGCACCGGGAGCCACACTCACCTGGGCAGGCCTGGGCATAGTCGTGGCAGCAGTCGAGGGTGTGCTCGCACGCCTGGTCGCAGTAGCAGGGCCCGTAGGAGCCGTCGGGCCGCCAGCCGGTGCCCAGGCACGACGGGTCGCGGCCGGGGCAGCACAGCCCGAGGGCGGCACAGCCGGCGGCGGCGCGGCGGGGCAGGGCCAGCAGCGCCAGCACCAGCGCGGCGGCACGGCCCGGCATGGCGGCCCGGCACGGCCTGAGGGGCCCGAGGGGAGGCTCTGCCCGGCCCCGGCTCCTTTCGTTACTCCTGGGCTGCTGCGGGGGGAAGGAGCCGGCCCGCCTCCCCCGCGCCCCGGCCCCGCCGCTGTGAGGGGAAGGCACCGGGCAGGGCCCGCCCGGCCTCCCGCGGGGTGCCCCGGGGCCGGGGCGCGGCGGAGCCCGGGGGCGGCTCCCGGCCCGGGGCCGTGGGTTCAGAGCCGGCTTCGAGAGCCCTCGGGCGGCTCTTGGTGCTCCTGCCGGGGCCCGGGTGCCTCCCGGCCGTCGTGGCAGCTCCCCGAAGGTGCTGCAGGGTTTTGAAGGGGGTCGTTTCTGCACTGACTGCTAGCGCTCGCCAGCCGAATTATCGTGAGGAGTGTCAGCAAAACCAACCAAAAGAGACCTTTTTGTTTTTTTTTTTTTCCCCAGATTTGACTCCAGCATACCTCAGGAGGCATTAAAAACCTGAAACTACTCCTCTCCCGGTACAGTACAGCAGCTTACAAGAAAGACGACCCAGCCGGCTATAGTGCCTCTCTACAGAGCTACTCTGAATTTTCTGCTTACTTTCAAATGCAAGAAGCTTAAAGTGATTAGAGCCACTCCTGTGAATTATTTAGCTATTCAGTGGGATGCTAAAGGCTTTACTGTAACTTCTTATCAAACAGACGTGCTTTAAAATATTGATCACAACAGATGTTCTACCTTGCCGAATACTGTACTGGGATTTATAAAACCCACCCACTGATTTTTTGCGACTGATTATGCTGTTGTACTAATGGTGGGTACGGGCAGAGTGTTCCCACTTCAGGGAGATTGCAGCAAAGATGCTTCTAGAAAAAAAAATAATAGAAAAATAAAAACACGAATATTGCTGGACAGGCTAACACTTTCATCATGCACAGTGCTGGAGGCATGGGAGCAGAGAAGACCTGGCATCGCACCAAACCAGGCATAACATGGTAAAATCTTCCAAAAAGATAAGGATTGAAAGGAACTTTAGCTTCTTTGTGCTTCCCTAGATACCTGTATCAAGGAAATGATGTCTCATTTTCTTGGCAGTGGTCAGATATTGCCTCCTTGGAAATCATACACGTAACAAATCCTACAGTGGGTAAGAGACAAAAAGCCCATGAGAGGAAAGAGAAGAGCACTAAAAATTAGAGGCCATAGGGTCTAGGAAGAAATTTAAAGATACCAGGTGTTAATTCCTGCCTCTGCCAATGAGTCACTCGCTATGTGACCACAAGTCATTTAATCAATGTATGTCTCATTCTTGATCTAGAACAGGAAGAACATTCAAAAGGAGTCTGCATTACTCAACTAATTAGTCAACACAAACAGAGGACTGTACGGCTTTTGCACAATTAACCGAGGGCCAGTAATAAAGAACACTTCCCAGGTGTTTCTGTTTCCAGCACTGACGCTGCCGTGCTCCAAGTTGGGGTAGGAGGAATACAACCATATTATTCTGAGACACACAAAACTGACTGAAAAAAAATTACTTTCAGAAAACAGTGTTCTCATATTAAGACTGCAATTTTGACTGTTCCTGTACTATTAGGAAAATCAGATCTGGGTCCGGATGAACCTGGGGGTTTACATTCAATACACCCCCCTTGGGGGCTCTTGGGAGAAAACTTTGTTGCTTATCTCATGTTCCTAGTCTGAAAGCAAAAGTTCCTCCTTGTGGTTTGACGTAATCCTAGGGGATTTTTTTTTTAAAGGCTTGGATCTTTTTTCCCCTGACATGCTCCAAAGATAATAATGTTAAAGAAGCCAGGGAAAACATGGCCCAAGCCCTGGACCATAGCAGCCCTGCTATGGGCTGTTGCAAAAGAATTGCCGAGTCTAAAAGTGGGACTGTTGGCCCTATGAGGTATATTGGAGCCAAGCAAGCGTGCTTTATAGAAACTAACTGTGGCTAGCCCATGTTACAAGGAGAGTTCAGCAGCAGAACAGCTTGCAGGGCTGTCCTTGGCAGTGGAAATTGTCTTCCAGCTTACAGGGAACATCAAGCAGCAGCTCACCAGGGCAGGTGGAAAAGCAGCTTTATCTGCTTGTTCAAACACAGCTGCTTTCCCTGCTGGCCATGAGGGGCTCCTTCCCTCTTGCTCATTTTCCCTTGCTTAATTAAGTTGCACCGTGATGGAGCTGCTGCTGACCCAGTTCCCAGAGGCCCTCCTGCTCCCTTCGTTAACGCTGATGGACAGAGGATGTCAGCAGATGCAACGTCCGCCCCAAGTGACAAAGGGAAGGAAGCTTATTCTCATTTCTGTTCTGGATGGTGTCTGGGATAGTTCATCACTGTCCATTACCATCTCTGACACAGGCTGAGCCACCCATCTGTGGCATGGGGAATTCTGTCCAATACCAGCTCCTTCTTAAACTTCATTTTGCTATAAGCCCCCTCCTCCTGACAAAATAAAATAAAATAAAATAAAATAAAATAAAATAAAATAAAATAAAATAAAATAAATCATTATGTAGCCTGGATAGTATTTTCCACATTTTCAAACAGGATTTACCCTATTCCCTATATGTATCCATCTCTGTATCTGTCTGTCACCTGATGATTTACATGTACACTGTAAATGCATTAGGAGAGAGGTATTTTCTTTGTTCTGTGTTTGTACAGCCCCTTGCACATTACATCCCTTGTGCAGGACCTGAATTCTTGTGCATTGCAGCAATAAGGACATCAGCAGAGCTATCAGTACACAGGCCAAAAAAAAAAAAAGGTTCTGGTTTAGAGCATCTGATTTTAGCCTCCATTGTGACAGCCAAGTCTGTAAAAGCATAAAAGGAAAGTAGCCAACCAAGTGATCTGATTTCTTGGAGCTGATTTCTACAGATATGTGAAGGCCACGAGAGAGCTGGCTGCCAACTCATTCAAACCCTTCTTAGAAGCTATCTCATGAGATGCTCTGCTTGTTTTGTTCTGTCTCAGCAAGTATCACCAGTTCACTTGAGCCTTCCGGAGTATGACACAAATCAACAGACATGACAACAATGCTTGTCCAAAACAAAGCAAAGGTCAGTATTTCCACCTATGCTTTTGCTGCGACGAGCAGGTACCAACTTGAGTAATTCCAGGTGTACATATCAGCTTTGTTCTCAGCTTTTAAATACCAGCAGAGAAACCCTCAGAAACTTTAATGTTTTCAAAAAAAAAAAAAAAAAGCTGGGACAAATAATCAAGCTTCCTACTACTATTAAATCCAATAGATGCAGCAAAACACCAAGACCAAGAAACCCAACGAGAGGTTGAGGCCTTTTGGGATAGGTGATAATCAGATTCTCCTCTGCTGCTCTAAGCACAGATGGTATTTAAACAAACCAAATCTTTGTGCCAACTCCTGTCACCCCTTCACCCTTTGGAAGCTGAGCTCTCAACTAGTAGCTACATTAAAATCTTTCAACCCTTTCTTCCTATCTGATCACCCTGTTTCTGGGGATACCCCCCTTCATGAAATGGTGCTGTAGCATCCTTTGAAACAGGGTGTTTAATTTTCAGTAGTAGTTATATTCAGGTGCAAGCCCTACATTTCCTCGCTCTCAGGTTGCTGCTCTGGCAGGGCAGTAGCACTTGCTCCTAAGCCCTGCGGGCCTGACCCAGACACAGTGCAGCAGAGGAGAGGAGGGCCAACATGAAACCAAAGAGACCAAACTGCCCCATGCTATTCTTAACTAACTCTCCCTTTCAAACTGTCCATTATGCTTGTGCCTCACTGATCAGGCAGAATAGGGGCAAGCTGGCCACATGCCAAGGCCAAAGCAACTGCTGCGGTTTTGTGTTCAGGGCACTTAGCTGATCCTGTAGTTTGCTGAGTGTTTTCCCATCCCAGATCCTTCCCTCTGTGTGGCAGATAGGAAAAAAAAAAGCCTCCAACACAAGAAAAGCAGGGAACACATGCAAGAAAAACCTGGCAATCTCTGATGATTTACCCTACCTGGATATTCCACTGAAGCCATTCAGTGGAGCCTGAGAAGAATTTATTTCTTGTTTCATTCAGTTGTTTAACTCCCTTCCCCTTGTGCTGGCAGTAGGAGATCTCTGAAGCATCTCAGCCCTTCATCACACCCGAGGCCCCGAGGATGCAGCTTTCCCAGCCCTGACGTTAAAATTGCTCAGTACACACAGGTCTTCCCTTACATGGGTCAAAGACATCCTTTGCACAAGCTGGTTAGTGTCCTCCTTCTCAGAGCTGCTCTAACCAGAGCAGAGACTAGGATCTGATCTCAGACTGCTGCTGATAAAAAGCTGAGCACTCATTTATCCACTAGAAAAGCTGCATTAGGTCAAAACAAAGACCTATCTCCCCTCGTATCTGTGTTCAATAGTGGCCAATACCCGATGCCCAGGAGGGAGTAAAAGTTGTAGGATGGTATTTCCCCAGAATGCTTTCAGACCTTCCGGTAAATCACTTCCAGGATTTCCTAATAGCTGGTGCCCATGCCTCAGCCAATATGTTTTATACAAATCCTCTGCCATCCCACTTCAGACCAATGTAAGCTTTTAGCCCCCGCAGCCTCTCACAGAAGAATGCCGTGCTGCATGGGGCACAAAGTTATTCTCAACCTGACATCAGTTGATTTAATTGGAATTCCTGGTTCTTGTATTGGCAGAGACAGGGAACAATCAATTCTCATTTACTTTCTCAAGGCCACTTAGGATTCTATAGATCGCCATTGAGTTCTCCCTTAATCACCTCTCTTGCAGGCTGAAGAAGGAGCTGAAGGGGCTGCCTTGGCAGTGGTTTGATTTAGGAGAGAGGTGCCACGAGCCCAGGCTCTGCCTCAGCAGCTCCACCACCATGGTTTCCCTGCCACTAGTTGTGTTTCCAGCATCCAGTTCCTTCCCTGCTCACCTCACAGGTCCTGGCCCTCTCGAGTCTTTCTTTAGGTTAGCTGGACCTTAATGACAAAAGAAATCACTGCTGCAGATGTGGTCTTGCTTTCCCATGCACCCACTCACAATACGAATTCACACAGTTAAGGTCAAGATGAAAACAAACTGACACAGACATGCTAAGGGCTTAGGAAAAAAAAAGAAAAGAAAAAGAAAAGAAAATCTGATGTGTGAAAATATCCTAATGCAAGAATTAAGGTGTTTTTTTTTCTTCTTTCTTTCAGAAACTCAAAACAACAATTGTAAAATCTAGAGGAGCTAGGTGATTTACTTTCACACCTGCTCCTGCTTTCTTAAAATGCCTGTCTGCCTGCTTATCCCAGGCACCCCATACAGAAAGCTGCAATTAAAAAAGTGTTGGGGGGTCAGGAAAGGGAGGAAGACTAGGCACTGAGTCTTAAAAAAGACTTATTTGGGAAAAGATTCAGGTGGAATTTTCTTTTATCAAGACCAGTAAGCAAAGAATACATCTGCAGGGATCCTAACGCCACTTTACTTGGAGGAGATTCAAGCTCTGCGCTGCAATTCTCTCCTTTGCAGCGTCCTTTGAGATCTCAGAATAGAAGTGAAAAGACCTTTGAATGGCATTCTCCTTCTCCCTTTCTGTATGCATCTGCTATTTTTTAGCACGCAGACATGGGTTAAGAGTTGCTACCAAGCACAATTCAGAGATATTGCTGATTGCCATCTGAAGAAAGCAGACTATAGACCCGTGAGACCTGAGATACTAGCTCTTGCTGTAGTAGAGAAGAACATCAGACCAAACAGTCCTAAACTCCACCTGCAAACAAAGCCCAGCCAGCAGCAGTCCTATATCCTGACAAAGGGGTAGGATCTCATTAGGACTGAAGGGCATTTTGGTCAGCACACCTGAACTGGGCTGCTGACCCAGAACCATCTCAACCAGAAAAAAATCCTTTCTTGTTAGGCCTGGACTTTCCTGTGTGCTTAGGAGGCAAGGAACAGCTGCACACCCCTTCAGACATGCCTTTGCCACCCTCGTAAAGCTCACGGTCACCTGCAGAGAGGAAAACCACATCCAGACGGAGTGTGCAGAGGGCACTAGCAGAGGGCAGCAGTCTTCCCCAGTCTTCCCCATATGACCACGTAGGTCCACAGTCTCCATTTTTCAGGTCACGGATTTTGTCCCCAAGACCCAGACTCCCAAGGTACTGCCGAGAGAGTCCCCATCACGGCAGAGCAGTTATGGCTGGGCCTCTGTCACAGCAGCAAACACCTTCTTGGGTTTAAACCTCAAGGGCATTTGCCCTTGATAAAGGCAGCATCTCAGCACAGTCCCACAGCTCAGACTGCAGCCCAGGGGAGGTGTGATCTGCTCATTCCGCCTTCTCCTCTCTCGTACGCAATGCTGCGTTATAAGACCATGGGGGGAAATCAGGATGGAAGAGAAGTAGAGTTGTCACTCCTCACTCAGGTGTGGCTGTGGGCACAGAGACCAGGGGTGGAAGCCATGCCCTCTCCTCTGCCCAGACCCATTCCACAACCCCATCACATACAGAGCGGGGCTATGACTCACCCAGGGCATAAAGGAAACAAACTCGTTGTCATTAAAAAGCTATTATCTTTAATGAAAGCTGGAGGAGGTTCAAAGTGGCCAGGACTCTTATTTAGAAAACAGAAAAGATAAATACTTTAATAAAAAGCTTTTAGTGGTTTTCTCTCTAGTTCTTCTGCTTCCCCGAAGAAAAAGAAAGGAAACCAGCCAACTTTTCTGAATCCAGTACTTTGTATTTGGATGGTCTTTCTTTTCCTAAGAGAAAGTGAAGGAACAACTTGAGAGTCTGAGCCATGACGGACAACCCTATGAACAAGGCAAGCCATACTTCTAAGCAGAAGAAAAGCCCTGAATAGGTTTGCATTCAAGTCAAAGCTGGAATTTTTCCCTAGTCTGTAGAACCTGACTCCACAAAGCATCACTGGGAATCTTTTAAATCCAGAATAACCCTATAGCAAGACACACTCTCTAGAAGGAACACAATGCCTAAAATCCTCCATCAATTCCCCAAGCTACGTGACCCTTCTCCCACATCAAGTCGAAAGCAGTGCCTGGCTTTTCAGATTCCTCCGAAACTAGTTCCACTCTCCTACTTTCACCAGCTGCCTCCACACACACAGCCACCTCCTCCTTCGGCCCCTGCACCTCTGCATCCTCCTCCAGCACTGCTTCTCTGGCAGCCCCACCACGCTGGGGGATCCCTCCAGGCAGGAGCAGCCTTACCCTCCTCCCCTGACTCGCGCTATGGCTTGGTGCTACAGAAATAGCCTGTGGGATTTTGTTGCTGGTGTTTAAGGAGGAACCAGATCAACACCAGATCACCCCCATCACACGCAAGTTAACTTTAGCTGATGTTCTGAACATAAGAGCCTAGGACTCCAGGCCCCCATTTCTCCTTCTCTGTGCACACAGTTGCCAAGCTGCAACTTGGCATAGCCCAGAACACAGGTCCCTTTGCTTCTCACAAGTGGATGTCTGTTAGATTAAGACAAAGCAAGCTAACATCTTCCTTTTCTGAAACTGATAAATCTAAGACAAATATCAGTGCTTTTGTATGTGTGGTTTTATTTCAATGATTTTCTCAAAAGTGACAATAAAAAATGGATATGGGATTTACAGTGGTACCCTTCTGTATCTAAGGTTAAATGAATCCACCCACAGCTAAAAAAAACACAAAACAAAAAACATTTAGGTATAACTTGAAATGTCAAGTCAGTTGAGCTGGCTTGGGCGGCAGCAAGTACAAAAGTACAAATGGGCGATGTGCAAGTTGCAGGATCAGGCTCCAGTGCGCCACAGCACTGCTTGTCCCCTGGGACCCTGTACGATACAGGATCACTTAGGGATAGTCTACAGTACAGTTTCTTCACAGCAGTTGTCACACAGGCCCTGGATTTCACTCTTCTAAATCTCTCCCCAGATGTTCAGAAGAAAAGCAAAGCAAACAAAACAAATCCTGAAGTGATACAGATGCTGCTTTAATAGAACATGGAGGTTTCTTTTATACTGAAAAGCGTACTTAAATACTATATTTGAAATATTACACTGCACACAGACATAGCTGTTCCAACTAACCAGGCTCTGTAATGAGGTATAAAAGCTACAGAAGAAAACAAATATACTTAAATACAACTAGTCCTGCTTTTAAGTTGCCATTTGATTGCACATCCAGAAAAACCTTGGTTTTAAATAAATCTCTCTAGTAAGCAGCAGATATGTTAGCATTTAACTGAGATAAGTGAAGTTTCAAAGACAGATGGTCTCATATCTCTGTAAGGTTCAGAAATTTAAAATGCCCAGTTCAAAAGTGGGTTGAGCATTGCCAATATTAGTCAAGCTTTTAGCTGACATTTGTGACTACCTTAACAAAAATGAATTGATTTCTGATCGTAGTGTCAGGATTAAACTTATCTGAACACACCCTGGATCTCTGCAGTCCAGGTGTTGCCCATGTCACAGTCACACTGCCTTTGTTTCATACGTCATGCTGTCAGGAAGCCAAAGAGGTCAGAGAACAGGACCCAGCTTAATCTCTGCCATGCGGAGTTCCTGGAGGAGTCCACAGATGAAAGAGTCCTGGTCTGATCCTGCTTGCCTGCCAAAGATAATCTGAGTGCCTCTCATGCATGCGGTGAGTCAGACACATCTGGTGCAATCTGCCAACCAAGTGGAAATTACTGCTCCAATGTTGTAAACAAAGCCTGATGCTGCTGGGTCCTGTCGACCAAACGGGCCTCATTCATGCTGGCAGTTCCTTGTCTGCGCTGCATCTTTTTCACTTCACCAAGCATTTGTAGAACAAGACCTAGAACAGATGAGTCCACATTTCTAGACCTGTCATTGGCCTTGGAGCCATACTGCCTCGTGAAATGTATCCATTTCCCTTTGAGTGAAAAACAAACAAAAACCACAGCAAGTCGGCCCTTGTAAATTAATAAAGTTACAGCTAACCTACAAAGCAGCAGATACTCATTTGCAGTAAGGTGTCACTTAGGTGATGAAACCAGAGGCCTTATCTTCAAGAAATATATTTCCACAGGAGGTTCAAGGACACTTCTCTGCACAAATTCAGTCTCTGCAGATGATAGCTAAACACTTCACAAAACATTATGAAGCCAGAAAGAAATATGATGTGAATTAGAGCTAAAAACCAAAGCACTGACCCCAACTCACAGAAGTCTGTTACTGGCATTTCTGAGTACAACTGTGGAAGATCATACTGTAGTACCTGTATTAAAATAAACGAAACTTCCAATACTAGCTCACCTATTCAATAGTTTTATTCAATTGATACAATTTACATGGCAGAAATGGTCACTTATTTTCTAAAATGAGAGCAAAAGCTGTCATGGGCATGGGAAGGCACTGATCAGTCAAGTCTGCATGTTCCTCAGGCAAAATCAAGTCCCCAAGGCACAGGGCTTTCTGCACTTTGCAATTTAGTAAATAGAAAGCGAAAGAGGTTTTGTGTTGTTTTACCTGGAACAGGGTGCACTGTGTTTTTTTTTTCCTCTCCTGTGTTTTTTTTTTTTGTTTTGTTTTTTGTTTTAATTTCACACTATTTCAGCTATACCCAGATTTGAATTCTAGAACTCTGGGAGGAACTTATTAATTCACCTCCTCCAAGAACATTCTTCTTTTCAATGCCCAGGCTCCTCCTCTGATCCATGAAAAGCAATGCCATAAATTACCACATGAAAGAAATATCCTTAATCATTAAATTAATGACATTTTAAAAAGGACTTTTAAATAATACTCCTAATGAGTCAAAAAAAATGGCATTATAAACCCAAATCACCTTTACTCCCAGTAAAAGGAAACCAAAGATGAAGACGCCCTGCGAGATCCTCCTAACACTTCCATCACTACAATTCTCTCCACAGAGCTAACCCCACCATCTCTCAAGGACCCTGTACAGGTTTATGGTTCAGGTATGGTACAGGAAACGACAGCTCACTGACAAGCCTGTCGCCCGCAGCTGAAGCCGGTGTCGCATTCATGAAGACCTGAGAGCTCCTGTCTTCTCCTACCCTCAGAGATCCCCCCCATACAGCTTTACATCTCCCCCCTCCCGAGCAAGAATAGAGGGAACAATGCTGTCATGGATATAACTCCATCAGGCAGTGGGAATATCTGACAACAGCCAGATATTGGTGAGCTTTCCTCTTCAGTGTGAGGGAAAATCGTTCGTCTCTTCCCTGGATAGGTGCCTCTGTCAGATTCTCTGTCACAATTCAGACAGGCAGGAGGCAGCTCTTGGGAAGCTGCAACCTTTCCATCTGTGGGGTTTGGTTTTTTGTTTTTAAAAGGGGCATTGGGGGCAGCAGGGAGAACCCACTGATGTGACTTCCAGCAACAGAGCAAGGGAGGCACCCAACTGGAAGGAAAAGGCAGCGTCACATCTCTCAGGCAAGAGGCGATGACATCCTTTGTGCCCGTCATGTCCAGTTCATGTAGCACGGTGAACCCTGCACCCAGCATTTGTCGTGCAGGCCTGGCAGTCAGAGCCCTGATTCTGCCTGCTTTCCTTCACTGAGGAAATCCATCTGTGCTTTCCCTCTGCTCTGCTTTATTCTTGCAAGTACTTTTCTCCAGAGGAATAAAAAAAAATAGAGCCAGGAAAAGAACAGTAAGGGGCAGATTTCTATCTGTTTAAACTAACAAGATGACTCAGAAGCTGACCCCTCCTCACCAAGCCTTCTACTTGTCAAAAGGCTACATAACAAGAGGTCTGCCTGGTCAGCTCTGCTAGAGGAAAAAACAAACAGGTATGTGTGCACAGAGACATTCACCAGGTCACTGTAACTTATTCTGAGACATGAGACCTCATCAGCCTCCCCCTCATCCCCACCGGTGTTGCTACTTGCCTTTACAGCTAGCTGTCTGATGTTCAAGGACTTGGACACTGCTTTGGTCCCCAGCGTACCATCCCCGATCAGAGGAGAGTCTGGCAGGGGGAATGTCAGAGTTCAGAGGAGTGACAGAGAGGGTTTGCAGCAGGAAACCATGACCAGCAGCACAAAACGTGGGTCACCCTCAGGATACAACAGCAGCCGTGAAGCATGAGCCCACTGTACAGGTAGGTAAGCTAGGAACCCAACAAGAGATGCAAACTGCTGTTAGCACTTTTGGCAGCCACCATTTTCTCCAGGCAGTTTTCCCAAGCTCTAAGGCGTTTCCACAGCAACATAAATTGCTGACTAACAAAACTTCTCAGACACTTCCAGTCCTCCTCTGCAGATTTCCAAGAAAATTGCACCTACAGCTATCCTGCTGTAAAACACTGACAGTGAATACTCAAAGGGAAAGTCTGCTCTGAACTGCTGGTGTCAAGGGCCTGATCCACAACTGTTAGAAAATGGATTTCCTCAAGACAGATCTTCCCTCATGAATACTTTATCTCAGGGGAATAAAATATTTTTCTCTCTTGGTAGACAAAATTCTTGCAAACATGAATGGAGACTAAGCCTGTGTAACAATTACAGCAACACTCCTGTGAGCCTGCAGATGGTTTGCAACGAGCAACAGGAGATAGCAATCTACTTTCCTTATCTGTGGGCCATTAAGTTCCCCAGCTAGATTTGGGAAAATTGCTGGGGCTAATGTAATGTCTACAATTAATCCAGTAGCACAGCACAGAGAGTGCACATCCTTGCAGCTACTAAACAAGGGCAGAGGTATATATATTTCTTCCGACAAATGGTATCCAGAAGTCAGCTGCTGCCTAAGGGCCTGGCTCTATCATGGACCGATGCACAAGCATTCCACTATCTGTGGGAGGATCAAAAGCAAAAGCCTCACCCTTTCTATTAAAGAGCAGTTCTGAACCAGAAGCAGTAGGCTCTTGAAGACGTTGCGGCCACCCACAGCAGGAAATGTGAGCATGTGTGGAGAGGAAAGTGTGTGTCCTACTACAGGCCAGCCCCTGGGTGCTGACATACCGCCCCACCTTCAGAGAGCAACCATCAGGAATGGGCTTCAGGGAATCCATCTGGGCAAGCAGCACCATGTGGGGCTGCATCTGCTTACCTACCCCCCGCTGGAGGGATACCTTCCACCTGATGAACAACGTGCCTTGCTTCTTTGTGTAGTCATGCTGAGATCACATCTGCCAAAGTCTCGCTGGCCCTGGACATCCTCGCTGAGGAAGGTTACAAGAACCCAAGGGAGTCTGTGTGAAGTGGAGAAATGAGGACAACCCCTAGCTTTAATATCTGGTTTGAGAAAAGGTTACAGAAGCCAAATGCATTCTCAGCAATAGATGGAAGACTTCAAGGTGACCCAGCCAGAGCATTCAAAAACAAACAGAGCAAGTGACAGGCACCAGTGAAATGCACTCTCCAGTGGATGGATGCTTTCTAAAAGCAACAGGCAAAAAGGGTAGAAGAAGAATAGGAAAGTCTATAGCTGCAGAACATTTAAAAAGATGCTGTAAGAGAAAGAAACACTCTGCTTAAAAAATAATTAAAAAGTCTTCCCCTTACTGCCTGTGGGACAGTTTGAATGTCCTGAAAACTGAATCTTATCAGAGCAATCACAAAACCAAGTTGTGCTTCATTGCTCTCCATGATAGCATCTAGCCTACCAACACAGATGATAATTTAATAATTTTATCTATCACTGAGCAGAGGTGAAGGCAGAGGCATCAATACAAGCAGCAAATAGTACAAGCAGCAATGAGGAAATTGACTGTGCTATCCCATAAGCTGATGCAGCCACTTAACAGATGGGTCTAAAAAGAGTATAATAATCAACAAGGAGTCAAGTCACAAAGATGCCTGGGTCTTAGGGAATATAAATGTTAAACCTCTCACTGTGTATGAAAACACATCTATTAAAAGCAGCAGCCAGAGAAATAATCTGTGCTATTTTCCTCTCAAATGCTCATGGCACCAAGAAACAGAGCTGTTTGAGAAAAGTAAACATTTGCTTAAACATACCAGCCTAGTGAGTGACTCCAGAATTCAGTTTTAGAAAGTTACCCGAGTATATACAACATTGTCTGTTTCTGCTGTAACTGATGGAGCTGACAAATCTGTCTTTGTCCTTATTGCCCTGTTCAGCCGCTTCACAGCAGCAGAGTAAGAGCTCTGGACGTGCTGTGATTTTCCTTTGCCCGTCTGAGAGCTAGTCGGGAGCACTGTGCAGAGATACAATCGGAACAAGCTGTAAGTCAGCCTTGGTCCAAAACATGCCTCTTTGCCTTCATCACTTCATTCAAAAAACCCGGCAGCCACAGTCAGGGGCTGACCAGTGCCTGCAGAAGTGAGGCAAGAAACACTAGGTGCAAACTGCTTTAAATCCAGTGGTAACACCACCCCCATCTTTCATCAAAGGCCTATATTAAGTGATTTTCAAACAGGGTGATCTTACCTGCATTGGTACAGCCAATAAAGTCCATTTGATGGTTTCTCTGTTATCTGGGAAACCTACTGCACTACACAGCTGTACGCTGAAGTACTACAAAGTCCACTGCAGCTCGAATTTATGAATAGCTTATGGTTACACATAGCACAATTACCTGAGCTCAGAACATACCAAGCTGCTGAGAGCCCATAGCAGGCCACAGCCAAGCTCAGCCAGTTCTCCACTACCAGAGGGGTTGAGAACACCTACAGGAGAAGGTAGGGTATCATGTGTAACAGGGAAAAGACGTTATCGTACTCATGAATGTGACCCCTGGACTGTAGTATTTACCAGCTAGGCCTTCCACATATTCTCATTTTCCTGAAGCCATGTCCAGGCAGACTTTTGGTAAAGGCAGCCACGCTCCCATTTTTGAGCAGCCTTGGGTAGGTTTAAATTAGAATAGCTCAGTTGGAAGGGACCTACAAATATCAATCACAACTGCCTGACCATATAAGAGCTAACCAAAAGTTAGAACATATTATTAAGGACATTATCTAAATGTCTCTTGAACACTGACAGGCATGGGGCACCCACTGCCTCTAGGAAGCCTGTTCCCGTGTTTGACCACCCTCATGGTAAAGACATTTTTCCTGATGTCCAGTTCAAGCCTCCTAGTGCCGCTTTGTGCCATCGCCTCATTTTATCAATTACCAGAGTGCAGAGACCAGCACCTCCCTCCCCGCTTCCCCTCCTCAGGAAGCTGTTGAGCTCACCTCTTAGGCTTCTTTTCTCCAGCCTAGACAACCCAAGTGCCCTCAGGCTCTCCTCACAGGTGCACGGAAATTTGGAGCACAGGTCTGGAAGGAGCACGAGGGGATGCCCTCTAGTTCCAGAAGGATCATGGCAGATGTAAAATGAAGGCATTCCTAAGGCACCCTGCTGTTTACAGATGTATCAGAAACCCCAGAAGAAAGCTTTGAAACAGAAGCCTGTCAGTGCAGAAGACCTCTTCCACCTCTGCTCCTCTAAACACAACCTGGGACAAGTTCAGGCTTACTCACACCTTACTTTCAGGGTTTCTCTCTGCTGTCATTCTTTGTGTTTTTACAGAATAATCTCAAACACTGGCCCACTGTTATTACAGCAAACTGCTACAGTGACAAAGGGAAAGCATCCTGACTATAAACACACACAAATGGACAGTTGATGCAGAAAACGCATCTGGCTCTTAGCTAAGCTTTGAGAAACACATGCACACAGCACCCTCTACAGCTGCCGGTCAGAGACCTCCAGGCTCAGCTCAGCGCATGCATTCAGCTCCTCCATCTCGCTACCCTGCATCCAGAGTGCTCCAGAGCCGCTTACAGCACATCAGTTATCTTCAGACAGTTTTGTCATCCACCCCTACACATACGAACAGTAGCACCAGTGCTTGAATCCTGACCTGGTCTCCTGGTGAGAGATAAAACTTGCAACGTAACTCAGGTACTCACAGCTCCCACTGGACAACCAGCAGTCTCTCCTCCCTAATTTAAAGTATGCTTGCTGTCAGATATGCTCACTAAATTATTAAAGTAATTATATAGGCAGTTCTAATTCCTCATCAATATGTTGTTTCAAGAGATTATGCTGCTTACAGTAATTGAGGAAAAATCTCTGCCCAGTTTAATGGAAGACTGATTTACATGCTGATTAATAGCTAATTTTCCATCATTGCAGCTTCCTATTAAACATACATGCCAAAGCCCACTTATCAGCTCAGATACCAAATCCCCTCCCATAAACACTGAAACTTATTTATGGTTTTTAGTAGCAGAAATGTCCTCTAAAAATCATAGGTGCTGTAAATAACTACCAAGCCATTATGGTATCAATTAAGCTGTTGCTATCAGGTAGTAAAAAACACACTGCAATACTGAAAATGCTGCAGGAAATCTTTCCTTAAAGCCTTCCTTAGCCTGTTATCCAGTCCTTACTCTTGCCCTTCATCTACTTCAAGCAGAATTGTGGCTGCTAGCTCACTGCAGCCCTGCACATAAGTACCCAGCTGCTTTTCTCACTTGGCATTTAGCATGTATGACCCATCAAAATTAGGCCAGGACTAGCAATACATGCTGCCAGGTGGCCTTGCTCCTCAGGAATCTAATGAGGCTGTAGGATTGGTTTTAAACCCCATTCCTAATGCACATACCGGCTGTGCTCACAGGGAACAGCTACTTCCATCATTAGGCCTGGGGTTTGAATCTGAACCTGCTGTTTGAGATGCTGCAAGGTAATATAGATCCCAGGTCTTCACATCAGCTTGAATTGAAGAGACTATTTACCTCGTTTGTATTGCCAGCAGGGTGTACAAATGCTACCAGACCAGGACCTGCATGAGACATCTGCCAAAGCCTTTTTGAACATGCACCATGCAGATACCACTTGATTGCCAGGCTAATGGGCACAACAGATGGAGAATGCCTTCTCCTTCCATGCAGACGACTCACCACTAATTCAACCCCTCTGAGAGGACACTGCACAGTACAGGTGCATTTATACAGGTTCTAGCTCCCACTGAGCCCAATGGTACATATTCTGCAAAGCTGTTATATGGAAGTCTGGAGGTGCAGGAAGCAATACATACTAGCACTCCAACTACTTTTCTCTGGATTAGGGAAGCCTTTAGCTTCAACTTGTGGAGTGTTTCCCTACCTCAGCACATATGTAGATGCAGAATTCATATTTAATTCTCTTGCTCTGCAGACTGGGAAGATTGCCAAACAGCTTCCAGGGGAAGGCTACAGGATCTGTATCAACATCTGCCACTAGTATCTCTAGCCAGAAGCAGTCCATTCCTGCTAGCTGAACACATTGCCCATGAGGGAAACATCCAAATCCTTACAGAAGCTGACATCAGCTATCTTCCGTCCTGGACTGCTGTCACCTCTCTAAAGGACTCATGTATGAAAGAATTTGCAAAGCCACTGCAACTTACCTGGAACATGATTGCCTACATCTTTCACCAGGCCAGCTAAAACCCCCCAGTGCCCTTCTGTTGTTTCTGGGGAGTATCAGCAGCTACAAGTCTCAGCTAAACACCTTTTGCTTCAGGATATGTGAAGAGTAGCTATACTGCCATGAGATTGAGACCCCTTCTCCTCACCTGAGGCAGCAGGCAGCTCCACACAATGACCACACAGAAGCACTGCTGCAATCCAACTCCAAAACCAACAATTAGGAGGACCCAGGAATTGGCTGTTAAAAGGTATGGAAGACAACTCACTCAGCTGAGTTCACAGAGTACTCAAGGTTTTTATTAAAAATAGGCTCTAAAGATTACAGAAACAGACTGCACTGCAACATCCAAATGTACCTTCCCCGCTTTACATGCGGATGATACTTTACTAAAGCTTTCAGAGTGACAGGGGAGAACCAAGACTTGAATCCCCTCTCCTTACACGCAAGGCCATCATCCCATACATGAGAATAGCTCTTTAAGGCTTCTATACTTTGCATGATACTGACAAGGTAACATTAGTTGACAAGGTAACATGAGTTGCCAGGTAAACACAGACAGCCCTTGCAGACAAAAGCACCAAATTATGTTAAACATACAAGTTCCAGAATCCATTCTGATTAAATGTCTCATACGAAGGAAAAAAATGTAACACCCTCCATCTGTGAGTTGGCAAGACACCAATTTATCATTCCCTGCTAGCTCTGACAAAAGACCAAAGAGCTGTTGCAGGATGATGTGGATGCTGTAGCTTGGACAAGGGATCACAGGCAGCAGCATGGAGAGGGACATCATTAGCAGGAGACAGCTTTCACCTAGAACACTGAAATCACAGCAGGTCCTGGGACAACTTCTGACAGATCTCAACCTGCCAAGAAAACACCCGACATGTTGTCAGTTGACTCTACATCAAGCAGCAAAACACAGCTTTCAAATTCCAACCACCCCCCTCCCCCCCAAAAATTATTAGACAAGGGCTATTCTGCAAACAACCAAAAGAACCCCTGCACTGTAAGGCACTCCAAATAGGATGCACTGGTAGAACTGCATTTTGGGGGCTTTCAGAGTTGTTCTTGATAAAAGTCTGGGGGAACTCACTGAGAAGAGGGTGCCAGTGTAACATATTTGGTCAGCTCTACCAGCTTCACCATCTGACACAGACCAATCATACTGCTTTTCAATTTGAGTGTGCCATATAGAATGGTCACATCTGTGCTCTCCACAAATACATACTGACGAGACTTCAGCATCCTTAAAACTATGAACAGCTGAACACCAAGTACCTAAAGAGCAAGACCAAGCTGTAACTGAATGAAGCCAGTAACAATAGCTGCTTATTCAATGAAGCAAGATTGTTAAGCACATTTTCTAGAGCATTAGTGAAATCCTAATCAAATAGCAAAGTTTTCAGAAGAGACACTTGATCCTTTGTAGAAAGTGAAGAAAAATACCAAAAGCAATCCCCCTCCCCCATCCACTTTTGCTGAAAACTCACTTATCAACACCTCCAAGGCATGGAGAACCTCTCACTGACAGAGAAAAGTCTAGGAGAACAAAGGTTCCCTGACTTTATATGAAGCACTTAATTTTATCCCTGCTAAAGTAGGGCAAAACAACAACAAAAAAAGCAATGTTTATGTCATTTATGTTAAATTGAAACCTGTAGAGATCTCAGCCATTTTTGTTACTGAAGATCTTCTGAAAGCAAGAATTCTTTCACTTTTGATCTTCAAGTCTTTTATGCATGTCGGGTAGTGTTATACAATCAGTGTTACTAAGGTACGTGCAGACAGCACCCTCCAGTGCTGCCTGCCCTAAAAGCATGCAGCATACACGAGGATTCCCCGCCCACAGGGGTGCAAGGGCAGGTAGCCTCAATACAGGGCCAGGTGACAAACTGAATTTTGCATCTGTGGCATCAGACAAACTGGCTAAAATAGAAGTTTGAATCAGCATTGCCGATCTGATGGGGAAAAAAGTTTGAAGTCATCATATACCACAGATTGACAGAGATACTCTTCAATTTATTATCGAGGCACTTCATTACATTCAGAAAAAAATTCAGGCCCATAAAAACTGACAAGGCATATTACTCTCTGCAGGCAAGATGGTAAAAGAAACAATATTTTAACAGATGTAATTCTCAGGTCAATAACTAAGAAGTATTTTCTATTCTCCTGAGCAATTGTCTTTAAGAGATCACATCACCACAGGTTCCAGGCTGCTGTTGACTCACAGTGCTAGATCAGCTCATTATCCTCACTTGCCACCTCACACATGCTGTAAAGCGACAAACATGAGGCACAAAGGGCTCCTGCTACAATGCTCAGATCTATGTATCAGTCAAAGTTCCAGGGAAACAACTTACCATTCTCTTCTGCCAGAGGAGAAAGTAAACAGTGAAGCAAACCAGGCCAACTCGCCGCACTGCACAGCTGATCCACTACCAGCTCCAGCCATCACTTCAGGTCTGCAGCAGGCCCAGCAGCCCCCTGCCCTTGCACAGGCCTAGGAGTGAAACCAAAGATCCAGTCAGCACCCAGCCCCACGAGGCCAGCACACACAACACCTCTTCTCTGCTGGTGCATCAGACAAGGTCTGGCTAGAACAGTGAGAAATCAACACTGTCGCTCTGACGGGGAAAAAAGTTCCGTCATCACCTACACCAGCAAGTCCCTGGGGTGTGACACGGCCGCACTTCCACCCCCCCCACACACAGCCATGGGGAACAGTAAGCTAATGGCAGCAGAAGTGGCAAAGCCACACACATACACAGCCCCCAGAGAACACTCCAGCAGTGACACAGGGCACAAAGGGCCCTGGTACAATGCTTCTGCAAGAGGAAACCCTCTGTGCTCTCAGCTCTGCAATGCCCAGGCTAACGCTTCAATTAGACGTGGCAAAGTCTCCAACCACACAAACTATGCCGAAGCACTTCAGAAGCAGCTCCCTGGCAGAAAGGAGTTTGGTTTTTCTAAATTTAAACCAATGATCAACAAGAAGGACTTAAACACTCTCACCTGCTTAAAGCTCAGGCTCTGTGAAGCAAGCCAGGCAACTGCCCTCATCACATGGCTGATCCCAGCCAGCTCCAGCCATCGCTTCAGGTCTGCAGCAGGCCCAGCAGCCCCCTGCCCTTGCACAGGCCTAGGAGTGAAACCAAAGATCCAGTCAGCACCCAGCCCCACGAGGCCAGCACACACAACACCTCTTCCCTGCTGGTGCATCAGACAAGGCCTGGCTAGAGCAGTGACAAATCAACACTGTCGCTCTGACGGGGAAAAAAGTTCCATCATCACCTACACCAGCAAGTCCCTGGGGTGTGACACAGCCACACTCCCACCTCCCCACACACGTGGGGTAACTCATGCAAATGCCTCCCCACAAAGAACTGCCTGGCTGGCCTGCTCAACAGGCACAGCGATTAACACTGAGAGCCCAGGGAAAAACACAGATGAACGGGGCTTCTGCAGCACAGCAGGAGACTGCTAAATGCAGACCGAACAGAAAAGGGAGGAGGCAGGGATAACAGCTCATACGCTTTTGCACATCCAACCTTTAAGGCCAAATCAAGTTTCCTGCCTTCATACTGCAGAGGCAGGAGGTTGTGTGTGCAAGACTAAGTGCCACGCAGTCGCCAAACCCCAGGCAGAAGAACTAGCCCAGGCACGACCACAGCATGCCCCATCCTGTGAGCACTGCTGCATACCTACCAGCAAGGGGCAGAGCAGAATGGCAGCAGCAGCCTGCTCCTTTCACCAGGCAACATTCACTACTTTAAGTCACACGCAGTCATATCATTTTCCATAAAGCTCATCCCCTTTCCCTGAAATCACTAATATATACATGAGCAAGCCAAACATTTGCAGGACATTTGAGGAAGAGTCTATCTGAGTAATTCAGGAACTCCCTTAAATACATATTTTTTTAAACCAGTAACGAATATGGTTAACTTCAGGACTTACCATTCACACCCATCAGGGGTTCAGGCACAGTGGAGCAAACCAGGCAACTGCCCTCATCACATGGCTGATCCCAGCCAGCTCCAGCCATCGCTTCAGGTCTGCAGCAGGCCCAGCAGCCCCCTGCCCTTGCACAGGCCTAGGAGTGAAACCAAAGAAGCAGTCAGCACCCAGCCCCACGAGGCCAGCACACACAACACCTCTTCCCTGCTGGTGCATCAGACAAGGCCTGGCTAGAGCAGTGAGAAATCAACACTGTCGCTCTGACGGGGAAAAAAGTTCCATCATCACCTACACCAGCAAGTCCCTGGGGTGTGACACGGCCGCACTCCCACCTCCCCAGGGAGCTCGACGGGGACCAGCGAGCGCAGGCCGGGACCCCCAGCACAGAGACGGGGACACCAGACGGGGAAGCGATCCGAGAGTAAAACCCTCGGGGACAGAGCCGGGAAGGGGCGGCCATGCCGCCACCTCGGCCGCTCCCTCATCGAGGGACAGCGAGGCGGCACGGGCTGGAGCCCGACCGAGCGGGGAGAACACGGCCGAGCGCGAAATCCCCCCTCACCGCTCCCCCTCACCCCTCAGGATCCAAACACCCCTCTCACCTCAACCACGCCGGAGCAAGAGGGCGGCTGGTCCCGCGCACCCGGCTTTATGGGGCCGCCGGGGCCCGCCCCGGGCCCGCCCGCACGGAGGCGGGAAGGCGGGAAGGGGGGAAGGGGGAGCCGCCGCCATGTCGGGAGGTGTTGCCCGGCCCTGCTGCTTTCCCGGCCGTGCCTCTCCTTCCGCAAGTCGTCTCGGCTTTGCCGTGGGTCCTGCTTGCTGCCCGGCGAGGCGCTGGGGAAGCGATCGGTTGCTCCCCGCTCCCGGGTGCTCAGAGGCCGAGGATGGAGGTGGCGTGAGGTGTGAGGGGGCCTGGCCGCCATTTCGCGGTGCAGCCAGCGCCGAGTTTTCAAAGACTTGCCCTTAGGTATGTGCAAGTGGAGAGGCAACGTCCAGCCTGTGGGCAAATCTGAATTCGGAACAGGAGCTCCCAAACTGTTAAATCCAAGTACTGTGCTTACACCACCTCAGGCTGCTTGCCTGCTCTGCCAGGTTCCTGCTCAGCAGTGGCACTGAGAGGATGCGTACCACAGCTTGGGGAACGGGTGGCATAGCAGTGAGTTTGCTTTTAGGTGGCTGTAGGTAGACAAGTTACTTTCCATGAAATATTTTGCTACTGAATAATGTATGGAAAGGGAAAAAAAAAAAAAAAAAAAGATGTTTCCTGAATAAGAGCAGCCTGGCTTTGTAACCCAGGCACTGCTGTGTATATTGATCTTAAAGCTATAAATTTACCTTGGTAATGAGCGGTGAATCCAGTCATCTATATCTAGTGGGGATGTGCCACATGGCATCCCTGAATACACATTAAAGGTATTTTTTAGCGACCTACACTCTTGCAGAGTGTATGCGTCTATTTGTGGTCAGAAGGTTCATCCAAGCACTGCGTTTTGTCCCCGGCCAATGGTCACTGTATAGCAGGGGGTGCCACCAGATCACTCCAAAATGTTCCACAACCACCACCTGCCTCGCAGCACCTCCTGGGGAAGATGGGAACTTTTGTTGCGAAAATGAGAGCAACTAAAGAGAGGAGGTTGAAATGGAGTCAAAAGTTTGAGGCAGAGGGGACAGGCAGGGGGAGGCACAAAGCCATATGCTTTTTATATCTGCAGGGTGGCCTTTTGAGCTAAATATGAGAGTTGAACAATCAGTTCTGCAATACTGAGCTCTTGGCAAGACTAGCTCTAAATCATGCTTCAAAACCTTTTTTTTCTGTTTGTAAAATACACATTGGTTATGACAAGATACCAGGTAGCACTGCTCAGTCACGCACTCTTAAGTTGTATTTAGGGTTAATCCTGTGTGACTTCTCATATCATTGCTTAAGCAAACTAGCTGTTAATTTGATATCAAACTTCTGCTAACTAAAAAGGGATTCTGTGGCAAGGGAACCAGATCAAACTTATTGCATGATAAATACATCCTCTGGGATCAGTGGAAGGGGTAGTTTAAGGATGTTGCTTGAAACGTGATGAAAACAAGAAAAGACACGTGGTAAATTGGTCAGCTACTTTGCAAGCACGTCCAGGACTCTGCAATTCTGCTTCAAAAAGCCATGTGAGATATTTTAAACACTCTGAAACAAGTAAGCCTGTCTTGTTTTATTAATCTTGTCTAGTAGTATCTACAGGCATCTGTACTGTGTGTGTACATATGTAGGTATTGTAGAGCACATTTGGCGTAACAATGCATAATTCAGCCGCCACAAAAATGCTCTTTCCAAATGAAACGTGTTCATAGACAACTAATTCCAGAAAGCAGCTTATCAAACAGGACTTGTGGAATAAATTTCAATCCCATTAATCCAAGTTCCAGAACACCAGGAGATGAAAAGACAATCATGGGGTGGATATTTTAAGAAGATTACCGGGAAAACTAATCTTGTTATAGTGCAAGTCCACGTCACATGTAAAATTCAAAAGGAACTGTAAATGTGATTTGTGTTCCCTAGCTTGGCAGGAAAGGAAAAGTGGGAAGGTCTGGGCTGTTAAGCAGCTGAAGTCAAGCTTAGTGTCAAATTTATTTGATGTCACTGTTTTTTATTCTTTTTGGCAGAAAAATGTTGAAAAACTCATTAGCTAGATGAATTCTTTAACTCAGGGCTCGTTGTATCCAAGACTCATGAAACACAGTAAAGTTCCTCAACTGGTGGCAAAAAAAAATAATAATCATAATATAAATCACAATTCTCCTTGTGTTTTACCTGCGGAGGAATCGCTTCCATAGCTCATTGCTGGCCAGAGCAGCCAGCCTGTGGAAGCTTTGCTTCACAGACTTTGGCCAACGAGACACATCTCCCGAAGGACAGCACGCACTGCTGTCACGCAGGGTGCTTGTTCATTGCATCCAAAGGCAACAGTTATGCTGGGGTAGGCCTCCATAGTCTTGTGTCCTGTTTGCCTTTCGATTATTTCATCTCCACCAGTAAGACTCATGCAGGAACAATTGCATTGTCAAACCTTACTAGGAGTGGTCAAAACTAAAGTGATGGTTAAAAGGCAGTTAGTTGCATGCTTTTTTTCCTTTTATTTTTAAACAGTACTCAACTTCTGAAGAATGCTTTTATATTATATGACAGCCTTCACAGGCATATTTTTGACTTCTACATGGGAACACTGAGTAATGGCACGCACACAGTCGTCATTTTCTTTAGTGTCCAGAGGAGGGGAAAATTGATGAAAGAAAAAATGCTTCTTAATTGCTAAAAAAGACTTCATTAATCTCATGGAATTATTTAATATTTCACATGCCAGTATCTGCTACGTTATGTTCTGCTTTTTAAATCTGAACTGGATATGAAAAAATATAAATTTTAATTGGGATGCAACCTCTGACTTCGCAACCTAATAACCTACACTAAAACCCTAGCACCAGATGCCTTTGATAGTCACAAAATTTCTAATAGATTATAATTTTCCAGCATGAAATTTTGTGGTAGAAAAAAATAGAAAAAATGCATCAAGAATTTTATGAAAACTCCATTGGGTCAGCAACTTCCCTGTTCAGCACTGTGATAATCAAAATATAACAGTCAGCACACTGACAGGGTATTGAAAAAAAATCTGAGCATCTGCCAAATCATACACATTGGCCTTTTGGAAATATGAAAAAATCCAAACACACGAAATTCACAGAACGTATAAAGGGGCCGTATGAAAGAAACCACCATAGTTTTGATTGTGGAGCCAGATATTTTCTAGCCTGTAGCTAAAACTAGAAATAAATGAAGACCATGAGTAGCCCAACTGAATTTCAGCAAGAGACCCAACAAGGAGACATACTGAGATTTGCCAGTTTAATAGAAATCTTTTGCACATAAATTAAGATTATTTATTCTTCTTTCTATAGACTGTCAACAGTTTCCTTCCCAAAATGACAGAAATAGATCACAACCCCATTGTGACTGTAGCAGGAACCTCAGACCTGTTTGTGGTAGCAGATTAAAAGGTCAGTAGCTATTGATCACCAGGGACACAAAACACTTACATGGAGAAATGCCAACCTTGATTTTCTGATGACCACAAATCTTCCCAAAGATGCTGTGGTATTTTAGGGTATAACTGTTGCAGCAAGTCTTAGAGTAAGCCTGAGCACTCCACCTTGCAGGACTGGGTTTAACGCTGATTTAATTCATTTCTTCAGGTTCAGCCTTAAAATTGATCAAAACATTTTAATTTTTCCAAGCTCAGAGAAACCATTTAAAGAGTGGAAACAGTACATGCCTGTTAGATGAGCAGCTGCCTTGTTAACAGCTTTGCACTGAGGACATAGCAATTTCTAATGATACTAGTAATATTTTTGGCTAAAGGAAATTTTTTTTTTTTTAGGAAGAATGTAGCTTTGATGGCTTACAGATTACTCTCTTTTATTATTAGCAAATGAATTTTACATAGGCATTGATGAAAGAGACTGCTCTGTCAAAGAGATGGAGCAAAAAGACAAAGGCAATTATGGACCAATATGGTGTTAACTTGGAAGTGACTTTAGAGAAGGGTGTGAACACTTTTATCTTGCAAAAATTGAACTGAGTGTCCATTTACATGGGACAAGTTTTTCAGCTGCAACGTTGAAAGAGTGTACAGGAACACATTACAAGACTTTTCAACTTACACAGTACAAGAGAAAGCACAACACAGTTATTGCTAATAATGCTTAGAAGAGGCAATTATTTAAATGTATTTAGCCTTTGTGAAATTGTAGTCGTACATTTTTAAATTTTTATCCACTTAGTAATTAAAATAACTTTGTGACTCAACATTTTAATACATAAGCTCTTCAGTATCTACTTAGAAAGCTTTAAAAGGACTAGACAAACATTTTATGCAAATACAGTGTGTAGGACTGTTTCACTGAATCCCCTTTACCAAAAACTACTGATTTTTTTTTTTTCAATGATGCCTTTGTTTCCCAACTGTTTTTTCTTGGCAAGAGCTAAATAGTCTTCTCTCCATTAAAACCAAGCTGCTGTGTGAAAGCAACAATGAGCACTAATTAGCAGTATATCCTTACTGTGATGTACTTTGTTGCAATTTTAAGTACAGCAACTTGGGAGATTGCACCCATGATAAAATGTGGAGTAGGAGCTGGTGTCTGCAGAGATGCCCAGTTGTACCCAAATGGCTTTTGCATTTGGACTTGGACATGAAAAATACCAGAGGTTTTGTCCCTTTAACATAGGGCTAGGATTGCCTCTTTAAGGAGCATTTGACCTACCTTCTCTTAAAAAAAATAAAAGAGAAGGAGGAAAAAAGGCATTTAAACATTGAAGACTATTTTATGGTTAGAAATAGCGAAGAATTAAAGAATGGTAGTTTAGAATGGTACTGTTGAAAGCATACTCTGTTGAGGGTATTCTTTGTATCGTTAACATTGGATATTGAAAAATGTAAACACCTTATAGCAGGTTGCTAAAACATTGAAATTCAAAATGGGAGAAGGAATACAGTTTAAAAGCACTATATTTTTTTCATTTCTAGTTGAATACAATTTATTACATTAGAATACTGCTAGTGGTACACAAAATCATTTGTCTGAGAATAAAATAAACTCTTGGATAAGTATTCACCATCTGTATGATTTTATTCAGTTCTAATCCAGAGATTAAATTAATATCCTAGAGATTTTAATTTGCTTTAACAACTTATTTTCCCCAGCCTCCTTCCATGGGATGTTCAGGTTCTTGCTCAGAAGTTCCTGGGTATTAAAAAAGTATATGAATCTGATCAGCAGATAAAGGGTAGCAATACAGCATGTCACAACCACAGAGATGAAGTTGAGTATTTCCAGATTGGTAACTACCTCTGGAGCAGTATTTCTTCATCTGAACTTAAACAGAGGAATCATCTACATAAAACTACTTAAACAGAGAAGCCCTTAAGGAAGCTATTACATTGATTCACGCTTGTTCTGTTGGTTTTTATCTGCAGACAAACCAAACAATTATGTGGTTGCTTCACAAAACAAGAAGATTATGTGAAGTGATATATACGCGTCGTATCCCTTCCTGCAGTTAGGCACTTCTGGAACCTCGACAATTTGTCTTTATACATGAAATCAGAATAAAAATCCTATTTTAAACTTTGGCCAGTAGGTTAGAACACTATTTTGATTTGATCCTCAGGTAATGAATAATTGCAGTAGAATTCTACATACGGCTACATTTAACCCTGATGTATGTTAGTAAAATTAACGTTCTCAATTCTCTGGCCAAACAGCTACCTTGCTAACTGCAGATTCCCCAACTGAGTCCTTTCAGATAGGATTTATCTCAAGGAAATACCAGCTGTCTAATCAAAAAAAAAAAAAAAGTCTATTTGACACAAGGTGAGCCAGTATAAGAGCTTCAGCAATATCGTTATCGTTACATTTAGAACTGACTGCAAAACAAAATTCCATTTTAAATGCAATTCAAGGTATGGGAATGTATTGTAATATCATGGAACAAACATGTATCACAGTGAATCCGGGCTGCTGCTCATTCTGTAGGCACATTTTAGTTATCCTACAGGTCAGCATTCCCAAAAATAAATTTTGCACAGATCCTTGTTCAAGATCCATCACTCTAGTTCCAGGATGGAGATCATGAAAAATCATGTTTCTTCCTTTGGGAAGTCAGGATTTCCTACTAACAAAATATTTTGCTTAAAATATTCCCTGACCAATTTTCATTATTCCCCTTTAAGTGTTGCAGTTTTTCATCTCAAGCATAACAAACTGACCCATTCAATAAAGCAGATAAAACTCCAAAATCCTTGGATAAACCCAACTACCCTTCTTCTTATACATCATCTTTAGCGTGCAATCTGTTACTTAAAATAGAAAACTTATGCAGCAGTTGTTAAACTTGATAACACAGCACTGGAAAAGGTTTCATTTGTTAAGTTTCATATGCAGTACATCTACAAAGCCACTTCTTGGGTTCTTATACAGGGCATTGAAACGGGACATTTGACTGCACCCCTTCAAAAAAATAGTGGCACAGTATCACTCTTTTGACAAGAGCCATTAATAAGTGCAGCTGTATGTATACTTGTAATAATAAGAAAAGACTTTAAGGAAAGCAATGCAAAAGCTGCTAGAATTTAGACATTGGCTTAAGGCTTTGAAATTTTAGAAAAAAGTAATGAATGCTTTCCTTTCTATACCAGAGAATACCAACCTAATGACCGGAGTCTATCAGAGTGAGGGAGTACAGGCAGAAAGGACATTTTCTTTGGTGAAGGAAAATATACTGCCTACACTCTCTTTGCTGATTTTATTTACAAGCTGAACTACTGGAAAATTAACAAAAATATTTCCAGGATCTGTTTTCCAACATTCTGAGCTGCTACTTTGGAGCTTGGTATGCTCTGCATGTTTTTGGAAGTAGGATGGATAGGCATTGAAAAAGGTCCAAATGAACTAGACTGAAATGGACTGAAATTCAGTGGCTTATTCTGCTATGTGACATCTCCTATCATCCAGTAGTCTGTCTCCTCAGGAATCACCCTCAATTATAAAAGTTATTAAAGCAGTAGTGGAAACCCCTCAGGATCAAACCTCCTTCCTCTGCACTTGAAGGCAGTGGCTTAGGGGCCGCTCTATTTGCAGAACACTGGCTATATGATTTAAAAGACTGAAATGATGTGGTAAATTCTGAAAAGAAACAAGGTCACTATCTCAATCATTAGTGTAACAGTTACAAGACTGATGTATGCTACTAAATACTTGGTTGTCCTTATTCCCATTTAAACGTAGTAATTTTAAAGGGATGTTCTCTGTAGCTGAACTGAACAGTATTATGAATGCAAAATTTCACAATTTACTAAATATACAGTAGATTCAGGAACAGCCAGATTAGTAGTGTCATATTGCCAAATGTTTTCAGAGAAACATAAGGGGAAATGAATTCATTTACTAAAGTTTGTGGCAACTTAAGCAGAATCAAATAGGATAACGGGAAATCCACTGAAGGGACCAAAGGAAAACAACCCTAACCAGTGAAAATCTGAATATTACAAAGTCATTTTAGAACAAGCCTTATACTTTTTGTTTTTATAACGGGATCATTTCTGAACAGTAAGACTGCAAGCGCATTCATAGAAGCCAAGCTAATGTACACATTCAGAAGCTCCAGCTCATTCTGTTGCAGTCAAAAGGTTTCTTAAAGATCCCAAAGTGAAAGTAAAATGTTCAAAGAAATAATCCAAAAAAGGTGAGGTGTCTTGCAGACAGCACTTTGCTAGTACTCAGAAATGTAAGCTTTATACCAGTACTAGCCTGCTAGATTACTGCAGTGAGGGTTTTTCACATTTGCCTCAGTTTTCTCATACTCCTCTTCTTTGTGGAACACTCTAGTATCAGTTGAACTAAAGCATAATACAAAGCCTTTAGGTGATTACGTACATTAGTATGTAATCATTCTTCCAAGCACAGAAGAGCCAATAGAAAAAAAAAAAAAGGAGATTGTAGTGCTCTAGAGAAAACACACTTATCTAGAACTCACTTTGGGTTACCTAGAATCCACAGAGACCTGAAGTCTTCCATGATGTGGCTCTTATTTCAAGGTCTTTGACAAAAGAGCCTTCTCTTACATAGCACCTCGAAGATGAAGGATGCATTTAAGAGCATTGAAACAGAAACATCTATTGCAAAGTACCTTAATGTTCACATGAAACATAGCATTATCAGCAAATTAATGCGGTAAAAAAGCTAGAAGTTCCATCCAAAGAGAAAACTCTTAAGTTGCAGCAGCTAAACATAGGCAGACCACTACTACCAATGTGATAGCTGTTTTCCAATATTAATTGTTTGGTGAGTAGTTTCTAAGTTGTAAGAATTTGCAATACAAAGCCTCAGCCTAGCAAGTTTGTTTTAATTTTTAAATGTACAGCATTTTAGTTCTACAAATGTAAAAAAAAGAACTTTACAATGTTTTTTGCACTTAAAATGAGCAAAACCAACTTGATTCAATAAAATTTGGTATGCAGTTAGTGTGGCCCAATTGCTTTTGATAATGCAAATAAAATGGCCAAGACATTTAGCTTTGAGACATAGCATGTGCAGTAACAGCTTTTTATGACAAGAGTTACTACACGCACTGCAAATAAGTGTTTAGGAAGTGTTGCTACAGATTACCAGTTAAGTACACACTGAATGTAGTTCACATCCAAATGACACACTGCCATGGGTCAGTCTACGGTGCCAGTTTTTGTTGCTAGAAGGAAAGTTCCTCCCAAAATTTACTAAGTTACCTCCCAAAAATTACTAGGTGCAAGGCAAGGTTATGACTCAAGTTACAAGCAAACAAGGAAACTTAAAAGTAGAGACTTAAACTTTGAAATCACTCCAGCCTGTTGTGCCAGGTTTCTTTTCATAATCATAACGTTAGTTTAAGCTCCCATTAATACAGTTGCACTAACACACTGTGGCACAAATAACAAAATGTACCCACATTACTTTTGAATTTCCTTGACCTTGCCAATTTTTCACATTCTCCACATTACTAAATAGCAGTTATTTATATGTAGTTGATAACCATTGTACAGTTACTCCATAGCTTTACAATACTGCCCGTACTATATCACAAGCATTACAAATCCTATAAAAAAGCAGCCCCTGTAGTGGCATACAAGAATAAATTAACCAAAAAAATTTAGTATTACCATTTATTGGTGACAAACACTACGTTTTACTTACATTCCATGGGGAGAAAAAATTCCAGCGTAAACAATGAACTGAAGCAGTACTTAACTTGCAAGGCTATCGTGCTTTACCTGGACCATATGCAAAAACTTTATTGCGCACAGTTCAGTGCGCAATAACACAACATCAAAAGCAACACAGTTTATATATAAACATAGGTAATTTTTTTCAGCCCTACATGGAGATGTAATTAAACAGTATAAAGCACTCAAGGAAAATCAATCTGCAGTTTTATATGCACTACATTGAGATCATATCCTGTAATGTCGTGAGCTGTGTGCGGTCTATACACACAATCTTTAAAACATAGATCAGAGATCATTTAAAGTCATGTTGCATTCAAGTTCCCATACCCCCACTCAAGAAAACTAGAAAGTAACCAAAAATGATCAAAGTTTAAAATTCCTAAAGTGTTTTAATTCACTCAACCGTTGGATAATTAAGCTAGGTTTGCGAAAACATTGGACTTTTAAAAAATGGTGGGCACGCAATTTGTTTCCAGTGAAACTTGCTATTTCAATAAAAACAAAATAACCACATACATGGATATGATCTTCCCAAGTTAGTTCACAGATAACATGTCAGTCTCAGAAGACAAAGTTTCTAAACTGTGCTATTGTTCTAGATACAATTAAGAAACTTTTAAATGAAAAATTTATAGTGTCATTTCAATCAAAACAACATAATGAAACTAAAAATTTATCACTGTTTGAAGAAAAAGCAACGGTTATGATTTAGACACTACAGTAGGTTTTAAAGACTGTAGCACTCTAAAACAGTTAGGTTACATTAATAGGAAGCATTTGATTTTCTCTGGTGCTTTCAGGTTTGGGTCCAGTCAAAAGCCTTTTTAGGCAGTGCTGTCCAGTGTTTGTCCCAAAGTGTTTGAGTTAGCTGGTTTGAGAAGAGGGTCACTTTCCATTTCTTGTTTCACACATCTACAAATGAGGAAACACCTGTTACATGTGGGATAAAACACCACTTCCACAAACAAGACACTTCTAAATCTATTACAAAGTATTTTGCTGTTCAGATGTCAGTCTGTTTACATGTAACTGACCTCTATTTTTAATCAATTAGCAGTTCGCTAATTCCACCATTTTGGTTATCTAAATGATGAAACAATTTATTTTTTTTTCTGGTCAAAAATAATAATTTGCAACCCCCCACATTTCCTCTGACAGCAAGCTGTGAAACCTATACATTGTTTACAGTTTACATGCAGGAGACTTCTAGAGGCTACTGTAACACTCAAACACACTGAAAAATGTTATTTATAAATACATGTAACTCTTATAAGCAGAGGAATCAAAGTCAGAATTCCTCTGTGTCACAGCCATTACATTTTATCTACTTGCTCTTGCATTAAGTTTAGTAACTTGCATTTGACACATGAAAATTATAAGCTTGATCATAAAACCTACCCTCTCATCCTTCTGAGGAAGGTAACAGCCCTTGGCATTTTAACTTCTCTGGCAAAGAAAAAAACCCTCATATTTTATTTGTTTATAATACATCTTAGGGTTACATGTTTCCATTAATGCAAGGGTAAGTCAATGGGTCACACTCACACAGACATTGGTCCATTTCCTGTTCTTGGCATCTCTGTGGTTTGTTGGTCCAACTCAGACAGCAACTTCAAAATGTTCAATGCAGCCTAAACGAAAGAAACAGCATTCGAACATTCAACTTGAGTCCATTTCATTTACTGAGTGAAACCAAGAGTGGGACTCACTTGAAACAAAATAAGCATTCTAACTTTGGTAATATATACTTTTTAAGATGTGTAATTATGGTGGAAAAAATTCAGTGGTGATCTTGCCAATAAAAAG
Organism: Anser cygnoides; assembly: GCF_040182565.1. NCBI lineage: Eukaryota > Metazoa > Chordata > Aves > Anseriformes > Anatidae > Anser > Anser cygnoides. Next base: position 9,164,685 of record NC_089888.1, read on the forward strand.
CAAAATGGTACTGTGACCAGGGGATTCCCATAGCATTTGTTTTAGCAATGGGGAAAAACTAATTAAGTGATACTATCATGGAGAAAGAAACTAAATTAGTAATGGCTCCAACTGTACAGAGCTTAGGTAAAGAACATTAAAATACACAGAACCAAAAAGTCCTTTGCAGAAAAAGAAAAAAAGAAAAAAAAATCAAAAATGCAGCACAGATAGGGCACATGTAAATGCTTAAAGAAAATATATTTTCTCAATGCGGCATTGCTAATGTAAAAGTCACCTCCTTTGAGAACTGAAGAGACTTTTCAGTTTTATTCAGATCAATTTCAGGTGTACGTCTTCAAAATATCCCTGATTAGTTATTCAGCTTTCACTAATGCATGCACCATATCTGAACACAGGAAGGTTTCTCACATCAGCTGAATAACAATGTTTAAACTCCGCAGAGGCTGTCCTTTTCCCTTCATCTACCACACTGACTTGTGTGTGTATTCTTCCAGGAGCTCTTTACAGCAGGGTGTAGAGATAGGTATGAAAACGTCAGAATTAAGTGATGAAGATCAAAGAATCGAAGAAATCTCAATCAAAACATAGCCATTATAAAATTACTGCAAAATTTGTAAAAATCAGTAAAAACCAGTTTTTAAGCGTATGTATTACAAACTCTTTAGTGTGTTGTCAGTACACTGGTCACCAGTGTTATAACTCTTTCCAAGTTATAGTAGTCTGTGTACTAGGAATGTGCTAGGAATACCTAATGCCTTTTATAGACAGAGCAGAAGACAAGGTCCCTTACAGTTTACAGACTAGAAGACTCATTCTTTCACAAAGAAATATTTCAGCTACCGTGAATAAAAAGATCTTATTTATAAGGGAGCTTAACAGATTTAGACTTCTATTTAATGGTTTATTGCATTTCTTCCCCTTTGGATTCCACTCCAGCAGAAAATCTGGTAATGTGAACCCAAGTATTGCAGTTCCCAATGAGATATCAACCCATTCCATTAAAGAGAAAAAAAAGTGATGTGCTCTTGTGTTTTAGAAGTTCCTTTTTACACGTTTTCTTTAATATGTGTTCAGACACATAATATCAAGATAAAACAAATACACTTTTTGTAGATGCAAAATCGTGAGCATATATTAAGCATGTTAAAGGTTATTTAGATTATATTCTGATACTATTCCTCAGTTATTTCAGTAACCCGTGATACCTTTGACAAAACAGTCAGGGAATTATACAGCACTTAATTGTTATCCAGCAGTAATATGAAATCTTGGTCTATTTGCTGCACCTCTTAGAGCTCACTGAAGACAAAAAGAAAGCATTTCAGCAATATTCATCATACCATATCATGGCAAGATTCTACGTCCTTTCCAATTCCATGGCTGATCAGTGGTGGCTGAGAGGAACAGTTTATAAGAGATACAAACTCATTCTTGTTATTTTTTGGAAAGTCTTTATATTCAACCTAAAGGAAACAGAATGATTTAGTTCTTTTCAGTTAACCAGGTACAGGAAATACATCACGATTGCTAAAGATTAGTTCCCCATACACATAGCCAAACCCTACTTTTATTGATTCTCTGACAGCCAGTAAGAACCATTTACTTCGAAGTTTGAATTCAGTTGCAATTGTTTTGAGTAATCACAAGAACTCTGCAAGCTTTCTGAATAACAGTTGCTACATAGTAATGACTGTTGCTGAGATCTTCATTCTGATCACAGCTACCTGCATTTATTTTTTTCCTATTTTACTTCTTAATCCATAGAGTTCTTATTGAGTAATATTCATAATGTATCAATATAGAAAATTAAATGCAATTCTAACTAAAGGGACCAAACACAAGAAAATGTAGAGCTTACAGCAAATGTTAAGGTATCAAGGATTTTTCAAAAAAAACAATTTCAGATCAACCAAATACAAGTTCACATTATGTTCCCACATCATGACAATTTGCAGAAAATACTACTTTCAATTTCATTCTTCAATAAGACCTAGAGATTAGCGCTGAATTAAGTCTGAACACGTAGTGCATAAATGCATATTTGAAAACCAAATAAAAGAGCTGTAAAATTCAGTACATTTCGTAGGTAAAATAATATGTTTACATGAACTTCAGCTTAACAAACAGCTTCAGAGTACATCAGTGCTAAAAGAAATTTAAACGAACAAGACATACTAGTTTGGATAGCTTTGGAAGAACTATTGCAATATTGAACATTTACCTGGATTCCTTGAACGTTGGAAAGATAGTCCAGCTGCTCAGAGGGCCTAGCAAGTGGTCCGTGGGGTACGTGGCCTGATGAGTTGTTATTTTTTAATATGGTCTCAGCAGTAGGAGAAGTACCACCATACAATAGCTCTCTAGCAATCATTGCTGTTACGGTAGCCTTGGCGGGATTTGGGGCTGCCCTATTGAATTCTTTGGTGTGGTGTCCTTGATTGGCTCCTACAGCTTGTGCAACCTCAGGGACCATGGGAAGAATTCCAGCGGGAAGCTGCTGATGACTGAGATAAGGCATCCTAAACTCATCTTCTTTATTACCTGCGGAACGGAGAGGTACCATCAATATAGAGCTTGCTTACTGAGTAAATGATTCAGTGCAAGACCTGCTTCTGCCAAAAGGAGCACATTTACCTCCAGGAGCAATTTCTCCACATTAGTCAAGCTTACAGACATCTCAGACACTTGCAACCACATTCTAGATGTATCTTTTGGTTTCAGAATCATTTATTTCATGATTTAAACTGCAGGAGTGAATAATGACACCATAGAATGGCTAGAACCATTAAATATTAAATCACCATTAAATATTGTAAAGACAGTAACAATGTAGCCTGCAAAGTTTATACCATGTATAATGAAAACGTAAACAGGTAGGTAAGATTAAATGTAAAATTAGCACAGCATGAAGCAGCAAGAATCACTGTTTGCAACAACTATCCAACCACCATCAACTGATAGCAATTTATTGACCTTACAGCCTAAGTTAGTTTTAAGAGGTATAACAGCAACTTTGTATGGGGAACTCATACACAGAACTGTGGCAAAAAGTTCGAGGTGTGCTCAAGAAAGATGGGGAAGACAATGCCACCAAAATAAACAGAGGAGTCAGTATTAGGGCTGAATAGATAAGTGAAGTTCAACAGGACTGAGCTGCTGCAAGACTAAGAATGAAAGCCAAAACTGGTAGATGGAAGAAAGCAGGAATAACAGAGCAGTGATAGCAAAGTTTGAGTAAGGACTCAGGAATTTTACCTAAGATTTTATGAATGCATGAAAACATTACTAACATCCAAGTCAGTCAATCCCATTTGTTTATAACTTAAACAACAAAATTATACTTAAAGAAACAAATCATCTGAAATGTACTATCCAGAACAGAATTATTTAGTCATTAACAAATATTCTATAATGACTGCTCCCAAGTTTACATTAGAGAAATCAAACTCCTCTATGCTTGGTGGCCAGGATTTTTTATTTGTTTTGACACCCTTTCCCATTTTCATCCCAGGAACAGTCTTCGACATAGTGCAGTTATTCCCTCAACACCTTTAAGGTGATGCAGCCAAATTTAACACAGTTAACTACCAAATTCAGCAACATCCTCCCTCCATTGCTACTCTTCTTCAGACAGGGAGTAGCATTTCTGGGGCATTCTTCCAACCCGCAACCGTTCTTCCAAACCTGGAAGGCTGTTCCGAGATGGCAGAAACACCAACCCTTTTCCATGGAATCTGCTTCCATCCTCATTTAGGCCCTACACCAGAGAAACTTTCTCTTGAGTCAAAGAGGCTGATCTCTCCTCCTCCCCTTACCTTTGCCTCAAACAGGAATTGCCTCAACTTCATTTCTGCTTTTAATAGTAGGAGCACCTTCCCTGGACCAGTGCAGTGCTTGATTCTGAACATTTATTCTTGCACTAGAAAGCCCTAGACATCAATTAAAGCTTGCCCCAAGACTCCCCCGCTAGCGGTGAGAGAAGCCTTGACACCATAGGTTGGAGCAGCTGCACTGCCACCAACTGCTTGACTGACACATTAGCGCACACATGCTTTTGGATCAGCCAAAAGCTGAGCAGGAGGCCAAGCAAGCCAAATACTGTACAACTCGGGAGAAATAAGCACTTTGGTATTTCAGCTAAACCCTGGCATGGTATAGATTTAGTTTGCAGGCCAGCAGTTGCACACCTCTGCTCATTATAGCATGTTAAATGACACTACTGAAGGGACTGGGAAATGTGTCTTACATACGTACATGCCAACAGGGCCATGCTTCTTTCAGGAAGGTTACTTACTAGTTGAAGTCTCTTCAGAGCCTGGCTCAAAGAAGGTTACTTTTCTTCCATCACCTGGTTTCTTCACTGGTGTCTTTAAAAAAAAAAAAAAAGACCAAACAACATCCCTTAAAAACTTTTTTCCCCAAGATTTCAAGATATAGATGATCTATCAAAATTTTACTTAAGAATTTACTATTCAAAAACCTCAACTATTACATATCCATCAAAAAGACAAGTTCAGTGATTCTTATTTGTTGAATGAGTAAAACTAGCTACAGACTATTGTAGTGTTATTAGGAACGCAGATGTTGAGAACTTGAAAAAGTTAGTTAAGCTAACTTTAATATTGCTGATAACAACATGCATTGGACACAAGTGAACACATACATGAAAAGGAGAAAATTAAACCAGACTTGCTATTTTAACTCCACAGTAATATCTGCTGAACCAACAGATGAAGAATGCAAGGCTTTTTCATGCTACGGACCCACCAAAGACAGAGACCTCTAACAAGCTTTTGTCTGCAAATATTCATAAGGCCATCTGAAACTACTGCTACCACAAAATCCTATACAGCTTACATGTTTGCAAGTTTCTAAGACCAAATACATCAGTTATTCACAGGTTGAGCCATTCTGTGAAGAATACATTCATTTAGCCTTCTGATGTGACTGATTTTTTCTTGCAAAGTTGAAATTCTTGATGTATCCAAAATGTACTGTTATTTAGAGAACAGCCACCTCAATACAACAGTCTTCTGACTAGTGCAGACAGCATGAATTTAGGATACTGTTACTGTCTTCAAAGCTGCTATTTAAACTCATCAAACAGTGACTGATACTTGAAGAACATTACCTTCTCTTCTGTCTTTAATGCTGGCTTTGGAGGCTGAGGTTGAGGGATTTTGAAACCTAAAATTTCCAACATATTTTCAGCTGCATTGCGTTTAGCAACTTTTTTGTTCGTGCCCATTCCTTCAGCTGTGTGTACACCAACTTTCACCTGGACAAAAGAGGAAGAAAAAGCAAATAAAATCTTAAGCAGTAGTATTAGGATTCACTCATCAATCACCTGCATCTCAAGTACAGCATGAGTCACAAAATAGCTCAAGTAATTATTCTAAACAAGAATTATCCTGACATTTATTATCCATGATCATTGGCCTCTAAGCACAAAACCAAACAGACATAGCATAATCAGCTGTATTTCATCATCACATCTTGGCACCAGCCTAAATGCTCAAAAGTGGTATCACAGTCGATATCCTTTTCCAGACTGAAGTTACATGTTTAGCAGATTTCCTAATGCACTGGAAGGGAACTAATTTTTCTGCTTTGTCCAGGATACAAAAGAGAGCTGGAGAACATTAATTATTAGAGGCTAATAGATACTCAATGTCAAAAATACGACTATGCTCCTAGCAGAATGTTATTATTCCTGTAAATTAAATACAGTAGGAAGTTACAAGTAGACTTCTGGTGTCCTACGCTATTTTGTTTTTCTAATCATGACTCAGATCACTTTTCTTGAACCTTTATCTTCCTTGGATGGAATCTACTACATAATTTCTTAATAAATTTCTTAATAAATTTAATGGAAATGTGGCCACAATCCTGTTATTTTGTGTATCATCATGACACTGATTACAATAAGCCAAAAAAAAAAAAACCATACAAACCTGCATAACAAATTCCCTGCGTCTTGGAAGACCACGTTCTGTGATAAGCATGTACTCTGGTTCCTTTTCTTTCTTGGCCTGCTGTATCTGGGCAAGTCTGCTAATGGGATTCATGCCTTGACCATATTCTGGACTTGTTTGCAGCTACACAGAATAACGTTTAGGAAATAAGCCAAAATTTGTGAATATTTGGTTCAACAGACAAAATGCAGCGTGCCACTGAGCTCATTCATCTCTAGAATTTAAAAACACTAAAGCAAGAGTTACTTAATGAAACACCTTTACGGCCAAGGAGAAACACTCTATTTATTTGTCTCTGCTGTCATGGTTGACCACATACGACCTACCACTGGAAACACCTTCAGAGGGATCGTCGTATGTTAGAAGGGACGTCGTTATGTTAGAAGGGACGTCATTATGTTAGAAGGGACAGGTTTGCAGGAGAATTTGCAGAGGTGAAAATCAGGCAAAACCCTAAACCGTAAAATCTAAGGCTTGAAAGTCAGAGCTTGATTTTTAGGTACCACCCATTCTTTTATCTCATTTCTCTTTCATTCTGAATTTACTGTTAACCATTGTAATAATGGTGAACCCCACTTAGAGCGGGAGCAAAATATTTGTAGCACCAAACTACATTTGAGTTCAAAATTGACTCAAACATCTCCCATCTGATGATTATTTACAACAGTTGGATTTTCAGTTTGTCTTACCTTCACTATTGATTTTGTTTTCTTTTTGATTCGCGGCTTCATTTTCTCAACTGTAGGAAGGGGCGGCAGTTTTTTCAGTTCTTCTAGGACTGCTATTGCAGCATTTTTCTTTGAGATCTTCTTGCTCTTTCCTTCACCTTCACCCATGAATTCTCCAACTGACACCTTGGTTACAAAGCTCTTCATATGGGGAGGACCACTTTCCTTAGTCACCTGTTTCAGAGGGAAAAACTGAGTGAAAGCGTGATAAACACTTAGTAAAAATGGTAGGGCACATTGTTTATAGCAAAATTCTCTCAAACACTATGGGTAAAAAGATTTCAGATTTTCATACAATTCAGAAAATGACTATGTAAATCATACCCTAATAACATATTCCCACCCAAATAAAAATGTATTTTTAAAAGATCAGATGCAGCAAGCAGTAAACAGCATTAACATATTATAGTCATTAACCCATCTTATTTATTGATTTACTCCTTCAATATAAAAATGATTGGTCTATTTCATCAACATGTACTTCCACACAAATAAATTCACCTCACAAAATACATCATGTTACAGCAATAGAACGTTACTGAGAAAGCAATTATTTGGGATCCAGCAATTTAGTTTAGAAATCAAGAATTCTGGACACATCTAAGGGTTAGCTACTTGCTACAAATTTAGTCTTAACTCCATTCATAACAAATCGTACTTCAAAATATTCAGAGTCAAAAACTGAAAATGAGTTAAGAACTTCCACCCACAACTGGCTTTGTGTGACTATATTTTTACCAGTGATGCTCATGCCAATCTGTTACAATTGTAATATTCATATAAAAATTCATAAAACAGTTTTAAAAGCAATTTAGTTACACAAAATTGCATTTTCTTACTGTAATCATTCATGTAGTTGACTGAAATGTTACTCTGCCAGCTCAAGAAGGCAACATGATACATTAAGATTTTAATGCAACAAAGATGGTCCTATGGAAGCTATTGATTTAAGGTAACTAAAATGATCAAAGAGGGGCAAAGAGGCAGCAAGCAGCCAGGCCAAAGGGAAAGGAAAGTAAGACGCACATGAGGTCAACTCATGGCAAGAAAAGAAACCTGTCTATGAGATTCTGCAACTTGCGGGTAGTCCACATCAGTGCTTAAGTAAGCAAATACTTCCATAAATAAATTCTTTTAGAGTGAGTTATACTTTTCTGCCTGGACTTCACACCTCAATGTTCTAATCTTTAATGTGGGTTTGTGTTTTGTTTCTTTACTATAATACTGTTGTTTCAAAAAACTTGGAAAAGATTGCACAGATAACCACAGCATAGCTGTTCACTCATGCTATGATTTTAGTGCATGAATCTGTGAACAGGTGGATTTCTTTCTTTCTTTACTTAACCATGTAAATTCTGAGACAATCAGAGCGACTGTCAAAGGTAAATGTGTATTCACAACTAACAAGGCATGTTAAAAGTCAGTTGTTTGGCTTATCTAGAAAGACTCTACTTAATGTGTACCCTTGATATTCTAATAAAAACAAATCTAGAGCTTGGAAAATAAACATACCTCAAAATTCACAGGCAAGTTCCTTTTAAGTGCAATCTCAAAAACTTGGCTTATTTCAGATTTATTGAGATTTTCATCATCTGGTTCTTTTCCGTTAACCTAAAAGAAGCATACTCTATTTAAAATAATGATCCTATTAAATTGAATTTTATTAATCCAACCAGTTTATTGAATTCTCAAATTTGTAAGTAGTTTAACTTTTACTGCCATTTTACGTGAATGTGTATAAGTGCAGCACACATACTACAGAACTAAAATTTAGGAAGCTCATTTAAGGTGTATGTGTAAAAGCTAGCAAACCTCCATATTTTCATGTGCTCATCACAGGAAAAAACAAATAGAATAAGGGCCAATGGGTTTAAAATCTATTTATAGAAAACCAAACTGAAGTGTTGAATGAACTGCTTTCCAAATGGAAGTACCTTTATGAAATACAGTTTTCATATGCTGATTGGACATTTGTACCAAAAGCACTAAGACAGTAACAGATAAGAGAAAGGGCAGGAAAAATAAAGATTCTGAGAATGGGACCAATGTCAATAAAGGATGGATCATTACACCCTGGCATAGTCCTGTCTTTCAACACGCTCCCTTGTAAGTTCTTCATCTACGGATTTTTCTCATCATTTGAAAAACATACTATCAGGAACTTGCCTTAAATCAAATAGTGTATATTTCTGACATCTTACACCTGCTAGAAGGACAGCAGTGCCAGGTGGAGCTTACCTACAGGCACTTCTACGTATCTCCAGGTAAAATTTTGATTGTGATTCCAAAAATGTCTTCACTGATGTTGGTATCAACATGAACTAAGAGGCACGGTAACAGCAACAGAGAAATTTTAACACTAAGTGTCCAGCAGTGATATAGGAAAGATTATGATAAAGATGAATAGCAACAATTACACCAATTATATTACACCATAAAACTGGTTAAACAACCAGGTAACAAAAATGATTTAAATATTTTATTGGAGCAGCAGAAATATGCTAGAGAGCTCTTATCAATTAAAGCTAGTTTTGGTAGCAAACATCCCCAATCTCTGTTACTAGCAAGTTAGATCAGAACATGAAGGACATTTGGTTTCCACTACTCAAAGCAGCCTCTTCCAAGCTCAGAACAAAATATGGGTAAAATTAATCTGTGATTTTCACGCCTTCCTACTGTCCCATCAGATTTTACACTGTTCTTATGGACTGACCATGTATTTCAGGTTTGAGTCACAACGTTTCAGAACACATACACCCCAACATCCTGTCCTACAAAAATAACGTCTGATACTTCTGCTAACACTACTACATCTAGTCTTCAACCTCTGAGCCAGATGTGTACATTGAGCAACCTTCAGGTCTGCAAAAACCAAGACCACATGATGGCACCACTCCCAAAGGAGTGAAGTGCACCACAGTGCACAAGAAATGTCAAGGCGATACCTACTCTACAGGAACCCCACACTACATCTCAGCAGGAGGCACAATGCAGGTAAAATTTGGCAAAACTAAGACTGAAGCTAGGAATCAAAAATCTTGATCACCATATTCTAAAACCTATTTCAAATGCAGGTGGTAGGTTGAAAATGAACAGCATCATATTCCAGGAAAAGTATTTGAACTTCGGGGCTTATTTTATTATGGTCTAAGTGTTACAGCAAGTTTACTGCCAGCAACTATAGGAATGATCTTTACTGTCTTTAACTCTACTGTCAACATATTAGCACAATCACTTTAATTACAAATATTTTTCCAGTCCTTGTAATTTTAGATATATTCCAGCTTCTCAAATTCCCACATTTTTTCTTTTTAAGATGACAGGGCAGGGCTTCTCTTTATAGGATTAGACTTTTTGCATTTAAAATCCTTTCAAAATAACAAATAGTTTGCAATTACCCACTACATTATGGTGTATATTCTTGACATATTATTTCAGGTCCGTTCATATGGTTTAAAACACAGGTACTTTTTCTTTCCCCAATGTTTTTATTAAAAATGAGTAAATTAGGTACTGTTTTCTTTTCAGAGTTTATATTAGAAACAAGTAAATTAATAACAAAATATTACACTATAGTTATTCTACTATTTTGTCTCTATTTGAGTCCTAGACCAGTTTATTTTATAAATCAAAGATAACCACCCCCTCCCCCTTGCTGCATACCTCAAGGCAGATAATCTATAAAGTCTGCTTTTAAAGTAGTTTGCACGTGTGCATTCCTCTCCAAGGAATCTATGCCTCTAAATCAGAATGAGACCACAAACAAGCATTTACTACACTTAGCTTACATCAAATTGTTCAATCCATCTCTATCAAATGAAAAGTCACACAAAGAAACAAAAGCGATACATTAAAAAGCTCCTGGATAAATTGCAAAAGCAATGTACACATTTACGAGGGGTCTCCTCTATTCTAGGAAGTCTTTCAACAAGTACTTCCTCAAAGACTGCTTATAAGCAAATTATGAAAACCGGCAGAATTGCTGATGAGAACCACATTGATTTCAACATAGCTGTCTAGTTTCTTCCATGTTACGGGGTATAAAGTGCAGCTGATATTGAACAGATAAATTAGGAAAAAGAGCATAGAAGCAGTTCTGGTTTTGCTGTTTTCATGCAAAAAGTTAGAAGTTCTGTCTAAGCATTGTGCTAGAAACCATTGCTTTCTAAGCTTTAAATCTGTGCTTTATCATCTCTGTCTCTGAATACACAAATAACCTTGTACTGCCTCCTTGCAGGGTGTCTTAACTCCAATCATAGACCTAATTTAGGGTGGAACAGTCCTTTGGAGATTTCCTACTACAGCCTCCAGCTCAAAGTAGAGATGACTTAAAATTAGATCAGTTGCTCAGACAGGAATTTGTATAGTTGAGGGCAAATGTTATTAATTTTTTTTCCCTGCCACTTGCTTCCAGATTTGTGCTAAGAAGGTATGGGAAATGGTTATTCTTACCCTTAAAGGCTAGTCATTTTATTCAATGATTTCTTCTTAAGCATTGATTATTTTCTGGCTAAAAGTACAAGAGTTCAAGATTGTACAATTTATTTATACATGCGCACACTAATGGGATACACAAAAATGCGTTTAAAAGGAAAATTACTGGCAACATCAAATGACAGGAAGTATCAGGATTACGTCTGCTTGTGAAATCTCCATTTGTCTCCATTGTATACACGCTATGACAGAATCTCTTACATCTTACACTGTCGTATCCCTCAAGGACCTTGCCTCACTGAATGCAAAAACTAAGAGTGCTCACTTAGTGGTAAAATCTTCCTTATTTCATCTTCATCTTGTCTAGTGCAAAAAACTGTTACAAAGACAGTAATTCCCGCAGACACTCCTAAAACCATAATAGTTCAGAACCACAAATATTAATGAACCTAGTATTTGATTACCACATTTGAAATTAAGACCTAATTGGAGTGTTTGCTATAATCCAGCACTCTGTGTTCAAAGGATTGCTCTCCTTAAGCATAGCTGTATTTCTCACTGTTCACTTTGTAGACAAGTCAAGCATAAATTAAGAAAATGACAAATGCATGTTTCTTGTGAAAGTTCACCTAAACTGACTTGTCCAGCATATGTACAGAAGGGCCAAAACAGAAGGGAGGTTACAACTGGTTTATTCACAAAACAGTTCTCCCTTCTTGCAATCTTTTGCATCGCTGACAACAGCATTTCCCTTGTCATGTCCTTAAAACCAATAAAAAGAAGAGATACCCTCTAGGTTTACTTTCCTAACCTCTTGATTCACACCATTTACAATGAATGAGACATCCTATAGAAAAGGATACACAGTCATATAAAGACAATTACAGCGTTTGCTCTGATGACCTCACATTACTCAACTTTAAACACAACTCTACAAATATTCAAAAGCCACTTGCACATAGGCATTTCTGAAGTGAACAGAAAAGAACTCAAGTTATGTGTGATCCTATGATTTTCTCTAGAGTTGGACTCCTCTGGTCCAGTACACAGACTTCGACTAGCTAAGGTGGAAAAGCAGCTGATGACAGTAGGACAATCTTTCAGGACAATGAACACAAAAAGAGGCTATTATGCATCAGTGACATAGGATGACAATAGCCAGAAATTTAGGGCTTCCCTGCATTGAAAGGAAATATCCCCCTGCCCTGTATGATCTCTTCTGCTTGAAGACCTCCTGCTTGTCCCTGACCACACTCTACCTATTACCATTTTTGATTTCAGTGCAAAAACGATCTCAACTCTGTCAGCTTCTGTTCCCAGAGTCGCTGTCTTCCCTGATTACAAGCTTTTGTAATCCCTTGACTCCCTTGTTAGTAGCCTCCATTATTCACTAATTTACATTCTTCTAGAACTCTCTTACCTGAAACACTACCATCAGTGCCTCCTAGGCCTCTTCCCTGAACTATCAAACGCGGTATTTTTCCCTAATTATCTGGGCAATGCTCTCTCTAACACTAATTTTTAACTCAATGTCCGTTTGCTTCCCCACACGTTTCCTTAGCTCTCTTGCTCTGTCATTCCTGGTAGTTCCCATTTTTATTTTTTTTCCTTTTGCCAAATTCTTTGTTTTACTTCTTTTTCAGCACATAGCCAGACTATGTAACTAAAAGTTCTTACACTCCCCAGACTCTAAGTTATTAGTCCTAGCCTCTACTCCCTGGTTTTAAAACCAAGGCCTTGTAACTCAGGCAAGACTAAATACACACTTTGTAGGAGTCTGTAGTAGGAGTAGTCAGTCAGCACATATAAAGGGGGTGCATGCAGTCAACTCAACCCCAGGAGCTCATGTGCACACAATGAGACTTCCTGCCTAAGCAACTTAAAAAAAATAAATAAATAAATAAATAAATAAAATAAAAAAAAACAAGGGTCTTTGGAATGGGAAGTGCTGGGCAACCATAAACATATGGAGGGATACAAGTTTGTTTCTTATTATTCACGTTTACATATTATTCATATAAAAAAGTGTGCATGAGTTTACTACTTCCATGAACTTTCTGCCCTGCTGTTCTTTCCAAGATCACAGGGGAATTTTGCCCAGGAAGCAAACCCTGATCTTTGCCTGTGCTGGAATGTAAGTACCCTGTTTAGACACTTCTTCAGAAGTTTGCATATTATCTGTACCTGATAAGACATTAGTTCCTATCTATGTTTCCAGTGCTCATATCTGACAGAAGTCTATAGCATTGCTGTGGAAATATACGACAGCAAAAGAATTAATATAACTTCATTTGGGAAAATTCTAGTTCCACAGAAAATTATTATTTAAATTGTTTCTAGTGACACAAGTAGATCAACACTACCACATAGAATTAAATTTCACAACTATCATCTTCCTCTCAATTTGGAAAAAAAATAAAATCTACAACAATATCTCAGTTTATCTTAGCAATTTATGCTTAGAACACTCAGATTAATTCCCACCTCTGGTTTCTCAGGTAAGGGCTCATTCTGCAGAACTTTCAGTGCTTTAGCAGCTGCATCATGCTTAGCAGCTTGTCTTGTTCTTCCTTTCCCATGAAACTGCTGCCCTCCGATTGAAAGCTCAACTTGATAAAGCAAAGGCCCAACAGGAAATGGGTAAAAGTACCTACGAAGAGAGAGATTTAAATAAGTAAATAATTTTGCTTGCAAAAGTAAACAATCAGAAACGTAAGTTATGCATGGATGAAGCTCTTGGGTATCAGGAAATACCACTCAGCATGAAGCAATAGTATTAAAAAGACAGATTTTCATTCAAGGTCTAAAAGATCTTAGGGAAATCTCTCTGAAACAGAGTATCAGCATTTCTTGTTTTTAAAATATGAAAACATTTCTAACCAACTGGAACAGTGAAAGACAATATATGCTTTGACAAACTTGGCAGTCCAGCAAGTTTGGAATTCTTGATTCCAATGCTGATAACTTTGTTTAAACTGAAGCTGAAATTTAAATAGTCAGTTTTAGAAAAAGCATCAAGCTGTTTTCCTCACTATTTGTTTTTACACAGAAAGGAAACACAAGAAATATTTAGCTGTTCACTTTGTGAAGCTGGATATATCCAGCCTTTTTCCAGGTTTTGAAGTGCCCTTCAAAACACTTCATCATTGGGTTCAATTCCTTCTTCTCCTTCCTCTTCCCCCAGAAGAACCACCATAAAAAAAAAATGCAGCTATGCATGGGGTGTACTGATCAAAACCTTTTTGCCCCAAACTAGCTGAACTTCAAGCTTAAGGGACGTTGCATTTTTGGTAGTTTTCAGAAGATAGCATCAAAAAAGAAAGTGGAATTTCAAAGATTTGGGGCTGTAAAACCAAACCATTAAACAATACGTACCGTGGAGGATAAGTACCACCTCTCATAGTATAGTTGTAAGTGGATCTCATCCCTGTATAAGGATCAATAGGTTTGTACATAGGTTTCTTTCCCAGCTTCATGCAAAGTGCATTCAACTCCACTGTGGGGGTTACACTGTCTAAATGAAAAGGAACAAAGAGTTGTCCGGCTGTCACACGAGACTGAAGCAATATAAACTCTCATCCTGTCTCCAAGCACTGAAAAAGGAGGCTACATTTTGCCATGTGCAATACTCTTAAACAAATGTGTTCTGAATATGAATACCAATGAAAACGAAGAAATTAAGTGTGTGAGATGCATATTAAGTTGGCAGCCTACAACAATTTTGTAACAGGATTTGTCACAAAAGTGTAACTTTTTTTAATAGTATGTTTGTAACTATTTTTCTGGTAAACCTTTGTGAAGGTACTGTTTTATTTATTTTTACAGCGTATTTCACAATGTGGTGTGCAGAACGAATGTATTTTTCTTAAAAAAATCCTTTTAAATTAACAGACATGCTACATATCTTCTGCTTCTGTTGTTTACTGATAATGATCAAATGTTTCTCTCTGTACTCAATGACTAAAAGGGATCTTTATGACTTCACTTTCAAATTGCAGTTTGCCTTATGACAAGGAAGGTATATTGCTGCTGAGGGCTCTAAACATTTTTCTCAATGTAGACTTCACGTAGATGAGAAATTGACTCACTGACTATTCTCATTTGATAAAGAACAGTCACATAAATGGTCATTTTTTTCCTATCACAAGCCTCACTAGCTCAAAAATCAGCGTGTACTCTAGTACAATAGTGTTTTGATATAAGGCAATTGCCAAAATAAAGTGAAATTACGGAGCATATTCACAGGAAAAAAATAGGTAATTGCTAGTTTCTAATATTTCCCCCGTTCACTGTACAGAACGTTTCTAAAGAATGAATTCAAGTGATATCAGAATACAACTGGTATTAAAGATAGGTTTTACCCTTTGCTGAATGAAATAATGGTATCCTAATAGCTCTCAATTCAGGTGACACAGGGAACATGCAAAACTATCGCATGTGCAGCTGAGATGTGAAGCTACTTCATACTTAATTTTACATTTTAAATACATTCTAAAAGCAATCTTACTAAACTAAGAAGTTGCCTAAAAATAACCACAACTTAAATGCTTTTATACAACTCAACTTCTACTTCTCTTTAAAGAAGTGCAATGATGCACCTTCCAAAGTTCAGATCCAATTGCTCAACACAAATTTAGTTTTTGGTTTTTTAACCTAAATTTCCAAAGAAATCTTTATCGTAAAAATTCTGAATTACTCTGTAAGAATCACTGAACATATTCATCTGCCTATGCAAAAAATTATGATCAAAGATTAACACCAGATGACTTTCTACAAAACCCAGATATTGTTATTTTTAAATAAGCAAAAGATAATTTCAGTATCACGATTTTTATTCATCCTTATGAAACTTTAACATACATGCCGAAAGAAAGGTGTATTGCATACGTGCTTTTTGTGTTGTTTTTTAAAATCAGCTTGTTGAGGTATATACCTGGATTCTTGCCTTCGCTACGAGATGGACGAGCTGTAGGTTTAGGGAATTTTGTCCCTTCCAATGCTTTGGCAGCTGCCGCATGTTGCGCTTTTTTAATACTAGTTCCTTCAGCTTCCCAGTGCTGGTCCCCGAGAGTCAGCTGCACTGTAAACACCTCAAAATAGAGAAATACAAAACAAATTTTTTATTACAAGTGGGTTCAGAATTCACATTATTTATTAGAGCATGTCATTGAACAGTGAGTCTTTAGTGATGCAAAACTCAAAAAGATAGTAACCAACACTTTTCTTAACTACTATGTCAACTCCAGATTTTAAACACTTGGGACATCTACAGGATACTCCTGATTAGTCAACTACGAATTTCTCAAAAATTGTAGCCAGCACTATCCTGCATGTTGCAGGAGATCATATAGGCTATAAAACAGAAGAGGCAACGTGCACAGAGGTGACCACTGCATGGATAGCTGGTATGCCAACATTACTCTGAACAGCTGCCTTGAAAATCGGACTGTTATTCCATAACAGCTTGTTGCTTTAGCACTTTTTTAAACTATATTTTCCAGTAGTTTAAAGAAAGGTAAGCTCACACTGCACCATAAAACCGCCTACATGCCCCCAGGTGAGTGCAAGCCTGTCCGATTATAGAGCAAAGCTCCATGGCGCTTCTTTTTAAGTATGTGGGATAAGGAAGGATATATATTGCCCTAAATTTTCACAAATTAATCAGACAACAGAAAGCTAAAGTCTCCCTGGTAATTAAATGAAGTTTAATTTCAATCAGAATGAAAATGCAAGTGAACAGATGCTCTGAATATTATTCCAATACCTTTTGTAAATGCAGACCTTGCCAGCTTTGCACATTGAAGCTGCCATTACACACATTACGGATAAAACATTTTAGTTCTTAGTATTATTCATTTCGAAGGCAATTCCTCTAACATACAACACTCGCACTGTTCCAGGAAACACTTTAAGGAGAGGATGTCAAATTAGGATATCCCAGGCTGTTTTTCCTTATATGCCTTGACCTCAGTACTCATACAACAGAGACCTCCAATGAGTATTAAAAAGGTAAATAATGCTAAAGCTCACATTTTCAGTATTTTTTGAAATAACACAAATTGCTTATATATTTGCCGTATTCCTGAGAAGTTATCTCTCTGCACACAAACAGAACACTACACAAATTATATATTACTGAGATTTTAGCAAACTATAAGAGATACACAACGCTATGTGATGAACAACACATGGTGGTTTATCTTAGGCATTTTGATGATTCCCACCGTGAAGGACTAAAGATCTGTTCGCTAAATTACATAACTACATAGACACAAAAGCACTACAACTCATTATATAGTATTTTTCCTGCAGAAAACTAGTTGCCATAAAACTTCCTGCAACTCAAAGGATAATTTGGACTAAGAAACTATTTTGATCTTTTAAAATTTGTGGGATTTACTTCCAAATATTAAAATGCACTACAGGAAGAACACAGAAAATTTGAAGGCAAGATGCAGAACACAGGTTTAACTTCATACCAGAAACAGATCATGAAAGCTCATACTTACTACAAAATTTCTGAGCAAAGGCTGCAAGGGGCAAACCTTGCTTGACTCAACGGAAATCAAACCCAAGCACCTCATAATGGAGCCATCAAATAACTCTTCAAAAAAACTAAGTAGTTTTAGGTAAGAGATAAGTTCAGCCATAATATACTTTGGGAAACCAACCTTTTAGCACATATTACAGCTTCACACTCCCTTATCACTGGCATTTTGATGAGCTTCCCATTCCTCTCTATTATTCTGTATTATCTTGCACCAAAAGCACATACTTTGCCTTTCCACTAAAAAAGTGAAAGAGCGTGAACAATAGAAACAACAAACTTATATGAATGTTTACCTTAGAATGAGCTGGACCTTGCTCACTCAGAAGCTTATATTCAGGCTGAATCTTGTTGAAACGGGCTAACTCATTCACAAGACACATTGGGGTTTTCTCTTTGGGGTTTGCCATGTTAGAAGGAGCTGAAAGATTACAGAAAACAGACAAATGAAGAGGTAACAATGAACACTACTACCATTTTAAATAAAAATCCCACATTGTCCTAACATCTAGGTGTCTGCAATACAGAGTTCACATTACAAGCTACTATAGCTGGATATATACTACTTTTAAAATATTTATAGGCCCAAGACATCTAGAATACATACATTTATTAACAGACGCTCAATCTTACCTGCAGCTGCATTGGTGGATGTAACAGATGCAGAGGGTAAAGCAGAATTTTGGATAGGTCTACCTGCATTTTCAGAGGGCAAAGAACTAGTAGTAGAAGGAATACTCAATGGCTGTGAAAGAGACGGGTTCTTATTCAATATTTGGCTCCCTGCAAGGGCAGTAGAAGGATTCTGAATTTGAACTTGAGACATGTTCACTTCCAACCAGAGAAAATTACTGTAGGTAAACAGCTTTGAATGCAGGCGAACTCAGTATGATGGAACCGAATTGCTGACCTAAAATGTAAAGATGAAAAAAAGATTACATTGAATGTTTAGCATTCTTTAAGTAACAATCTATTAAAAATTATTTCTCAATTAGCAAAAAAGGGGAAAAGGGGAAAAAGCATTCAATTACGCAGGCCTTGTTTCCATTTTCTATGCAGTGAGTCACTTAGACATACAGTTTTAATAGCACATTTCAATCTCTAAGCTCTGTCATTTCAGTTCCATGTTGTTTTAGTTTGTGAAAGAGTAGCATAAAAGCCTTAATTATGCTTGCTCACTTAAGATGAGCTACCTGTCTGCTCTATCACTGAGTCAACTTACAAAGCAATCCTGTTACTGAAACTGATAGTCACTGCTTATACACTAACTGTAGAGCAACTTTCCTGACCAGCTTACACTTCACGCATTTTACCATTTCAGGTTCTTAACTTGGAAAGGCAAGCAACAAATGTATTATTTACAGAGCAATTCTTCAGAGCATGCACCCTATTATAATCACTTTTTTTTCCCCCTCCAGGCTCACTAAAGAGAACATCTAACCATTTAAGAGGAGAACACAACTGGTGTCTAGCAGAGAGTGCCAAAGTCGCTACTGAAGGAAAAAAGAAGGTATAAGAGTTTATAAACTTGTTAAGTGACATGCATTTTGAAGGGTACTTCTACTTGAGTCATAAGGTGTCTCAGTGATACTTCAGGCCATCAGTTGAGAGCTATTTGGCCTTACAGTCCCGTAAACAAGGGTTGAAAGTGTTCGTAGGCAACGATGTTAATTTAAGAAAAAACACCTCCAAGCAATGAACTGGCAGCAGGCGTGGTGAAGTATTGTGATAGGTCCTTCCTCCACTGACAAATTAGTGTTAGATTTTTTCTTACACATGGATGCAACATTATCTTCATGCT
Organism: Anser cygnoides; assembly: GCF_040182565.1. Classification (NCBI taxonomy): domain Eukaryota; kingdom Metazoa; phylum Chordata; class Aves; order Anseriformes; family Anatidae; genus Anser; species Anser cygnoides. The sequence goes on from NC_089888.1 coordinate 9,184,173, forward strand.
CAGACAGTTAAACCTAAATATACACTAACAGGTTGCCAGTTTGAAGGATATCATTGCTGCCAGAGCTCAGCTGTCCGTATCTGCTTACGACCCACATATCAAGTCTGTTTGTTCAAAGTAAATTTTACAGCCAAGTACATAGGTTTTACACACAAACACACACACATGTATGCACCCATTGGTCCCACCATTGAATTATTAGGGCACCAAAGTTTTATTCTGTCCTAATTTACAGATGAAGGTTACAAGTGAAATCATCACTCCAGATACCACCAGGGAGCTATTAGTAGCAACACAACTCCGCAAGTGCTCCGTAAGCTTCAAATTCTGAACCTGTGAATGGACTTCCAAATGTAAGAGGAGTGCCAATGAGTCAGAGCGAAGCTTTTAGCTAGCTACTGACAGAACAGTTCCAAGAGGAGAACTTAGGGTAACACACTCACGGATACAAAGATTTCATGTGATAAGAGGAAAAAAGCTACTGGAAAACAACACGCACACCCATCTACTATCTGGAATATTTTGACTTTGAAGAACTATCATAAACACATCAGGCTTACCATACTACTGGTTGGATAGCTTTGTTTTTCACTGGAGAGGGAAATTAGTTCAGAAGAGCTCATTAGTTCACCAGATCTATATGTTGATTACACGCAAAGCGAATTTTATATTTGACTATTAAATTTGCAGAAGTCATGCATTAGGTACATTGTAACTGTAGAATGCCTATTAGGGACTCCTGTCTGAAGGAGCTCCAGAAAGCTCAAAGAGAAAGATGAAAAGTATGTAGACTAAGGCTCCAGGATAATAATTTTGCAATAGCAAAGTTTCATTCCCAGGAGCATAACTAGAAACACTGAAATTTTTCAGATATATAACAATAATTAACAAGAAAAGAATATGCAGTCTTGTAGTGCAATAAAAAAAAAAAAAGCCAGTTCTCCCTTCCTATGGAAGTTCAAAGCCCTTCAAAGGCAATCAAGTCCAACAATTTGTAATCCACACATTTTGAGAAGAGGACACCAAAACTTTTGGTTTTGAAGTCAGTAATGTTAGGATCTTTCAGATCACGCTGGAATGGAAGTCTAAAATTATTCAAAGAGAACTCTGCCTAGAAGTGCTTCATTTTTAAAGCAATGCACTATTCTGCCCTTATTTGCAATCAACTGGTTATAGGGAACATGGAATTTCAACACCAAGATACATACATTAAAGTGGTTTGCTAGTTAACCGTCATACAATGCAGAGAAGGACAGTATACCTTCAATAGCAAAGCTCCACTGAAGAAGCATCTCATCAAATCCATTCCTGTCTAGAAATATGCAAAGGTCTCCTGAATTCAAGCAGAGCATCACTGGATATTTAAAATCTACAGCCATTTTACTCTTATTGAGTACTTTCTATTTACAATTTGCATTTCAATTTTCATTGTCACCATTACAAATTAGTTTCTTTCTATATTGTATTCAATTTTCCAATATTTTTGAGGTGTACTAAAAAGCCCACCCCTTATTTTTCCTTTTCTCAAAACTCACTCTGTAGTTTCATACAGCAATTGTATAAGCCCTAGATAGTGGTTAAAAATTGCATAAAACCATAACTCCTCATTCCAAAACCAGCTCAGTACAGGATACTTTACATCACCATTCTGCTACAAGCCAGCCTCCTGGACACAATGGAAACTACTACTACTGCAGAGCACAAACTGAATTTTATCTGTATATCCCCAGAACAACCAAGACATTTTATAGCCACCAATGTCTACTCACAGCAACTGTTTCAAGGATGTCAATAAGGGCTTCAGAGCAAAATCCAAATTACTCAATATAATGAGTGGTTCAGCTTTTAAAACATTAGTAACGAAGTATTTTAAGTTGACTTATATGTATTATTCTTGCCTTCATCCTCTTTTACTCCCATGATACTAGTCAAACCGTTACACTGATCCCTATTTTTTGTATTCCAAGAAAGTCCCTGTCAAGGATATTATTAGTTCACTTTCTATATTTACTGCAGAATACTACAGAACCTCAGCTGAGGACACCTCAGACTGTTTTCTACTCCGATCTCACTCCATCAAGAGTTATAATCATCAGAGTTCAGTCTGAAAAAGCTTTTCTTCAAACAGCTCTGGTCAGAATAACATTAAGGACAGAAAATTCAGCTGTTACTCGCAAAATCTACGGAGACTTGAACTCACGTCCTAGCGCTTGAAACAGTAAGGTTTTGGAAACCCATCCAATTGCGAATAGACTTCAGCTGTTCACATTCCATAACCAGGCAAAAAAAATCACTGCAGACATGTCCGTAGTGCCCAACATGCTTATTATTCTCCGCGTGGAAACCAATTGCCCAGCTTCTTTGACAGTCTGGCTGCTCAGTCACATTTAAATGGACTGTTGAAGGCCTAGGAAAGCCTTTGAAGCACACCTCGGTGGAATTCACCACACACCCTCTTCCAGCCTTTTAAGTCAAGAAACTGGAAGAGTTCAGCCTTCACATACCTTCTGGGAATCCAAAAGGATTCCAACCTCACAAGAAGTCAAGTGCCATGAGTTTAAGCACAGCTTACCTTATGCACCCATAAGATGGCAGCAGTCCCACCCGCCCTTCTTTGCCAAATGCTTTGCAATCACAAGCGTAACCATGATTTGATGACCAAAATTACTGTACAAATACTTGGCCTCTGGAACTATTCATTTAACAATGAAGAAAAAATTATACCCAGCAGTATCACGTGAGCGCTCCTTGCCATGACTGTTTCTAAAGGTGAAGGAACAAAGCAATGCCTAACAGAAAAGCAATTTTAAGGAATCAAAAAATCTAAATCTTTACTTGGAATAGAAATCTGAAACCTGCAGAGCACACCAGGATTCAGGGTTTATCCCCATGACATTCAATTAGTTGGATAGCTCAGCGTGCCACTCGTTTTCCACAGCTGAACAGAAATTTACTATCAGGGAGACAGCTAAATTGCAAATAACAATAAAACTGTTTCCAATTAACGTATCATTCTTAACTTATCCGTATTAAGTGAATGTTTCTACAACAATTGGTACATCATCATCACATCATGATTCTACGGACACGTTTCTTCCTCAGTCACCCCTATACCAACCTCATGTTTTTATATCCTGATCAGAAGTTGAATTTACATCCAGCAAGTTATCACCAATTCAGAACTATTTCAGAGCTCATTAGACTGAATTTTGGCAGAACCAAACTATTGCTTCATAAATTCACCTTCATCACGAGGCAGTTAAAACATCTTGTGGATTGTTAAAATTCCACTTCGTAAACTTCTGACAATTTTAGACACTAGGTGGTAATTTACACAATCACATTACAAGTTTGCATATACAAACAGCAATTCTGATTTCTTTTTAAAAACATTTATTTGCTACTTTGACAAGTAACTGTTTGCTACTGTTTGACAAGAATATTCTCACAAAGCAAACTAGGATTTTGTTTATAGTTTCTCAGCTACTTGTGTAGCGTACCATGCTGTTGTTGATTTGTATGAAATATTTCACTAGTGTATAAGAACCTACTGCCCCTCATTGTACGTTCAATTATATGTTGTTTGTGGATAATGAGAGGGTTTACAACACTTTTTCAATGTAATACGCTCTCTACCCTATAATGGATTTACAAACTCATAACTCTTGAAGAAAAACACACCATAATCTAGAAAGTTGAGCCTAACAATTTATAAAGGCTGTCTCAGTGGATGGAGAAACAAAAAGCTGCTAGTATTTCAGCTGATTTTTCCATGTAACCTGGGGTTAACTACTTCAAACTTCTCAAGACCAATGCTGCTACAAATTAACAGACCCCTATACCGTACTGGAGGCGCTGCTGCAACTTACAGACTAACAGAGATTGAAAGACAGATAGGTGAAGGAACAAGTGTTTTACTCACACCCTCTTAGCATAACTTGATAATCACGTACCTTGCTCAACCCTTCCATGTTTACTTTTTGCTAATTCGGTTATTAACATTTTAAATTTTATTGAGACAGTGCTGTGCTACAATATTGTCAAGTTGTCTTGGGGCTTTTTTCGTTTTGTACCATAATTGCCAAAGGTGTTGCAGATAGAAGCTGGAGGGTCAAACAGCAAACAGACACTTCCCGGGGATAATCAAGTTTTTACCACAACTTGTGGTTTCTTCAATATAATGCAAATAAAAGGTAAGAAACTTCAATGTTTTAAGTAAGTTTCCTGTACCTTTAGGAGATCCAGACAGTGAAGATTTGGGTTTAGTTCTGAATAGGATATTTATGATGGAGAATGCCTAGAAGGAAAAACAGAGAGTTAGCATTTTGCTTCCTAAAGCTACAAAAAGATCTGTAGTAAATGTCTTACCACAGTATTAGTTTTACCTCATCCTTTTGGATGACAGGAATTTGTATGACCATTAAATTCTTACTGACGGACTGCTCAACACAGCTATGACCTCCCAAGCAGGAATTCCAACCTGATCCCACAATTGTCTTTCACCACTCTTGCCTCAAACTTATGTGAGCTTTCTTACACAGAGTAGAATCTCACAGCACGCTTTGCAGGACTAAGAATTACTTGCAGTTCGTTTTTCTGCAGTAAGGCTTCCAGTGTTGCAGAAGTTCACTGTCTAAAAGCCCTCAAGATCAGCTACCGATATTAGACCTTGAGCTTAATTCACTAAAACACACCAAAACCAAGGCACCAACCTGAGAAACTTCAGCAGCTATTACCAGCAGAAAGTGGCTATCAATGTTACCTTCTGCCTACACGTCTGGTCTAACGGTTATTTCCCTCAGACATCTAAAAATCAATCTAGCTAAAAACATTTTAGAATAAAAACATTTCAGTACTAAATATGAAACCTGTCACTTGCACGGACTGTTCTAAATAGAAATCAATGTATTTTATTTTGCTTACAAATATAGCACAAAGCATTTAATCTTCCTTTTCCATGACTGAAGCCAACTGCATGCAGATGGCTAACAACATTGCTACCAGCAACAAAACGGGTAAGATCTCAACCTTGGTTAAGGTTAGAAGAGGAGTTAAATAAACATGGTCTTGAATTTACTTCAGTCATTTCAAAGTCTTACAGTGAATCTTAGAACTGTAACCAGTTATCAGCAGTCCCTGAGAACACGGGAGGACACAGAAGCCTGAAAAAGGCAAACCCCATGCCTATTTTTTAACTGGAAACTGAAGGTGGGAGACAAAAGGATTACAGTCCTATTAGTTTGACTTCTCTTCTAGAAGTGTTTCTGGAGGTTTCATTTATTAAAGCATCTGGAAAACAACGAAATGAATAACATTCCAGGCAGGATCAAAACCAAGTTGTATATAGACAACTAAACTTTCTCCTGCCATCCCTGGTGGTCAAACCAGGCTTAAAATGAATCACACAACCTCAGCAGGAACGAACACAAAGTTCTAGGCAGGCACTGCCTGCTGATCAGACACAGGACAGAAAAACCACCAAGTGACACCAGCAAACTGAGAAAGGAGTCACAACCAACATAACAGTGCATTACCTAAAACAAGCCAAAGCTGACAGGCTGTTTTAGAAAAAAGTCATCATCCTGAGATCCAGAAACTGAAAAACAGTAGGAGGAGTTCTCTGTGCTCAGTGTTAGGGAGACCTCAGCCAGAGCACTGCAGCTGTACTGTACTGGTGACAGGCTTCGAGCCCGTTGTGGACCCAGTTAGCGAAATAAAAAAAAAAAAAGGCAAGAAAAGTGGGAATATTTTTTTTTTTCAGAAAACATACACCCTGTAAAAGAAACCTTAAAGGTTTGGGCTTCTATATGCTGAAGAGGAGATGGCTGAATGGGGCCCGACAACCAGCAGTCCTCAAGTACATAAAAGGGTTTTGGGTGGAAAAGATAACCTGTTCTCCATGCTTACAGGGACTGAACGAGACGTGCATCGAGAAAGTGCATTGAGAAAAAGCTTTCTGATGGTAATGATTGCAATGCACTGCACCACGTTGGGTGACAGAGGTGGCTTAGCTGTTGGTACGCTGTGATTGATAAACGTTCAGTTAGAATGAGGTTGGCATAACTGCCACCGCAGAGGGATGGACTACCACGCTTCTGGAAGTCCCTTCCAGCCCTGGATTCCCAGGACTACGCATATGCCTCTGTCTACCTGACTGCAACAGAACGCTTCCTTCTCCCATCACTGAAGGGCATCTGCCCCACAGTTAAACAGCAGGTTTGGCAGAATGGGGGAGATCTCACGCCGGTTCTGCCACGGACTCTGATTGCTGACAGGCCAGCTGAAAGCACAACAGAGACCAGATTCTCAAAGAAATTTGTTTTATTGATGGTCAGAACCAGATGGTCAGGACCAGAATATGGAAACATGTCCCAATCTCTCAGATGTGCACATTTGGAGGACCAAAAGTGACTATGTTCTCATTATGCTACCTATTACAAACTTGCACGTGCCTCCCATTAAAACATTCTTTGCATTTGTTCATGAACTACTGGCACCAGAGAGGGAGGGCTTTTTGTGGAATGGGAACAGAGTAGGATGAGAAACAGAACAGATACCTCATAAAATCGTCAAGACTCAGATTTGCAATTTCTTCTTCTCAAGCACTTCTTGAGATCACCGACTACAAATCACGTCATAGACAACATTCAAGGAAGTTTTACCTACCAAAAACGAGGTTTTAAACTAAACATTTTTTTTTCTGAAACTAGATGTTTAATAATGTATTGCATCTTTACAGTTGCTGCCCCTGCAGTTGCATAGCAAGGATGTTTAGGTTTTCCTCATCAATACCAAACCGTTCACAAAGCAGGAACGTTCGTTTACCCATTTCACAGATGGGGAACCAAAAAGTCAAGTCCTATCCCTGCAACAGGATGCAAGGGTCTGAGGTGGGGCCTAGGCACAACTGAACCAAGTAAGCGAACTGCGGAACAGCACAAGACTTACTACCTAGCCCCTTGCCACCTGCATTTTACACGCCCGGATCTCTATTGCCACCCAACGTCAGCCAACCCTCATTGGGTAAAAGCGAGGCAGCGCAGCAGCGCTCAGCTGCTGCTCAGGAGCTGTCCCTGTAGAGCAGGCGTGACAGGTGAGCCAGATCCGCCCATGAGAAATCAGAAGTTACGGCCACATCACCAAGATAGACCGACTACTGGCCAGCACACCTAAACCTTCACCTGCTCTTCGCAGGCTGAGGGGGATAGCTGTGCATTTATTACCTAGACAAAACAGGGGTTAGAAAGGCTCCCTCCCTTTTCTTAAAAGAACTTAAAGTAGCTCCAATACGGTGGCTGAGCCTCTTTCTTTTGTTGCACACTCATTCTGGAGCATGAAGAATAAATTGCTACAAGTTCTAGCAGGTTTGTTGAGATGGCTCATTTCCTAACATAGATTTGAAAACCCCACATCACCAGTATCTTTGTAATATGTAGCAAAAATGTTAAAGCATTTGACTTCTGCAACAGTATTAAGAACAATACCTAACTATTTACAACTGAGAAATTCAAATAAATATGCGCTGCCAATCAAGATAAAAGAAACCTACATATTTTACAGACTTGAGGCTATTTACACAAAATATAAATCACTAGCTGAACAATGCTGCTTCTTAGACAAATCTTTTTCTATAGCGTTTGGGCAGGATATGGTACACCTCAAAGACAGCACTCACTGAAGAAAAGGATGATGTTCTTTCTGAGCACAGACAAGAAAAATCTTCAAGGACAGAAAACACTAAATATTAAGCAAAACAGCTCAGGAGCTAAGACACGGATTATTAATTAGAGAAGAGGTGACAAAAAGCTACAATTTGAAAGTAAAATTCAAAGGAAAAGAGGGAACTAGCAGATGTACACATAACCCAGTCAGTCCAAACATAACTCGAAAGAATAAAGCAGAAAGTAGAACGGCAATCACGAATAAATGCTTAGACACTCACTTCTAGCCAAAAGATATTTCACTTCTACTGTCAAAAGATATCTCACAGAATTTAATTATATATATATATTTTCTCCTGAAGTCGAACAGGTCAAAAAACCACAGCCACTAATTACAGTTAACACGGTAATCAATGCACAGATCTCCTCCATTGTTCCTGCTTCATCTTCAGGAACTTTAATAAAACAATCAACCCCCTGGCAAGGATTCCAGACAACGCAATTAAAAAACATTTTTCTGAAAGTTCATATGCCCTCAGAATAAAGTTGCTGTTTTTCAGTGAGCTCTGGAACACAAAGAGCAGCTTTCAGTTCTGCTCTGACTCCACACAATTACAGTTACATTACCCAGATTAGCTTCAACCTATGAATACTTCAGTTTTGCCCCAATATGCCCAATGCTTTGACTTGTACCGATGGTGGAAATGTGATTAACGATAAATATTGTGAAATTGTCAAGGAAAGAAAGAATGGCTGCTGAAAGCAATAATGAAGAATTGTAGCTCGCATGTGTCCTTTACGAAGCTTTGGAATGAAATTCTGATCTAACACCAGAGAACGGAACACGGAGTAAAAGAGCTCGGCCACCTACTCTGAAAACTTCCATCAGGATGTGACAGACCTCCAGTTACCTAACGACACGTAACGCCTCGGTGGTGAGCTAAACGCACACACTGCCGCGTGCCTCAGAGGATGCACGGGCACGTCCGAGCCCCCTTTCCCAGGCGACAGCCGCGGCCCCGGGAGGTGTCCGGAAGACCCCGGGCGCTTACCGAGCAAGGAGCCAAACCACAACGCTCCGGCGGTGCGGGCAGGGGCGCTCGGCGGTACGGCTGAGCGCGGGAGGTGAGGCTTTTACAGCGTCCCAGGGCAGGCAGGGGGCTTGCGCTCGGCTTCTGTTAGCGCCACACGCGCACACACTCGCACGCACACCCCCGGCCCTTCCCGCTCCGCACGCCGCCCGCAGGCCCCTCGGCACCCCCCGGCCCCGGCAGCAGGCGGCTCCCAGCCCCCGGCCCCGGCCCCCCGGCGCCGGCACCGAGCCGAGCCCCGCGCCGAGGCCGGGCCGAGCCCCCCGCGGGGCTGCCGGGGGCGGTGGCGGCGCTCACCTGGCGGCCTGGGCTGCGGCTCCCGGCCGAGGGGCGCGGGCTGCGGGCGGCTCAGTCCATGGGCCGGCGGCGGGGGGCGCGGCGGGAGGCGGCGGGCACAGGGCAAACACTAAAGAGAATGAGCGGGGCCAGCTCCGGCCGGGGAGGAAGTGACGGCACGGCCGCCCGCGGGACGGAGGGGGGCGCAGCCAATCGGGGGAAGGCGAGCCCCCGTCCGGAGACGCCTCCCCGCGAGGGTCCCGCCAATAGGCTGCGGGCAACGCCGTTCGGCTCGGGGACTACGAGGCCCGGCGTGCCTCGCGGCGGAGCCGCGGGCGGCTTTGGGGAGGGAGGGGGCGGGGCGGGACTACAACTCCCGGCGTGCTCCGCGCCCCTCACGGGCCTCGGCGGCCGGGCAACATGGCGGCGGCGGGGAGGGAGCGGGGCAGGGCCCGTTACCCGTTACCTGCTGGGCTACCCGCCGGTGCGGGGCGCGGGGAGAGCCCCAGCGTGCTTAAAGAGCTCCCGTTTCAAAGCACAGGCGGGTGTGAGGGGGTGAAACCGTGCTGAGCCCGGGAAGAGGCGCGAGTAAACCCGTGACAGGAGGGGGAAAACCTGAGGGGTACGGAGCCGGCGCCGCCCGGCAAAAGGCACCGGCTGCACCAAACCGCCCCTGCTGGGCGCTGCAGCCCGGGACACGCTCACGTTCCGCCTCTCCGTCCGAATCCGACTGTGTTCGTCCTGAGGTGCGCGGGTAACGCCACCCGTGGTGGTTGCGCCCAGCCCAACCGGCCCCGCTGCTCGCTGACTGCGCACGGCTCAGCCGCAAGCCCCAGCCCGGTGTCGGTGAGTAACGGCCGCCACCTGCACCTCGGCCCCGGGTAGCTGGGGAGTGCTGCTGCCGGACTCCTGACATCACCTGGAGCAGAACCACGTACATCAAGTGAAGTCAAAAACCAGATACGAATGCACTTGTTTTGCATTAGGAAAGCAAAAGTTCCAAGGTGCTACTGCTGAAGTCTGTAATTTCAGATTTGTCATACAAATCGAGCCTTCAGCTATTGTTTTTTTTAATCCAGATAGCCTCGCCCTTCAGAGTGAAAACCACACAAGCAGCAGCACGCAGCTGACCGCTTCGCTTCTAAGGTGGCAGATGTTTCCCTTCCTGAGTCACTGGAGCAAAGTGCTCTGCAGGATTTAAGTAAGTGCTATCATTATGTTTAACTATTTTAACAATGCTTTCCTTGTCTTTATGAGTTCTTAAAGCAGCACAACTGCTTTTTGTAACAAATCAGCACTAGCCAAACAGCAAGAAAAACCACAGTACAATATTAAATAGTCCCCACTTGTGCTAGAACAGGTCAATCCCTTCTGTTATTAAAAGATACTACGAGAACTTTTTGATTTAGAAATATTTTATCTTTCTTAATAGGTAAAAATACATTTTAAATTACAAGGTTGCACTTAAACCCCATGGCATCATTAAATTGCAAGTCAGTAATTTCTGCCATTGTTCAGCCAAAAAAAAAAAAGAAAAAAGAAGTGGCATCCGGCCCACATTTACTAACCAAATACATGTAACTTAAATTCTACAGTAAATGCAAAGTCTTCATATTTAGAGGGTAGAATCACAACTACAACACTGCAGCAAAACCAAACAAGAAATAAAAACCAATATATCTAAAGCTCCATATCCATTTCTGTATTTAACACTGGTATGGATACCAAAGATACCATGAAGAAAATACATCATACACATAAAATCAATTGACAATATAGCATTTAAAAGACATTCTCCAGTATGTAAGTATATAGATATATATCCCATATCACATTTAAACACCTATTCATATGCTCTTGTGGTCTGTTGCATAATGATACGTGCTGTTAGATCCTTTAATTATCCCAAGCCAGCAACAGTTACATTTCAGGAGGAAATGAAATTTCAACTGTTGTGCAATTGTTACTGCAAAGGCTCAATGTTGTCTGTAACAGAAACATTTGTACAGTTATTTTTGTAGAAAGTTAGGTGGAGATAGGGAAATACAAAGCTAACTTTTTTTCCATACTGAATTTCATTAAAAATTCTGGTTTATGTTCTCTCAACCCCCCCTCCATTGCCCCTTCCCCAGTCCCTCAGAAAATTGTGAATGTCTGGATAAGTGTAAAATCGCTATGATTGGGACAAAAAGCATCTGCAGCCAAATTACAAACTTGAATATAATTTTAATCAAATACGTATGTAATTCAAAAGTCTGAGAAACCCTTGGTGCAATACCTCAAATATCCACTGTTCTTGTCCTCTCATTTGAAGGATATGTACTCCTCTATTATGTGCATGATTATTACTTGTTGAAAAATGTTACAAAAGACTTTTCTGTTCTTTTTTATGCAACAGTTTAAACAGAACAAGGACAGAGACCTATTTCTAGCCAACAATCTGTAAAATATTTGAGCCTTTCATTTTCTTGTATGAAAGCAGTACTGTAATTAGTTATTTTCAGATGTTCACCTAGAAATCTGATATTTATTATTAATATATTTTGTTACTTACTTTGAAATATCTCTTACATCAGACACAAAACCAGAGTGTGAATTTCTCTTCACAGCTTTTGGAAAAGAAAACTTTTTACAAGGAAGCTAAATATATGAACTAGCTGTGCTAAAACCCCTTTCATTCTGCTTTTCTGACTCATTTGTAACAAAATATTTTTTTCACTTTCTATTCCTTTAAGATTCATTTCTTCACAACAATAAAGCATTTACTTCTATTTTCATCTTGAATACAATATATTAAGTCCAGCATAAGCTTTGACCTTGCATGAATTAGATTATTCTGAGAGAAAATGTTTAGGCCTGTAGTCACGTTGCAACTAGCTGTCAACAGAAGTCACGAAGCTTTTTACGTACTAGCTGGTACCTACTATTATAGCCAGTATTCCCTAGGAATACCTCAGATCGCTCCTAAATTATGTGAAAGGAAATAATTGCTTCATTTAAATAAGTAAGGGTAGAAAGCCAAGGGAAAATAAAGTATCTATTCTGCTTTTCAAGTTTTTTTTTCCCTCTCACCTACTTTTTGGCTGATAGAATCAACAAAGCACTTAACAGTTATTAAAAAAAAACACAGTTATTTCTATGAAGGAAAGATTAAGGTGTTTTAAGACAACAATCAAGGTTTGACATCGGGAGCTTTGGGACAAGAAAACTGACATGCTGTTTTGGAGCATGGTGTATAGCTGCACCCACACCAGCACTCCACTAGTAGTGTGTGCTGCCTGGCAGAGGCAGCATGGTTTGTCAGGTGAAACACTTTACTCCAACAGATACAGCTGGATGCCTGGACCTCCATACTGCTACAGACTGTTTTTATTATCCAAGCTAGTGCAGGTATATACATATATATATATATATGCCGCACTGCAGGAAACGCACCTTTATTCTTCTAAAGTTTTTTCAAAATGTTTTCAAATTGATTCACCAGCATTTTAGCAGCACTTTTGACAGCATGAAGCATGCAGTCTCAGGACAGATACAGACCACTCTTCTTTTACAAGAATGAGCGAACTTCAGGGAAGGGGGAAGAACTGTAAACAAATAGATTGCTGTGAACAGCTGAGCTGGAATCTCACACAATGCCTTGTGGTTATTTTGTCCTCGTGAAAGACAGTATAAAGACATGCTCTGACAGCTTTAGTCTGGCCCGTCCTTCTTGACAATATTACAGGAAAGCTGTTCTTGATGAAAGCTCATGGAATGAGTACAGAAGTACATTTAACAGTCAAAGAAGTACAGCTTGATGGAAGGCACCTTCAAACAAGCTACTGAGAGCCTAAAGAAAACCAAGTTTTCTGAAAGCATAAGTCAAAATAACTGAAAGAATATGCTCTGGCCTCGTCACTTAATTTTTAGAATAAAATGTCTGGCTTGCTGAAAGGATGACTCCTATATTAGCACACGTTTATATGAAGAGACAAAGAAATAGGACTTTGCTTTAGTACATGCTGCCACCATTGCAGGAATGCTGGTAACATCATGGTCCATTCATGACCCATGAAAACAACATGTGTTGGTCTTGAAGGTTGTTTGTTGTTTAAACCAAGAATAACTTTTTTTTTCCCATTACAGAAGACTCAGAATATTATTTAGAGATAGATCACCACAGGTCAGTAGGATCAAAATAAGGACAGTAGGTGAGAATCCTGTGGTTCCAAAAGGTCCTGAAACAGATGTCCCTTTACACATTTCATGTTCAAAAAGGAGCAAGTAATCCCTTTTCCTTTGAATATGAATAAACTTCTACCGTTATCAATTGCAAGGGAGAAGTGTCTGTTTACTTTCAGAAGAGGATCTCAGGTGATGTGCAGGAGTTAATTGTCTGAAACTGAATTAGATGCTCACAGGTCCTTGCAAGATCGAGGTGACAGCAGGTGTTTCCAGTCTGAGCTTTCTAAAGGAAGAACTGGTCCAACTGTGTAACAAAGAATACACTGAAGGGTGGCTTAAAGAAGTTCAGCCATCTCGTGGAAACTGTTACCACATTGCTTGCATCGGTTTTCATTAAAATTAGCAGATAAATCTGGTTAGATAAATTCAGGAACATAACCGTCTCCTGAAGATTGAGGATTGGAGGTGTCAGAAGCAGCAATAAGGTCTCCACCTGAATAAAGATGAGGGCACTGCCAATAACATTCGCCTGTACTCTGAAGCACAAATGCATTTTCTTGCCGGCACTACACTTGAAATTTTCATTTCCCTGAAAGGGTAAGTGCTCTATACAAACACTCACATGCCTTATGGAATCTGCCAAATACATCAGGACTAAATAACATCACTAACAGTGCCATGGCCACAGCCGTGTCTACAAAGTCTAAGATAATAAACTGTGAGTGAACTGAAGGACAGTTATGCCACTAATAGTTGTTGATCTGAAGTAACTTAGGCACTTATTCACACGCAATATCTGTCCAACAACAAAGAGTCACGCCTTGCAAGAAGTGCAAGATAGTGAATGTAAGATTCACTGATAAACTTCTACTCAAAAGAGCCCATTTCCTTGGCTGCCTCTCAAAAAGGTTTTGGCTTGGTGCAGTAAATCTTGTCCAGGTCCATCTACAGTCTGTACTGGTAAGAAACATCTGTTCACTCACTTCACATACCTCAGCAATCTGTCCCCTAAAGAAATCTTGCTTAGGACTACAGAACTACGACGATCTAATACAATGAGCCCCTTAGTACTGCATTGCATTGAGCCCCATTCTAACACAAGGTTATCTAGCACACATACGTCGGCTGTCTACTTGACTAGATGCAAAGGTAGCATGTCAAATTACTGTTACATGAACACCACTACCGATTTAATTTTGATCCTCTGATGTTGACATCAAAAAAATAACTGTCCTCCCTCTTATCCAAGAAAAAGACAAAGTTGTAGAGCAGGCAGTTATCTGAGTAGCGTTTTGGCTTGCAGGTTATGAATGACCACAGCTCAGTTAACATTGACATTCGAGGTAGGCATTCAGTTCCTTGCAGACATCACACACATCTCCCCTGTGGTTTCAGCCTGTCTAGTGAAATCTACTCTACAAGGTGCTTCTGCAAACTTGCAACACTCACAGTCTTACCAGCATTAAGGCAAACGCTTTTCACGATCACCACCGTATTATTTCACTCTTGAGAACTGCTTTCACTTTACACCTATGAACAAAGAGGGTCTGACACTGCACCAGAGTCAAGAAAACATGTTGATGCTGACTTATTTAATACATTTTTAGGCACTTAAGCAGTTTCCATTGTCTGACAAGTAACTCATTTCTTCACACATTAAAAGATACAGCCAGCATGCATTTATGCATGGCAGCCACAGATAAAGTTCTTAAAGAAGAACTGAAAAAAAAGACAGCTGATTCTGCCTTGTGTTTTACCTTCAGTAAAATCAGTAACTTTCTTGATGCAATGCTCAGCTTCAACAAGCATTGTAACTGTAAAACCCCAAAACTGATTCAAGTAATCTGCAGAATCTCTGTGGTCAAGTAACTTAAAACAAAACAAAACCAACATCTGCCATGTATAACATTGCTTAGTATCATGTAAGTCTGACACATTGCTCTTACTCGGAGTTTTTCAGTCTCTACAACTAAATTTATCTATATCCCTGCAGTACTCGTGCTCTAACAGCCTACAGTTTAGCAGTTCGGTGTCCAGGCCATCTGAGAACTCAGTAAGGCTCAGGCACTTATCCAGTCTCTTTTACGCAACCATAACTGTAACGTAAACTGATGCACTTAGAATTCAAGGCTACCACACCTAATCAGCATATTCATTAAGACAGGGAGAACATCCTAGTTAAACAGAAGAAAAAAAGTCACTGCTTCACTTGTAATAATACATCACTAAAAATCCACTTGGGAAACTGATGTCTACTCTAAGAGGGTACCATTACATGCTTTTACTGCATGACTCGGACATGTCTTGTCCGAAGAGAATGGCTGCACCTGTTGATGAATATCAGAAGAGTAATAGCAGCTTTGGATCTTCTGCCAAAGTTTTAGATTTGCTCTGCATGATCCTACAACGTATTTAAGCTATTACTTAAGGTAAAGAAAAATCCGTACAGTCCTGCTATCTTATATTCTATCCTAAGTTTAAAACACTACCTTTATTTTTTTTTAAACCAGCTACATTCTTCTAAAACAGTAAGCGCACAGTGACAGGCATTTTAAACAAGTACTTCTTATTTATTCACAATTTAGATAAAGTTTAAGGAAAGACAAAAGAAATACAAAGGACAACATCAAAATGAAAAGGAATTTTAGTGACTGAAGGGAGTTTCTACAGCCAGTGCTCTCCATACATTTCCAAATGTTATCCAAATACTGCCGATGCAGATTTCAAATAAACCCCCATAACAAACCGCTACAACTATTCCCTTTGCAATTAAACTGGGAATGGAAGTTAGCCACCGTTTATCTATGATTACACACACCACCAAATTCTTTCAATTTCTGCTTAAAGCCACATTTATCTGTTACAAGATGGATTCTGCAATACATTTTCAAGTAGCATTTTTCATTTTCTCTGAGCTCCGCTATAAAAAAAAAGTCAATGTCAACCTTCTGTATAACAAAACAGCTTTTGATCTTGCTTGTGAAATTTATGCAATTCAGAGCAGTGTCACACTTGCAGCTTGGAGGTATCCTTGGAGATACTGCAACGCTTCTGCATTCAGACTAGTACTCAGCATTGATGGAACCTTAAAATACGATAGAGCAGAAGTGTCAGTGTGCGTATACATTAAGCTACTGCTACATCCTGTTAATTGCCGTGTCAACACACTGTACAAAGTCAAATGACATCCTGACAGCAGCAGTTTTTCACTGTAAATGCAGTTGCTGGAATTACAATTCCTGATACTGACAATATTAAGTTTTATGTAGTACTTATCCGAATTAAACATGAAAGAGGAGGTTAGCAAACCATCAGTTATTAAAGCAGATATCTGGATACAGCAAACAGCGGATCTCCCAAGCAATCTTACTTACCAAAATCCTGAAAACAAATACACTATGGGTTAAAAGTCGACTTAAATTTAACTTGTTTAATTTAATGTGAGTTGCCTGAGGTTTCCTGAATACATACAATTGAACTGGAGACAAGTGTTAAGCTGTATACCTTCATGTGGATAGATTTTCATGTAAGAAATGGCATATTAATCTTATCACTATAATAAGAAGGGCTAATATTTTTCACATTATTTAGGTTAGTAGGAAAAAAAACTTACAGAAGCTATATTTAACGATAGCAAAATAGAAAGCAACACCTAGCATTCTGCTTATGATATATTTCATCTTGCTGAATATCAAACACTATCAGAAGAGACCCACTGTCATATAAGCGTTTTTTCTCTGTAGAATTACGTTTAATGTGCCATGTATGAAAGTCACCTACCCTGCCAGGGCACGCAGTAGACAGTTTGTGAAGAGACTGTGCCAGATGGATTCTAGGATTGTTCACCATTTGACCTACAGGATCGTGCTCTTTTTTCCCAGCAAAGGCTAGCTGAGAGAACGCAGTCTGATATCCTGGAGTATCTTCTATGTCAATGAAGTGTTCTTCGTCAGGGATAGTGTCATCCTCAGGCAGCTCAAAGAGCCCAATGAGGGCCTGCAGCAAAGGAGTCCTATATAGAAAGATGGGGGAGGAGTGTAGAAAAATACGTTAGGGCAGGGTGTTTTTTTTTTTTTACAGGAATGTTCAAATTATTCAGAACCCTTTCAACTATTTAGTCCTTGCAGGTACTAGCTCAGCTATTGAAAGTTGATAGTGCCCAACCTGAGCTGAACTCAAAGAGCTGTGGATGTGTGTATTTTACAAGGGTAATGTGGGTGTTCACAGTACAAACAGGAACAATGTATCTATTTTTGATCAGGTTAAATTCTCATGAAACTTACCTATGAAAAGTAATTCTTTTATAGATTACACCTTTCCTCTAATATTTTTCTTCTAAATTCTCTGTAACAGTTACTGTTACTGAGTTCAGGCTACCTGACAACCTGGACTGCTAGACTGGCTCACAATCTTACCAGATAGCTTTCCCCAAAAAGCTACTGTCACACTAAGATCTTACAGTGTCTTGCTCAGGTAGTAAGTATCTGTTTGCTATAAGGTTTCCTGACTAGCAGAACAGCTACAAACAAAAATGGGTCCTAGCTTTTCAAAAACAATACAAGCTAAAAGAAAGGTAGTCTATTTTCTTAAATGCAACTCTAGCTAGCCCAGTCAGTGTTATCTTCATCACAAAAATCTCAAACCAGTTCTGGCACCTGCTTTGAAAATGTTTTACTTCTTGAGAAGAAAAAGTGGTGTGAAAAGCCTTAAACTCAGCCTCATAACAGTAGCAGGCCTGAAGAAATCACAATAGAGTATTTTGATGAGTAGTTCACATTTTCATAATCAAGTAGCTTCACCAACAGAACTTGAACTTTCTACATACCACAGTTTGGTGTACTCAGTGTCCATCATAGGAGGACATTCTGTTAGTATTTTTGTAATGCCAACAGCACAGATTTTCTTTTCAACTTGTCCAGACACTTTCTGTATTTCAGGAATTATAATTTTCTCCAAAACCATTCCAAACATCCTATTACGACATTAAAAGAAGAAGTATTAGAAAGCCTTTTCAGCCTTTTAGTGACAACAATCAGAAACAGTATGAATCACGAGAAGAGAGAGAAAAACAGAGAATTTGTTACAGTGCTGCCCTGTCATAGTGGATGCCTGGTAGAAATTAGATAGTAGAAATTTTTCATGAAGGGAGAAAAATAAAAACATCACTCTTCCATTTTTATGAGCTGCTCATGAGATTAATGGTCTTGAACAATCAGGGAGGAACTATGGGCAGCATACCAGAGAAAGAAAAATTGCTAGTCTAAGAAGTTAACCACAGTAGAAGAAACGTCTGGCTAGTCAAATTAGTGACAAATGCAGTTTGCAATTTTAGCTAAAGGAGACAACCATTTCTACTTTAAAAGATAAAAATTACACAACAGTCTTAAATAAAAATCATACTAACTTTGGCTGTATGCTGTCAAATATTTCTTGAAGAGCTAATGCCCCATATTTTATGCAGTACAAGTTAATGAAGACTAGGAAACCTATAATGAGAAAAAGGATAGTCAGCAACAAAATACATTATAACAAATTTGTCAAGGGGATAAAAATGGTAATCTTTGCAAGTGTTCAGTTTTAGTGAAGTACATTAACTTGTTATCTTGAACCCTGTCTAAAAAGCTACAGACCTTTTCACACACCCTAACATGGCAATAACACAACTAGGACAAGATTCAGTCCTTTCCCCCTTATATCATTTTCAAAGCATTAGAAAAGCTATTCCCAAACTTTTCAGATTAAGGATCACAAGAACACTTCAATGCTTTCACCTGAAAACTTCACGCAATGCAGTTTTTCAGATCAGGTGTGAACACCTTTGCATGATCTTTGTACCAGAGCACAGATATAATGCATTAAAAGCATCACTTAATTGGTTGTGAAAGGCCACTAAGTCATTCCTACTCCTATCAGTAGGAGGCATTAACCAGATTTCACAGGGTTAAATAATAGATACTGCTTAATTTGTGCAACGGTAAAATCATTAAAACAATTTAAGCAGTATGACAATAATCTTCCAGTTACAACAGCAATAACCAGAATACCTACCTCAGTAATTTGTCACAGTTTTCCTCGTTTAACACAAAACCTTATCAATAATTTATAATATTAAGGCAGAATGACATGGATCCATAGACTATTTAACAGTAATAAAAAGTATAAATAAGAAAAAGGAAATGTGGCCCGTATTATTGTGTTGTGCAAGATTAAATTGTGTGTTGGAGATTAAATAGAAACACTTTCAGATAACAATACACAGAATAAGAAAGCGGAAGGGAATACAGACTTCTTTCCCTTCATTTCCCACTCCTTCAGTTTCAATAAGGTTAAGTGTGATCTGTTGTGTAAACTTCCCCACATACCACCCTTGATTACACAAACAATTTGAAGCAAGTCCCTGATGTTAGCAGCTCAGCACCCTCCCTTTGTCTGCATAATCACAGGACATGACTGCATACTTATTCAGTACAGCCGCACATTCTAAACTGTAGACATCACTGAAGCTTTTCATATAGCAAGAAACTTACTTTTAATAAATTTTGTTGTTTTGGAATTTTGAAGTCTTTGGAACAGTAGAATGAAGATCTGTTTCCTGTACTGGTCAACTGATTCACTAGAAATTTAAAAGATTAGTTATTCAAGCCATACTAGCATTTTACTCATGTCATTTTACAGAAAACATGTATAGAACTGTTCAAATCTAATTTACTGACAAATGTGGCGTTTTTCAGTTGTTAAACATTAACTACAAAGTGTACAAACATACCAAGTATTAAAGTCTACGGAAATTATTTTTGAATGTAATATCAACTCATACTCACGGAGGCATGTGCTCTATAATACTGTTTAGAAGGTAGAATCCTTGATGGTCATTAGCTTTAGAGGCAATCAACTTCTGAAACACACCTAACAATCCAGGCTGTAAGTAAAACAAATATATAACACTATACAACGGTTCTTCATCCATGACCTACCAGCAAGCTGGCCCTTACCATTTAAAAACATACAACATGGCAAAAGCTTTCACAACCTAAAAACAGGATTCTTTCTGTAGGAAGACAGATTTCTCTTGGGACCAAATGATCCTTCTTTGAGCCTCAAAATTAGCCTTGATCAAATGAACAGCAAAGCTAATTTGAAAATGCATGTCTGCTTCATTATTGGCATTGTCTAATCAAGTCTGACTACAGCAGATCATGCAGCAGAAGTAACAGAAGCTAAGTATGCAGAGTAAATATCCCCATGAATTCACTAATCCTCAGATTTTCCAGCATTTTGACTCATCCTCACTCACAATTCTGGAGACGGTTCCAAGCAGAACCTCCAAATTTTCCCGATCCAGTGTGTTCCACATAAGGCAGGTAAGAAAGTTAAACCACAGAGGCTTAACTGCTTCACTGTATTAAGTGCAGGAATTTTGCATCTTTATCAATAAAAGCAAAAGGATTCCTCTTTTCCCCCATAATGGAAAACCATTCCAAAAGCCTGCATTCACGTTATTTTTTTTTAAATTTAAAGTACAAACATATATTCTGCACAAACCCAGGTATCCACTAAAGAAAAAAAAAACTTATAATTTTTAATCTTAAATCAGTATGCCTAGAGGCAAACACTGCTACTAAACCAGTCCAACTTACGATTTTGTCAGCAGCAGCACTTGCTATTGTATTGGCACCCCGCTCTAAATAAGCCTGCAGGAGTCGGACCAAAGGCGGAATATTTCCTGTCCTTTCCCATAACACTGGCTGAAGTAGATGAGGAAATAACGCCATATAGGATGATGGGATTTCATTTTTATGCATTTCCAGAAGTAGTGACATCACTTGAAACACATATGGAATGAACTCTGGAAAAGAAATAATGACACTTAAATTCAGCAAAAATGGTCACTTGTCAAGATTGTCATAAGAACCACGTATCTATCGATTGAACCTACAGTTGTAAGATATTAACAGAAATATTCCAACAAATAAAACTTTGGAGAAAGTATACTGCTTCTCAAATTTAATTATTCCAAACATTTGCAAGCACTGTATCTATGTATACATACACACTTTCTATTTTCTCTTTTGGTGTTTCAGAAGATGGAATACAAACTACTAGAAACAGGGCAATGTAGCTAAGAAGAGGATTTGGGGGTAGTGATTGTCAGATACTTCTAAAGATGGAGTTTGTTTAAAAAAATAATACAGTTGATGTATCCGATGGAACAGCTCAGATTCTTCCTAGAAGCGTTTATTAGGACTGTGAACATCCTGTGTTCTCACTTGAGTTTCCTGTGCTACAGAAAAAAAACCTGCCACAACATAAACCATGACAATCAATTACAGCAGAGAGAGCACAAGCACTTACTGATTTGAATTTACCTTGCACATCATTCTGTAGTATCTCAGTGAACACCATAAACAAAGCCTCTTCAAAGCTGCCAACTGCATCAGGGTTTGCTTTGCACGTTATCCTTATTGACAAGCATATTGATTCAAACATGTAATGGTTAAAGTGAGGTTTGCTTGGATTCTAAAAACAAGTTATGAACAAATAAATCAACTTAAACTTGCTGCCAAGTCACTTACTTAGCAAAATGTATTTTTAGATTCAACTGAATTCTAAAAGAGCAATTGGAAGTAAGAATACTATGCCTTATTAATATGCTGATGAAATTAAATCTATAGATTAAAGCAAATATTGAAAACCTTTAAAACAAAAATGAGTTTGTTTTTCCAAGTATTTCGAATACAGGTGTTTTTCAGAATCCCTACATGAACTAACAAGCAGTTATAATATGATGTAACAAAAACTCTGCAGCTGAGTTTAAACTACACATAGTAGTAGTTCTTTGGATAGTTGATGAAGGTATTCTAAAGCATTCCCTAAATTAACATTCAAGAATATTGAACATGGAAGAATATTAGTCCAACTTGAACGAGGGAGACTAAGAGAATTTTACCCACCAAAAGCAGGTGGGTAATTTAATTTAATCCCGCATTTCAGTGTCTAAATTTAATATTAGTCTCAGAAGTTTCCTGGACAAAGAATAAACGAGTTGCAACAGAAACAGATTATTGTAATGGTGGCGTCTGAACAAGCAAACATTTATAGTAGAACCAATTAATATTATAAAAAGATTTTACATGCTGTTCTCAAATTTCAGATGAAAGTAGGGGAAAATGATTTGGAAGGACGCCCTAACAGGAATAAAGTACTTACTGGGAGGCTATTTTTACTTATTTTAGTCAAAGTATTGAAGAATTTGCGATATATTAACAGAACACAAACAACAAAGTATACATAAATCTTTAAAAAAGATTGCTCTAAGAAAAAAGAAGTGTGAACACTTGGCCCAGATAGCCTGTTCTTTACCTTACTGACAGCCAGCAGTTTCTGTGTAAGCTGTGTGATGACAGAAGGGATGTAGGGAATTATGGATTCCTGCAGCAGAGAAAAACTCCTCATGATTGCTGCAAATAAATTGAAAGTTATTAACTTCTTGAGAGAGATAGATGGCAGAAGTATGTGTCTAAATCCTTTTACCATTAAATCAGATCCCAAGGAATTAGGTACAATAAGGGCGAGCACCTGTTGGAAGTGCAATCAATCTATAATCATGACACAGGATAAAGCAAAGCTTCGTTATTCCCACTCCGTAGACTGAGCACAGACGATTAAGCAACTCACCCAAAGTAAAAAGATGTTCTTCACAAGTCACAATACCGTTATGTGTAGTATTTCTCTTTGGTTCCATAAATTTACTGAAAAATGACTTAATACTGGCTGGTAAATAACTGTAGACTGTACAGACCGCTTTAGCATTTTTGCACAAAATTAGGCTTTTCAAATAAAAAATTCAGTAGCCTATAACTATAAGCCTTTACCCCAAATTAACCAAGTTACTCTTACAGTGCAGGACTCACACAGCACTTACCTTTCATTATGTATTCATTTTCAGATGAGCCAGGAAGCGTTAGTGCTTTAAACAGGTTTGTTAGCAGCACTTCTACAAATGGTGCCATTTCCGCAGCTGTAATGCTGTAAGGAAATCACAGGGCTTTAATGATGAAATACATTCACAAACTTCAAGCATCTTACAGTACCGTAACAGCAATAAATGAAAGATCCCCTACCAGTATTTCATCCGTAATGTACTAAAACTAGATAGCAATGAATTTAATTTCTGCTTGGAAACTTACAGAATAGTATTATTTGTCCCTCTCACGGTAAACAGTCTTTCAAGAGCATGGGCTGCATAAGTATGGACCACAATACTTTCTGCTTGAAGATGATTGATTAAGAGAGGAATAGACAACAACAGTTGTTCCTTAGGTACCTAAAAAAAAAAATATAGCAACAAATTATATAAATTACAGAAAAATAGAGATGGTTCAACACTAGAACATAATCACTGAACTCATCAACTGTAAATTGAAAGCGTGGCAGAAAGAAGAAGTCTCAGAAGGCTCCTCCAGTTGCTAAAACACACCTTGACAACTGAGAGGTACCTATTTCTGTCATCTCTTGAGTATTTCCCCTACAATATCAATGTGTGATTTTAAATGCATATATTCCTAATGTTTATTTCTTTTTCCACTTTACTTTGTCTTAATGGGTAATTAAATCTGAGTGGGTCACAGGACTAAGCATGCTAAGATACGCAGTGTCCAATAGCGTATGGACAGAATATAGGCTACATGTCCATTTGATATTTATAGCAGCAGTATCATTTACTTTCAAAACTCAAAATTCAGCAGGAAATGTTATGTATGGCTGTCTAAACACCTGCTGAGTTAACATATGGCCAAGTAAGATAAATTAGGCTTGGCAAGTGTAAAGTAACAGACCACAGTATGTTTTTACTGTAAGAGTAGAAGAAAAACTTACTTGGCTCCTAAAAATCATGATATATTTGATACCATCAGCTTTTAGCACAGGGAATTCATTCACTGCAATAAAAAAAATACACATTACTGAACATATTCTACATATTAGAAGTGATATTAACTCCTGAATCCCCATCCCAGGTAATACACAAAACATTTTTCTGTTTTGCTTAGTTTATGCATCTCTGTCTGGGCACTCTGCAATAACATTAAACATATTGTGCAACTGTTCAACGTAAAAGTTCCCCTTCTGGCTCTGATTCTAGCAGACTGCAATGGCATGTTCCAAGACTACCCACTACCCTCTGAATGTCATAAGATAATTGCTAAAGTATAAATACATCATGTTGCTTAAACCTAGACACCTGTAGTCTCATTAATACACACTAGTACAGGCTGCAACCTGGACTTCAGTACTTTAACTTCTCCGAGTTTTGTTTAACGTAGATGTTTGTTGTAAGGTCTCAATTACAGATGTCAAATTACATTGATTCAACAAGTTAAAGCATGTCAGCGGATAGCAACCATGTGTGTACGTGCCCTGATCTTGCAGACAGCATGCGGTAATCCACCTTTGTTTAAAAACTCATTCATCGCTGGTCAAACTAACTTGAATTACTTCCTATGTGCCAGGTGTAAACAGGCTTCTGGCTCAGAGATAATGCTGATACATGAGCACTTTTTAACTTCTACTTGAGCCTTAAGAAACAATGGTCACAATCAAGGTTCTAGACATATCACAAAAGATAATGCATGAAAACTAACATTAAACTTACCACTAGGAGACTTTAAGTCAGGTAGAATGTGATTCACAAAGAATTCCGTCAGATTAACAAGTTCATTGGCTTTGGTTATTCCATGCTAAAAAAAATAAAATAAAAAAAAACCCTGTTTTTATATATGCTCTCACTGAGCTATTTTTCCCACTGATTTTTGTATCTTTTTAATAAAAGCATTCTAAAGTGTGTATGCCCATAAAAAGATGCAATTTCAATAATCCCAAGCAGAGGACCACCCCATTTCTTAACTTTTTCAGTGTCTAGGTTTCAGCTGTAACACTACTGGGGTTCAAAATTCATTAGTCCTGAGTTGAGGAATAATAGCATATAACAGTAATAACAAACCAGAGTTTTAGACAGAAAAACATTAGCAGCTTATTAACTTGATACTTTTTTTTTTTTTAATGACAAGCCTTTTGAAAATGAAGAGTTTAAGAGTCACACTCCAATTCCGAATGAGAACAGAAAAATTATATAAATACTTCAGTTTTACCTGATTGCCATTTCTAAGACAATAAACACTAACACAACAAGAGACATTATGGAATATAATGACAAAAACCGTGTCGCTCGGATTCCTTCTAGCCTGCTCAACACCACTGATCATCTTCTGTGAAGCTGGATTTGGCCTTCCATGGCTTATAAACTCTGGCTCAGTAACACGTGAAAGCTCACAGATGCTGGACTCAAGCCAATTTTGTTTCTTTATGTCACTGTTTCACACATACTAATAAGACCTGCCAAATGGTCACAAGTGCTTGTTGACTTTGCCCAATCTATCTGAAGATGACATACCATCACATTTCCATCAGCTGTGAAAGTATTATATTACAGATGACTTTTAGTCTCATCAACATTAAACTACTACAAATCTAGTTATTCCCATTTAGAAGCAGAATAAAAGGAATTGCATCAATCCTCTAGTCCTCATAGACATTGTAATTTTTGAATACTTATAGATTAAAACAAATAGCAGTACCTTCTGTGTCTGAGCTTTGGATGCCAAAGACGTGACAAGGTAAATAGCTGCATCTTTGTGCTTCCAGTTAACAGATGGATTCTTTGCATATTCCTGCAGCATGGAATTAACGTATCCAGAAAAAATCCCTGTCACAGGCCCCTCAAAAAACTTGCACAGGCCTCTGACCAGATCACAAGCTGCTCTGCGTCTGGTGTCAATATCTGCACAAGAACAAAAGGTTCTTTGGATATGAGAAAATACATAGCTTTTCATGTTACTAAGCACAATAATTAAAATGTATCAGAAATGCACAGCTTTTCAAGCTACAGCCACACTCCACATTGATGCCTAAGAACACATTTAACTCTTCTTACTTAATTTAATACCAAGGGCTATTTGCACAGCAAAATGAGGAATGGACACCTAACAGTAATGCACGTGTTTTCACTGTTTTCAATGTACCCTACAGAAAGTTTCAGCAAGGATTCAGGGGGAGGCTTTTTACTATCTTGATAATTACACACAGAAACGTACTGAGTCTGGCAGTTATGAGTTAAATTTTTCTCTACAACAGCCTGTATGATGATGTGTTTTTAGACTGGTGACTAAAACTGCCTTAATAACACACCAGTGTTTTGGCTCTTGCTGAGCAGTACTTACATGGTGTCAATGCTTTCTTTTTCCTTCTCTGCCTTCCTAGCAAGGAAGCTTGAGGTGGGCAAGAAACTAGGAAGGGACACAACCTGGACAGCTGATCCAAAGGGACCACAGTGCTATTATCCCATGCCATGTAACATCATGCTTGGCAATAAAAACTGAGGGTAGAGTGTTTTTGAAAAGGCAACCATTGCTTGGGGACAGGTTGGGCATCAGTGTACTTGTGGGAAATGGTAAGCAATTGGCTTTTCCTTCTGTTTTCTTCCTCTTTCTTTCACTTATTAAACTATCTCAACCCATGAGTCTTCTCAGTTTTGCACTGCCTAGTCTCTTCCCCCATCCCATCACAGCAGGGTGGGGAGTACGCAAACTGCTGTGTGGTGCTTAGCCACTGGTTAAAAACAAACAGTATTTTTTTCTAGTAAAAAATCTGTAAAAATTGTCTCAAGAAAAAAAGAAAAAAAAGGTCAGCTGGTCTTTAACACTATATACTAATAGAAGGGACAAAAGGAAAATAAAGCAAGTGAATTTAAATGCAACAGAGTGCATTTCTAAAGACATCTCAGAAGAACACAAATACTTCTTGTCTAAATTCTCTTAAAAGCAGAAATAGCTAACAAGCTTTTATAAGCTTCACTAATACCTATAATCCTGGATAAGAATGATAAAATATTTGCTTGAAAAAAAATCAAAACTTTTTCCTCTACTTCCAATGTACAGGAATTTCTCAAACCTATTATGAAGTTCCATTCATCTAAAAGTGTCAGTCAGCGCTATGTCGGCGGCACAGAACAGCCCATACAGAGTTATCACACAGATCTAGATTTGGTTCATTTGTGCGCTGACCTGGCTGGAGACAGACAATCAGAAAATCAAGCAGCTCTGTTAGCACAGCGCTGTGTTTTCAGGACAGTTATTACAGTGGTTGGAACACAGTGCCAGCATACGAAGGCAGGCTGCCGTCCAGCTGGCTTCATCACAGATTTGTATGCAGAACTGGTCAGAGTTTCAGTTTAAACACAACAGACTACCAAATAGAGGCAGAGAGTCTATCCACGTTATTTAAAACTCCACGCACAGGAACTAAATACACAACTATGGCCACTACTCAGCATTGACTTACAGGCTATATTTGCTGATACGAGAACACGTGTAGCGCAGGAGACATACCGATCCAATTAAGAAAAGAAACTATAAAAACATTGTTCAAAACAAAAAGACACTGGGACAGGCACATCCTGACAGTAAACTTGACCAAAAAACTGGATAAAATATCTTAAGGAAAAAAGCTTCCCAAGTTCAAAAATAAGTTTTAAAAGCCTCAGTATATTGCTTCAGCTCTTCAGAGCTATATTTAAAGACCAAGTATTCTTAGTATAAATCTGTGGATTACCAGATCCTTCCAAATCCCTTCTTATATATTCTTCAGAATTATCTTCAAATGCTTCTTCATCAGCAGCTGAAAATATAAAATACATAAGAGTTTTAATACTGAGATGTTTTTTATGCTAAAAAGGGGTATCATTATCAACTTATTTTTTCAAGTACTTCTCTGTAACACTCATAGACATTAATCAGAAATATCCAGTCAGACTAGCCTGTTTAGCTTGCTGCCCCACAAATTGCAATCTTTCATACTCATGAGCTAATGCATTCCTGATTTAAAAGACATATTCAATACTAAGTGTATTTAAAAGAGTTTTCCGGAGTCATAAACTTAGAGATACTTCTTATTGCTGTAACACATTTGGAACACAATGCATTTTAGATACTAGGATTAACATAAATCCATCTTGGAGAAACAGACATTACAATTCAGTAGGCCGTATATCCATGCCTATTTAGGCTCCTTCGATTATTCTGGTGTTCACTTCAAGCATGAAAACATATTGATGGCACATGACTTAGACATTCTATATTTTTCAATTTGAGATCACAGTAGGACAGAAGAATTATTAGATACATTCATACAACAATTTTACAAAGCCCATAGCACAGCAATTTGCTGTAGAAACTTGGTTTTGAATCTAGTACTAAAGTACACGGGATGTGATCCTCAATTCTTAGTCCTGTAAAGCAAAACATTATTATAATTACAGTTATATTTTACTGTGTCTTTGAAAATTCATATCTTGAAAAGGTACCTCTAAATTCCATATTGGGAACAATAACTTTTTCACAGATGCTTGTCAATGTATTCTGGTCTTCAAAGAGATGCTTGTAATGTGGTCTTTCACAAACTGAGGCCAGAAACTGGATTGCATTGCTAACCAACTAGAATAGAAGCACACACAAAACACATACAACTTTAGCATGAATGAATAATTTATAATTCATTATTGAACTTGACAAGATCACTTTTTAACAGCTTACCAAGTCATATTTCACTTCTTGGCCTGTTGTGACTAACAGATTCCAGATTGCCGTTACAAAACGTGGCAGGTAGGGCTGGAATTCTTCATCATATTTTTGAGCATATAAAGCAGCATTATCACAAATTTGTGATTTCAAGAGCTCCAGTAACCCAGCTTCTTCTTCATCCTCACATAAAACAAAAGTAGGAACTTAAGCATCCACATTTCAACACTACTTAAGTATTAAAAGTATCAACATATTTCAAGGAAATACAGTATTATTTTACCATGTTCTAAGTAGGTCAGAGAAACCCATCCCACTTTCCTGGAACTACTGTATTTTGCTGATTTGTACTGGAAGTGCACTACAGTTCATACATTTGTGCTATTATATTCACAATTCAAATAACGGTACTACACACTTTAAGTGATTTAGACCCGGAAAGATTCAGTGCAGAATTAATTTTCCTATTAAATTTGTAAAAGGTAACACAAAGCACTGAAAGTACACATTCAGGAGGCATTCTATCTTGCTACTTTAAATTGATACAGTTGCTAGAAGTGTGTTTTTTTTTCCCGCCTTCTCCATATCAGCACAGATGTTTGTGGAACTGCAAAGCGAATTGGAAAAATGTGTTGGAATAATATTAATAATTAAAAAACACCACACAAAGAACACCCTCCCTCTTTTTTTTTTTAATCCCAACTTTCAATTTTAATGCATGTCAGCATGCAACTGCATGGATGTCTGTGCTTGGATGTCAGTTCAGCCCACAAACAAAAGAGAAGAGCAAGAAAAAAGATAAGCAAGGCTTCTTTTGCACCATCGCTAGCCTAAAATGACCATGAAACTATAGCACAAGATGCACTTAATGTGCCCCCGATATATTTTAAAGGCATTTATAGTTTCATTGGCTCCACCACGTGGCAAGCTACTGTACTGCATCTGGAAGACAACAGCGTTTAAAATAAGGAAAGCATTGCACAAAATGAATTTGAGCTTTGATGACTTGGTATCGCTTTTCACATGTGAAACTACTAATTATTATAATTAAGCAAAGACAGCAAATGGCAAACTAAACTACTTAAAGATGTCATGCCTTATATGTTCACATGTTTCAAGTTCTTTAAGATACCCTGTGTTCTAAAGGTTACTTTCGCAGATCCCCTCAAAAGAAGATATTCACTGACAAGTATTGGTAATTTGACTTCTGCACACAGCTACCTATACCTGTAACTAATATGTAACTTCAAGAACTGGAAACCAAATTTTTAGACAATGGAGCTACTTCTCTTAAATTGCATTTCCTTATAGTCATTCTATTTCTTTGTTTACCCAACAAAGGAAACATTACATCACTCAGAATTAGACCTCGGTTCTCTTATCAGCCCTCTCCACCATACAGAGGCAAAACAGGAGGTTTATGCAGTACTTACATCAGTCTGCAAAAGTTTATTATCTAAAGTTAAAAGAGTATGAAAATTTGTCATCCATGTTTCCATGTTATCTTCAAAAAACTCAGGAAGATCCTGTGAAGGAAAAGCATAAATCGACATTTTAATTTGTGACTGCACTGCTCAGATAATATATCTTTGTTTTAAGTAATATGTATCCACCTTATAATCTACTAAGGGACAATGAATTGTGGAAAATACATCTACGAAACAAAACACTACCACCTTGCCCTGCCCTACTACAAAAGCAACCCCATAAATGAAAACCCGACAGACAGAGGCTTTGAAGCACATTTCCAAAAATACTAGTTGCTTATACCCTATATAGCCTACAGCTTTATATGGAAAGAACTTTATTTCCCCTGTCTCTTAGAATAAGAAAGCACAGACCTTCCTTTTAGCTCCAACTTGTTCTTTTGCCCAATATAGAAAGAGCAGCCCAGCAATCAAGTCATGATCATCACACTTCACAGGGTTATGCTCACGGTGAAACACTATACATCACCTCAGCAGAGTCTATTTTTACCATTTTTCATACAGTGCATTTGTTTAATGCTAGAAATTTAGATCTCATTAAAAAAATAAAACTCCACTAGAATTGCTTGCTACTATAGTGCTATAGTTACTAGTTTAAACTAATTGACTTTCATCTACTTGACTGAATTCGTATCGGTACAGATGCATTAATAAAAGAGCACAGCGGGTATAAACTCAAGCATTTGACTTTTGTCTTTCATGGCTCATACTCAGAGATGGCCTTAAAGGCTGCCTCAAATGGATCCTATAAATAAGAGCGTAACAGCTTTGTGAAATCAAAGCAAAACTATTAGAAAAACAAGGAGACTCACCTGAAAATTTAAACTGTAGAACAGCTTCGCAATTAGAACGAGAGAAGAAAATAGAACCTTCAAAGCACTAGCATCATTTGCATGTGTGCTGCAAAGTTCAATAGTTGCCTAGAAAAAGACATAAGATTCAGTGAAGTAACACACACACAAACCAGATCAACAAGAGATATTGACAAGTATCACGTGACATGGTATTTTTCACTTTTTTTTTTAAAACCAGAAAATACAGTTCCTTTTCTTCCTCTTACTGATCCCATCTCATTCCTCACTCTAGCTGGAACATCATTAACAGTTCCAACTGTTTCTAAGTTTTCCTTTTGTAGACATTCACGACAAGCAATTCAGAACGCTAGACTTGTTTTTAGAAATTATTCAACAATAAATACCTTAAAGAGGTTTGTCAAGGGCAATGCAAAGGCATCAAGTACAAGTTTGATCTCTGTCCATAATTCATTTGACTTAAATTCATGGCGGTACCTGATAAGTGAGAAAAAAAAATACACAAAAAATAGAATAGTCTTCAGTTGACACAAGTTAATTTAGGAAGAAATGTGATTTTTCACACTGGACCTTGAAACAAATCTGGTCAAGTAAACACAAGAACTAAACAGCATAGTTAAAGACTATGAAAGGTGTAAAATTTGATAACCACTTCAAGTCTTACTAAAAAGTCAATCAGCATAATTAGAGCCACAGAGGTAAACTTTGTAAATACAAAAAAATTAAGTCCAACAGTAAAAAGTCTGAGTCAAACAAAAATGTTTTGACCCATATATTAATTCCCTTATTTCCAATACCTTTTAAATAAAGAGTGAGCAGTACGAAGGACCCCGTTAATGACATGGAAATCTCCACTTTGAAAACGATTCACCATTTCTGTCAGCAAGTCTGGCCATTTCTGAGGGAAGTCTTCCCGACCAATAATACTAATAGCATCACTTAACTGGAAAGGAAATATAACCATTACATGATATAATAGCAGACTACTTACAAAAAGAATGCAGCTGTCATGCCAGATGTTACAAATATTTAAGAATGCTTATTGTTCTTGTCAGATTCAAAAATCATCGGGTTAAGCATCTACTATTTTTCATCACAAGAAATCTCACTTTAAATCCAATGTATCTGCACGTGCAGTTTCACTTTCTACAATTATTATACTTAACCACCTAGTGCTGGAACTTAGATATAAGATATTTTTTTAAAGTGGGCAGAAGTACCTTCAACAATATACTCCAAGTTATTTGGATAGAGGTGATGTCACTGGAAGGCCAAGGGAGCGCTGCCAGTAACCAGAGCCTCTTAGACACACTTGCAATATTCTAAAAGTCTCATGGACACAACCAGAAATTGCCTTATTACCTGCTTTTGTATTTGTTCTGGGCTGCTAAGCATCAAGGGCACGATGTTGGCTTTAATGGCTATCCTGTCTGATTCACAGATTTTGTTCGGTTCATCCTCCACCTACAATTAGAACAATAATTAAGTCATAGGCATATTAGTACACTTCAGGCACTGTGCAAATACCAGTACTTCGAAGCCAAGACATTTATGCAACTATTACGTTGTTGAAGAAGCTAAGAGATCTGTCAAAGCCTACAATGAATCTCACAGTGGTATCTGAAAAAAGCTGAAAGAAATTACACCTTTCTACAAAACCTTGAACTAATTTTCTCCTCTAACACCAACTTTACAAAACAATTCAGCAGCAACAAGGGTGGGTGCACGTGCCAGTAACATACATAAATTTAACCAACAGTCTCCTTTTTCAGCACACCAAACCATGTCTGTCCTCATTTCTGCTAACCTCAAAACTTACTGTGTGCGAGCTGCCTCGAGCCTTGTTTTCTAGAAACTGTACAGGAAGATGGGTGCAGGTGACACACACACACAAATGTTAACATGGGCTTTAAGAATTAGCCAACCAGTTCAAAACCTTGTCAGTCAGTAGTACTAAGTGGTAGTAAATTATGGCATCTCTATTAAAGAAATAAAATTCTAAGGCTTGTCACCAACCAGTGACAGTCACATTATCTGTGATGACAGCACTGAAGTTTAGAAACCTAGAAGTCATCCAGCACTGCAGAGAGTAATTCAACAATCTTAAGATGCCTTTAAGCAGATGGCACTACTAAACTTGTACTTAGATAGATGAAGAGGAGAGAGGTGGTAGTGAAATGAGAAACAGCAAATCCTACTTGTTTGAGGTTATTTATGAGATTTTTTCCAAGGAAATTAGGCTTTTTTTTTTTTTTTTTAAACAAGACATGGAAAGCAGCATGGGTGACCATCTTACAAATACTTGAAATAAAACCAAATCCAAGAAAAAAAATAAAAAGCACACTCTTCCCTCTCTCCAGAAATGCCCTACACAG
The DNA here is from genome assembly GCF_040182565.1 of Anser cygnoides. Classification (NCBI taxonomy): domain Eukaryota; kingdom Metazoa; phylum Chordata; class Aves; order Anseriformes; family Anatidae; genus Anser; species Anser cygnoides. The sequence goes on from NC_089888.1 coordinate 9,217,671, forward strand.
CTGGCTTTCCAGGGTCTACCAAATCAAAGTGCTTAAGTAAGCAAAACCCTTTTCCTTCCTCTGAGCTTTGTATCAGTCCAAGTTCAATGCTATTAAATTATACCATTTGATCTAAGTAAGGCAGCCTTGAGGCTGTTCATGTTCACACAGCTTCTGAAATGAAAGCTTCAATTTTGAAAAAAGCAATGTGCTTGAAGTCACACAGCAATCCTACCAGTCCCCTGGATGCACTTACTGCAGGGCATCTCCTCCTACTCCAACACAAAACCTCATGCTGAAGAACTTCAGTAACCCATACCAACGAAGACACAAATTTTTCTGTAACTGAGTGCTATTTCTACTGTAAATACTCTACAGATAAAGATGGAAATTTGGAGAAATGACTGAAAATGCAGTGTTACCAACACAAAGTTCTAGAAATTTCATGCCAGAGTGAGTGTGCTGATTTTAACAAACGTAACCAGATCTAGGACTGCAATAGCTTCTTAATATTTGCATGACAGGCAGGGGAAGAAAAGGCACATGCAAATTTTTAAATAGGCACTGAGACATAAAACAAGAGTACACATTTGGTACTCTTTCAGATATACAAACAGTTCTTTCTGGGAGACAAAATACAAATACTAGCAATTAATATCTTTCATCACTGAAGGATTTGAGCTCTTGAACGTAATACTTTACATCATTAATTAAATTCCACTAATGAGGAAAGTTCTAAATGATTTTTTTTTCTGACATCTTCAAAATAAAGGATAAAATGAAGTTAAATGGCAATATTTCTATCTTACGTCTACAAATACTTCTACACGTTAGACCGTCAAGGCTTCTATGCCCCAGAAGCACTAACATGAAATAGAAACCAGCATCATCACTTCCAGCTGCAGTGCTGGCTAGAAATGGCGCTAACACTACGCCAATAGATACAGGCCAACCTGGGCAGCTCACAAATATAGAAACTTCGCAATCATTTTGGTGTAAAAACATTACAGTTAGTTAAATGGGCTGTAAATATTGTACGCATATTTCTAAAGAAGTACGATCACAGGAAGAATTCTTCCTTCACCATTTTATCCCCCAGCTCTATTTCTTTTTTAATAGAATGGATTCCAACAGAGGAGGTTTTAGTCCCTTATCCCTAAGTTACGCTTGGTGTTTGTTTCCTATATGATCTATCTTCTCTCGCAAAGTGAAAACATACAAGCATTCTTCAGTTCAAGGTTACTACAGACTACAGTATTGGATCTTAAAAGGATTACTAGATCTTAGCAGAACTACTCACTAGAATACCTACAATTCTCCAGTTCCTTTTAATGTAGTTCTTGAATGTTACAGATGCACAAACTTTGATGACATTTTCCTGTGATTTCTCCAGCAGCGTTAAGAGTAACAATGGATAATTCTGGCTTCCTTCAACTGACTCAAGAAACTTTTCCGCTGTGAGAGAATACAGTAAGGTTAGCAAAGGTTGAACTGATTTTCTAACTGGAGTCCTACGATTTCTCAAAGGTCCATTTAAAATAATCAACACATGAACACATCTCCAGAGCCTCACAACAACAGATACACTGGGCAAGTACCAAAAGGTACTGTAGCTTCTTCATTACTAAGCTCTTTAATGCTTCTGCTATTAACAAAAGCTCTCAATTCAAAGCAGGCTGTGGAAATATAGCCTCTTCAGCATTTTTAAAAGCCATGTCCTGACAGAAGCCAGCCCCTGTTCATCATAAACAGCATCCCTGTTTTAAATAACAACAGTACAAAAAAAGTCAGGAAAAAAATATGAAAAGCAAACAGAAAATAAGTTTATATTTACATCCACCCTTCACTAGGTGTCAAGTTTTTGTTTTCTTGTTGTTTTTTAAAGGAGACAGAGAATTTCTGTAAAATAAGTTTTGCATAAACTTCAGCTGAAGTTTGTTATATACAGACTGAAGAGCTAAAATGAAACCAAACTTCTTGGTCTCACACGACAATCACTTACCAGGACGCCTTATAGCAGGATCTGGATCCAGTGTTTTCTTTAGATACTCAGTTAAGGTCTGTAAATTGGCATCGCTCAGCTCCATTTTGGCAGAACCTATGACCCACAAGTAGTTTTGTTAAAAACACAAATTAGAAAATCCAACCTATAAGCTACGCATACGTAAAACTTGATTCCGCAGAAGACACCCATCTGCTCTTTTTGACTACGTTTCATAAAGCATGGTCTCATCTTATATGGCTGGTGCAATAAAACAACAGCTAGCATGCACTAAACACAAAAGAAAAAACATTCAATTTTTTCAACTCCACATAGCTGTTACTGAACGGTTTATTGAAACCAAGCTCCTAAAACAGGACCACACATCCAGTGAACCATTACTCAGGTACAGCGCAAAGATGATCACTTACTCTTTCATGACAGCATGAGTTGGGTTTTGCTTTTGAGAACTACTGTCAGCCACAGAAACCTACTCCTGGTTGAAAAGCTGAATAGCCCTGCCTTAGATAATTGGAAATGGAGCAATTCAAAGTGCATTGGAGAGTAAAGGTTTGCTTAAAATAAATACTCATTATCTACAGAAAACTCTGAACAGAAAATGAATTTCTATAAAGATGAAAGACTGCACACTGCCAAAGGGGTTGTCCACTCTGCAAAATTAACTCAGACTAGGGTAGGCATTCATTTAAACAGCAATACTTATTTCAGAATAACTTTGTGCAAATAAATCAAATTAGTCCTCCCTAGTCATCCTCCCACAGATACCCTCATACTCACCACAGTGATAGATTAACTTCACAGCTTTAAATGGAATACTTAAAATCACAGTAACACTAAAACAGTATCAAGAAATGCTGTAATAGATGTGTTGTGTAGGGTATCACCACCTATTATAGAATCATTTAGGTTAGAAAGGACCCTTAATATCACTGAGCCCATCACCTAACACTACCAAGTCCACCGCAGAACCCCATCCCTAACTGCTGCACGCAGCCATCTTCCTCACCAACAGCACGGCTCATTTGCTAGAGAAATAATGAGGAACCAAAGGCTATTTTTCCCCTGGAGTTTCTAAGTGTTAAGATAGGCTGAAATTTACCCACCCCACTTTGCATTTGTTCTATGTTGACAGTGAGTGCAATAAATACAGTTTCTATTTAAGCACGTTTGCCAAGGAAGTGAGTTTTAATTACTCCGTTTTTATTTTACGCTACCTATATCACTGGAAGAGGGGGAGCAGTGTCCCTCCCTTCTGGGGGTTTACTTGCCTGTAGCCTTATTCACCTGTACACATCAACCAACAAAACCCTAACAGAGTACAGGGTAAGCAAACAGCTCCAGCAACAGTCACCTCATCTGTTCTCCTACAAAACGACCTCATGTATCAGTGGTGTGATGCTGAAACAAATACTGAAACCTTTCAGAAAGAGAGGAAAAAAAAATATCTGCTTTGGAAAAGTCGGCAAGACTGAGGTACAAACCCATGTGGAAATCATTTCATAAAAGCCTGAACCTGACCCAACATGGAAGCCAAACTCAGAGCGCGCTGCTCGGTTTGGTGGGGATCCTGCCTGGCCTTCTCCAAATGCCTCATACCCACACAGCACACAGGGGTCCCACGCCTCGAGCCGGCTTCGGGCTTATTTTGAAGGCCAAAGGTGATGACCTGAGGCCGCTGTTCCATGCCGCCCACAGAGCAGTGATGTTCACCTGCCGGCTCTCGGCTCCTCACCCCCTCCTCCAGCTGTTCCTTCCCTGCTGCCTCCCACGAGGGACACGAGCGGCTCTCACCACAGCAGCCCAAGGCTTTTCGCTGCGCGCCGCTCTGCGTCCCCTCAGCAGGCCAGGCAAGACGAGAAAGTTTCGAACTCCCTCTGCAGAACCCCCCAAAGGCGCCGAACGCTTCCCTGCGGTACTCCGGCCAGCAGCAGACAGCTCAAAGGGGAAATTAAAAATAAACCCCAAAAGCGCGGCCGGCCTCGCGCTGCGAGGCGCCTCAGCGAGCTGCTCCGGCACCGCTGCCGGGCACGGCCCGCCTGAGGGGGCGCGGGGGCGGGCTGGGGGCAGACCGCCGGGTCACGGCCGCACCGCATCGCCATGGGACCACCGCAGGGATCACCTCCGCGGCTCCCTCCCGCCGCAGCAGGAGGCCGAGGGGAGGCCGGCGGCGGGGACGGAGCGCGGAGGGGAGCCCTGGGCAGCCCGGTCCCGATCGCGGCGCGGTCCCGGCCCCGGCCCCGGCGCCTCAGCCCGGGATGGCGCCCAGGGGTGGGGGCGCAGGGCCCCGCCGCCCTCACACTAACTTGCTCCCCGCCGCCTCCCCGACTGACAACCACGAACGCCAATGAGCGGAGCCGCCTGCCAGCCGCCGGCCAATCGTGGCGCGCGGGAGGCGGGCCGAGGCGCCCCAGCATGGTGAGCTGCGCCTCTCGCTGCGCCGCGGGCCCAGCGGGCCGAGCGCGGAGCGGAGCGCTGCGGCGCGGTGCCGAGAGCCGGGCGGCGGGGCTGCGTTAGGGCCGGGCGGCGCGGGCGAAGCTCACCTGGCGGCTGCCCCGGGGCGGCGGCGGCGGCGGCGGGGCGGGCTGGGCCGTGCGGGCCGGGGCTGCGCCTCACATTCAAACCGCGCCGAGAGGGCGCGGCGGCGGCACCGTGACGGCAGCGCGCGGGGCGGGGGCGGGGCCTGGCCGCAGGGCCAATGGGCGGCCTCTCCTTCCGCGCGGCGAGCCAATCGCGGACCCGCTCCCCACACGGGGCTGGCGGCCAATGGGCGGCCGCGGCCCGCGGGGCGCTGCGGCGGGGCCGGGCCGGGCCTGCGGCTGAGGGGGGAGGTGGCTGCTGTGAGGGAGAGGAGGAGGAGGAGGAGGAAGGCGGGACGGGGCTGAGGGCTGCCACCAGCCGAGCCCCAGGGGGCCTCTGTGCCTCACACCACGTAATAAGGCCCCGAGGGACCGGGTTAGTCAGTATCCTGCTGACCAGAGGCACCCCCATCCCCGTAAAGTCCAAAAAAAAAAAAAAGCACAAAAGACACACACCGCTTCTTAAAACTTTATTGATTTACCACTTAATTAAAGCATGGAATATTATAACAGTACTATACAGAGTATTTTCATGTAGAAAACTTTACATAGTTTTTTCATATTTTATAATTTCGCTATTCTCTCAAAAATGTATACATCCGTTGGGCAAAGTACTGCTCTTTAAATTATTGGTAGTAAATGCACTTAATACGGAGGTCCTCAAAAACATAGGCATTTTAAATAGGTGAAAACATACATTTTACACAGAAATAACAGTAAAGGTGCTGAACAAACAATTTACATACTAAAGGGAGCCGCACTTTTGACAGGAAAAGCTCAGTTTTAAAAGGTTCTGTATTTAATCCTTCAATAGACAGCAAAAAGTTGGGGGCTGGTTGCTTGCATTAGTGAAAGCTGTTCTGGATTGTTCTGGTTACAGCTCAGAAAGTGACATGAAACACAGGTAATAAACCTCTGAAAATAACTTCCTTGTAAGATGGTAGAATCAACGTGGAAGGGAGGTTTTAGGATTCTCGTTACTGTCCCTCCACTGCTTACCTGTTTCCTACAAGGTTCGAAAATAAGTAGCAATAAATACCATGCAGTCTCCATATTAATACCGTTATAGTTAAAATCACTTTATACTTTAATTTGTTGCATAACACTACTTCAAAAGTCTAACCTTGTTTTTATTACTCCATGTATTGCACAGATGTTGATCTCTACCAGGCCATGCTGACACAGAACCCTGCTCTCGTTCATAGTTCCACTGCAGCCTAGGAAACTACTACAGGCAAAGTCTTATCGTCAGCAGAGTCAGGACAAGATCAGAACCAGCAGTGATTACTGCAGGAGTTTTGGCTCAGCATTTTTAGCTTCCCGGAGATGTCTGTGGGTTATGATCTTTCTGACTGTATAGGGGAAAACAAAAAGCTGATGCAAATACAATTGTTTCAGGTATTACACTTAGCAAACCACTCTTATTGCTTTAACATCTACAATCAATTCAGAGAACTGAGACAGGATTAAGGCTGTGTCAATCCCACTGCATTCCAGTCCCCTCTTCTCCTTCATGAACTGCAGTAAGTCTAAAACGTTTCTAATGTCACGTGCCTAATTTCAGCAGTTTATAAATGGCATAAATACAATACAAGCTCTAATAAAAGGAGTCTCTCAGGACTAAGGCTGAAGGAAAGGAATGATTAAAGGCCCTAACTGTATATGTAGAGATAGTACAAATGTTGCACGTTAAAGAAAGCCCATGATGCAGTTGTAACTTCAGATTTGAAAATTATGAGACAGGAGTTGTAAGGCTTTCAGAACAATAAAATAAAGAATAATTATGCAACTCTTTACAGTTTTTGTTTTGATAGGTGATAAGGGTATACATTCAATGAGGCAGTGACATTCAAAAATCTGAAATATATATATTTTAAGGACTATCTAGGGCAGGAAGAAAAAAGAAGGACCTATTCTTACATATTTAAATATAATTAAAATAAATACATTTTTTTACTGTAGTTAAGAGACATTACCAGGGAACAAGCAACTATACTAAATGCAACACAAAAGGACATCTGAAATGCAGCAAGTTAAATATTAGCATTGCTTATTTTTCAGTCTTTTCCTATGGCAAAATGCAGCCCTATATTTCCTCCTACAAAATATTAGTGTATAGATTTATCTACAGGATGTTTAAAAGTTAGAGAGCTGCAATCATGGTTTACTTTTCTTTGGTTGAAAATAAAATCATGAAAGCCTTACTGGTATTATTGCCTGCAAAACAATTGCCAAACAATGCTTACATTGAACAAGCCAATTTACTGAAGAACGCTGTAAGAATCCTTTCGAAATAGCTCAAAAGAAAAAAATATTATATCCCAATGCTATGACAACTATGGCTGCCCTACCAGGAAATTCAACTTATAATGCAAAAGAATAGTTTGAACACAATACCATTTTTTCATTGTTGTTGTTAAATACTCTTATATTTGAGGTTTGCTGATATGAGTAGCACAATGATTAACATAACACTTTTGTTTACATATATTTTAGGAAGTGGAACTTCTCCATACTTTTCCATTTCAGAAAGTCCAAAACTTGAAATTAAAATTAGTTCAAAGGACAAAATTCAGTCCTGCAGTACTGCACTTGCAAATTGGTGTTACATCACAGAAACCTGATGCATTTGGAGGAAAGGAACATCTCCAGGGTAAGCAAACCTGTAGTGTTAAGTCACATTTGGTTCATATATACTTGGAAAGCAAAGAAATATATTGGTTACTGTTATAGTACATGAATGATCTTAAGTTTAATTTTGCTAGAGCTGTCATGAGAATTCAATTTTTACATCACAATAGGAACTAACAGCTGAAAACAGAAGTGATTTGCACAAAGACAAATCACAAGCTGCAAATCTGCAGTAAAAAGACAGAACTGGCTAGGTATTAAGGATAAGACTTATTGCTAAACAGACAATTGTTACTGAATACATTATGGTCATGGGTAAACAAGTTTTTTTTTTTTTTTAATTGCTTTGAACCCTGTTTTAAATATTACTGTAGATGCTTTCTGTCCATGATTTGGCAATGTACAAAAGTCAATGGAAAGTTTAAAAGTCTTTTCTTTTTTTAATACCTTTAACTCAAAACTGACAAGCTAAATGGGGTAGATACTACTGTGTACTCCTGATGTAAAACCTTCCATAACAATAAAAATGAATCTTGGTAGGTGAAACACTGATAATAAAAGAAAATAGTTTTAAAGTGACTTGCTAAACAACAGGAAAACCGCTTCCTCAAATATCCTATGGGCTGTCCACTATGACACTCTGCTGGGTCTAGCCATGTGCACACAAAGAAAAACCCAGAATGATCTTGGGTGGTCATTAGCCACTGCAGTATAGTTTATTATGAACACACGCTAACATCACAAGGCTATACAACTATATTCATTATTTCCAAGGGGCATAATTTCCATCAAGGAATTCAGCTGATTTATAAGATTTAGTTGGGCTGCAAGACTGAACAATTGATAAAAGACTAGAAGAGACAGACTCAATCGTAAGGATGACGAGCATTGAAACAAATAGACTTTACATCCACTGTATTAACTTTGTAAGCAACAATTTAAATAAAAACTGCTGATAGTCTCATAGGATGGACAGGAGTTTTTTTTCCCCACCCACCCCCCAATCCCTCCCCAAATGCCACTGTGGTAAGAGTAACTCGCTGCTCTGTTGCTAGACCAGGGTTCCATTTTTTCCCCATCCACTTCAATCCATCTCTGGAACACAGCTTTATGTACAAGCAGAAGTAATCAACTCTACTTAGGGCTACCACGAAGGTAAGTGTGTCCCAGTTGTCCGTATTTGCTCCTCTGTTATGCAGATTTTGAACACAACACCTATACGCAGGAAGAACTTCCGTAGCACAGCTCGAAGCTCAGGAATCAGGTCAAATTGCATGATTTCACACAAGTACGGATAATAGGTTGAAGCATGTGCCCTAAACTATCAGAGGAGATAAGAAAAGAGAAAGTTATTCTCTATTCCAGTAGGAAAGCGCAGAGTTTCTCTCATAACACCGTAGCAACATGGACATCACTGAATTGCTGCTAAATGGTGAAAAAACAAATCACTACTACCTCCAGTTTCTTCAAATATTGATAAACTGCAACAAAACATTCAAGACTATGCAGGAGTGAACTGGAATTACAAAATTAACAATACAAGGAAGAAAAAAAACACCAAAAACAAACACCACACTTTTAAATTTTCCAATACAGTTGGAAAAAATACTTCTGGAATACTCCTGGAGAAAAAAAGCCACCCACAGCCTTAAGCAGAAGTTTTTCTTCATGTGATACTCCAGGGAATATTTGCATTCACCTTTTCCTCAAAAGGGCTGAGATCCCAAAGGTTGTTTTTCACCATTACTGTAAAGGAACTAGAATTCCAATTTTATAACGATGAAGTTTACCTCTGTAATTCTATGCACCTATAATACAGCCTAAGCACATCCTTTACTGCACACTCATGGTGCTTTTGTGTGAAAGCTCTGCAGTAACTGTATCAAGGTTTCTATACAACCCAATTTCATGGATGAAGTCCAATTCTCACTATGTGGAATGCTTGCTAAAAGATGGAAGTGTAATGATTACTGTATTTCAAAGACAGTACACACTACATGCATCAGCAAAACAGCCATCTTGTGATATGTACAACAATAGAGACTGAATTCAATGAAAGCCAAGATGAAAACACCTGAATGCAAACAGAGATGGCATCCAGCCTGTTCTTACCTTTTCGTCATTGATTTTTAGTGTTTTTGTTAAAAGCAACAGCAGGAGATTGGTCCAAGCTTCTCTGTGGCTTTCCGAGTTCACGGTAATAAAATATGCCAGGGCTTCAGTGCATACACTAAAGAGATGTCACAGTTCAAACAGGCCATAAAGAAAACCCACAAGATGCATTTCTAACATGCACTGTTTGTCCTCTCATAGTGTATTTTGTTTTCATGTAAGATGAAACATACGTTCTGTTTAGATTATTTTATCACATTATACCTCTGAATCTTGTTCTGTACTCTGATGTGAAAAGTATTCCTTCACTACCACTTTTTTAAAAAGAAGTCAGTCAAGCAGGAAGGTGTTTCATTTATTTCAAATTAATTGTTTCCTTTTTGCTAGATTTGCTTTTAATAAAGAGCAGTCCTTTATATATCTTCGTATGCTTTGCATGCTCTGCTCAGCAACTTAAAAATGGAACATTTGTATCCAACGATACACCATGCATATTTCACTGAAAACAGAACACACCTGAACCAACTTAATATTCTTACCTAAGCAGTCGTCGTTGTATAGCATCCCAGGAATCTCGGTGGTTTTCATCCACATACATTCGAAAGAGTATTCTCAAGCAACAAGCCAAGCTGCTCGTCTCTTGTTTTAAGAGATTGGGTTTTGATTTACCCTTGAACCCTAGAAATCACACATAGGGAAAAGAGAACATTCACAGTTGTAGTTATCAGCCAAAATGTGAAGTTTATCAAGTACATCTCCATTAATGAACAGCAGCAGGTTATCTTTGTTTTTTTTTTTTGCAGAAAGTATTTCTTCCTCCTTTATGTTGACTGACACCTAATCTATTTTTATAAATATATTTAAATGCAGCAGTAACAACTATACAGTGCTGCTGCAATCAAAAAATAAGTAATTTAGAAGACAGAATTAACCTCAAGTCATCAGAAAAGAGACAAGGAATAAAACCATACGCTATCACATAAAATGTAGAGATTATTGCAGTAGCATACTTTTTGCACCTTGATAGGTACAAGCCCTAACAGAGCTCAGTATATTTTTTTAACCAAACTAAACAAAAGCCTCACCTGCTCGCCACAACACAGTTCGTTGTTCGTAATTTGAATTAAAGGATTTTGAAAATGAATGAGACTCTTGCAAACAATCTAGTAACTTGAAGAGGTGATGCGAAGACATGTATTTATACATTCCTTGGTCCTCTGTGTCGATGTGGATATCTGCATCCAACGCATCTCGCTAAACCAAAGAGATCAAGACAGAAAGAACAGTGTCAGTAATATGTGAAGCATCAAAGTCTCTTAAGATTATATAAGAAGAGCATACCATACACCACTAACTCGAAATTCCATTTTTAGGTACAAGTGAAGTATTAGTTCAATACACCACAGCAAAACGTTCTGTCAAAGCTGTGGGTTCTTTTGTTGGAATATTTCAAAGAGAAGTTACGGTATATCCTGGTTATTGATAAGAAAAACTAATAATCTGATTGTCAGACTGCCAGGGAACACTGGAGATGGTCAAAAATCACTGCATAAGAGTAATAACACATATTCAGGGCAGTACAGAGAGCTAGAAAAACAAAGACTACATACTGTATTTTGTAAACACTGTGAAACATTCAGTAATGTACTTTACTGCTCAACAGGTTATTTACGTGTCTGATGGTACCTGAGCTGCAGCCATGTGCTCAGCATCTTCCTTCTTGCTTGTTGCTGGATAGAACACTATATTATCAATTGTCTGTATCAATTCCAGCTGTACCACACACTTTATGAGGAGGCCAGCAAACAGTTTCTGGTCTAATGAAACAAAACAACAAAAGTTTCAGAAGCAACTTATGACAATCCACATATGATAAATTAGCAAAACATTATATTACCATTAGCGTTTTTATATTTAATGATGCTGTGAATTACCTTATAAAAATAAAATTTGCCTAAAAGGAATAAATGCAAGTTTTAAAGACAAATTAATTTTTTCAAGTTCACTATCAAGTACCCTAAAGCTTTCTCTAAAAGACTACAGAAGGAGACTTAGAGTGGCTATAAAAGTTGATGTAATCAACTTGCATGTTTTCCTTACTTGTATAAGGACCACCTTTCCAGCTTTCATCCGTTGGATTTGAAAATTGACTGTGTCCTCTTTCTGAAGCATTTTTATCCACACTGCTTAAAGATTGGCGATCTAGGTCCAAATCCTAGAATAAAATTTAGAGCAATTTTTACAACCCAAAGTGCTAACTACCAACCAGCTATTAGAATCTTAGATTCAAAAAATTCCCGTATTGACTCTTTTATCTTAATTGGCATCACTGTCGAATACAAGTTAATGTCAATTTCAGTATTTGTTGTCAACAAATACTACAATGCAATATTTCAAAAGCTAACTTAACACACAACCTTTCAGCTTCCTTTGTTGCACTGGATTAACTCTTACCAGATGTTTTTCGGCTGAATCTTCCTCCATTCCTACAGGCTTCCAAGTAAGCAAGCTTCATAACAGAGGGAGGGGAAAAAAATAAAGTAAATATTGTTGCTCTGAAATCAGGTATAACAACTATGCTCTATGAACTTACACATGAGGAATAGTAGTTTTGAAGATTTCTAGCATACAATTGCATGTCTGGCCCCAGACTTCCGGGCTGAATTTCTGTCCATTTAGTATCACCAGGTTTTCTAGGCAGTTTGTACCTGATCGAGCCAACTGCTCATTATCTGTGGAAGACATGTTCCATATTTATCAACTTTTACAATATCAGTGTAAAATTAAGCACTCTACTATTGCTCCATTAACTTTTTTTTTTCCAATGTTGTGAAAGGCGTGCTACTTCAGCTCAAAGCCTACTACATAAAACTACATTACAGTAAAATCAAGCTCAGGACTCTACAGAATAGAAAAACAGTGTTTGAAAATAGACTTCATGAGACTGAAATCCAAACAGGAAAGACAAAGGTCAAGAAAGAAGCAGAAAGGGAGCATACACTGGGATGAAGGAAGGAAAGCATGAATTTGAAAGTTATGATTTCCTCCAAGCTAGTCCCCCCCATTCCATACTAGTAATATGCAAGATTTCAGGCATAAGAGTCTGGGGGCCCAAATGAAAAAATATTTAGAAAGACATATCTACAAGCACTAGATGGTTGATAGAGAGAGAAAGAGGGGAAAAACAGTTAAAAAAATCAGAATGCATACATGCATATATATATATATATATATATATATATATATATATAAATGAGATATTTAATCCACACAGCCAAATGAAGAAAGGCTGTTGCCAAAAGATTAAAGAGCTGTACGAAAATCTTTTGCTTGGTCCCAGTAGCACCATAAACACATTAATAGAAAAGCTGCCTACCTGATTAAATAGAACAACCCTGGAATATTTAAGATACTGTACACATCTATTAAATCACACATTGCCCTAAAGGTAGTTTTTATTCTTCCAAAATTCAGCTTACTTCCCCCTTCTTAAGTAATAAGTATTTCAAAAATGTATTAATCAAAATTAAATAAGCTACCTTGTTTTACACACCAGTGTAACTGTGCAAGTATGTCAGGAAGAAGGATCTCATTTAAAGCTTCATAGAATTGCGTAAAGACATCACAGATTGCATAAAGTGCGTGGTTGCATGTAGTGGTCATCCATTCAGATTTCTGTGACAAAAAATTAGAAGCTTTTACTTGTGTGTGGTTTCTACTGTCATGATAGCACTTGGCTTATGACTGGCTATTCAAAAAAGGAGGTAGTCTATGACAAGAAGTGAATTTAGATAAAACTGGAAGAGCCCCCAATACCTACTACTGATGATATCTTTTCAGAAGCATTTACTTGGCCATACGATAACTATTCAGATGACTATGCAGTTTCACAGAGCGTGAATATTCTCCTTGAACATATTCAGTCAGGCAGAACAGACAGGTCACTGGATACTATGAGAAGTTTTCCACATGGAAGCTATCTGCATTTGTCATGTTATAGATACCATTACAAATGGAGTTTGGGGCAGCATGAGCTGGAAATATACTGACATGACCAATGATACAAGCTGCAGCCTGGATTGTTTGAGTTCTTAAGAAAAAAATACTCTAGAGTTTGCTTGCTTATTTGTTTGTTTTACCTCTGTTTGTTGTTCAGGGAGTTTCATATTATCAAAAATCCGAAACACAATTCTGAACAGATCTTGCCACCAGTGCTTTTCAAATGTATGGCCATAACTCTTCATTATTTCAAACATCACCGTTAAGCCTCTGTAAACAAACAAAGATGATGTTAAAATGTGTACCTGTGATCCCTTCACTAAATGAAGGCAAACCAAAAACCAGAAAAGCCTTATTACCTTGTTCGAACATCTAATTTGCAACGATTGATGATACAAGAAAGTTCAAATAAAATGGGGAACCATCCTCTGACCCATACTCTGTCCCCAGGAGCAACGTTCATGTCATCACTTGTGTATTCTCTTAATACCTTGGAGATGAGCAGGAAAAAAAGATTAAAGAAAATCTCGAAAGTCTTTAATTATAACAGATTTAGATACCATTCATGCCACACAGACAGAATTGAAAATTTAGCTTAGTTTCTACTCTAACACTCAACTCCTGTCAAATATAAATCTGAGGCATACCTATTTGTGAAGATAGCTGGAAAAAATATATAGAAAACAAATATTTCAAGCCAATCAGTTTTACTTAAATTCTGCTAGAGACTTTAAAAATTGCAGAGGTTTGTACTTCAGGAAGCAAGTTTAACAATGATAGGTAACAATTATACAAATTAGGCAATAAGAGAATCTTAATTCAGCTGTTGCACATAAACCCATTCTGCACTTTCCTGTCATATCAACTAGAGTACGCACATCTTGCAATGCTAACATAAAACTGTTATCTAACTCCAGGCTCTTTTCAACAATGTGATTATTATATTAATTATATTAAATAGTCACACAACAGACTGATGTACAAAACCATGTATGTTTATAACCAGTTTAACCAGCTATAATTAGGATTATGGAACCAAGATGTTTTGTTTTCCAGGTCCTAGCATAGAAGTAAAAGGACTACTACTATCAGTTATTTCCATTTTCACTTTTAGCATTTTAACGATTCCTAGTTTATTGGTTACAGAACACCAAAATTACTCCTATTTCTGAATACACTTTTAATACAAACTCTTCCTGCTAGAAGACTGAAGTTCAAGTCTGAAAGCTCTTTCTTAGTTGTAAGAATAATCTCAATTAAACAGTAGAGGACAGTGAAAGAAAACACAAGGATTAAAAAAAGATACCTGTGGTCTTTCTGAAACATATTTTGCACAATATCGGATAAGTCTAATTGCTTCCATGCTGGTGTCTGGGAATGCAACATTACAGGCAAACTCAGAAAGACATTTTACTGCATCTTGGAATGAATCAATTGCTGCTGGAAAGTGCTGTTGAAAAATATTTGCTGTCAAGAACAAACAAAAATCTTATTAAAACTTACTGGTATTAACATACAGATATGAACTGGCATTGATTTACTGAAGCCAGACATGGCATACCAGTACTGAACAGACAAACATAGAAGGAACAGATCTTCTGGATTAGGTAGTTCCATTTCTTTCCTTGTGCTCTTCCCCATCCTGTCCTCCTAGCCCCAGTACCACATGTTCTCAGGCTGGGCAATTTCTAATTTATATTCTAAGATTCTTTCATATTTTCTCATCTGGTTCAATTTCCTTTCACAGCGTACACCACCCAAAAATATTTTAAAATCTCTCTTAAAATATCTTAGAGAATAATAAGAGTAAAAATAAATAAATAAATAAATAATAGGAGTAAAGCTTAATGGTAGCTTCCCTGCTGTACATGAAGTTACATAAATTTACCTAAGCCACCCAAGCCTGAAGTTATTCAGATTCTGTATAAATAAAGGAAAAAGCATTTGATTTCATGCTTAATGGACAGACTGCATAGAAAACAAATTCACTGTATACAAGCTTTTGAACAAACTACAATTCCCAAGATCGACGTACTTCAAATTGGACTCAATCTTTGTAGGTACATTCCAACTGAACTATTCTAATTTTAGTTCAAGTTGGCTAAAGAAGTTTTGCTACTTTTTGCATTTATTAATGCTGTCCATCACTCTTCTCCTCCCATGCTTATTAAATATTCCAATATTTAATGGGAATAGGGCAGTTTCAGGACACTTAAGAAAGCTCCCATCAATACTGAAAGTCTACTTCAAGAATATTCAAGTCAGTTGTCTTCCTTTGAAAGTGGCAGCAGTGTGTTGTTCAAACACAGTTTTAGAGCAGGTAGCCTGTATGAAATAAACTCTACAAGTTATCACCTATCAGTGTCACAAGAATCGTGATCCCCACCATATGAAATTGAAACAGCATGGAAGTTTGTGAAATCTATTAATACAGTTTTCCTAATCCAAATTAATTTATTGCAACAGAGATGGGCAACATAGGAACTTACTGAATTTATTCATGATTTGAAGAGTTCTGTAGCAAGGAATTATTTTTTTCCTACCCACAGGAAAAAATTCCTATCCCATTCCTATCTATTTTTTTCCTGTCCATAAAAATCAGTAGACTTAACAGATAAGACCTAGCTGCAGAGTTTAAAGAGTTTACTTGCAAGACATTGTATTTATTTACTAGGGAATACAAAGCTGATATGCAGATGGGCCTTTTAAACCAGAGTCACAGCAGCTAAGCTAATTTGGGTACTTGCATCGGTTCGGAACTACTTACTAACTATATGTGCTGTAGTTTGAAAGGCCAGCTCCACAATATTCCCATCATGGTCTGATGCTGCTTGGTGAAAGACTGCAAAGATATTTTTCCAGCCTGAGCGAATATTGCCAGCTTGGGAGTTCACCATCTGAGCAATACAGCGTATTACCATGTCCCGAATAGTTGGAGATCTTAAAAAGATGGAAACCAACACTATGTCAACTACCATGTCCACTTACAAGACAATTCAACCCACACAAAGTAGAAATAAAGCAAGCTAACAAATACCAGTCCATCACACCTGTTTTTCTTCATAATATGCTCAAAAGGCCTTAAGAAGTCTTTCTGGAAACGGAAGTTGGCTAACTCTCCCTTCTCAAGAAACTTCATGGACAACTGCCTTAATGAGTCTACTGCAAAGATGGCAACATCTTCATTAGGGTTACATCCAACCTAGAAGAAATACAAGTTTTCAAGCACTTATATAAGTAATACATTAGCCAGTAATGTACCTATCATTCAAGTTTCATGGTCAGTCCACTGAGAATTTCAAGCACATTCTAGTTTTCAGATATTTAGAAAATAGGGAGCTGTCTCAGTCATTTGAGACATCTAAGCAGCTCCATGCATTTTGTATGCAACAATAGCATAAGAAAAAACAACTAGACACTCAAAAAACAAACCACAGAAAATCAGTTAGAAAAACACATGGTACAACTTCCTAAGAAAAATAACTTCGTTGTTTCAGGATTATCCGTACGTATCTTAGAGGAAAACTAACTTGGAATTTGATCAGGAGGATAAGACAGTGGCGTATATGAAGAAGTATAAACATCAAATCATATAATAAAGTGATTAAAGATCATTCTCAAACATTTTCATGCCTGTTTATACCCTTTAAATGTTGATGTCTTTTTCACTTTTTTTGCTAGAATCTGGTTGTCTAATTAAACATTGTTAGGACTACTCCAAATCAACTGCTGAGAAGTTTGCGCCTTTTATGTATTTTTTTTTTTACACCACAACCTACACCACTCAAGAACATTAGAAGAAAAAGATGATTAAACAAGTCCTGCCACATTCATACATGTTCTTTAACTTGATTTTTAAAAATACCTTGTTGAAGTGATCTCCAATCACTTGCCAAATCCTCGACCACTGCAACCTAATGCGATTCATGTTGTAATAGGATATCTCCACTATCTTCTGCAGACTGAACATGCGTGGATGGTGTGGGGAAGCCAGCTCATCCATAGAAACAGCACACAGCCATCTGACAAAGTCAACTGAACATTAAAACACTACTGTAAATTCAGGATGTTACACTGAAAAAATTCCTGTAACCCACCACACAGTCAGCATACATACCTATCGCGTTTCCATCCAGTCTAGTCGATCCTGTAAATATCCTGTGGAGGAAATAAATGTGTTGCAGATTTAGCTGCTCAAGAGTCAATCACACATCAGTGCTGTAGGCAATTGTCAGCATCTGTCCTGGAGGTACTTCACAACCCTCAACACCATAACCTCTGCAACTGTTTTAATCTTTGGTAGCAGCTCATGTTCCTTTCCTAAGTCTAAGCAGACTCTTCCCTGCTGCAAGTCACAGTCTGCTATGCTTCTTCCAGGAAGAAGCATTCCACAGCAGGAAACAGGTACAGGCTCATATTTTTGTTCAGTACAAGTAGCTCTGGAACTCTCATTTGGTTGATAACATGTTAAATAGCATTGAGGGAGTGAAGAGACATTAAGAGAACTTTGCTGCAAGACTCTGCTGGGCCAGCCACTCGCTTGTTCTTTACATGGTTCGAGAGTACTCTAAGTTGTGGCTGTCAAAACAGCCACAGAACTAGGGATCCTTATGACTATTGTCCCTTCCTCCCCTTCAGCTGTTCACAGTCTTGACAGAAGTTAAAATCACTGACTGTGATCCACATAAAACCACTGGTAAGTGTAGAATACTCCCAAATCTATGACGTAGTACATACACATCATGTTACAATAAATACTACAAGCTTGAATATGTGATTAATTCTGCTTCCAACATACAGCTTATGATAGAAGCATCTCTTTATCCAACATTTTAGAGACGGATGAACAAGATAATGTTTTGGACAAGAATACAGTTATTAATGAATGAAAAGCTGCAGAAGAGCAACTAAAGAAATGCTGAAACACTGAGGTTCACAAGACCAAAGAAAACTGCATGATTTAATAGAATTAGGACATATCTTCATTTCAGATACCAGTCCACTTTAGGCTAAATCTGGCAGGGGAAATCCACATACACAGGATGCACGCAACACAAATTACACAGTATCAGCCTCTTTCTCAGACCAGAAATAGGCTTCAAGAACAAAGGTCCCTGATAGTCTGCAAATAACATGAGGATGGTCAGTAACTTCAAGCCACGTTTTCCCCAGAACAAGTATTGTATTCTAAGTACCTGTCTACTGCTACCACTACACTCTGTGAACTGGTCTCTCCCACTGACTCTTGAATGCTTGCCATATGCCGTTTATCAGCTCCACTTCCAACAAGGTTACCTGCAATAACAGCCAATAGATATCAGTACTTAGCATTATGAAATCATGACCTTATAGTAACCTTAACTTTATACAAGTAAACAAAGATAAGCAACTACTGCATCCAATTACCTTGTGAATTTACATGGAGTACACAGTGCCTTTGCCTGATCTGCGTCAGATTATGACAAAATTCAAAAGCAGTAAGAGGCACTTTTTTTTTTTTATGAGGGCATTGTGTCTTGGCCATCATGTTAATTAAGATGAAATGCTGTTAATAAGATTGGAACTGATAAAACAGCAAGCCCAAAATGCAGAGATAAGGAATTTCTTTGGAGAAAACAATTATCAGTCATTGTAATGTTCCTAAAGATAAACAATTTATGTTTTTACTTCTAAACAGAGCATGAAAAGGAAGAACAGATAACACTGGTATGAAAACAATGACTTCGTTTGTATATCAAAACAGCTTTGACAACATCACATTCCAACAACTAAATCTTGAGTTTTGTTAAATAGCTTAACACAACTGAAGTAATTAAAATAGGAATGTATTTGGTAATTATTAAAACATCTTTAAGTATAAATTGTTTTTTGTTTAAGTTCCATTAATCCTAATACAGTTTCCACTGGAAGCAAGTAAAAACATTTTTGTATCTTATAACATTGAACTTTCTCAGCCATCATACTTCACTTATGCATCTTCATGAAGTCCATGATTAATCATCTTACCTAATCCCAGGCCCATAAACTCTTCCCCTCCAGACGCATAGCCTTTAATGCTTCCTTCCCTTTCACGCCCAGCACCAGATAAATACCGAGTTTTCACTCCAGTTCCTATAAGTTGTGCTAGTTCCAGCTGGCTAATACATTTCAAGATCTGAAAACAAAGATATTTAAACACTGTTTCTGAATATCATACATTTATTCCTAACACTCTCCAGATTATCTAACCTCTAAAACAACTTGGACAACTATAACAGTTCTGATGTAACTGAAACAACATTACTAATACAACTGGAAATAAAGTTGCATTGAATGATTCATTCCCTACCACCAGCTGCCATGAATCATTCCCATACTAGAGGAACAAATAAACAGTACTAAGAAATCTAACTTGGATCTCTAACTATCAGAAGAGACCATTTTATTACTTCTACAGCACCAACTTTCAAAACTATGAACAGCTTCACCATTCCAGAGATGAAAAGATTGCATCATTCCAGCTGCCACTGTGCCATGATGTTCAGTGCACATAGTGAAAAATGCCACTGCTGTGCCTTGCTATAGGCACAGAAGGGACCTTCTCTTCTTTCCTTACACCCCCACTGAAACATCCCTTTTACTGGCACAAGCATTTGTAGGGGTGTACTTTAAACCACGTCCAAGTGACTTGTCAGCTAGAGTCCCTTTTGGCTCCTATCACCATGCAGCCAAAGACTAGTGCCAGAGAAATTAACGCAGCAGGAATGACCCTTTCAGCAGCATCACAGATTTGTATCTGATTGAAGAGTTTCTGGAAAACATGCTTTATGAAAATATACATGAT
This sequence comes from Anser cygnoides, assembly GCF_040182565.1. Classification (NCBI taxonomy): domain Eukaryota; kingdom Metazoa; phylum Chordata; class Aves; order Anseriformes; family Anatidae; genus Anser; species Anser cygnoides. Next base: position 9,237,793 of record NC_089888.1, read on the forward strand.
CCTGATAGATTATCCTTGTCTGTCCCGCACTAAATTATTCTGGCCACGATTCTTCACTCTGTTGTGGTGTAGAAGTACCCAACCACTGCACAGAGAAGTCTGGAGCTGTGAGCTGGAGTGTTTTTGTTTATATGAATAAGAAGGTAATAGTTTCTGTGCAAGATTCCCTGAAGTCAAATGCAGTTTCAGTATGGTTTTAATTCCATATCAAATGTACCTATCAACATTATAATACTGGTTACACAGTGTGTAGAGAGCCTACCAAAAAAAATTAGCGTCCTCCCCTCTCCCGCCTTTTTTTTTTTTTTTAAATAAACAAAATAACGCACTTGCATTGATATTTCAAGCAGAGTTCTGATACATCCTGGGAGGTAGATGCAGTTACTAAAGACTGAAAGTAGTGAGCAAATCAAAACAGCAAAATCCTGCAAGTTTTCAAAGGACAATGCAGTTGCACTACTTAAGCTATTCAAATTTTTACCTCATGCCAAGAGTTCCCGAGATAGTTGCCATCTGTGTGAGCGACTGTAATAAGTGTCTTAATTGTATCTATGTTCTTCTGTTTCATTTCTGTAATACTGGAACTGGCGGTCAACAAGGAAAACCGAGCAAGGGCCTGTACATAAGCATCTCGTTCAAGCTATGAGACAGAGAAACAAGTCATTGTAATCAAGTCTCTGAAGAGCTACAGAAGGATACTTCTCCAGCATGCCTATGCAATTTTCTTCTACGTAGTCAGTGACTATATTAGAACACTTTTCAGCACAATGAAAACAGTAAGCAAGCTGGCAAATGCTCTTAACAGGACTTGGCAATAAAAGGCAAGCAGAATTTGAGAAAAGCTTTAACATTTAAAGATCTTCAACTAAAAAGAGATGGCACTGTTTTATTTGACCATTTCAACAACGTATGTAAGCTTTGTTTTCTCTTTGCAAGTTATTTGCAATTCCCCATTCCATTCCTCCATCTCCCTCCCAGAATCTACACTGCCTACATTAGCAATCCCCATGCTCAGTATCACACAAACCTGCATTCCGAAGATACAGGCTATTCGAATTGCACATCGTATTCCTTCCAAACAAAGGGATGCAACTTCTGTGTCATCACAGTTCTGCAAACCAACACTGTAAGCTGCCAACAATGGTGTCCATACAAGCTAAAGAAAGGAAGAAACAAAGTTCAGGAATTTGCTAAGATTTTAGCCCAAAACACTGCACAACATGGACCAAATATATCCAAAATAAAACCCTTGTGTTACATTCTCTCAAAGTCATTTCCCCACTTTTTTTCAATGCTTGAAACTCTTAGCAATGAAAACACTTGGTTAATTTCACACACTCACTTTGAACATGGGCCTGACATGGTCCAGATGAGTGGCACTAGTAAAAGGAGCCTTTGCATGGCTTACTGCCTCCATGAGAGCTTTAGCAGTTTTAGCCATTTGTTCCATCTCCAAGTTGTACAACAGCCTCCGCTGCTTCTCATTAGCTACACCTAAGGGAAACACCACACAGATGCATTGGTTTGTTTTCGTAACAGCACAATCCACATCTTCTTATTGGGTATCACAAAAGTTATATGAAGGTGTTCCAAACAGAATCCAAATGTGTCTTCCACAAGTGTTAGAATTCAGGAAGCTGTCACAGGTCACAAGCAAGGTGCTCTACTACTAAAAACCACACGCCAACTTAAGACTTTATTCTACACAATGCAATTAATTCAGCAATTTATTATATGCCATGTGTTGTGACCTAATCATTGGAAATCAGAGAGGCATACTCTATCAAGTCAAGTCACTCCGCTTATAAAAATGGATGGAAAATGCTTCATTGCTTAGGCTGACATGCTCAGTACAAAACCGGCTATCACCAATTTGAAGAACAAATTACTAACTGTGTTTCTTTACCCTTACACTAAAGATTGCGACTTCACTTTTTAAGAAGATAAATTCTATTCCTGTTCTGATCTAGGAAACTTGCAAGTGGCACAAAAACACCAGAAAAGCGCTATGCTGAAGATTCAGAATTCGCTAAATAGAATTAAATGAATAGCCACTATCCTGAGGAAGCAGAGTACAACCAGAGATAATGGTTTCTACAAATACACTACATGCATAAGTCTCTTTCAAACATTATCATAATGTGACATAACGAGACTGTAACATTTATCAGCCTTTGAACTATGCCATGCTACTGATAAGGAAACAAAAGCATACCTGCTGTCTAACATTTTGCTAATTAGCAAAGCAAGCGCTACCACCTTATTTTACCACTTCCCTCACACTTCCATTAAAAAAAACATTACAGTTTCTAGTGCCTCTCTGCAATGGTGCTGGATGCACTCACACAGTTATGTTTCCATCATGGAAGAAGCTGCATTAATCAATAACTGAGACAGTTTCATTCCAGATATGGATATTAGCATTCTAAATTTAATTTATTTATTGCACAAAGTTTTTTCAAAAGGGATCTGAACTGCACTATGCCATCCTGAAAGTTAATGCAATAGTTCAGAATACTGTGGTCATTCCAGTTTCTAGTTCCTTCTTACTTGGTTTACTACTCTTGGTTGTAATTGCGTATTCTTTTGTCTCTTTCATAGCAATTTTCTTTCCTTCTATTTCTTCATAGATCGTGGATAAATACTCTACTGGAAGGTCTTTACTGTCATTGATTCCTCGATTCATTTTAATATATTGTTCCTTTGTCATTTTATTCTTTACCTGTAAAAAAAGAATCAAGGTATCAGACTTTGCATGCCAAGTTCCAAGGAAGTCTGAACTTTTACAAGTCTGTTTTTGTTTGTTTTTGATTTCTACCTGTGGACTGTGCAAGTCTGTAGTCAGCATTATAATAGAGTATGCCAAAACATAAGCAGTGTCAGCACTAGCAAAAAGTGTTTGCCTATGAGAGGAAAGAGGGAAAAACAAATCAGGTTATTAATAGGCTTAATTCCTCTATCCATTAGCTCTATTTCAACATGCAAGAAAAATACCCAGAAGCAATATGTATTTAAATAGATCATAGACTCAAGTTAGTCTTCAGAAACGCATGAAGCCCCAAATTTTTTTTTGTTTTTATTTGTACCTTAAAACCTAAAAGCAACATCTTTGCAAAGCTGGATACAAATGATGACTAGGGGATTTTCAAAGGCACTCCCAAAAGATTATATTTTATCCTTCTTTGGTTCACCATATAAAAGCTGAGCAACAGCCTATTTTTCACTCCCAGGGATTCATCAAGAATTATACAAAACCAGACCCTGTGATACACCAACAGGACTACAGAATGGGAATCAATTAACCATGAACACCTAGCAAAACATCAGTGCTAGTTTGTTTATTGCATTAGAAACAAAAACACTGTCTCCTTGATGTCAACTAACATACATGCATCTTTGTTCAGCATGTAATTGCAAGCAAAAAACATATGTAATATCTTATCAGTTATTTAAGCCATGTATTTTTAGTTTAGCAGTTACTATTGCTCATTGCTGTTGTTTACTCTTGACTAACCCACATTTATCAAAAACCAGAATAGCTAACACACAGACAATTTAACATACTTAGGGCTTCCCTCTTCCAGTAATTCCTTCTAGGAAGTGTTTGGAAAATAATGAAATGCTGCCATCCATACGCTTTCTATATGTTTTACCTAGCTGATGAAGATGTCCTGCAGCAATATAAGTAACAAGAACTGCTCTCCCACACAGACCTGTAGAAATACCCGACCCGGTAAGAGTGGGAGTTATACCTTATGGCTAAGGGCCATGAACAAAACAGCCATTTTTCAGGTACTTATCCAATACAAAGGTTTTGATTTACCGTTGGTTGCACTCAATATATCTAGCAGCAAACTTCTCCATTAATCTATCAATCTTCTGGGCTTCACCTGGCAGCCGGAAGCCTTCCAGAAATATACGTAGAGCAGAGACAAAGTCTTTCCCACAGAAATCAAGCTGGTCTACATAGGCATACATCACTTCCTTGTTAAACTTGTTGCTTTCCCCAAGAAATTCCCCTACTTGAGTCTAAAAAACACAAGAGACAGTTATTACTGTGTAATCCAACTGCCAGCTTCGCAATAAAGTTCAGAGTACAAGAGTTGCACACCAGTGAGTTTTGTAAGACTTCACTAAGCAGGCAGAGCAACCGTTACAAGGATGCCAAGAAACCAGTCTCAGTAGAAAATGGATTTAGCTTGCATATTCTTGCTTCCCTCATTCCCCATGGTGAATTCTGCATTACTGGAGGGCCAAGGAAAGGTGAATTGCACCCAATTTCACATGCAGTGGAGAATGCTTTGCCACTGCGGCACATGATATTCCTTTGCTAGCAAGATATTGCTAATGTAGATATATATATAAAGCCATGTGTTCCTGTTTATGGGGACCCCTTCAGCACTTTATAGTAAACACAATTACTTTACTAAAAAGCCTGGGACAGCAAGTAAAGAGAAAGCAGCATTGGAATTAAGTATATTCATTAGAGCCCTTAGTTTCTAGTTATCTTTTAATTAAATATGAACTCTGAGTGCATACACAAATATCAGACGATGACAGGGGCAAGAGTATTCTTGTTAAAACATTATGAATTATCTTATGTTGCCCATAGTCTTACAGAACAGAGACGTTCTTCTTGGTGCAGAAACTGTGCAATGTCCTCTGCTGTAGTACCAAGCATTCCCTGCTCCTGCAGATATTGTATTCCTCTCTTTGGTTTTTTGTTAAACCTATTCACAAAAACAGGGAGAAAGGTGATAGATATAATTGAAAACATCCCCGCCAATAATGTTTTAGTTTTAAAGAGCTGTTATAAACCAAACACTGACTTGCAGTTTTGTCTTTTTCAAAGTTAGGAAAAGGACAAAGAACATGCAATAAATACAAGAGCTGTATCACGCAACAGGCTATATCTCATAAGGTACATTCAGTTGCTAATAAGGTTATAAGTTACTGCTACCATTAAAAACTGACTATTTGAAATACCTGAAATTGGAGAATTTCCATGAAACATTAAAAATGTCGCTGTTCGTAACATTTATAGGCAAAGATCTCCAAATAAATGAAACAGAAATAAACTATTGCTGAAAAAATCATTTAATTACAACTGTTTCAATAATAGACAACAAATGGTTTAAGAGCTAGAAGACAACTTTAAGCCTGTCCGCTCAGATCAGTTTCTATCTAGGTGTATACATACACACTTTCCTCTCTTGTGTGGCTGAACCAGCACAAAGGAAAGCTATGAAACCACACCCCACTCCACCCAAGATTTCACTGGATTCCTTTTTAACCATGACAGCCTCCAGTGTTAGTTTTGACAGCAGTAGGCAAGAGCCTTCCAGATTAAAATCAACTTGTGTCCCTGCACGTGTGACTGTCTAAGACCAGAAGAAACAATATGGTTGTATGTATCATTTCTTTACTAGCAAGTTTTTATTTTCTTCTCATACTGAACTTACAGCTCTATCCCATGTTCAATTATTTCCTTTTGTTGTTTGATGACTTCAAATTGCTCAGGGTCATCTGGGACAGAGGTCTGGGTACCAACACTTCCAACTCCTGATGACACCGTGGAGTCCAAGGAACTGACACTACTCCGTCTCCCTCCACTCTCAAGGCATTTCCCTTCAGCCATTTCCTGTTCAGATGGTTTGTACGAACCTATTTATAAACACGGAGAGACTTAAGTCATCCTGTTCAGCAAAAAAAACATTTAGTCAGAAAAACTTCTACTAGATGTTTATGAGCCAAAATTCTTATTTGAGTAGGTTTACTTTTTGACAGTCTACACTACATGAATAAGCTATATGGATGCAATTCTAAAACAGTTCAGCAAAAGGAAAAAGAGCATTAGCTCTGGATGGAGAAAACTTGCACTTCAACCTCGCAACTGTAAGATTTGTCACATTTCTTGCTCTACATAAATCAGCTTTTCTAGTGTTGACAATGGCCTGGCTAATAGTCTTAAAACAGAATCTGGTTATTTGAGCCAGACGTTCAAAGAATCAGTTACTGCAACATCACTAATAACCATCTGTAAAAATATTTTACTTTTATAAACAATTTGTCACGCAAAAACATAGCATCTACACTGCTGAATGACTTTCAAACCATAAGGAAACACAGGGACAAACTTACTTAAACAAACCATCTTACCCAAGCTAGCCTGATGATTGGGGTTCACATAAAGGTCTTTGCTCCATTCTACCATACACTTTAAAATAGAAACCAAACATTCAAGTCCTTTTTTCCTCAGGCTTAGTTCCTAAAAATATCCAACAACAACAAAAAACAAAAAGCAATACACATTATATATACACAATATATTATAGTTTTAGGATGCATTACATCACACCATTCACATCTTAATAAGTTTATCAGTTAGCGGAAGACCTATTGATTACAGAAAGTAAATTTCTGTCCCTTGACTATTTAGGCTGGATACATCCAGGTCAAAAACAACCATAACCAGACTGACGCCACATTCCTGCTGCTTCTGCAGATGGTCTACTGCCAACTAGTAAGTACAACCAGAGGATGATATACACCAATTCTATATGCAGCTCTGTTGTTGTATGAATCATTAAGAACATACAGCAAGTATATAGCATCAGATCTCTCCACAAACAAGACAAGTGTCTCACTACCTTAGCTGTTCAGTGAACAGTCTTATTCAAACACTGAAGCAAAAGTCTCTTGGTATTGCTTCCACTTTCTGGTTAAATGAACGCAGAAAAAAAAATAATCCAGCAAGTACTGATGCAATTCTAATCAAAGGAATGAGGTGCACTCAAGATGAAGGTACTGCTGAGGCATAAATCTCAGGAGAAAAGTCATTGGGTAAAACAGAAGGTGGCTCATTTGATTCTCTCTCCCTTGGCAGGCCAACAAAAGAGCCCAGAACAAGTTCAGTATCACAATGAAAACACACACAGTCAATCCAAGTAAATCCATCATATTGCTTCATCATCCAGTTGTAACTTATCTAACGCAGCTAACTAATAAGTAACATCAGTAGATTATGAACCATGCAAACCACTGGAAGTATCAATAATGTAGAGATATCATCATTTACAGAAAACAAAATCTGTACCTTGTCTTCAGAAGTGTTATTCTTACCTGCAAAGGTGTCATTCCCAATTCATGCCCACTTCGTCCCTGTGCGATTTTGGACAAATCATTTACAAGGCGTTCAAATATATTAGCAGCGTTTAAATCACAGTCATAGTTAACATAAATATCCACTACACACTGGGCATCTAGAAAATAGATGAAAGTGCAAGAATTAGAGTTCAGCATAACAGCGTTTTTAAAAGGAAACACAGTTTGAGCAGGCAGCGAGGGTTAACACAGACATTTAACCCAAGCACTATGGGATCAAATTAATTTTTTCACAAAATTTCTTAAACATTATATGTAGCATTTGTCTTCAAAATAATTTTCCTCTGCTGCCAGAGGAAGTATCTGCTTTTCACAATAGAAATACCTGCACAAATTCTAGTTAAAGTCTGAATCACCATCCATTTGTGTTCAAATGAGCTTGAGGAAGTCTCTAGAATATTCAAGAAGATCTCTTTGAAGAACACCTGCAAAATAAATGCAGTAAAGGACTTGATCTGAAACTTTTTGGAACTATATCAAGTGTGCAAATTCATTTCTACTCAGTAATTTCTCTTGAAAAGCGTTCTCTTGCATACTAGAATTCAAATTTAGCAGTAATTTATCAGTTTACTAAGCCAACAAAACTAAAACATTTACTCCTAAGATCCAACTGGATTTTTATCATGGCAGTATCCTTATTTAAGAACTAGAGCATCATTAAAATGATAAAAGTTTCTCACCTCGATCTGCATTTTTAAATGGGTCTTAAAATTTGAGAGAAGCGTGAGAAAGATGGCAAGAGAGAGCTCAAATACATCAGGAACAGATGAGACTCCATTCTTAGATAACGCTACACAAAGGTATTGCTTTATTGCATTGATGAACATTTCATGTGTCCTGAAAACTGGACCAGCATTCTGCAGTACTGAGAGAAGAAGCTGAAGAGACACTATCTTAGAACGCAATTCATGGGATCTAGAAAAAATTCAACATTAAAGAGTTATTGTATCTCTGAATAAATACTTGTGTACTTCTTCCACATCAAGAAAAAAACACTGCTATTTCAAGCCATTTCAAGAGGGGGAAAAAAAACCATCCTGCAAGTGATGCTGGACAACAGCTACGATCTTCATTTAGAAATTTGCCAGGAATATTAACAACTTGGACTTGGATAGTAGATACTTGCAATTCAATCCTACTAAAAAGGATTCCTGCCCTAACACCACTGCCCTCAAAAAAATGAAACCCTTCACAAACACTATAGTTAAGGCCACTTCAACTGATATGGTTAATAAACCTATAACACACACACAAAAAATAATCCCTCAAGTATTACATTTCTAGTAGCATGAAGGAAGTTTCAATCTTAGATTCATCAAGCTAACTGAAACAAGGGCCTGACAGGTGAATTCTGAATACCTGCTTTAGTATACAGCAACTACTTCACTGCACTCCCTCTGTCTCCAAAAGCTATCTAGAGAGGAGAATGTAATGAATACAATCTCATTACTTGGGATCTGGTGGTCCATCACCAAGTGGTTTCATGGAGAGCTTGCACAGCGACCTGAAGACAAGGAAGGCATCCTTTTGTAGAACATGGGAAAATTTGGCAGCAGCTTGATGTCCAGATACATCTGTTTCCTAAAGAGCAAGAAATAAAACATTAGATCCTCAATGAAACAAATGAACAAAGCAATTGGGAAGATTCTACAGCTCTTCTGAGAAATAGCTACTGATTAAAAAAAAGATACATTTGTGAAGGCATAAATGAAACCCTAAATGGGAATACAAGTGATCTGATCTTTTTTTTTTTTTAAACACATGTTGACTGCCTTTCCCTCTTTCCTCCACTATTAAAATACAATTAACAATAAATTTTAGAACAGTTATTTTCAACATCTACCTAAGCTGGAGTTGCTGCTTCCCCTTTTAAACCAAAGAAGGACACACACATTAAAGCTTCTGTTCCTTCCCTCCCCCAAATTCCACTGTATTAGTTGGTGTGAAAAAAAATATTTCTCATTTCTATCCATACACAGGCATCCGGTGAAGTTATTTACCAGGTTATCAGTGGAGGAAACAGATTGTCCATCATCTGGAATCCCGTTTGTTTGTACATTTTCGTTACTAGAGACAGAAAGAGCAGTATCTGCAGTTTCTACCGCAGGTAGAGCCTTAACCATTTCTGTTACCTGTTTCTCTTCAGCCGCTAAAGGAGAAAAAGAAAAATACAATTGAAATCACCCACTGAGCTTGTCCCACGACATTTGTGAAGCTCTACAATTGACTGAGACAGAAGGAGCACTAATAAACTAGAAGAATTTTTCAGTTATGAGCAAAAAAGGAATCCTGTAAGACAACGAAAGACTGTTCTTACTGCTTTAGTAGGTGTTCTTTACAAGATACTTACTAGTAATAATAAAAAAGTATGCTTTTATAATGAGGAATAAAATATTTTGCAATATGCATGCATCTATTTTACTTCAGAAGATTTCACTACCTTTCACAGCTGACTCGACTACATCTTCCAAGATGCCTTTAACCATTTCCTTTCCTCCATCAGTTGTTTCATCTGATAAAACAGAGATAATTTTTGAATTTTGTACTTTTGTTTAGGAAGAAGATAAAGAAGAAAGGGGACAGAGGCAGAAGGGTTAAAAGTTGTAGATTTTCTTCACTACCTCTCATTTAAAACCATTTCCAAGAGGCCACATAAAAATACTCACTTATTTTATTTCCTTAATTTAAATCAAAGCACTGATATTTTTAATGCAGCAGTTTTGTCATTTGTATTTATCAATTCTCAGGAATTTTTTATTCTTTCATATACTTTCCTAAACTGGATACAGTATAAGGATATGATAACGTCTTCATAATATACATTATTTTTTACCATGACACTTCAATTATCTCAAAGTAATTCTGTCACCTTAGGTGTACCACGATTATCCTCTCTCCTTTCCTTCGCTTTTATCTAACTAATCAAGTCAAATTCCAGTATAATTCTATATACATAAACTATATATAGTTTTACTAGAATTCTAGGGCAAACATAGACCTTTTCTTCAATGATTATAATGTTGTAGATAATATGTAATGATGGCCTGTATACTCTCAATAGCTACCAAGAAGATGCAAATATGATTTCAGCCAATAACCCCAATCATTTCTCCCAAAAATAACGTAAGAGAACAATTTCCAACAGAAACGTAACCAAAAGCAGTACTTGTTCACCTGATGCTGAAGGAATCAGATCCTGCCCTGACTTCAAGTTTCCATATTCTGTTCTCTCAGGCTCACCGTTAGTTAATTCTACACTTAGAGGAGCAGCACATTTGCCTTCCTGATGGTTGCGCTTTAACTGACCAATCTTTGGAGACCTGGTCACCACTTGAGTTGCAGGAGACTGGGATTTTTGCTGATTTGTTTTTTCTATTTCTCTGGATTCTTGTACCTTAAGAAAGCATTACGATAAAGTTAACGTAAGGCAGAAAACATGATAAGGAAAAATAAATGCCTATGTTAGCCAATATTCCTGTGAGAATTCATGTGCTAATGAGGAAAAAAAACAACAATGAAGATACCATCACTCGGCCGCTCCAGTCAGAAACACTTGCTTTAGCTTAGCCACTCTGGTATCTAGTTCATTTTAAAAGCAATTCATCATTTGTTTGTAGAAAGCTGTTCAGCAAAAACTACAATGTGAAACGTTGTTATCAGCAGTAAGTTTCATGTGTTATTTTTAACCAATTGGTTGAATTCCTTAACTTCGATATGCTTCACTGCAGGATTTAACAGTTGTTTTAAATTTCAAATCAATAGATATCTAACTACAATGACAGACCTATACAAAAAAAAAATTCTATTCATTTGTCAAGCCTAGATGTTTGATAGAAGCAAAAGTAATAGGTACATACAGATTGATTTTCCATCCGTGTAAAAATGACATTTAGCATCTGTGTAAGTGTAGCTTTGGCAGTCGTCTGATTAATAAGATTTTTACTGGCCAGATAGATGTTGTAACAGGTTCTAACTGTTTGAAGAACTGTTCCTTCGTGAATTTCTATATACGGAGATGTTACTGCAGTGAGGAGAGCCTGAAAAATTCCATAAAACAACAGAACTGAGGCAATATACTTCATGCAGGTCTTCCATAAAAATCTGTGGTTTTGTTACGAAACATAGATCTTTTTATAAGACTTCCTTATAAAGAAATACAAGTTTTCTGAAACCACATTTCAAGTAAAAGAAAATTTAACAGAACTTAGATATATCTTTGTTCTCTCCTAACCTGTTAAAGTGTTTTTATCAGAATTAGTTTTCCAGTGAGAAATTCCTCCTCTAACCTAAACAGTTACTATTATGGTTTATAGCTTCATTTCTGTAAAAGGGACAGTTGGCCTAAAATGTTATCAAATTAGGTTATTAAAAAGTTCACCAATTTCTAATCTCAGCTACATCAGCTCACATAGATACCAGAATCAGATCACACTACTGGTGCTCCTATGACTTGTTGAGAAGATGAGCTGCAGCTCTCTGGAAAAATGGACAAGAGAACAGACTAGAACAGCAGTCCATGATACTGCATTACATTTGCAGTGCCTTCAATTGGAAGTTCCGCAGCGTGATAGTATAAGGGTGATAGGAATTCAGTGACCTAATGAACGTGGGCATTACTAACCTAGAAGATGAACACCAAGCTGTCCTATTTCTACAAGATAAAGTTTCCAGTCCAGGGGTCATTCCAGAAAGTAGGACCAAAGTTTATACACTACTCCATTATATTCTGCTTCACCAAAAGAAAATTTCACATATCAATTCTGATGCTATGATAGCCTCCCTAAATTCAGTAACATAGGACCCAGTTTCTCCATTTCTTATGACATTAGCTAAGCAGCATTTCACTTTTATTTTTTTTCAGTTACAAAATCCGAGATAAAAATAGCAAATCAAAATCATGCCAAAATGTGCCAAATAAAATACCTTAATTATCTGCAGTTGTACCCCTTCATCTGTTTGAGGACCCTGAAAGCAATTGCAAATTGTATCAACTATTCGGTCAATCAGTCGTTTTCCAGGAGCTCCGCTATCTGGGGCATTGCCAGTGATATGTCCATATGCAATGAGTTTCTAGGTAAAAAGAACACAAGCTAGTTCTATGACTCAGACAATCACATACTGTTTAGTAAAATAAAGTTAAGTACAGCATAAGAAGGGCGACAGGGGGGTAAACAGCATACCTCACTTAACCAACTTTATCATAAAAATTATCACCTTCAGTAGTCTGGGTCCTAAATACTTGTCTTGTTCACACACGTGGACAAAACAGGACTTAATAAGCAATACACACTCCTCTGCCACTCAGAATATTTCTTTCTACTACAACCAGACAAAACTTTTTTTTGTCAGTCTTTGTACCTATTCACGATAGAAAAGTTATGCCCAAGAAGTTAGCTAAGGTCAAGTTGCCCTTTTTTTTTTTTTTTTTTTTAAGTATCTAAGGAGGAACAAGGTAGAACAATCCCAAAGTCCGACCTCCCATCACATCAGCATTACAAGGGACACCATGGGAAACAGACCTTTCAAAGCAAGGCAGATGAAGTGTCTTTACAGAATAACGTGAGCATCCATGAGCTTCAATGAACGTTTGTTTCACTACAGAACAACACGTGCATTTCCTGCTTTCACAAGATTCACTTTGAGCCAAGTGTGATGATAACCTGTTTTGCATGGTTTATGCATCCAAACACCCATAGCAGATATCTGCATAGCTGCATGTTCTCAGGATAATATTCCTTCTGCGCTCAAAGAATGCCAACAGCATGCAAGGTTTTTGTAACTGCATGTTACTCCATTTCACTCTGTCCGAATTGAAGCTTACCTGTAAACAATCCAGGGAAGTACTGACAATGCGCGGTGACTTTGACTGGCAGGCCAGCTCAAACGGAAGGAAGTACTTATCTGCTTCAATGAAGTTTGCTTTTGGTGGAGCAACAGTGCCTTCTCTAGGTCAGAGGAGAAGAACTGTTAATTTTTCTAAATACATATATCACAGCAAGCTATCCATCCTCTCTTTTCTGATTAAAGCTGAATAGTATACAGAAGCATAAAAGCGTAACGTATTCTCTTATGCATGCTTTCTTTAGAAAGTTCAATTTTCTTTAAAATAACATTAAAACAGCTTTACATTTTCATATATTGCATCTGACCTCTTCCATTTATCCTTCAGCTTACCTCTTACCCCACTACACTCCAGTACTGTCCCTCTACCCGTAATACTGGAGAATAATTTAATGATAAAATTTCCAAAGTTACTCTGAATTACTTAAACAGAACCTGTATGAAAAACAGTAAGGAAAAAAATAAACATTTTGGGGGCTCATTTCCTAGCACTGTGCCATGATTTTTAAAAGTGTTGTTCTAAAACATTTTTTAAAAAGTTTAAGGAATTTGATTACATAAATCTAAATTAAAAATTTATTTAAATATAAGTAATACTGAAATTGGTACTCTTGATGTATGTAATTAGGATCATATACCACCAAACACAGCAAATCATTAGGAACAGTAGGTATTCTATCAGACTCTATTAAGCACAGTAACAGGAAGTGAAAAATTAGCACCTTTTAGAAGTTTTGCAATTATTTCATAGTGAAATTCAGAAGGCAGTTATGGCTTGAGCACGCAGAGCCACAGACATTGTGTAATTGGGACACATGGGCCAGATCATGTTTATGGCAGAAAGGTAAGTAGCTGGATATTCACAAGTACATCGCACTAACTTGTATGTACTCTTACATTTCCACTCCCAAATTATTCAACTTGATGCTTTCCTGCAAATTACAGCAATTAATAATTTACCTTTGCTTTTCCAGCTCTGTTTTTATTTCATCTGGAAGAAAGAAAAATTCAGACGTTAACACCTAAGATGTTTTTGATAACATCACCACAAATATGGAAAGCGTAATAAAGCAAAGCTGTTTCAAACCATTATACTTCATTATTAGCTACTCCTTTCCTGTAACTTCTTCAGCATCCCAAGCCAGAGACCATAGACAATTGCAAAATTTACGGGAAGGCATAGCTCTCAACTTCTACAGGAAAAAGCTATCTTTTTTTCCTAAATATTCTTAATAAAAAGGTATATTTAGAAAAAAACTAACAACCCAAGTATAATTTTTCTTTTAGGGTAAGCCTACATCACAGAGAGCTCAGGTTTAAGGAAGTCTTTAAGCCGCTGCAGGAACCATTAGTTCAATGCATCAGAGCTTCCTGTTAACTACAATGCTGGTTAGTTCGCTTCTGACAAACCTTACAATATGACATCAGCTGAATAAACAAACTCTTACTCAGAGATAAGGAATATTAAATGGATGCTGGCACCTTGCCAGCAGCTTTTTTTTTTCCTCTCCTCCTTCTTCTTTTTGAAATTATACTTTTGGGGAGCTTTCTATAAGAGTAAATACGGGAAAAATGCATCCCTCATTTCTATTACAAACACCAGCAAATCCTTAAGATCCTAGCACGTTTTTTTTTGAGGATTTCTAATGCATCACCATGATGCACAATACAGACTGCACTACACCAGACACAAACTGAACATGGACACAGAGCAAATACAGCACATGCCGTAAGGGTGCACAGCTACGCACATTTTTAATACCACCTGGAATCCTGTCCCTCCCATCCAACTTCATGCCCCTGCAAGTTACCATACCTACGAAACTTGTTTAAACTGCAAGGTTATTGGAAACTGATCAATCACTCAGTGCTGGCTCTTCATAGTCCTGGCAAGAAACCAATGTTTTGGACTGTACTGAGTTAGGTGACTTCAGTGCTGCCTGTGACTTCTTTCATCTCAAAAGCATCAATACGCAAAACATATTAACGAACAAGAACTGCAACAGATACATATTATAGGGTTTTGCACAGTCCTTTTGTTCAAGGAGCATTACAAGAATCAATCCTTGCAGAGTATGCCAGTTTTGTAGCACTACTATTCCTGTTTTACAGAGAAAATGGAAGCAAAATGCCAAGGAAACCCATACAACTACAAACCGTAGTACAAGCCACTACATCTAGGACTTGGACTTTCTACTCTGTCTGCCATATTCTCTCATTAACGAAGGCCAACAGGGTCAGGAAAGAAGCAGAATGACACCCATTAGTAATAAAAGATGCAAGTAGAGCCAAATGAACAATATCACCCCAAATTTGATGGAAGAATAGACAACAGCAAAACTGAAGAGTCAGAGACCCACCATGGGTCATGGCTCTGTTTAGAAGTCCACTGTTTTCTAATTAAGTTAATCATGCAAACAAGCATGCCTAAAATAAGCTATTCACTTTTACAAAAAAAAAAAAAGTCACCACTTCTGCCTATCCCTCCCCATTTCTCAGCTCCTGAGCAATAACCATTGCAGCTGCTTAAGCCAGATTTGCTCCTGCTCACCTCTGCCACTAAATTGGGCTCTAAAAAGTGCAAGCTATCTCCCAAACTTTGGGTCAGTTGGGGTTTAGCATCCTTCCTTCTATAAGCACTCAGCTGCTGGAAGGAGAGCTGAAGGCGACAGGCACTACCTTCACTCTGCCGTGCTGTCCTGGGGGAGGCACAGGGCAAGCTTGTTGGGAGGGCAGCTTGGGGTGGGGTTGAGATGACTGCATTTTCTCCAAAGTAAAAATTCCTCAACTAGAGATTAAGTTGTTTGTATAAAAAAAAAATCAAACTACACTAAAAACATGGAGCAATGAGCCCACCCAAGAAAATAAAAGGTTGTTTTGTAAAATTTAATACTGCACAAGCAAACAGGTTTCATTATTGGCATCTATAGCTGAGAATAATCTAAGTGCCCAATTCTATGTTTATAGAGTAACCAAGTGATGTGTTTTCCCCCACCAGCACCGCCAAAAAATTCTCTATACACAACTGAAAGACTTTTTTTTCTTTCACACAAATCACCCTCCCCCTCATATTGTTAACTAGCAAATCAACATAGCAAAAACTGTTTTAAACTCAAGTTTAATGAAGCTTTTAGCCTTAAGGACACATGATCCAGGCCCATCTTAGGTTTAACATTTCAATAATACCTTCACTGAGATAGGTATATTAGATCTTGCACTAGAAAAAATACAAGAATAGTATCCCATATTAAAGCAATGATGATTTTACTTTCCAAAACCTTCCATAAATTAAATAACAAAACAAAAAAAAAATCTAACCAAATTCTGGTGAAGTTCCCCACAATTTTGTTATATAAAGGGTTTTCCAAAGCAGCATAAAAGTGTCTGCATAACAACAGCATTTTACCAAATAACGCTGGCAGAAAAGAGTAAGTGAAAAGACAAAAACAAGTTACAGGCATGCCCCTGCTACTGATTGCATCAAAATCGTTTGGAAATCTCTACATTCAAAGAGCTCATTTGGTGGTCTGACCACCAAAAGCGAGTGAAACAAACTGTTGCCTAACTGAAGTCTGTTACCGTGAGGCAGTCGCCAAGCCCAGCCCAGGCAGAGCCAGCCTGCAGCAGCCCTCTGCCACCGCCACGCTTCTTGTCTGTGGCTGCGCCCCTTCCTCCTGCAAGCGGAGCGATCCCAACACAGGTCAGCTTCTGGCCCTCACAGGGCACTGCTGACCCTGCACTTGGTGCTTGTGGTACTAGAGCTACCTGGTACTTTCAAGGGCAGACCGCAGAAGCATGCCTCCATCTGCTTCAACCAGCAGCATCTTCAGCTCCACGCACCACGCGTGCTGCCCACTCAGTGCAAGCCTTTCGGCGCTCCCACCAGCCAGCACAGCTGGAGCAGCCAGCGAGGCCTTGCAGCCATTTCTTCCAGAGCTTCTTTGCCACAATGAAAGCATTTGGCATGAAGCACATGCCAAAAGTAACTCCTGTTCTGTGTTAGACAGTTTAAGTTTGCATATATTGAAACCTACGTATTAAAAGGAAGGACAATTGCTGGCTTGCAGCTGGATGCACCCCGTGCTAATGAATGGTCAGGTTCATCCCAGTGGAAGCAAACCAGTTCCTGTGCAGAGAGCGGCAGTTTGTTAGCACAAGGACATGAGCAATGTCGTTCCAGAGCTTGTCAGAACACTGGAAAGCAATGCCAATGCAAACACACAGCAGAAACAGCCTTTTTTTTTTTTTTTTTGGTACAGTCCACTGCATTGCCTAATTCCAGGCTGCCTTAAATTTAAAACAAAAAGCAAACATGCAGAAAGACATCCTATGTTTATTGATTCTATCCCTCTGTAGAGAGAGCCCTTTACAGGAGGCTGCCACAGTGAAGCAAGACCTTGCCTTGTGCCAGCACTCCCCAAGCACGCCAGCCAAGAGGCTTTACTAAACCAAGAAACAAACTCACTTTAGCCATTTGTCATTTCTATCACGAGACAAACACATATATAGATTCCTAAGCGAAGGCATGGCTGAAGAGATTTTTTTAAAAATTAATTAACAAACTAAACAAATTCTGTTGCTTACAAAGCTCAAAGATATGTACGTGGAAGTGCCTAGGCAATCAAATGTCACAGAACCAGGCTGGCTGCATAGTATGTCATTAAAACCAGTCCTAGTAGGGGAAGATTAATAGTTCTGAGAGTCTTTCTTTGAGAGACCCGGGTACACAATTAGCATTTCACCCATACGAACTGCTGTGATACACGCTGCCTGTACTCCACTGGAAATTCTTCAGGATACAGACTGTTTCAGTAGGCTTGCTAAGAACTGTGTATGCCCAGAGCTCCACAGAGGGGCTTATTAGGCAACTATTTATATACAATACACTGGCTGTCTGTTTAAAACCAGTTTTCTTAAAAATCGCA
This sequence comes from Anser cygnoides, assembly GCF_040182565.1. Taxonomy (NCBI): domain Eukaryota; kingdom Metazoa; phylum Chordata; class Aves; order Anseriformes; family Anatidae; genus Anser; species Anser cygnoides. Next base: position 9,255,723 of record NC_089888.1, read on the forward strand.
GTTTTCTAAGGCAGAACAGAACAGCTTCTCTGTTTAAAAACTTTATTTCTCCTCGCCTCTCCTGGGGTTTACTGGCACTAAGAGCACTGGATACAACTATTACACCTACTGATGAAGCAAGAGGCTGAATGAAGGAATCCATTCAACTCTGCTTACTCAACATTTACCCTGTATATTTCAAGAGGGGATGGACAGAGCAAAAAAAAATTTTTTTTTTAAATAACTGAGAAATGGTTTTGTTACCAAACCCATTTCCAAGGACACATCTATCATTGCTTTGGGCCAACAGTACAAGCTAACAAGCCCTGTACAGTTCAGGAGTGAATAAGCACTCCTTTCACCCTTCCCATGTTTATACCCTATTTGAGCCTACAACACTTCTCATTTCTACGAAGTCATGAAGATATTTTGCAGTCCAAAACTGCAGACTTACTGCTCCAGTAAAACACACATTGGGAATGGAAGAAGAGGGCAACAGCAGTTTAGAATTAAATACCACCTGTATTTCCTAGATAAGAATGACAGCAATTTTCACTGGTAACTTACTTAAGATCTCAGCAGTGAAACACATTATAAACTAATAAAAGGGAAAACAGGAGCATGATTCCCATAGTTAGAAATACATTCCTCTGTCTCACCAAACAAAAATTTAAAGCATGTGTAATTAACAGAAACACTACTCCAGTAACACCACAGCAGAAGCTATAGAAATAGCAGCAGGCTAGGTAGATTAGGTAGTTCCAGAATACACCAGTTCCTCTCTATTTAGAACAAGAATTTACTTGTGACACGTGCCATGCTGACTGCTTTATAAAAGATATGATAGCTCAAGGCTCCATTAAAGAGACCATTGTATAAAGAAGACAGCATAGCAAATGGAATTTAGTCATAGGTAGAGGGGCATTACTTGAAATACGGCATGGAAAAATAAAAGACAACATCTGTCACAGTTACTAGGTCCATAAAGCTGACTTTACATTTCTCTCACATTGAATTAATTGTACTCAGACTTAATTATCAAAGGATAACTGGACTTTACTATTATTGAAAACACTGCAGCTTCTTTCTTGCAAAACTATTTGTGTAGATTAAGAAGTCTGGCCTGAATTCTTTAGACTGCAAGTAATGTTCTTCCCACATTCCCTACCATATTTACTACAGCACAGGACTTGATAATTAACCTAACACTTTTGAAATTAAACTCAGTTTTATTTAACAAAGTATAAGCTTAATTAAGCTTACATAAAGTAAAACTGGTTTTCTATTTGAGTAGAAAAGAGCTTATTCTACACAGAATAAAGTTTAAAAATAAAAAGCACACATGAATGTAAGGAACTATCTTCATGTTGTCAACCTGAAATGATGTAACATTTACCAAATGTAACTGTAATCAAGGCCCTACTAGTGTAGGAGGGTTGGGTAACAGAAGGTTATCTATTCATGCTGACCTCTGCTTTAGTCCAGTCAAGTCGTACATAGACTTTTTTTTCAGCATGATTAACAACGTTTATATCTATCGTCACAAGCATTAACCGACATCAAACGTAGTGTACCTTAAAAAACTGAGAGGTAAAACAGCTATAATCCAAAAGACAAATGCCAATAAGTGGCTATTGCATAGTACTTCTCCCCTCGAATCACAGTCTCTGATGTGCTAATAAACGAAGACCTTCCTACTAAACTTTCAAGAAAGTTCCCTTTCTCAAAAAGTATTTATGTAGCAGACAAGCAGGTTTCCAGTCCTGTAAATGGGTTGGGTGGATGTTGGTGGGGAAGTCCGGAAAGGGAAGTAGGAAAAGTAATCTCTATTGCTCACAATGTCAACTTTAAATAGTAATAAAAAATACACTTCTATGTAGTTACCACTAGGTAGTTAGCACCTTCAGATTTCTTCAAGGTAAGGACTGTGGGCAGGAAGGTAAAAACAATGGCTATTTTTCAAGTTTGCTTTCATAATACATTCGACAAGACTTGCCTCTGCTCAGCGTCCTTACTCACTCAGCCAGTCTCTCCTGTTTCAATTTTCTACATACAGTAAATACACCCAAGTTAAAGGAAAAATGTTGGTGCGAACCAGGTGAAACTGTAAGAGATATCTGTGCCGTAGAATAAGAAAGGCCACAGAGAACTCTACCTGTAAGAGCCGTACTGCTTTACCTAGTTTTTCCCCTGCATGTCATGCCACCTGCTTTCACAACTTTAACGCCTAGTCCTGTACTATGAAAGGACCGATTTGCAGTTGCAGGTTTGAAGACCAGCCTACGAATTTTACAGAAAGCGCCTCAGTTGTGCAAGACACCACACCGTATGCGGCCGCCCCAAGTTTTTAGCCAGTCCATGAGTCAGACAGAAGGTGTCGGAGAACTACCAGGCCCGGGACAGCAGAAGAGCCCCCTCCGACACCCCGTGTCCCAGCCAAAACGCTCGGAACTGATTTCCCCCAGCTGAGTCCCGGCGGGGCAGCGCCGCGCCCCTCCTGCTTCACAGACCCCGAATGCAGGCGGCGCCTGGGCTGCCCGCCTCGCACCGGCGCTGCCCGCCCCTCCCGAGCCCCGGGCCGGGGCCGCGGGGCTGTTCCCCGCCGGGACGTGCCGTGACAGCCCGAGCAGGGCCGGGTAGGACCGGGCCGGGCAGCGGCGGCGGCTCCCGGCCCGGCGGGGGCGGACTCACCCAGCGCCACCTGGCAGGCTCTCCGCAGCTGCCCGTGCGGGGGCCGCTTGGCCTCCTTCTCCGCCAGGATCTTCTCGAGGGCCCGCGACACGAACATGCTCTTGGTGCGGGCGTCCTGCTCGCGGCCCGGGGGCTGCATGGCGACGGGGCCGGCGGGGCCGGGGCCGCCCGGGAGCTGCGCCGTGCCTCCGCCCTCAGCGGCCGCCGCCGCGCCGCAGCCACGGCGCCGCCATCTTGGCGCCGTCACGTGACCCCGCCGCTCTGCCCGCCGCCCCGTCGCGACCTGCGACCCCGCGGCGGCAGGCGGGGCCCGGCCCGGGGAGGCCGCTGCCCGGGGGTCAGAGAGTCGTTAGGGTGGGAAAGGGGATCCGAGATCGTCTGGTCCAGCTGTGCCCCTACCACCACTATCACCCACTAACCCATGTGCCTAAGCACCACGTCCAACCTTTCCTTGAACACCCCCAGGGACGGTGACTCCCAACACCTCCGTGGGCAACCCGTCCCAGTGCTTGACTGCTCTTTCTGAGAAGAAATGTTTCCTCATTTCCAACCTGAACCTCCCCTGGCGCAACTTGAGGCCATTCCCTCTAGTCCTATCACTAGTTACCTGTGAGAAGAGGCCGACCCCCAGCTCCCCACACCTTTTCAGGCAGTTGCAGAGAGCAGTAAGTTCTCCCCTGAGCCTCCTTCTGACCAAACACCCCCAGCTCCCTCAGCCGCTCCTCACAGGACTTTTGTTCAAGGCCCTTCACCACAATAAGCGGAGCTGGCAGCCACTCCCGCCCCTTCAGTTCCAGCAGGCTGGGTTGGCCCTGCCTAAACCAGGCTTGGTGCCCATCCACGCTTTTTTAAAACCCAGCCCCTTTGCATGTCCCCGGGGTGTTGTGTCCCCCAAATGGTGGCTGCATGCGTGCTGAAACCGCAGTGGCAAGGGGAAAACAATGTGTTGGGCGTCGGGTGATTTCACTAGCAGGACATGCCAACTGCAAGCACTGTTATTGCTGCAATTAGTTGCATTGATTGGGTTGGAATTACTGAAAAGGAGGTCACGTTAATATAATACTCCTCATTTTTATAAGGCTTTTAACCTGAGCATTCCAGCGTTTCCACTATCACTGCTAACTTCCACAGAACAAGGCCTGTGAAGAGACACTAAGAAAACAGACATTTCAAAGACCCAAAGTCATGTTAAAGAAGAATTGTTAAAAAATAAATTTCACGTCCCAGAAACTTGGTATCCATTTATAACCTGATGCCCAATTGTTTCTTCTCCTTTTATCCATCGCCCTATGTGGTAGGGTGTCTTATTCCCCAAATCAAATTCTGGACTCTTTGAGAGACAGTATAATCTATGGAAATCATCTGCAGAGATAAATTACTCATTTGATGCCCTCCTTTAGAAACTTGTAACCATCACTAACATGCAGTCACCTCTTCCACATCTCTCCACAACGGGCTTAATCAAATTAAGACAGCAATATCTAACTAAGAATACAGGGACCTATTAGATTGTCTATACTGTAATTTTATTTCTCAAACACTGGCATTCTTATCTTTTAAAATGTCATTAATAGACACTTAGTATTGTCAAGTTCTGCAATTTTTGTCTAAAAAGCACTAACAAAGGGTTCAACCACAAACGCCTGTGTGCAGCATTAGTTTAGTATTACTTCATGTGGAAAACGGGCAGGCGCTATGTGACCACCTCTACTGTCCAGAGGTTTGTGTGAACTGGTTACATGGAGCTGAGGATTCTACTTACATGGAAAACTATGAGTTAGAGTACAGTAAATCAGATACGATGAGGGTGGACAAGAACAGGGGGAAGTGCCTCTATCTGGAAACAGTTTTTAAAGTTACTGTCTAAAGACTTGGGTTTTCCCAGGAAATCAGCAGTTCCAGTGTGGCTGTGATAAGAGTGCAATTTTGTGGTTCGTCATTAAGTCACAAATTGTCAGGGTGTAACTGCCTCAAAAACCTGCTAGTTATATCTGTTCTCTTGGCAATAATAGTGTGTTCAGCCTCTTCTAGTATGAGCAAATGCACCATGTAATAAATGTGGGACAATGTTGGAAGGTTAAAGTCCTTCTGAGCGTTTATCAGCTGAAGCTGTCATTAGGCAACCGACTTGAACTTTCCTCCACATTAAGTGATTAATACAAGTTTAGAATGGATCGCTATTCCAAGTCAGAATCACAGAAATGCAGGGCTGGGAAGGTCTTCAACAGATCATTTAGTACATCTCCAAGCACTAAGGCAGAACGCTGCCTCTTACTGAAAAGCGAGATTCAACAAGCACTGTAAAGGAGATTCAACAGCATTTCAGTTTGTTGCCTCCAGTGTTTCACTAATTATGCAGTTAGGAAATTCCTAACATCTGGTCTGGATGTTAACTGCTATCCATTAGCAGATGGAAGGACTCTATATCATAGAGATATGAATGACAGAAAAATAGAGACAAATAACATAGAAATCAGAGTATCAAATGATTATTATTATTTTTTTAAATTAACATTATTTCCAGATTGTGACTAGAGTTTGGATTTTGTTTTCTACTGAAAGTCTGGTTGTTCCTGCATTTTGTTTTAATTTCTGGTCTCTTATACAGAAGATGTTCATCCCTGTAATCATATAGGTATGCTGACTTCACTCTTGTAGCCTCAGTAACATAATTGTTTTTACACTGAGGACATTTCATCCATTTCATCCTTACACTGCATGCTGATACTCTGTGTATTAATTTCATTGCACAATATAGTGAAACTACCTAGCCTATGCTTCTTTAGTAACAACTAACTCCAATAAAAAATTTGAAAAATGCAACTAATTTCAGAATGCTGAGATAGACCATATTTTTCCTGGCATTTTCCTATCAGGATTCAGTATGGTATTATTTTAAAATAGAATAAACTGTGTAATCATTGTCTATATTTGCTATTTATTTTTCAAAGTATGTTGCAGATGTAAAGGTGCAGGGTTTTAAGTCATTACATGGTCTAGTATTTGGTATGGAGTATCTAGTTCCATAAAATATGTCATAATATCCTTTGGGCTTGTAAACATCTTAAAGTTTTAAACCGTATTTGTATATCTTTGTATGTCTGTGTTCACTTAAGTGTTACATTTCCGAGCTTATCACCTTGGGCATCAAGTGGTTGAGACAGTTTACATGCCAGGTCGATGAATTCATTTGCATTAAAGACCTAAATACAGATAGCATTATGGGTTTTAATTGTAATTTTCAGACCTTGTTCCCAAAATGCAAAGTCTGAGAAATATGCTTTTTAGGTTTATACTCATTCAGTGTGTCACTGGGATGGAATTAGGGAGATGTCTTGCTGTGCACCTCATGACTCAGCTGCCTTCTTTAATCCTACTCTTGGCTCCATCGTAGCTCTGCTATACCTCAGGCTTTCAGATCCTCTCCACAGGATATCTCACTGACTATCTTAACAACCAGGCAACATCTAATTTAATTTGCTCTGTTCTGAAAGATAAAAAATTCAATACGAACCTTGAGAGCCTCATTACTGACAAAAAAAAAAAAAAAAAAGAGGTACAATTTCAAATTTCTTCTGGCTACTTTAATTTAGCACATCCAAAATAAGAAAAGGTTTAATAAGTCTCCCTAATAATGTCTTTCTAATAGAAAGGGAGAGATGAAGAAATAGTACACACAAAAAAGTGAGAACAGGATCACCTGTCACAGAGTCAAGTACTGACAGTGAGAGAAGTCAAAAGACAAACTGATTGTTCTTGGACTCAAGAGTCACTTCATTTCAGTGCTGAAATCTGCAGTCTCAGTGTAGAATATGCCTCGGAGAACATGATGGCCTTGTGTTAGGGACAAGTCAGAAAGGAAGATTTGGGTGATGAAAGCTGACCAGTAGTCAGACTTGGATGAAAAATTGTCATATTGGGGACAGTGACAGAGAACATTGTAGCCTCCATTAATTTGTAATCCTAAGGAGCAATGGTAATGCAAATAAGCCCTGTCTCTTGAAAAGCTATCAGCTTAGCAATAACAAGATAAAATGTGTAGTTTTCTTGTACTGATATATTACACCTCCACATGCTAGCATTTTTAAATGCGTAATTTTGAAATATGCTCACAATCCAAGAAAAGAGGATCCAAAACCAGTCCCCCAAGAATTGCCCACATTTGTTATTGCTGTCTATGCATCTGATTCTTCTTTCACTTATATTAGTTTAAATCAAGGGTAATTCTACTGTTATCAGTGAAATTACAGTGATGCAGAAGTGACATAACTAAAAGGCAAATAAGGCCCTCAATCTTTTTTGAGGGATGCTGACTTAGTTATTGACACAAAGAAGACTGTAATTACTGTCAGCAGCATTTGCAGAACTAATTAAGCAGCAGAAGCTCTTCATGTATTGTCAGCCAAATTATCAGTTCTGATTTTAGGACCTTTATTGTGGGACAAGATTAGTTTTCACTGGAGAAGCAAAATGGATATGGTCTTGATTTTAGGGGATAGATTGAGGAGGCAGTTTTACAGAAATCTTTTTTTAGTTATATGTCAAGCAAAAAACTTGCCTTTCAAATCTTACAGCAGTATTTGAATTCCTAGGTGTACGATTACAACTGAGGTTATGGTTTGGACTTAAAAGATACAGAAGTGAATACCAGGTTTCAGCTACAATTAGCTTTTTGAGTGTCAGTGGCACATGAAGAATACGAAGCTGGTGAATGCGAGGCTCTACTATTTAAGGTTTGAGTTATAGGTAGGCTCAAGTCTGAGACTCACTGAGGTTAAGGAAGTTGGTTGTGGGACTGCACTAAGTAACACGTGCTCATACTGAGAGAGAGTTGGAGCCTATTTAGTTTTCAGACAACTTTCGTTTCCCCTTATGATTTACAACAGAATTCCTGCTATGAGTAGGATTAGAATTTTCAATAGTTAGGATTGAAACTCACTGGAGCTGTTGTTAGGCCTAATTTACATGGACTAATTTGCATGAATTAGGGGAGGCATCATCAGAGACTATGGATATGTAAGGCTGAAAGTGACTGCTTACTTCAAGTTGACAGGAGAATCAAGAATAGGTGGAGAGTTAGGAAGCAGGCTGAGCTTTGGGTTGTGAATCCTGTAGGTTGTGGCTTTGGGTTGTGACTCTGTAGGTTAGGCTAGAGTTTATATTAGGTTTCTGGGTTCACAGTACCGCTCATAACATCAAGTTTGCCAATTGTGTTCATCTTTTGAGATAATAAAGATCTATTTTCAGTCTTAAAATTATGGCTATGGTAGAATTAGGGTTAGAGTTTGGATTCTACCAGGGGAGGTGAATTAAGTTCAGGCCTGAGTCTGATAGGGTGGTCACATTAAGTTTACAACAGAATCTATTGGGGTAATGGAGACTGTGCTCTGTTTTAGAGAGGAGTGGAGATGGATTTCCTCCTTAGGATCAACATAACAGTCAAAGTGAGGACTGAGGTTAATTTTTAGGGTAGGGTTCTTGAGTATACAAGCCATTGTTCAGAAAGGTGTTCAAAAAGCAGACAAGATAAATTTACTGTTGATGCCATCAGGCACTGATGAACAATTGTGCTTTGGACTGCTGTAAACCACAAGCTCAGAGCTAACAGGTTAAACTTATGGCTAGAATTAGGCTTTGATAATAAATTTGCTAGGGAAGATGAGCCAAGATCAGTCCTTCATTTACTGGAGTAAAATAAGAGATGTTTGGAAAAATAGTGTTAGTTTTTGGGAGATGAAGAACTGCTTGCTTAGAGCTATCAGCAAGGAGGATGGAGCTTATTTTGAATATCAGTAAGATGTCCTAGTGTCTAGGAAACTGCATTTAGTTCAGGAGCTAGATGATGAAGACAGACTTTTTGCTTAAAGTTTTCCATACAGTTTATGTTAGGGCTAAAGTTAGATGTGAACTTATACGGGACAGCTGAGTTTAGTCCTAAGTTTAGGTTGCTACTGTTACAAGTCAGCAAACCATGATTAGTTTGGTGACTCACATCCTTTTAGCAATTGCTATTATGCATGGCATCAACACCATCATTATTTTAAACCAAAAGAGACAGTCAGTTATCCATGCCAAATGGAGCATCTTTCAGGAAACAGTTTCACACATGCAGGATAATCTGGAAAAAAAATGATGTATGTCACTCCCCAGTAGATACCACGTGCCGTAAATATCACCATATAGAAAATTTAGGTATCTCAAACAGGTTTGCAAATTTCTTTTCTAGAAACAGGCTTAAAAATTATAAATGTCCTTTTGTCCCTAGAAAATTCTTTGAATTTGCCTCAGGAGAAGAGTACAAAAGATCCTGCATGTTGCATACAGTGTGTTTATGGGATGCATTCTTTCTGCTTGACTTCTCTTCAGTCTGTTCCATTTCTCACCAGTTTGCCTTTGTGTGACCTTTGATGCCCTAAGAAAACTTGTTATTGCTGTTTACTCCCCAAAACAGCATATGTGGTAAAAATCTATAGCTTATTCTTACAAATATAATAAAACAGGAAATGTGAAGAATGGAAATGTGTTCTGTAGCAGTGTTCAAAAACTGATTAAATCCTTTCAGCCATTCCGTAGTTTACAAAATTGAGAAGACAACATAACTCTCCAGCAGAGGCCTTTCCTCAGCCACAATAAAAACAACTCAGAAATACTAGTATTTATGCCATATAGCAAGGCATTCACCCTCATGATGATATTCTGCCTAGGCTGGGGTTCATGACAGAGAATATCAGGGCTGTTAATTATGCTTTCCTGTTTTATTACTGACCTGTCTCTCACTTGTTTGGGCTATTATATTTCTGCCACTGTGCACACATGACAAGGATCATGTGCTAGGATTTCCCACCCACAACCCAGAACCACTCTCATTTCTGTTTTCTTGAAATAGAACTCTCTTCCTCTTTGTTCTTTTCTTTCTCTTTCATAGAAATTTGAGTATATTTAACATACAGGCATGTTTCTTGCTTGTTGGTAATGAGGAGAGAGCATGCAACTGGATATAGAGGCCAAGGATCCGTGAATCATTTGTACCAGACCAATGAGTTGATTTGATCGAAGACTGCTTGATTATACAAGAAAAAATGTGGAAGAGGTGGAGAATAGTTCCTTTAAAAATCAGAATTCAAGCTGGTGGATGCAGCTTTTACATGATATTGTTACCTTTCCCCATTACTTCCATGCCAAAAAGATTACACTGGATAACTGGATATTATTCTGAGGTGTTCCCTGTGGTGATCTCTGCTCTGACTGGGTAATACTTGGGGCACTTTTAACTGGAGACAAGTTATTCCCACAGAGCATTTTCCATGCTAATTTATATAAGGACAACAGCTGCAGAAAGATGGGTCAGTTTTGGGTTGGACCTGGTTGGAATGCCAGAAATGTAAGGCTATGAACCCACAGCCAGGCTGTTACTGAATAAAAAATGCTGTCTGCATTTAACATTGGCCTTCAAAAGGCTTAGATCTTTCAGCTTACCCCTGCCTGTTTGGAGCACCACCTACTGCTAAACAAACTAGTCCTTGCTCACATATCTAGATAGTTTTACTTTGCCTAAGTGGAAACCATGGGTATCTCTAATTTGTGTTTTATGGGCCACTACATGTCTTCTTTCAAAACAGTTCAAGCAAGTCAGCAGGACTGATCCCAAATTCAACCGGAGGATATGGTGCAGATTACGCAGTCACCCCATATGCTCGGGCAGACTAAGTGTAATGTGTCTGTAAATAATCTATGATCAGGCTTTGTAAGGCAGCCATATAAATGGGAGGCCACAGCCAGTCTTGTGGCTGCTCATCAGAGGACACATAGATTCTTTATCAATATTCATACTGGTAATAGTATATATTTTACTGGAGAAAAAGTGGCTTTACACAGCTCACAGAAAGTATCGCTACAGCTTCATGACTAGAAGGTTTCAAGAGAGGCAAGTCAGTGGGACAGAGAGGGATCTGGCTGCACCTTTGCAAACAACGCTGCAAAACTGCAATGAACCACGGAGTATGAAATGAGAGTACGTTCCATCCAACACTGTGACAAGCCAACAATCCACAGCATGGCCTAATTCTCTAGGGTCTGCAATGATTGCACAGTGAAAAAAGGGAACACTTTCACATTTTCTGAAACACTTTTTTATTTGTTATTTTTGCCTGAACTGCCCTTATGGGTTTTCAAACCACTTCTGCTGTGTGCAATCTATCCATCCAGCTAGGGAACAGAAACGTTTCTGGGTAATTTACATAACCAACTAACATGAACAGCTTGAATTTCAAACACCAGTTGTCAGATGGAGACAATCATGGTAAGTTTGAGATAGAAAATGATCCATAGACAGAATATTTATGTTCTTTCCCCTCACCAGTGTATCATCATGAAAATCATGCTTCGCTTATAAATCCCAATTCTCCATACACCATAGGGAAAAAAATATGTTATGGAATCAATATGTGGAGTGAAAATCAAGATCCCAAACCTGCAAAAGACAAATAGAAAAAATTGAGAGGCCGCCTAAAACCATATCTACTTGGGAGCAGCCTGTCAATATTATTTGAATTTATCCTGATGTTAGACATAGCACTTGAGATATTGTTCATAGCTGAGAGCATGTCTGCACTAGGCTTATAATCTGAAAAAAAAAGTAAGAGAGCTAGATGCCCACGCTGAGTAAGATGCACAGTTTCCAATCGTACCGTCATGTTCTTGTTAGGCTGGTTTTAGCTTTTTCCGATCTTACCACTTGTTCAAACTAGTTTTCTTCACTTGAGGGCGCCAAAGGTCTAGTTCCATAAAGGGAATGCACTTGAGTTTGCCAGCACTACTGCTGAGAAGTGTCACACAGCAAAAACAAAACAAAACCAAACCCGCCATTCTTTGACCTCTAAAGTGCAAATAAGGACTTTAGTTACACATGTTAACATGATGAGATCTTCGGTTCTAGAGGTGGAAAGAGGTTATCATCCTAGAGATCATAACAGAAGACCACGTGCCACTGTCTGACTTGGATCAGATGTCCAGAAGCTTGTAGAAGAGAGGAAGGTCATGAGTACTCCTCTGTGACCAATACCACTTCCACACAAGTGAGTAGACAGACACATGACAGAGTTAACCCATTAGGCTAAACAGAGACCTGAAGATTTTGCTTTTATTTGCCTCCCTTGCATTTGTTCCTAGTCCCTCCCAATCCATATATGTCTGAATTCATAGCTACCATTTAGCTCGTTTTAGTTCTACAACTTAATATTTAATTCAGAAGTAGATCTGGTTCTCTCACAGTCTTAAAGAGTTTACTTCATATTATCTTTCTCTTCCCTCTAGCTTCTCCTTTTCAAAGAGCTTTTTATGGCATTAATCTACACAGTAGTCATTAATATTTTTTAAGATCTATAAGCAGAATATCTACTTTCTGTCACTTCCTCACAATTGAATTGTCATTCAAGCTGTAAAATACTTGCTAAACCCAAGATGTAACAAAAGCAATATTCCACTGATGTCACACGCAAAGCCACCTTTCATAGCTAAATCACATATGACTAATATATTGGTCATGCTAATGTGCTGGGTTGTATTTTAAATGTTTCTAATGACGTTCTGTAACTATTTATATGACTACTGTTTCAGAATAATCTGGCAATTCAGTTGAAACATTTACGGTCTGTTTGAGCTACAAGCCCACTTCCCACCATGGTTTCAGATATTTTAAACACCCCTGTCCTCTTGGAATTTTTCAACTTTTCAATTATTTTGTTGACAGTGCTATATAAATGAGAAGGCAACAAGACAAGATGCGTTAATTTTTATACATGCAAAATCAGAGGCTGAATCAAGGGTCACTGAGGGTCCTCTAGATGCTGATTGCTACCATTTTTCTGCTACTATGCATAGTTTCGTATACTACCCACACCTCCTTCCTGAGCTAAAGGCAGGTGTACGTCCCAGAAAACCCTCCCTCAACTACTTTATGCTATTAAAAACCAGATGGCTCAATTTGCCATCTAGTCAAGGACAAGCACAGAGGTCAGCATGTGGAAGAGCAGTCTCCCCCCCTCCTTGTGGGGCTTGCTCAGTAGCCCGTCCTGCTATAGAAACGCAATCTGGCTAAGACAGCCTACTTTCCTACCCACTAGCTGAGACACTGAGCACAGTCACCTGAATTCCCAGGTCTCACTGAGGTGGACACAGAAAGCTTGCAGGGGATTATGAGCATAAAACCTGTCAAAATTGAGAGGCATGAAGGCCCCTTGTAAATGTGCTTATATGCCCTTTGACAGGTGGGAGGGTTGTCTGCATTCTTGACTAAGCAAGGCATCCTGTGCATGTCTGTGCTCATGGACAATGAAGAAAAATATGTGAAGAAAACTGACAAGAGAGGGAATGAGCTAAATCATTGGAAAATCCTGAACTGTCTTGGGCCTCCTGGAAGGAGAAAAGCGAAATACTGAATGAACATGTCCTCCCATATTGCACGCAGGGCAATTAGGACGGCACTGTCAACAGATACTGATCACAGGGGACAACATGAGCAGCAGCACAACCTTGTCCCTATTACATGACATGGAAACCACAATGCAGTAAATGAGGCCAGAGGGAAAGCTATGAGGCCTTAAATCTGCATATACTTTGTCTGCAGCCTGTTGTTCCAATCGACATTTCCTTTAACTCCAGTATTGATCAGTGACTTGTACCCACCCAGTAATTTAAAACCAAGTTGTTTTCAGTGACACTCATGTCAGGATGTATGAAGAAAGACAAGATTATCCAAAGGGTGTATTTCTGATTTTCATGCACAGCTATGGAGGTGGCACATGTAAATCATCAAAATTTGCTGTCCCTGGGTACTTGTGACACATTTGCTAACCAAAGGGCATGGGACAGTCAAACCTGAACCAAATGCCTATCTCTTGCTTGGAGAACAGTATAAAGACTGTAACTTGGAAAAAATAAAAAGTTGTAACTATTTACCCAAAATACTCTGTAATCCACACCAGGCACTAGAGAAACACACAACAACAACAACAACAACAACAACAACAACAACAACAACAACAACAACAGATTCTGCTTCTAATTACAGACGTAATAAAAATTGTGATCCTTTAACCTGTGTAACACATCTGCTTTCTTACAGTAAATTGCATAAACACCTGCATGGTAAGTACTGCTTTATTCTTAGCATACAGTACGATAGATCTTCTTGTTTCTTAAAGTTTTAACAATTCCTAGATAAAGTGATATTTGATCTGATAGTAAAAGACAGACACTTAACTTCTGTTCTTTTTCAGATCAATAAGTATTGACGGTGTTTTACGTGTTATCTTTAAAGGAAATTTCAAATGCTTGCACTGGCTTCATGTGTTTGTTATATTAAAATGCAGCCCTATGAATTTAGAAATATATTTCATATAGGCATATGGTTAAGTAACATTTTACTAAAAATAATAAAAAGCAGAAGGAGAAAGAGATTTAAAAAAAAAATCAGAATAGAGGTATTAATTCCTTTCTGCACCAGCAAATTCAAACAAAGCCAAAACACAACCAAATAATATGGAGGCAAAAAACTTTATTGCATTCTGCACTTCAGTATGGTCAGTCTGATGGGAAAGACTTTGAATAACCTGACTTTCAGAAGCGATGGGTGCATTAACTCTGTGTAGAGGCCATAAGTCAGGTCATGGTGTTACTTACTCACAGAACTGTAAGGTCAGAGGAGAAAGAGATCCGTATTTACAAGAAAATATTGTGCACACTGGTTTCATAAGCAGTGAAATCCCCTGTAATTTTACGGCTTGCATTCAGAAGCTGAGAAAGCAGAAGTTTTCTGGGGATCTCACAAGCGTTCCCACAAATTTATTTTGTCTCTGATATTTTGCTAGCAATCCAGCTAGCCAAAGAGAACTACAGCTAGCAGTACAGCTGCTCTTGAGGCAATAAGAAGCCGCTGATATGTAATGTGAGTTTGCCTCAGCCCAATATGACCATTTCTAGGCTCGACTGGAACAGAACGCACTCTGTAGTGCTATTCAACCACGGAGAGAGTTCAGAATGAGGCAGAATGTGAGAGTGGTTTGTGCCAAACAATTTTATTGGCTCGGCTGGTTTACATCTGGCTTATATTTTAGCTGAAACCTCAAAAATTGTTGATAACATGGCTTGGATGACTGGTTATGGCTCATCCCTATAGGTAAATGCCCAACCTATAAGATTATCCATTTCAGCCCTTAGTGGCTTGGGTGTGTTTTCCATTTACCACAACCCCACACTGATGTGTTGAGTCCACAGAGTTCTTTACTCTAGATTAAGGAAGGCAACAAAGAACAGATAAGGTCTCTTGTGTGACCCCTCCTCTGACACATACCTGTAATTTATGTGCAGAACAACCCACAGCTCCAGTCGGATGATGGCAAGTTGGTTCATTTGAAGATACAGAAAGCAGAAAATGGGATCAGAATTTCTTTCCTATTCTCATATTGTAATATATACCAAATTTTAGCATGATATACAAAGACAAATATTAAATATGTCCCAGGCTTTTGCTTTCTGTGCTAAAGTGAGGTTGAGTCAACAAGTCCAGTAAGATTACTATAGTAGCTGAAGAAGGTACTCTTCTAGGATGAGATCAAACCTGGCAGCCTTGTGAACTTTGTACAGTGTGAAATCCAAGCATTTGTGAGGCAAGAATACATATCCCCAAAACATCAGATTGCCTTAAAAGGCACAAGATTTTACAGAATTTAAAATAGGTATGTTCTCTACTAGCCTTCTGATCATAATGATTCACGTTTTGAAGATTTTCTCTGCAATTCCCAAATCTATGCTTCCACTTAAAAATGAAAGAAATGCTCTCACTGATCATGGTTATTTTCCTGAAGCAGCAGTGGCATGTCATCCATGACAGGATATGTGAAACTGAGCATAGAAATTGCTTTTTTTTTTTTCTAACCAGAATGTCACTCAAAATAGCCCTGACTAGTAAGATTGAATTAGAATGATCTCATCCAGAGATCTCATAAAAAAGTGATCACACACTCTTTTTCCACCATTCTACAAACATCTCCGTACTTTGATGAGAAAACAGGAAACACATGTCTTCTATAAATGACCAGGACAGATAGGACAATGCCATGATTCCCACAGTTAACATGTACCAAACTTCAGAACAAGTAGGGAAAGCAGCACATCAGTCTTCTTCACAAATAAATATTTAGGAACCCCCAAAAGGGAAGAAATAACATGCATTCTCAAACTTAACAGCTACCAAGCAGATAATTAAGCTGCTAGTAAGAGCACTGCGAATATGATAGATATACAAAAATGTGCACATGAATGCAGTATCTCTGTTTTACAGTCTCAAAAATTAAAAGCTAAAATGTCAAAATGGAGCCGTGGAGTTGGCCTGTCAAAGAAAGAATTGCCACCAATTTGATAACAGTGGTAGAGACTAAGAGCTCTGCCCTTTACATGTTTAGGGATGCTTTTGTTGATGATTTTGCATTGTATTAATGAATCCCTTTTACCCTCCTGATAAGTCTCTAACTGCTCAATGTATCACACACATACAAAATAGTCTACATGAAATACAAACACTGCCTCACTGCGGGCTCCTTTCCCCTGAGCACCTAATGCACCTGGGCTTTCTGACACATGCCCGTGATTTAAATATAATGTCTTAATCTCCCAAGACACATAGTCCTGATGTCAAGTTAGATACACTTGGCAAACAGTGCTCTCATCGTACTGCTGTGAAGAATAATGCGTTTGGCATCATTCTCAGAACTGCTTTAAAAATATTTTAAGACCACATTAGCTGATTTTCTGAGGGGAAAATTAGAGTTCCTTGGCTAGTTTAAAAGAAACACAGACTAGTTCAACGTTACTACTGAATATGGCACTGTGCTGCGTACATAACTGGATGATGTGTTCTTATGGTTAGAGGCATACAAGAAAAGGAAGCCTTTCAAACAGAGCAGAAGGCAGATAAATAGGCAAGGAATACATGTATCTGCATGTATGTGTGAATCAGTGCCAATTACTAGAATTACCACTGAACTGATGTAAAGAGCTAGTTGTAGCAAATATGTCTGTAGTACAAGACATAAATCAAGTGCATACAATGCCTAACAGGTGGACACAGTTCACAGTTTGTATAAGCTACTTCCTTGGCAAGAAGCGTCTCTGGATGTCTGCCCAGGGGCCAGGTGCTACTCACTGATTGACAGGGCTAACCTCACAGCACTTCCCCCACTGGCATATTGCTATATATTTTACATTAGGACGGAAACCTCACCCTAAGAAAGATGCAGAATGGACAGAAAATTTCTTGTGAAAACAGCACTGCCTGTACAGTAGCTCAGTTCCCAGTCCAGCATTAGCAGAAACTCCCTATAGATCTTTCCCCTTCTGCTGCCCATTTTTAATCATTTCCAGAGGGAATGATTCTATTTATTCTGCTTGGCTTCTAGCTGTTCTCTCTGCTGTCCAGTAATGTACTAGTGGATCTCCCAAGGGACTCCACATTTGATTCACTGTCTCAGCCCTCTACATTTTTTTCCAACACTGCATGCCCTAAAATCAATAAATCCAGTCTGGTAAAGAGTTCTCCTATTGCTAACAGTACAATTGAGGTAACTGGAGGATTAATAAAACAAATTATTGAGTGGTTATTTATATGAGAATTCAGGTGGTATTAGCAAGGTACTTCATCATGAGGTTTAAATACAATTCTCTCTCTCTTATGCCCACAGTTTCCTTCAAATCCAGATCTCAGACCTTCTGCATCTTTCAGGCCAACCTCCTGCCACGCGCCTTACACTGAACTCCCATTCCTACCCAGGGCAGATCTGTAATTTGAGGAAAGGACTCTGACAAAATATCTGAACAGCACCGGGTAATGTCATGATAAGAAAATACAATCATTTGACAGAAGGAGCGATATAGCTGTATGTACACAGTGCTGTGCCAGACAAATTAGATCAGCTTTTTCTGTAATTAGTCCACATATAGTGCTTCACTAATGCAATGATGCTCTTCCAGCAATAAAGACCTATGAAACTAACATCGGTATTACTGCGTGGTGCTGATAGTTTACCTTTTACCTTGGTATTTAACCCTGAATTAATTTACAAAGGATAATAGTCATATATAGAATATGCGAGATTTATACAATTCTAAGTCAATGGAAATTAAATTCTGCTTTCCTTGTAAAGCCAACAGGACACATCAGATTTTCAGCTGCCGCTTTCACAGGAGAACTTGGACTTTCTTGTAAAAAAAAACTGTAAAACTAACACATTGGCTAAACTCCCAAATTTGCATTTTTCATGTTTTCAGCATTTCAAAGGAACAGCAACACGTCCAAAGAAAGCAGACACTTCTCACACAGAATAATTTTGTTAAAATCCCACATTTCTATAACAAAACATATTAAAGAGAGGTTTTTTTGGTGTGTGTGTGTGTTTTTTAATTTTTTTTTTCAGTTGTCCTGGCAAAAGGGGCTGCTTTGTGAAATCAGTAGTCATCTGCTACCTGCAAGGTACAATATGAGACTCACATGACTCCGTACTGTAAACTCTATCTTCAGATGTGCAATACAGAAACAGCTAGAGACACCAGACAACTTTAGACACTTTAGACAACCAGAGGTGTAACAGAATCTGAAGATCAGATTTTAAGTGTTTGTCTATCCAGATATGATTATCTTCATGAACATGGCTTATTTTACCTGTACTGTACACTCAGTGCTCCCTGTGACTGACATTAGTGTGCTTCTGGTGTGTAGCAGCCCTAAAAACGATCATTTTAAGAAGCTTAACATACTCAGGCTTGAAAATCTGAGACTATTGTCCTTTTCAAGTATTTAAAACCATGCCTAGGTCAGAAAAGCTTACAATTACTAAAATAAAGAGAAACATTAGAAACAACTTGTCTTTAAAAAAAAAAAAGTGTATTTACTAAATATATATATATATAGCAGACAGTGAGAGAGCAGATGGGGAAAATATTTTTGCCAATCACTGTTTTTGACTGCAGAGTGAGAAGTCTAATTGAGTGGAAAGATGCAAATGAAACTGAATAGCTCCCAAGCCCTGAAGTGTCAGAGAGGTGGAAGACCCAGGGCTGGATAATCACTCACTTGCAATTTTTTCCTGTCTGAGAGGTGATAATGAGACTTTATTTGCCATGCAAGCACTAGTTAGATTTGCATGTATCTAAATTCTATAGGACTGACTTGTTATACGATCTATCTTGCACACAAAAAAAACTATTTTGCGTTTTATTTTGATTTTCATTTAGATAATAGCGTAACTGTTCAGATATTGTTGACAGAAACGTATTCAGTAAATAGGAAAGAAACAACACTATGCAGGAATTGGGAAGAACCTGGTTATAATGCAACAAAAGTTTGTCAGAATGTCTTACACTGAAAGGAGTTAACAATGTTTGCAGACTCACAGGATTTTAGCAATTGCTCCTCTAATACACATCTGTATAACAGCCATGATTTTCCTTACTAGTGAGATGAATTCAGCCACAAGGAGAGCTATTAGTAGCATCTGGAACTAAGCTGCTAAATGACATTCTCTCTGACCTTTCTGCTGATCTTTATATCGCATAATTTCTTGCAAGAAACTTAACAGAATCATCAAGAAATGTCCCTGGTTTTTACCATACAGTACAGATTTTACTCATGTGCATTCAGAACTGTTCATGTTTTTCATAAGCCCAGTTCAAGACAGTTCCTTCGCTCCTTGATTCAGATTTAAGAAAACTTGTTTCCTTTCCTCCCAGCAGGAAAGGCTTCCTCTCTCTGCTCATTACTATAGTAATTAATTCTTTATTTGCTGTTAGGTATTCATTAGAAGAATCTTCATTTTTAACAAAAGGAGCTTTATTCTGGTTTCACCTCTTGTATCTTCTGCTTTCTGGGCCAGAATTAACATGAGCAACACAACAGAAGTTCTAGTGAACTCTCCAGTCACACTTACTTTACTTAACCTTCATTTTCTTTATTCTTTCAGTGTTTCCCAAATACTTTATGAGGCTAAATACTATGGAACAGAAGAAACACTATTGTTTCTGAGAAAACTGAAGGAAATGTGTGGGGAGAAATTGGGAGAATGGGACCATTTCTTTCTGTCTCCCCTGGACTGGTTCAGTTTATAAAGTGCAAAATGATTTTTCCATGTTGTTGCCACTGCAAACCTTTCCACTGCTCATCCTTCTTGAACACCTCTGTATCATCATCATGTTGGCTCTTATGACTTTCTTTTAAAAAAAAAAAAAGTATTTTAGTGCTGTAGTTTTATCCTATACTTTGTTACTTAGATCCCTGCTACCATTTTAAGGAAACTTCCTATGCAAAATTGTAGCTGCAGTATGTTGTACTGACACAGAAGAGGGAAGCTGTAAATTTCTGATCTGGTGTTATTAGGAAGCATGCTCAATTTGAAACCGAAATCATTCTGTAATTTGTTCAGCTAGTGGAATGGAAAAATAATTAACATATCACAGGTCATTCAAATGAAATATGGAGACTCGGATTTACTGAAGCCAGCCCTCGCCACCCTTATGCACATGGGTAATGTCAATGAATTCAGTGTGACTATCTATGTAATTACCTTGCCCAAGCTTAGTTTGTTGCTGTGACCTGATGCATACCAAACAGGAATCTGGCCTAAGCCTAAACTTCATGTACAGAAAACTGACTTCTGCCCCAGGATTTTGGTCCTTGAGGAATGGAAATACAGCTCCAGTGCAAGTCATCACCAAAGTACCAGCCATTCAGAAGAGAGAGCTTTGTCTACAAACTACTTAAGAGGCACTGTCTCCTCGTGCCTGGGAGAAAGCAAGGAAAAGAGGCATTTTTCTCCTTCTCCAGGGACTATCAGGGCTCAGGGCTGCTGTCTGAACTTTGCAAAGACTTTCAGAAAAGTCTGAATTGTGGAGGTCTTTCTCATGGCTTGGAACTATTTGCATAGTAAGACATTATGAAGATCAACAGTGGGTGTAAATGTGTAAAAAGGGCTGCATAATCTAGTTCAAGTCAACATCCTCAGAACAGGAAAGAAAATCCTGTTTAGAATTTATATTTTACAGTCACCCAACACCAGGGTGCCTCTAAGATCTATAAAATCTCAATCTCGTACATGCCAAAGACAAATACCTTACACTTTGGTAAGTATTTTTTTTCTTAAAAAAAAAAAAAAAAGTATTCTGCAGCATGTTATGTACATCTAATTCAAAGAAACTAATTTTTTTCCTTTTTTCCTTTCCATAGAGCTGTGTCTATGTGTCTACATGGCAACATTTTTCTTCAGTTCTGAAAAAGAAAGAGCATTTTTTTCACTTCTACTCCAGCTGGACATTCTGAAAAAAAAAAGCTTCAGATTTTTTTACTTTTTGACTTAATTGGCCAAATTTTTATCCAAGATGAAGATTTCTCGAAAGTGCTGAACTTCTGAAAGCAAAGGGGCCCAAACTGACTGACATCTTTGCTATTGTTAATGCAATTTGGTTGTTAAGAGAGGCTTCAAGAAAAACACATCTGCCCTGTTCCCTTCCATCTTCAGTCTAAGACATTCTGCGTGCTGTGTTCTGGGCCATTAGTGTTTACATCGTTTCATCTTCTGTGGCAAAGCATATTGGCCTCCTCCTAACTTTAATCTGCTGTCACTGGCTTCCTGTTATGTATGATGTTACAGCATCCACACTGTAATTCAAATTAAAGTGTTTTGTGATTTCACGAGTGATACTGTCGGTTTAATGGCATTTTTATTGCTACTCTTATTTTTAATGTTTCTGTACAAAATCAGCAAGTGGAAAAAAAAGCCCTTTTTGATAATATCAATAAGGCAAAAAAAAAAAAAAAAAAAAAAGTCTGATTCCCATTCTCCGAAGGGTCTGCTGTAGTCAATTAGTATTCTGTTAGAGCTTGGTGATGTTTTCCCAGAATGTCTTTCTACGCCTACGCTGTGAGCTCACAGCCCATGCACTGACCTTATAGAAGTGGTTATAATTTCATGGACCGCATCCAGCATTGATGCATGTAGCAGTGTAAGGCTATAGTTTCACAAATGGCTTTCAACTGATCTGCATATTAGTTGCTGCCAAAGGAGGCAGTCCCATCCTTCTCTCAGCCTTGCCCTTACCACAAGACCTTAGGTCTCCTCTCATGCCAGCGGCGGCTCTTAGGGGTTGCACACTGAGCCAGTCAGGGAAAAAATCTGTCTGAAAAAAGGAGCTTTTGTTTGTTTGCCTTCCGGTTAATTTTCAGCTGGATCAGCTGATCCTGATCCTGTTCACCACAGTGTCACAAAAGAGGTGGTGAAAACACGCAGCAACGGAGGAAGGGGAAAAAGGGTAGCCCACACTTAGATGGGCTTACATCCAATAATGAAACCACAGCCTGAGCTGCATATAGGAGTAAATTTCTCCTGATTACATGAATTCAGCCCTGTAGGTATAAAATACATGCACTACGATAACTATAGAGAGAGTTTTACCATTAATACAAGAAGTCCAGGGAGACCACAAATGCAAACTTAGGTATTATGAAAAAGCTATCTATTTTGTGCTAATCTGATATCTAACTGGTTGAGTCCACCCTTAGACAAAGATCTTTGGTTTATCAAGTGCGGACTTCCTTTGCTCTCAATATTTAGTGGTGAAGGGTTCACATATTATTTCACAAATGCTTATTACTGAAATCACTCCATATTTAAAAAAAAAATATTATTACTGCACTAAATTGCAGGTGTAGACAAAAAATAGAAATTACAGCTCTGCTTAAATACACTTGAAGCACTGAATATCAAAGCAGCAGCTGATGCAGCACCACATTACATGAGGTTTTGCTCCTTTCCCTTACACCAACACTGGAAATAGGCCCCAGTTTAGTCAATCACTTATGTGTGATCTGAACATAAACATGTGAATGATCCATTCATTCTCAACAAGCATCTTAAGCACTTGTCGCAGCTGAAAGCCAGTGGACCACAGATTGCTGAGCTATTGCCAATCCCTAGCCCCCAAAAGTCGGGATCTGCATCTTCAAAAGCACTGAGGCACATGGGAAAAAGCAGAGACTGGAATGGGAGAAAAGAATAAATGGATGGATAACTTGTATTTTGTTTATCTAATAAAACATTTTTTCTTTTGTCTTGAAATCTCTGTTGCATGAGAGACTTTTTTCCTGCCTTTAATTATGAAAACCATACAAGTTCAGAAGTGGCTGCATAATTCTAGTCTCCACCTCTTAATTTTTTTAAATTCACATTGGTTGTGCTGTCCAAAAGGTAGGTGGCTTTTCCTGTAGGATATACTGGTGGCTGATAACAACAAGACACAAATGTGTTTAGGAAGAAGCAATTCATAAACAAAAACAAGCACCACCATTCATGTTATTATTATTATTTTTTTTGCTTCATGTACTTACAGTGAATAAAATACAAAAAGTGCCTTTTAGTTGGTTATGTTAGCTCAGGGCAAATACTTATTTGCAATACTATCTGCAAAACGTCCAGCAGCCTCTCTTAGTACTGCTCAAAACAACAAATTTAATAAGAATATTAATTTGACAAGAAAGAAAAAAAAAAAAGCAAATTTATTTTCATGGTTTCTTATAGGAAAAAAGTTCACGTGGAACAACCCCAATTTAATTGACCATTTAATCATCTGGCAAACTTCCAGTTAGTAAAACACAAAAATTATCCTAGCTCAATCACAGCGAAGTTTGATGCACCTCTGTTCCTGGTTCCTAATTCTAGTGCTTTACCTAAGAAGAACTAAGCTTGATGTCAAGACAATGTTTCTATATTGTTGACTTTAGAGGGTAAAGAGCATATCACATAACATCCTATAAGTGAGGAAAAATAAAAATGCTTTTTGTACATTAGTTAAAAACTAAACTGCTTAAAAATACCCTGATTTGAGCAAGACCTTTTGATTAATTAAACCAAAATCTTCTCTCGGTTCAAGAGCCCAATAAGAACCCTTAATTACATAATCAAAAATTATGTCAGGAAGGAGCATCATGAAAATCTCATTATGCACTTTTTAGTACGTGATTATTTTTAACTAGGTGGGTATGATTGAGGAAGAGCCAAAGAGGGGAAATATGATAAAAGAAGTGAATCAGACAGTGGAAAGAAAAGAGCATCAGAGAAGTGAATAATGACAAATAAAACTCCCTTCCAGAATGTCTTCAAAAATTGGATTTCTTGACTTGATTATAGAATTACAGAATTCTACACTGATTACAGCATGTTTGAAATAAGACATGCTTCTCAATGCTATGCATTTAGGATTTGACACAAAGCTCACTGATGCCAATGAAAAGGCAATAGGCTGTATTTCCAATTAACTAGTGAGTTCAATACCAGGAATATGTTCCAAAAATTTTGTCCATGTCACCTGACCTTATGATGGAAACAACTGTCCGTTCTCATTGTACCGTCTCTCTGCTAAATGTAATGGTAATACAACATTTTACAAAATAGGACATAATACAAAAATTCTGTATAGATTCTATGAGATAGCTTAAGTATATCCTTCCTTCTTCCCAAATCCCGAATCCTTTTTGTCATTAAGTTGTTGACCTTTGGTTTTCTCTGGGATATTAGTTATGAAATAATAAGGTACATGAGGACTCTAAGGAGAAGCACAGGCTTCAGGCACTGCTGTCTCGTCACACACTGATGCGACCTGAACAACAGCATGGTTAAAATGTAAATAGCTGACTGGAAACTCGTGTGACATTGTGGGGGCCCCCTTGAGTGTGTTCTGTAAGTCAAAGACAGGAACTGCAAACTCCTGCATTCTGGGTTTGCACATATTGACACTGTGTTCTTGGGCAAGCCACTTCAGCTGTCTATATCTCAGTTACTCCATTTTCAAATGGACATAATAATACTTAACTTCTTCTGCCACACACTGTGAGTCTAATTAAGTGCTTTCAGAGTTTGACTGAATGTGTACAATATTATCCTCTAATCAAAGAGAATTCCACCCGGCCCTGCCTAGCAATTCAGTTCCTTTGTTCTCCAAGCTCACTCTAAGCCTCTCTATATTTGTCCTACGCCATTCTGCAGACAAGTTACCTGAGCGTTTTTCTTCCAAAAATTATTTTTATGCTGATTGTAAAAAAGGAAATACAAATGCTCCACTGGCAGTTTAGGCTCCTGGAGAGTGAGAACCTGAGAAATTATTTCTGCAAAGCTCACTGCAAACTACGTCTATATATCTTGCTTGAAGATAAATCATTTGTAGAAATCAAAGGGATTAATTCTTAGCTAGAATAAATCAGCAGTGGCTTTAGTGAAACCAGTAAGCTGCAATGAAATATATAGGGGTAGGTGAAAGGTGATTCACATCCACTATACACAGGCCAGGATCTGATTTCAATTACACTGGTGGAAATCTCCATTCACTACATTATTTTGACTGAAGTTTCTAGAATTACTCTGCATATCTACAGATACAATGACAGGTTTTAAATTAGCTACTTCCATTCAGTAAACAGTGCCTGGAGTTAGGGCTTGTTCCCTGCTCAGCAGCAGCCATAAAAGCAAGCAGCATTTTAGAACCTATATAGAAACAATACGCTGAACATCATGGTACCACCGAACGAATCCCTGGTGCACACACGTCTTTAAAGCATTGCAGAAATCCATTACTACCACCTCTAAAAGGGTATAGTAGGACTACTATAAGTACAGAGGAGGGCAGTAAAGGTGATCAAACACATGAAGTGGCTTCCATATGATGAGAGACTAACAGAACAGGGTATTTTAACTTGATGTAGAAACCACTGAAGGCAAATATCCTAAAGGTCTACAAAATCTTAAATGGACAGTAGAAGGAGCAAGGACAGTGATTAAGCTCTATTTCTCACAATATTAAAGTTAAGGCGTACACGTAAATTGCCAGGTCTGAAGCAAAAGGGATTTTTTAATTATTTTTTATAGAACACATCATGAAATGTGGAACCGATTGAATCCTGGAAATCGCCAACTAAAGAATCCTGGAAAAGCCAAGAGTTCAAATGTGTGTGAAAGGCTTTAGGAGAACTCATTGTGAAATAGGTCCACGAGCGACTATTAAAAGCAATGGTCCAGGTACAACCTCTAGGCTCAGGAAATCCTCATGCTACCTTAAGCCAGGTAGGTCATATACAGCACCTGAGTGCCAAAATTGTTTGGGGGAACAAAACTTCTACTGACCTGTGGACTTCACATGTACACCTTTGATATTTCTATACTGCTCATTGAAAGGGGCTGTGGCTGAGTTAATGCTGAACTGGGCTGGTAAATTTAGGGTGCCCTGCAGACTGACATCATGTAACAGATCTGGAAACAGTATAACTGCGATCATGTGAGCTAAGGCTCTGTGACGCCTGCCTTTATGCAGTCCATACCCGCTCATACACAGTTCCACACAAAGCTCACTTCTAGCTTTAAGCTTCTCTTAAAGTTAGCTTGCCATACGTGGACTGTTTGAGACCCATTTTCACCAAGAGGTCCATACAACCAACTTGTACAGCAGCATACAGGAGCCTATAATCCAGTAGCTCTTTTAACACGACAATAAGAACACACACAAAAAGACCCAGTGGAGATCCATACAAGAAAGTAATGTTCATATGTATTGTCCCCTAGATGTACACTGTACCCTAGACTCTGTCATCCAGATACTGTTCACCACAGAAAGGCTCAATAACGTGTGAAAGTGTGGTGTACCAAATTCTACTGAAAAGCAGTATAAACATTTTCAAAACTCAAAGCATGTGAGGCTGGAGTTTATTTAGCACCATGATTAATTAATTAATTAATTAATTAATGGGATCAATTCATACAAATCACATATACAATGTGTACACATATACAATGCAGAACGTGTAATGCACTGAACATCTGCCTTTGTCATCAAGCCACTTTGAAACTAAGCATGAGTGGCTATTCTTTGTTAAGCCAAAAATGGGGATTGGATGCAAAATTTCCTAATGTTAGCAGAAAGAACACTTGTTAACTCCAGCAAACTTCAAATACGCTTTTGGGAAGACTAATAGAGAGATATGCCTTTCAGAATGGAATAACAATGGTTAAAGGAGAAGAAGAAGGAAAAAAAAAACCAAAACAGTGGGGAAGAGGCAGGTAGGTACATTACTGGATCTTCCTTGCTAAAGAGTATAATCTCAGTTTAAATTAACAAATTCTACAATCACTCTGGATTTCTAAATCTTATTCTACAGCAGCCTTCCCAGAACCTTCAGCATGGCCTTCACAAGGCTGATAGTGAATAATATTTTCTCCTACAACAGGGAACACAATCAGTACAGAGACAAACACATAGTTGATAATTTTTTTTTTGGTATTGTAATACCATGTAGAGACCTTAACACCTTGATGTTACTGTGGTAGACAATGTACAAACATAACAGCTCCAAACAACTTACAAGCACATGTAAATTAATTACATCTTCATGAAAGATGGTGAATTTCATGGTAATTGATATGTCAGTCTCCTGATAATTGACTCCCTGACTGTTTTACAAAGTAGCAGCATTTTTTTTGTTTGCTTTTGAAGTGCTCACTTGAAAAAATATTGGTAGTAAAATTTATCTTCAAAACTGAACAGTAGTTGTAAGCTACCTCCTTTTTAAAAATAATTTAAAAAAAAGAAGGAGAAAAAAAAACAAACTAGGAGGCACAAATTCAGCTTAAGCTTTGTTCAGTTAATACACAACATCCCTTTAAAAATAAAAGAGCTGGCTGGCTAGTTACAGATTTTTGTCTTTAAAATTAAAAGCCATGCTAGCAACTAATAAATCATCCAGTCTGAAGTAAGGATTCTCTGTGTATATCTGAGATAATTTGGAAAGAAATAAAGTAAACAGTAACTAACAAAACTCTTTACAGTACCAAAAATATTTTTTTCTACAGCTAAAATAAAACTATTTCAAAAAAGAGTGAAAATTCTCTCTTTAATTTTAATGTAAACTTCTTTCATAACATTTTAATCTTTCCAGTCAGAAGTAGCACCCTTTTAAAATACCTTATATAATAATGCTTTTAAAGTTAACAATAAAGTTAGAAATTGTGTATGTATCTCACACACAACGTAAACAAAAGGGCATGCACACTACACAGTAGTTCAAGCATTGCTCAGAGAGCATCCCACAGATTATCTACGATGGTCTCCTGTCTCAGCATTTGCTGAGGAAATGAAACTATTATGAGACTTCTGAGGCAAAAACAGGATCTAGAGTTAACAAATCAAAACTTTCAAACTGTCAGCTTTCTCATTCAGCCACAGGGTGGGGGCGTAGCTTTGGGGATGCTGATTTTTCCAAACAGAGAATACTGTTATTTAAACCATTAGGATGTTTTAAATGAGAGTCTTGTCACTTGTCCCACACAGAAATATCATTTGATTTTTAAAAAGACAGCAACTAGAAACACAGTAACTAAATAAATGAAAATGTTCTAGTAACTCTCAGAAGAAAACAAATGGTAATAATTAACTTGAAGGAAAAACAGTGAATTTAGAGTCTAATCTGACCTGTCCTGAAGTCTTGCTTCTTTGTCCTTGTCTCAGGCCTATGCTGTGGCGCTATTCCATCTCCTGTAGTGCCCCTCCACGCAGCTCAGATCTGTGCAAAACCCAGAATTATCTCCTGCTATCCCCTTTCCCTCAGTGCTTTTCCCTCTGATTTCCTACAATTATGGATGTATGAGCTTTCCCACATTTTTCTTTCCATTTTGAGCAATCATGTTTCTGACTGACTTGGAGTGAAGGCAACATTTCTCATTGATAAGGTTGCAGAAATGGAGTGAGATTACAATGTATCATGAGAATCATGTTTGCAAAGGTGTGAATTCTGTACCTTGACCCAAAGCTACATCATAAGGAGATCTGGCAAGCTAACATATCAATATTACTTGATTCAGACAATTTCAACATCTAGGTCTAAAAACATCTTCGATATTTCTTTATGAAGCAGACATACAGCCTGCTGCCACTATACCTTGACTGAAGAGTTGTTTTTTCATGTCATGTAATATGATATCCATGAAGCTTAAATCAGAATTAAAGATGACAATTGTGTGTTGGACTGCTGTCATTTTCTCCTAAATAGAAAACTTAATACTTAGGATAAAAGAGACCTACCAAGACAGAAAAATGTCACTTTTAAGTTGAAACACCAAAAGAGGTATTTTGTTTTAGCCTGAGGAAAATGTTTTATTACATTACTTGTTTTCATGTCTAAGGTAATAGATGAGATCTGTCCCTGCAGTTATGCTACTTAAAAGTTCACATTATTAACTTTTTTTAATTTTCTCTTGAAATATTTTTCTCCTTAATTCAAAGGAAATAAATATTTATTTTTACCATGAAGAAAGCCTGGCAGCTTTCCTATGGTGCATTGAAGATATTTGAGTGAATCTCCACTGGTATGAATCACATTAGCTTTCTGGAAGTCAGTGGGACCAGCGGTGACTTACAGGGCTCCGTTTACTGCTGTGTGCAATTTACTCATTTCACCTTGTACCCACTTTGCATAAGCAGTTAGAGCCAACTAAAACCACAACATTTCTGATTCACACCAGAGAAACACTTACATTTCTTGTATATGTTCTCCATTGGCGTAGAAGTGTGTGATCTCTTATTTCTGCATAGCTGTGTACTTTCTGTGTATGCATTCCTGAATGCATTTCTACGCACCAGAGCTTTGTGTTTGTGTGCTTGCCTCTCAGTACATCTCAGAGGAGGGAGATATGGAGATTTGGGTGCATTTCTCTGTGCATGCAAGTGCCTGTTGTGCATTTCTGTCCCAGTGAAGCTGTGTGTACGTCTCCACTTTCAGAGGCGCATGCATTTGTGCCTATTTCTGTGCGTATATGAGTTTGTGTGTGAGTGTGCCTGTCCTGGTGTGCATCTGCTCGCAGCAGGCCATGGGCTGTGAGGGGTCTGTGTGTGAGTGTCCGCGGCATGTGGTGGTGTGTTGCGTTACTGCGGTGTGGAGTGCCTAAGTTCAGTTTCTGCATGTGTTATGTGAATGTAGTGTTTGTGGGGTCCGTGTGTTGGGTGTGAGGGCTGCGTGTGTGAGGGGCAAACGGACTGAGGGAGAGCAGGTCGTGTGGCGTGTGAGGGAGTGTGGGTGTGAGGGGTGAGTGGATTGAGGGAGCGTGGGGCATTTGGCATGTGAGGAAGCTCGGGTGTGAGCGAACTGAGGGGTGAGTGGATGGAGGAAGCATAGGGCATGTGGTGTGTGAGGGGTGAGTGGATTGAAGGAGTGTGGGGCATTAGGTGTGTGAGGGAGCTCGGGTGTGATGGGTGTCTGTGTGAGGAGTGAGTGAACTGAGGGTTAAGTGGACTGAGGGAGTATGGGTGTGCGGGGTGAGTTGTGTCTGAGGGGTAAGTGGTCTGAGGGAGCACAAGGCATGTGGTATGTGAGGGAGTTCGGGTGTGAGTGAACTGAAGGCTGAGTGGACTGAGGGAGCGCGGTGAGGCCGCGTTCCCGCCGCGCGCTACCCGTGACGGCCGTCCCGTCCCTCCCACCCTCGCCCCCCGCCGCTCTCCCCTCAGCCACCCCCGGCCGGCCGCTGCCCGCCGTTACCCGGGCCGGGCCTCCAGGGGCCGGGCTCCGCCGCCTCCTCCCGCCCCGTCCCGCCTTCCTCGCCCGCCTCCCGCTCCCCCACACCCCCCCGCCGCCGGGGCTTCCCTTCCTCTCCTCATTCAGCGCCGCCTCGGCCGCCGAGCGCCCGCCGCGCCGCCGTTCCCCCGGCATGTCCCGCAGCCGGGCTCCCCTCAGCGCCCGGCTCCTGTAGCGCCTCCGCCCGCGGGCGAGGCAGGGCCGAGGGGGGCGGCCAGAGGGGTGCCGTTCCCGGGGCTCTCCGGACACCGCGGGGCTATGGGGGGCTCCTGAGGCGAGCAGCGGGGAAGCGGAACGCCTCGCCCCGCCGCCAGCACTACCACCACCATGGAGCCGCCTTCTCCTCCTCCTCCTCCTCCTCCTCCTCACCCCGGCGCGGCGGAGCCCGCCGGCTGCCCCAAGGACACCGACCGCCAGCTGCGCCTTCGTCTCTGCGTCCTCAACGAGATCCTCAGCACCGAGCGGGACTACGTGGGGACCCTCCGGTTCCTGCAGTCGGTGAGCAGCGGGGGGACAAAGCCCCCCTCAGGGGCTCGGCTCCTCCCCGGGCGGGCCGGGGGCTGCGAGCCGCGTCCCGGCGGCGGGGCAAAGTGTGAGGGGGGCAGGCTCGCTCCGGCCGGGGAAATTTCTGCTCTTCGAGCCGCAGAGGGCGGGGGATGCCCCCGCTGCGTGAGGGGGCCGCCAACGGCGGCGTTTGGGCCTCCGGCGAGGAAAAAAAAAGCATAGCCGGGGCGGTGGAGGGCCGGCTGTGCCGCCCCTGCAGCCCCGGGGAAGCACGCGGGTGCCCTGTCGTGTTGTGAGGTGACAGGGACCGCTCCAGGAATGAATGTGCCTCGCCGAGTGCCTCCCCCTTTTGTTGTTGTTCAGAAGTTGCTGTTCCGCCCAGCCGCGAGCTCTATCCTTGCCTGTTGGCTGTTATTTGTAAATAAATACTATATATATATATATATTGCTTTACGGGTAAACACAAACATGGGATTGGGCAGGGTGTGTCTGTGCATGTGGAGACAATTATACCCGCCCTCCAAACAGAGTGGTTCAGAAGTAAAACTCCATCTGGATGTTTCCTTTTTCCTACGTAGGCTCTAGATGTGGAATTCATCAGCATACCACCACAGTCCTGCAAATAACTCGAAGAGCCTGCAGTAAAAGTTACTAGATAACAGATATGCCATAAAAAAGAAGAAGAATAAACTATTTGATCACACAGAGATCAGGAATCAAAGCAAGGGAAGTCTCTGCAGAGATTTCCAAAAGATTGGTCAGGGCAAAAATTCTTTCTGGTGTTTTGCTAGATAAGTACTAAACCCTGATTTCATCTAAATGGCTTAGACCCTGGACCCTTTTTGACTCATCTTCCCAGCAAAGTTTTTGTTTGTTTGTTGTTTAAATTCGGTTTGTCTTCAGCGTTGTTCAGAGTCACCCAAGTGGCAAACTGTCTAGCGTAAAGATAAATGAAAAGGAAGTGGTTGCTTTAAGAACTAGTCTCTACTTAAATCCTCCTTTTCTCTCTCAAATAGTTGAACACAAAGTCTGTAATTTCAGAAAGCTTCCAATTAAAGTGTCAGTTAGCTTCATTTGAAATGAGGATTCTGTCTCACTGTAAGGAGATTCCTAAAATAGCTGCAAGTTGCAAAATGCCCCACCCTATAGGCAAAACAAAATAATAATCATAATAAAACTCAGAAAATTCCTCTGTCCTAAGTACTGAATTTGCGATTTTGTGAGCTGCAGGCTGGAATGCAGATTCAGGCTGCATGTGTTTTTTAGCTTCAGTTCCTACAGCTAAATGCATTCGCATTATTAACTAATGGGATTCTCATATATTAAACAGAACAAAACAGTCTTTTATTTATTTATATTTGTTAACTTGGCAGTTTTTGTGGGAACAGCGGTGAGTAATGTGCCTTAGGTAATGGCAGGAGAAGATACCGATGGAGTATGCTTGGCTGCCTTCTCAGGATGGCTCGCTGCAGCCGGAGCCTTTCACAGTCACTTTGTTAGTAGCTACTCGCCGGAGATTGGCGGTAGAATTATCTTGGGGGCCGGTTCTGATAGTGTAGCTTTACTCCCCTGTGGAGTTTCTGTTTCGGTAATTATGTTTGAATAAAGCACTGAGGGATGGGATCTTTCCTATCTCTAGGCCTTGGTTTAGAGCAGTGTTCGCACATAGGCTTAACTTGAAGCACGTATTGAATGTTCCTCTGCTGTCCTAAATAACAACAAGTTCCTTCAATCATTGACCTAGTTCTTACGGGCTGAGTCTCTATACAACTGCATTCAGGCAGCTGAATGGTTTTAGCACCAAGGAAAGGAGAATGAGGGCCTACTGCAGTGCGTGAGGGTGAATGGAGCAGTAGTGGGAAGATATTTTTAAAAACAAAATTTGGAGTGAAATATTTTCTGCATGAATTTGGTGGAAGGCCCTCACTTAGTACCTTCTAACAAGTAGCTCTGGGATTCGGTATTCTCAAATCTACGTGGGCCTCACGAATTAAGTCCACTTTACTCCCATTAGCTTTTTTCTGAGTGCTCAGATGTGACTGTGTAGGAACTGTTGCTTTTGCCCCATGGGTCTCGTTCTTACTGTCTCGTGTTCCATGTGAGCAGCACTTACCCAGTGCAAAATAAACATAAACTCTTCTACTTTCTGGGGTATGGTACCCAGTTAACACTCAAACGTGGTTGTGTGATACTAATGTGTTTTTTTTTTTCAGTGTGAATTGTACTGAAATTGATTATTTTTCCATAAGTTATAGAAAGAATTTCTTGGCAGCAGTAGAAAAAAGGCTGCAGTTCCCAGATCCTATGGAAACTAGTTCCTGTTGAACATGAGCTGAGACAGGAGGGGTGCAGGTTCCTTTGCTTCAGTAACTTTAATCACTTTGATAAATAAAGGAAGGCTAAATCTTGCATCTTTCAGTTATCAAAATGAGTTTTCCATAAGTAAGATGGGACAGTTGTGCTTTAGAAAAAGGTTAGGTGAGGGAGTTTGTGCTCCTCGTTAAATATTTGCTGTTGAAGCTGCAGTTCTCATTAAGTATTCTCAATAAACAATGTTTTAAAAAGCAAACAACTGAATTCTATGGGTTTATTCACAGCCCTGAGGTTGCTTGCTAACAGAAGCTTCCATGTGTTCCCTAGTAATGTAAAAGAATCTCTTAAGTATTTGATACTATGGATTTGCAAAACAACTAAGAGTATTTTTGTCCTTTTTAGAAGACTAGCATGTGACCATGTTAAAGGAAAGGTTTCCTTTTATCTTTTTCTTATTCTTAGAAATCTTCCCCTCCCCCAACCCCCCTCCAAGCTATAGGGAAAGTAGTTTCCCCGGAAACAAAGGGACTCAATCTTTATTTTATTTGCCTTGTGTAGAAGATTGTCTTTATTTTTGCTTCTATGGATTCGTGAAGCAGGTATCATGAAAGTTATGGCACGTCAAGTTCTCTTTTTCATGGTAACTAACAGTTTTTGTTGTTAGAAAACATCTTGCTATTGGTTTTGTGCTCAGAAGTAAAAACATTAATAAAAATGCTCTACGTATTTACCTATTTAAATAATGTAGTGTCTAGAAGCTGTTATTTCATACCTCTAGTAATTCTCACAAAAGTTGTATCTGCAATGTTAACTTAGCTGTCTCGCTACAGCTTAACTGTTTTATTCAATCCAATAGGTTTGATTTGGGGGCACAAGAAGGCAGTTCTGGTCAGTTTGTTCCTGGGCAGTTTCTGTTACACCTGTGAGAAGTCCCATTGCAGTATTATGAACCAGAAGTTTGGAGAGAATGAAACCTCATCGCTTTTTACTGTGGTTTGCTCCAGATCTTGCAAGATGAGGTGATCAGTTCCAAGGGTTATAGCTATTTTATTAGAGTGCCTAGATTCCATATTAAATATTAGTATGGTACAGATATGATACTCATGCATATCATAGGATTTTGATAGACTTACTTTTCCTAGATTGAACCTCAAAATAAGGAGTTACCATACTGAGAAAGGGCAAACTGTTTTCTACCAGCTCTCAGCTAATGATCTGAAGTTACTCAATTATGAATATGCACAGGCTGTATTGTGCCCTATCTTACCTGCCATTGTACTAGGCAGGTGTGATGTTGAAAAATACAGAATCCTGCTTGAAGAAATACTGTGGAAATCATGAATATTAATAGATAATGTAGTTATGTGGATATGTGCTAAATTTCTTTGTAAAGCCCCATTATACAGACCAATTTTTAAAGCAGCAGGGAGAACTACAGGGAATGGATGAAAACATACTGCTGCCAACGTCATTAAAGAACTACTGATCAAATGAGAAACAAAGTGGAAAATTGTCTGAAGCTAATGGAACTTGACTAAAAGTTACTGATGGAGTAAGATAAACTTCAAAGAGAACAGGGCAAATAGTTCTGTTGTAAGTCTCTGCTGAGATCATAAGCCATAAGCATTTTCAGTCTCCAGACTTCAAGATTCAATTAATCCTTTGCCGCCCCACAGCCTCTTTTAACAGTGCGATTTATGCAGAAATGTTTATGCGTTATATGCGATCTTGTAAATATTTCACTTTTATGTGACAGAACTAAAACAGGCGATGATTCACTTTGATGACCAGTCTGATAAATGTTAAAGCATCTGTCTGGTGACATACAATTTTGCTAGCATACCAAGGTTGACATGAATTTGTGGCTGACAGTAGAGCCTTTGGGTACTGAGGCATAACATTGGCACGCTGCAGCCCCTAAGCTTACCTGTTCTCTAGGTATCTGTTCTTGCCTGTGCTGTAGAAAAAAGTCCCTGCAAAATTCCTTGAGAAAAGAAAGGTTGTGGTTTGTTTGAATGCTATATAGTCGTTCCACAGAATTACGGTCAAATCTGTGATATTGGTATTGTGGTGATCAAAGACCGTTTTTCAAGTGAGGAGGTGCAGAAGCCCTGAGTAATTTCATGCACATTCACTGACCATTGTTCTAAAGATAGATTGAATAGTGGTATGCAACAATTAGATGTCAGCATTTAGAGGTTTGGCTTAGCAGTTTATAGATGTAATCATATTAATTGCATGTGAAAGTGTAGTAACAGTAATTATTCAATATACTAGATTGCAATGGTAGGTATTTTGTTATATACACACATCTTTTTTCCGCAGTCCTTTAATTTCACTGAACACTTGGCTGTAACCTGCACATGCAGCTCCCACAACTTGGTCAGGTAATTGCAAGTATATACAACCAAATTATGCTCTGCATCATATACAGATATGGCTCTTTCATCTCTCCAAAGACAAACCACCAACGTGTAAATTTTAATATCAGGATGCCAGGATGTAGTTTTAGCTTAAGCAGTTGCTGCGTGCTCAGTGCAGGCATGAGAACATGAAAGTTGAGCTGTCCTTATCAGACAGGTATCAGGCTGGATAACTAATTGTACCAGGACTATTTTTAGGTTTGAATATTATGGCATCCTTTATTTTTATATGAAGATTAGAAGTCTTCTTCCATCTTATCTATTGTATAAATATTACGTTAGGACACGTGCCATCAGATAAATTAACCCACATCCTACAGTCTCAAAATATTTGTTATGCTCCCTTTTCTTGTTTGCTTTGTGGCTGTAATTGATCTAGTATCTCTGGATTTTGCACTCCACCCATCTCGAAATATGATAAGCATCACAGGCCTCTTATTTTTTTCTTCATATTTCACAATCGTGTTTGCATCCAAGATTAGGGCGCTGGTACTCAGAGCAGCAAACAAGCCATTTGCCTCATCTGTGAGGTGTGGTTTCCTGTCCTGCTCTGTTCTCTGCGAGTTTCATCCTCAGTAGACCCAGATAAACTCTGATTCTGGAAGGTGAACCATATGGTTTGGGTGATGCCGTTCCTCTGCTATGAGACAGCTAAAAGAGCAGTTGGGGAGAGGAAGGAGATGGAAATTTGTTTGGAAGAGATCTAAATCAGCTTTGCTGTTTGGTAGTTCCAGTTACTCAGATGTGCTCACCTAAATCCAATTGTTATGATTGCCTATGATCAAGACTTTCTGCTGTTGAGTCTTAACAACATGGGATGTTTTTCTTAAAAGCCTGGTTCCTGACACTTGTAAATTGAGGAAGATTGTGGCTTTCATTTTAAAGGGCAAGTTTTGTAGCCCTTGTGGTTGTAGAGTATGAAGAACACCAGCAAAGCATAAATGTTCATTAGTTTTTAGGAGTTTGCATTATGACTCTTGAATTGAGCTGGCAGTTCTGTTGGTAGTAGTTCGCTTTTCAGATAGTGCTCTGCAAAAACAGCTACTAAAGGCTGAAATGCAAGCAGGTGAGGAAGTTCTTTTGTGCTGAATACTAAGAGAATGTGAAGAAAATGGTCTGGAGGTAGAAAGTGAAACAAAATGGAAAACGGAAAAGCAAAAGAAAGCACTGAAAATATTTATTCATCTTTAGGCTTAGAAGGAAGAAAGCCTCATCTGGTGTACAGCAGCGAAACTTCAGGGATATCAATGGCATTGTCAGTTTTCTGCAGCAAAGGATTTTTTTTCCATACATTTTGTTTCTCTTGCATCCTGTAGCTGTCACATTTCACAGGTCAGGGTATACTAAATGATGTTAATTCCTACTTGCATGTGTCAGAGGGATATGACATAAAGACAGAGGGATCTTAGTAGTTTTTACTTGTTTCTGAAATGCCAGCAAGTGATAACCTTTTCTTCTTCCAGTGTACGGATGGGAATGCAATAGGGAGTACGGTCCAAGGCTACTTGGAGCAGAGAACTAAAAACAGTCTCAGATTTTCTTGCAGACCTGCATGTTTACTTTCCGTCAGACTTTTCACTGAGACACCGTGTTGTGTATTTCTGTGGACCTCAGGTGGACTGCTTGCTGGGTCCATGTGGACCACTTGTGGTCTGGAGAGCCAGCCGTGGGTCTAAGAGCAGGGACTGAGGATACAGAATTCAGGGGTTCTCTTCTACTTGGAGACATATGTCTGAGCTCAATTTTCTTCACTTGGATAGTTGCGTGACCAACCCATGTCTTTTGCGGTGAGGCTTTACAAACCAAAGGCCTGTAGGAGCACAGCAGATTTTTCACATGAATTAAGTTGTTTAGTTATTTTTGGTCTCTCACAGAAGAGCCGCAAGGAGAAAATACCTGTAAATCCCCCATGTGTTTTGACCACTTTGCTGCCACACAAGTGAGAAATAAACCTCCTTTTTCTTTGCTTCCTGTAGCTTGCTCTGGCTTGGTGTGCAGCTGACCCTTGTTAACTGTTCTCTCTCTTCTTTGGTCTTGTTCCATCCTTCAGAATGCAGTGTTTGCCCCAACTCTCCCTCCTCTATTGCAGTGATACCATCAATCAGCCCTTTTGCCATTTGTCCCTCCCTCTCACGTCGGGGATGCCAGTTGTCTGAACATGTGTCGTGCTCTCTGGGGGGCAGGGAGAGCCTGGCTGCCCTGTGCTTTCCCAGCGCCGTGCTGATGCCTCTGCAACAAAACTCTTTTGCAATAGCAGTCTGGGGCTGAGTAAGTGCACAGAAGGGACGAAGACCCTGGGCTTTGGTAGGAATGGGCCTGTGGATTGAAAATGAAACAAACTTTGCAGATAGCAGGACTGATAGGAATAAAGTGCTCCATACGTAGCTGAATGCATGGCCAGCTTTATAGTTTTTTGTCTGACTTTAGCAGGAGGCAGACTGACACACATTAAAGGAGCTTGTTTGTACCTAAATATAGGGAGAAAAAGTTGGACAGTTCTGTTATTTTTCCAGTTCCCAGGTCATGTAGCATTTGCGCCATGGGAAGGCGTGCTGCCTGGCGGTGTTGGGAAGCGTGGTTCCACAGTTTACAGCATATCAAAAAATCATCAGGAGTGCTGTAGATGATCTTGACAGATCATGTTCTGATCTGAAAGGAGGGTCGTTTCTGATGGTTTATCCTGGTGTTTAGGTGTCCTTACTGTTGGAAACATTTTCCTAATGCCTACTGTAATGTCTAATCTCTTTTTTTGCAGTGAGCACAGAGGTGATCTTTTTCTCTTGCATCAATTTCTCAAGTATATTGTGGCTGTTACCACATTTTGTTTCAGTCTAGACTAAATTGTCAAATTATTCAACTCTTTTCTCACAAGCTATTTAATTTTACCTCTGATAATTTGTGCTATTATTTGGATTCTCCACTTACTGTGTTTCTTGAACTCTAGTGCTTAAACTGTGGGCACAAAGCACTTAAAAGTCTTTAGCAGTGCAGGGTTCTTATGCGTTATACAGGAGGAGTATTGTAGCACAGCATCCATAAACAGTTTGCCTGAATTTGTACCTGTCTTGAGGACAACTCATTGATCATACCAGTGACAGCGACTGTTTGCATACAGGCTTTATGGGAGCAGTGTAATGTTTACAATTCTGGGAAGTGTCCTGGAAGGACAGCGCTGAGCTCAAGGGGCAGAGAGTGACGTGTCTTCAAGTAAGCTTTTCTGGTCAGACCTGGTGGCCCAAGAGGCATCCTGCTCTGCGGGGTATCTGAGGCTTGAAAAGCCTTCTCCCAAGTGCCCTGTCTGCCTGCAGGTATGCAGATGAGTCCCTGGCAGATGAAGCTTTCAACAAATTACCTATTTCTGTTGCCTGCCTATTGTTTCCTTCAGGCGCTTGCAAGAAAATACAAGGGACTGTGTGAGAATTTCCTTTTTATTTCCAGCTGTAAAATCCATTTTCTTTTTTTCTTTTTTCTTTCTAGTCTCAGCTGGATTCTCAATCTGCAACGCATGCCTTCTTGGTAAAGGTCTTGCAGAGTTGTAGTGGGTTTTTAAGGTGTAAATTGTAAGGTATGCTTTCACATTGGTAATGCTCGGAGTCACTGTGCAGTGGCAGTCTGTAGTGGTGGCCAACAGAAAGAGTACTGCTGACCCGCATGCACGTGTATCTGCTTATCTGCTAGGCCTTTCATTATCTGCAAAGGTTACCGTTAGTTTTCTTGCACTAAATTAGGATTTAGTGACACAGCTTTGCAGAACCCTAATTTGGCCCCTCAGATCTTGTTGGACCAGGCCTTACCTGTGGCAAAGGCTTTCACATCTCCTTGTTTGACACTCTCGAAATTAGGAAATTGAAAGATATCTTCTGGACTCCTGTATTTTGTGAAGATTTTTCATTTGCAAATAGCAATTGTCACAATTGCAGATATGTTTTGTGGATCAAACCTTTGAAATGGTACTGAATGGCTGTCTCTGCCAGTTCCTTGTCTTCACGGCAAGGTTCCTTTGCAGCCATCTTTCAGACAGGCCCTTTTGTTTCGTGCTTTAGATGACATGCAAGAATGCATAGTTCGTTTGTAGTTAATGCTGCTGCGTGTTCCCGTCCTTGTAGTGTGATGGGATGCTTAATCCACGTTTACACAGCAGTATTTCCATTAATGCCCTGCACTGACAGATGATTTCTTGATTAATGCAATCAGTAAAGCAGTGCTGTTTCAGAGTGTACGAAGGCTGTTTGCATAAAGGACCTAAACAGTAGGGGTTGTACTTGTGGCATAGGAAGGCTGCTATTTCTTCTTCTGGGGTGACTTCAATCCATTTTCCACGCCTCCTTTCTGTCTCTTAATTTCTATCTCAGTGTTTTACGTTCTGTTTTCTACTTGCATTGAAGCAACTGCTCCTACCTTTTTGAAGGACGGAATGGAAGTGTCACTCTCTAATCTATTTGGAAGAGTTCCTGTTTAGCAGAGGGAATGACTGCAGCGTTCTCAGCCTTTAACAGCCAGAGGCAAGAAAAAGATTTGAAATATGCAACAATGTCATTTTTTAGTCAGCTACAGAGACTTCATTGTGGAGTAATGCAATTCCTACAGAGCTATCTCATGCAGAGACTGAATGGCACCTTTTACTTTTCATTCCGTTCTGAGTCACAAACTGAGGCTTGGGCTGGGGATGCACCACCAGGATGCCAAAGATCTGAGCAAAACCTTGGACTTGAATGTTGTTGCAGGTGAAGACTGCTGGTTGATTGCCCAGCCTAGGCAAGACTGGTCGAAGCTTTAACTCTGCCTTCTGCCCAGCTGATTGAGGCAAGCTGCAATGGGCACTCAGAGCTGCAGCAGGACCTGTACTGGGGGAGAACCTCAGGGTGGTTACTCTGGCTAAAATGGCTGACTCCCTTCTTCCCCCTTGTGTAGGAGCCACTCGTATGAAGCAACCTCAGCGCCCTTTGAACTGCAGATCTCAAGACCAGAGTGGGAGAAAACAGTTCTGTGGGGAGAAAACAGTTCCTTCGCTCTTCCTAACGAGCCCTGCTCCTTGGAAGAATAACCCACTGCTTACACAGCTGAGAGCCATATGTCAGGCCACAAGATAGTAATTGCGCAAAACTGAATGGGAGCTGTGACAGGCCCTTGAAAACCTAAGGAAAGGGGGACACACTGACCATTCCAAGCATCATGATGCCCATGTATGAAAACCTACCTGCTTTCTCATCCAGTGCTGCTAGCACAAGGACTTGTCGCTAACTGGATGGCAATGCGACTTGAGCAGTTCAGAGAACAACAGGCAATTTTGTGTCGTATATTGCTGAGCTGCAGAGAAGGCAATAGATTTCTACACCTTGATTATTTAAAAATTGGGTTGTTTACTTGCATTATGGGACTGTGGAACTCAGATAAAGAAGCTTGTATGTTCATGTAAGAATGTTGAGTCAATCTCATTGCTATCACTAATTTTATGGAGGAATATCAGCCATACAAATAACACCTGGCTGCAACCCAGCTGACATCTCGTGATTCATGGAGTAAATTTTTGAATGCTTTCAATGCAACCTTCAGTTTTTACTTCTGTCTTTGCTTGCGGTCAGCTCTTGTGTGCCAACAGGTT
The DNA here is from genome assembly GCF_040182565.1 of Anser cygnoides. Classification (NCBI taxonomy): domain Eukaryota; kingdom Metazoa; phylum Chordata; class Aves; order Anseriformes; family Anatidae; genus Anser; species Anser cygnoides. The sequence goes on from NC_089888.1 coordinate 9,296,878, forward strand.
AATTTGTTGGTTCCCAAACTACTTAGCCTATGTAAAATGAGGCTGTTTCAATGTTTTTTTATGAGCACTGTCTTTTAGTCATTAAAAGCATTCATGGACTAGTCATCATTCAGTTGGCACAGAAATACACTTTCAGTTAAATAAAAGGAGCAAACAATCTAACATGCAGGGTGCTGATAGCATGTTGCCTGTGGATTTGTTAGTTATTTAGTTGCTGGTGTTTAAGAGTTAGGGCTAACATTTCCAGGGCTCCTTGGAGCATGTGTTGGGAAGTACTTGGCTGTATGTTTTGGATGTGAAGCTTGATGTGGTTGGGCTGGGAGTTTGACTGGTACAAACCAGGTTGCTGGTTTAGATGTGAACTAGTGTCACTGCCAGTGCTGCCAACCACGGGTTCTTTCTGCTAACGTCTCTGTCTGTTCTGACACATGAGGGGAAAATATTGATTGCTGGGGGGTCGTGCTGCTCATCCCTCCCCTGAGCGGGCTGCTTAGAGAGAGACTGGCAGAGTCCTTTACAGTGGTGACCCTGACTGCAGAGGCTGCCATCAAGGAGCGATGCTTGACTTTGTGATCCAAATGATTTATTAAATGATTTATTAAGAAACAGCTTTGAACTTGAGACTCACTTTACACTGGAAGTGCTGGATGGCTGTCAGATGTTAAGTACTTTTGTACATGTTTAATGAGCTTAGATTGGAAAAAAAAAGGCATAATGACACTATCCACATTTCCTTATACATTTGCTTATCCATAGTAAATCACTTGGTGATAACACTTCTGTCTTGCAAGTTTTGCTTGCTCCTGTGCCTATCATCCTAGCGTGGTTTGAGTAACTTGGAACAACCCGTCATAGGATACATACGGGAAATGTGTGTCAAGAAAGAGGAAAAAACCATAAAAGGTTGCATTTGGGGTTATTTTGGAGGCTGAGGAAACTGACAATGAGAGGAGCTCCCTGACATTCAAAGTGTGGTGTGTAAGTGGCGGATGGCCCTGGTCTGGGGACAGATTCCTGATAAGAACTCACTAAAATGCAAATTCTTATCTCAGAGAGGTGGGTGGGTTTTAGCTACATGGCAAAGTCTCTGGTCTCATGGGACTTTGTCTAATCTGACAACTGCTTTGAATTCACAGGGAGCCATTTGCTGCTAACATTGTCACTAGGAGGCTCGAGAACCCCCTTTCATTTTGTTTGAAGGGGCAGGAACAGAAGGCTGTAAACCTTTCGAGCTGGTAAAATGCTTCAGACTCTGAAACCCAATTCTTATGCACAATCCAGGTGGTTGTGGGAACAATGGACAAGCCTGCTGCAGATAAATATCAGTGGGCTGTGGATTATTTAATATGTGGGTCACAGGGGGTGGGGAGATACTGCGGCAGAAGTTTATCTGATGTTGTCAGAACTGATCAGTGGTTAATGCCCTATATTGTTAAGCAAGAGACTCAGGCTACGGACGTAGTAAACAAAACAGTGTCGGGCTTTATCCTCTGGCCCTGAGGCCAAGTGTCACGATCTGGTCTTGCCTTGTCCCCCCCCTTCTGTCCTAGTCTCAAAGTCGGGTGGCCGCATCCAGCCTGCCTCCTGGCAATGGTCCCTGCCCTGTCCTAACGCTGCCACCCTGCCTGGGATGTGGTTAGGGCAGCGTGAGGACGCCTGGGTCACAAGGGTGCCAGGTGCTTTTCCAGCACTTCTCCAGCAGTATTCCCAGGCTCAGGCCAGTGTCCTGCCGCTGTTAGCCTTCTAGGATGGGCATCCCCCCCCCCCCCCCCCCCCCCACCCTCTGGGGCACATGTCCCTGAAATAGGGCTGGGGTAGAGCAGAAATGCCTGTGGCAGAGGTAATGCCCAGCCCCAGTGCGGGGCTATCTGGGGGTGGCTGGGGATGGGTTTCCTTCTGATGCTCTGTGCTTAGGTGAAAGTTGTAGGTGCCAGGCCACAAGTGGTGGCAATTCATTTGGCCAGCCTTCCTTAACTGATTTCTGTCACTGCTGACTCTGTCATTGTCCCAATGTCTTCCGTTCTCTTGGTCTGTGCAGGAGGGAAGGGAGAGGAAATGCCGTCTGAGCGGGTGGGGGCTACTTTAGGACATCGTGAAAGGGAAGCAGACTGCAGTTACCTAATTCTGACTGTCACTGCTAACAGTTGGGAGCTGAGATACAGTCGACTGAAAGCATGTTGGTCCTTCACGTGAAGTGCTGCTTGCTCATTTCTGTTTTATTTACTGCCCTTTTTACTGTGGAAAATCCAAGGCTTCAGATGATACTTGCTGGACACTTGGATATTATTGTGATTTTTTTTTTTTTAACCTTATATCCCTCTGGATGCTGGCACTTCTGTCTCTGTTATGTTACCGGTGCTGTGCTCAGAAATCATCTCAGATGGGAAACAGCTGTTTGTGAGGAGAGGGTTTTGACAAGATGCAGAAAAGGGAAGAACAGCGGGGGGAGGTTTCCAAAGAGAGCTGCAGAAGTACGTTTTTTAGGAGCATTCAGTTGTCAGAGGCACGATCCCTCAACAGGAAAAGATGGATGTTGGAGAGGGGCTTTTCCCAGAACGTGGTTCCTTTGTCAGCTCTTATACCAGAGCATGTGCAAATAGCCCTGTTACAAAGAAACGCCTCCTTCTTTGCATCGGCACAAGTGTTTTGTTCACATGCATGGAGAGCAAGTTCTGGAAGCTTGTCAGTAAGCAAATGATGATTTGGGGGCTCTTTGGGCTAAAGATAATTTCTTTGGGAAATAATTGAAAGGTGAGATTTGCTGATTACGTTATTTATAGAAGACAAAAGTGCCACTGGAGTTCTTAACTTAGTCGTTTAATGGTATGAGGCACACAAAATCCAGTGTATTTAGTGGTGCAGTATCTATATTTTTGCTGGGCTTTCTATTGAGCCAGGCCTCCAGCTTTGCCACGGCTGACTTACTAGCTTACTAGTATTCTGCTGGATCCTGTCCTCTGGCCTTCACGTTCCACCCAGATTCTCGGTTTATGTTGCCTTGTTTTACCAGGGTTTGCAAAGCGTTTGCACAAGGACCGATAGTCTGCCTCCTCTGCTCAGAGTAACTCCACTTAGGAGTTAGGGAACAAGAGAAGAAAGCATTTAGAAACAAAAATGAACCAATAAAGTTAAAATGTATTGACAACTTTTGAGCTAAACACAACTGGAAAGAGTATTGGTTTTGAGTGAATGGAAGAAGTCAAACAGGACAGAGTGGTACTTCTGGAGTTAGAACGGGTCAATGCAGACATAGTACCTCATTTCATAGCCTTTCACTGTTCGCCAGCCATGATGGCTCTGTGAAAAACTCAGTTCTGGGCAGTTCCTGCTATAAAATTAAAAATTTGTATACAGGTTTCTTTATTACTTCAGTTTCTGTTGTTGGTTGGGCTTGTATTTTTTGTATGTTTGCCAAATGAGGCACGACTTTCTTACTCTTTCTTTATTTAGTGAACAAAACATTCCCTGAAGTAATGCATGTTTTCATCTCTTATTTGACTATTAAGTTTCTCTTGCCTTAAATATTTAATGTACTCGATTGCATTCTGACATGGTGAACAGGTCAAGCTGATGAAACTTTGCCTAGTAGATGGATATTTTTTTCTGGTGAAGGGTGCTGGAAATTTTCTTCAGTTACACTGAGTAGCAGAGGAAAAAGAAAAAAGGTAGGATACTTAGGATGATATTCTGCTTTGCATTATGTTTGGCAGAGCATCTTTTTGGGGCTTCTGCTATCTCCATGGACTTTATCTTGCAGGATGCTGAAGCCAGGAGGAGCTGGTGAAGCTCAGCCTGCTCTAGCAGGTGCTATCACCTTGCAGTATCAGCCTTTTGTATATAAATATGAACATCGTCAACAGCAAGCACATCTGGGAATTTCACTCTGGCCTGTTTCCTTCCACATCTAAAACCAGCTTAGTATGCATCTTGACATCAGATAAGTTAGAAAGTATGGCTAGTCTTTTGGTTTTGTCTGTTACACTGTGTATGCAGCATATATGTCACAGGAGATCCTTTTGCACAATAGACGCCAATGAGCAGTTGCACAAGAAAAAGCCACAATATTTGGAAAGTAAAGTATGAATCAAATTTTTACAGCACACAACCAGAGGAACTGAAATTTGCAATCGGCAAGCAAGAATTAAATTGCAGTGGCAGCAGTTGCTGTGTCCAGGTGGTGTGTGTTTGGAAGCAAGGCTGCATGACATAAGTTCTCTTTTAATGTGGTTCTGGGTGAGCTGCTGGGGCAGCATGGTATCAAAAAAACAGCTTAACCCAGTGGAAAGAAAAGTCTCAGGCTGTTTTTTTTCTCAGGCTTTGGAGAAGAAAATTTTTGCTTTGAAGTGCATTAAGAATAAAGATACTGGTCTGTGTTTATGCGGCACTTTTTCAGCTTTATTCTCTCAAAGTAGAAAACCAGCATTTAGCAGATGGAGAAACTGAGGTCCAGAAAAGCATGATGACTTGCCTGAAGGTTGCAGAGGAAGTAACTAAGAGAGCTGGCAGCTGAAGCTAAATATCCTATCTTGATCCTTCATTTCCCTTAGGAGAAAAACCAGAGTAAAAGATGTCACACAGGCTATACATCCTGGTGGAAAAAAAGCAGCAAGAATAATACTCCTTTAATTCAGTCTTCTGGCAACCAGCTGACAAATCCTTGGCAGTTAATGCTCAATGAACTGGTGGTCGTAGCTCTGTTCCAAGGGGACTGTTAGGCATAACCAGAAGCAGTGTTGGCAATCTCTGTGCACAGACCAAGAGTCAATGACGATGTGGGATGCCGGTACTCTCAGAACTGGAAAATTATTAATGCTGGATGCAAGAGACTGTCCTCGGAGAGTTTTCCTGCTGTAGTCTGCTGATGTGAACATGAAGTGTTGAACATAAGTCTCAGCTCTTCAGGAATTGCCAGTCATCAGCTTCCCATTGCTCTCAGTGAGTAATAAAAATGTAAATAAAGAAGTTACTTTATGTCTTAGAATTACTTAGTGGCAGTTGTCTGAACAGTTGTGCTTATGCTAGAATCTCAACAAGTGCAAGTGCAAACACTCAGACATCTGGTTGTTTCACGCTTGCCTAGTCTGCTTGTGTGTATGTTAGCTGCTCTTCTCAGCACTATGCAAAAATACTTTATTAAGCAGTTAGTGCAAGCCTGAGTTCTGCAATCAAGCCTCTGCTGAGCACAAAGGGTCTAAAAGACAGAAGTGAAGTGAAATTGTCAGTGGTTTGAATGTACTGCTTGTGCTGCCCTTATGTTCATTAGGAAATGCCAGCCTGTTCCAGGAAAGTGAAACTGTCAGAGACCAAACAAAATCCGAGCGGACATTTGGAAAAAGCTTAGTTAGAGCTGTCAGTATATACAACACTTCACTTGTGTGGCTCCCCTCTACTTCTTGATTTTGGTGAGGAGCCGGAACTTTGGAGATGCCACAGACGGGAAGCTTCTTCTCAGGCAATTTTTAGTTCCAGTGTTCAGATTTTGAAATCGAAAGAGAATTGAATAAGCCATTGAATCCTGAAGTTCACTGCGCAAACCCATTTTTCACAGCAGGAGGGTGTATGTTTTGGGCCTCTATGCACACTTCTGATCTTCCAAGGCTTCAGCTGCCTCCCCTTCATTTGCTTTGAAGATTTATCTTCAGTCAATGCTCTTGTTGGGTGTTGTCCTAGTTCATATTTTTGCATAAGAGGACTTTTGTTCATCAGATGCATCCAAGGGGAAGGAGAGAACACTGTATTTTCAGCCTCCTCATCCCTACTGTTGGAGCATGCAGGTGATGCTGTTGTATGGCCCAAGGGAGATGGACACACAAAGGCCCACTAGGGTTGGGTTGATGCACACAATGTTGTGGATACTTGAGGGTTATAATCTTGGTACTTCCTAGTCATTGCAAACAATTGGAAATGCTAGGGAACGCAATATACCAGTACTCTGGAATCCCTATTTCATTCACACTGTTAGTTTAGACTACAGTAGACTGAACCAGAAAGTATTCCCATTCATTTTACTCTGTTTCACTGCTTCTAACTTATATTCGCAAGCACATTTAGATGGGTCTACATGATGGTTAACATGGCAGTTATTGCCTTGTGCCATTCCTAGAACCTGAAGTCCTAGGAAAGCATGACTGGGGGTTCTGTTTTAGCTCCCGTAGTTCCCAGGTCAGTGTATAAAGGCAGGCTTTTATGTTGAATTGTAGCAGGCAGTGCTTTAGCAACAGATGTGTGTTCTGTACACCTTTCTCTGAGGCAGGTGTGACCTTCAGGAGAGGAAGGACCAGAGCAGAGGACAAAAATTGCTTCAGCCATCTCATTTAAATTGGTTTGTAAATGTGAGTCACAGTCCTTAGCCCAAATACATGCTAATTAATAGTTTATGGCTATCAGCAGAACCAGTGGCTGAGGGTTAGGTATTTGTCTGTTTTGCCACATAAACATGGAAAACACTGGAAAAGTAGTGGGGAATATACCTAGGGGCTTTGAAACTCGCCATGTGCCAGAGCTCCTCTGCTGGAGCCCTGAGCCAGAGCTGTAAGCCCAGCTGGCGCATGGTGCCCTGGGGGTGGTGTTTATTTGGGCTGTGAGGGCGGAAGAGCTCAGATGTGGTCTTGCTTTACAGCTGCTTGTGTCTAGACCGAGCTCGGATGGCTGTCCAGCCTTGTGCTCATCACCTGAGTCATATACAGTGAGCCCCCAGCCATCAGAATAGAACCTGATTTTTGGAAGAAGTGTTAAATACAGATGATGTCTGAGTGACAGTCTCAAAGGAGGAAGAGAAACGTGCTGTCTTATTCTGCTTCTGTTTTCTAGGCTTATGTTTTTTTGTATTTGCTGTGTAAGCAAGTTTCAGTGGAGCTGGTGTAATTGTTCAGAAGGATTGAGACTTTGGGTGAAGTGGAAACAAATTCCCTAGGTTCTTTTTGTTAGCTTGTTCTGTATGGGGGAATAATTTGCACTTTGGTGTCTTTTTTTCTGACTAACTATACACCAGGTGTGGCACTAGTGACATTTCATAATCTTCATGGCGAAGCTTCTTATTTACATATTACCTGTCCGTTCTAATGTGTGTTTAAGTCAAATTTGGCTAAATGGATCATTTCTGTTTTCATTCATCATTATATAAATCTTTTTTACACTTTTAAGGCATCTTACAGAATCAAAAAGTTTTTCCCAGCAGTGTAAACACGAGGCAGTGACCCACCCAGGTACAAATCTCCCTTGGTAACGTGGTACTTCGTTCTCAAACTTCCTTGTCTTTCTGGGGCAGCTCTGATGCTGCCTTTAGAAACTTTTGGGCAGGGTGCACAATGCCATCCACTGGGAATTTTCCTCAATTCAGAGAGACACAGCATCTTTGCCAGCATGTATTTCATATGAGACTCTGTGATATTGGGGTTCTGGGATGCCTCTCCAAAAGGGTAATCTGCTTTGGCGTACCTGGAAGAAAAAGGCTTGATGTGCCACAATATGTACATCTCCTTAACAGCATTCTTCGGAAAATTGAGGGCTTCTGTTTATTTTTCCCTGGTGAGGTGGGCCTTATCCTTTGTACTTGTTAGTGGGGTTTTCCTGTTTGTAGAAAGGGGTATTTATCAATTTCAGATGTGAAGTTCTGACATGCACTGAAACCCTGCAGCATTTTCTCTCCCCACATCTTTGTTTAATCTTCATTGAAGGGAGATCTACCTGAGGTGTGCAGTGTTGGGCATACCAGAATTTCATACCCAGTGAAGAAGTTCTCATTGGTTTTAGGTTTTAGGCAGAATATATCTTGGGAGAGAGATGGAGAATAACTGAAATGCCACTTCTCTACGTGTTCTGTCTTTTCTTGTAGAGATATAGGGGCAGGATTTTTGTGAGGTAGAAACATATAAAAGTTTTTCAGCTCAGAGACCTAGAGAAGTTTTCATGGATCCAGAACTTGAGCAAAGTAATTATGTGAAGGTCTCCTGTTCCAGGAAAACGCTGAAAAACTGTTAATTTATAGCAATATCTTTAGAGCTATTAGATGCGAATTTTCTGCCTCAGTGTTTTTCCTTGAGTTTAGTGTTAGTTGCATAAAACCCTGCATTTTTCCTGCATATATCTACCCTTACTGTTTATTCACCAGCTCTGATTGGAGCTACCCTATAGCTATTCTAGTATAAAATCACTTTTTTCAAAGTGACTCTCGGACTGATTTTAACCATCAAGGTGTGATAAACAGAAGGATGTGAAATAAAGTAACTTATTTCGTTTGTGTGAAGGTTTCAGTATTTATAAAGGAATTATGTACCAAGGATGTAAGGAAAATGGTAACAGAACAGATTAGAAAAATCAGGTTTTTATATATTTCAGAGTCAAGTGAACTGTGGCTGTGTGTATGTGTACAAACTGAATTTTGCAGGCAATTTTACAAAGCAGGAGTGGTAAGATTTTAAAAACATTTCTGAAATTAGTTTTCTGTGCAGTAAGTGGTGAACACACAACAGCCAAGGGAAGGGATTCTCTTATGCTCATGCCAGTATAAAAAGGGGTGGCATGTGCAGGTCCCTGCCTGGCTGGCTCCTGGGGCCCGCGTGCTCTGCAGCAGGAAGGTTCTGCACCCCAAAGGAGTCACAGATGCAGCCTAGCAAGAACATCACCCCCTTCCTACGAAAACATCTTGTTTGAAAGTAAATTGCTGCTAGTTTGGAGCAATTTCCATTTACTGCCACAAAACAACCTTAATGTTTGTTTTCAGTTTCTTAAACTTGTGTTGGAATAGTTCCTCCCCCCCACGTACCTGCTTTCCCCATTTATTACTGTGGAGTACCTTCCTGACTGGGGGGGAATTAAGGGGTTCGTGCTTCTTGGGAGTGAATTCTTGGCTGTTACTCATTCAAGTGGAATCTTGATGAGTTTACATAGCAGTCATATCTCCAAATTCATAACTTATTGATGCATGGTACCAACCATTAAAGCATGCATGAGCTGGAAATGTTTGCGGAGTGAAGTGCGTTATGGAGGACATTCATGCATAAAGAGTGTGGTGCTAAATATTAGATGATGCTCCTCCTCTGGAGCTCATCGCTGCTTTCCAGGTCTCCAGTTCTCCAGCTGCAGTGGCTGTTCCTTCAACAAAATAATCATCATAAAACAAAAGCGGCAGAAGACTTACTGTTTTTCTTTTTCCCCTCATATACAGCTAGGTAAACGTTTCCTTAGATGAAACGTCGGGGAGGTATAGGTTCTCTTCAGTGCTGGGAACGCAGACATTTCAATCTCTGCTGATGTTAGTCTTATGAAGAAAAAATTAAGTCTGCAATTGAGTAGAATAAATTGAGCAGCAGTTTTTTCAGAGGCAGACATAAATTGAGCAGAACAGTATGACCAGTCCATAAGCTTGGTATGATAGTGACAAGAAAGCATCTCATTTCAGTTCTGGGTGGTAGCGCTTTGTTGGAGAGCGCATTCGCTCACAGCAGAGCTGAGAGAAGGCACAGCACGCCCTGGAAAAGAATGAGAAGGAATTGTTGAGGAGAGAAGACAGGCCAATTTTCAATCCCATCAGAAGACTTGGGAACTGAGATTTACTTTTTCTTTTAAAAAGCAATTGGAGAGCTGTTAGCATGGGAAGAAACTGAAATGCCGTTTGTCTGTCTGACTTCTTTCTGCCCTTTCCTACATGCACACCCTAAGTGTTTGTATACAAGAGCATGGTCAATACAAGTTTCTTCGTCTGGATCTGCCACCTGGAATGTACTGGGTGGATGCCATGCTCCTCGGCGTAGCTCCGGTTAGCCCTAAGTGCCCTTTTGGTGCCTTGAACCAAGCTGGCTGACGCTGCTGAAGCCAAGGAGTAGCCCTCACAAACTTGCTTCCAGCACAGAAATGGTTCCAATTAGTAGGATCTGTTCTCTCCTGCCTCTTCCATTTTTCTTCCTCCCTCATTTGTTCCAAAGCTACCATTCCCCAGGTTGCTACCAGCACAGTTCTGTTAAAGCAGAGGTGGCTCGTGATGCCAGTGATTTGCAACTAGTGTTTAGCCGAGCGGTGTTCCTTCTGCTCAACAGCAAAATTATTTGATCATATTTTGTTCCCACAGTGTTGAGGAGGCTAGCGCTATGGCTATTTACATGTAGCTACCAGTGCGCCTAAAAAAGAAAATTACTTTCGCACCTAGCAGTTTTCATAGCACTTAGTCATTCCAAGGCAGGCTATGCAAGCACCTTGCAAGTGTTCTCATTTAAAACATGGAAAGAGCCCTGAGAAAAAGTACAAAGAGGTTTTAAGTCAAGTGCTGTGACAGCAAGATGTCCATCTCTGGTTGTTTGATTCCTGATGTATTCATGGAAATGGGATTTTGCATGTTTTTGTAGAAAAGCAAAATCACCTAACTCCATTAAGAATTGTCTCCTCCTAATTGGGACAACGTGCGAATTTCTGGCTAGTCACTTGGGTAAAAATAATAACAGCATGTTTTGTCTGCCTGGGTTCTCAAAGGTATAAATCACTGGACCGCTTTCAGTTGTACAAATTCTCATTCCAAATCCTCCTGGGGGAACTAGATGCTGCTGTCGGCTTTCCCTGTGCGCCTGGTTCTGCTGTCCGCGCACAGGAGCACCCTACTAGGATGGAGGTTTGCTGTGTGAACAGGAGAATTTTGCCCATTGTTCCTAAGTCACAGTTCGGCTCCAGAACCTGGCTGGTCTCACCTTTTTTGAATGTTTTTGGCATCTATCTGTCTCATTTCCAGTCATCTTTGTCCTGGCTGGTTTCATTTTGCTGTGAAGTGGCTTCCTCACACCACTTCCTTAGTTGTGCAGCTGCGTTTTTTGCTCTTGTAGACAGCATTTTCCCCTTAGCACTCTTGCCTCTCAGCCTGATATTCCCACACTTTATAAATATGCTTGCAGTGGTGCCATAAGCTGTCCCTTCTTATTTATGGATAGAGTTGCAAATTTGATCCAGATGGTGCTGTTTTCCAAAGTCTGCTTCTGAAATCTGCTTGCAAGATATGATCTGCCTGAGCATATGCCCTATCGGCTGTTTTCAGGAGATCTCCTTTCAGGAACCCTGGCTATTTTTGCTGTATCGAAGTTGTGCTTTCCTAAGTGCTGTGAGTCCGTGGGCTTGCACCCTTTTTGTTTGCCACAGCAGCACAGGCAGTCTCTAAAAGCTGCTTAGACTTAATTGTTATTTTGACATAATCATTTCCAAGAGACTTTGTGCTCTTTTAGCTTAATGAGGACAAAATATTATTTTATGATACATAGTAAAATGACAATTAATGATACCATTAGTAATAATTACTAGCTTTGTACCAAGAGACATTTGACAGTAGCTCTGTCTGTAATAAGGATGTGGTTTCTCAGAGCACATAACCGAGTGCCAACCACATTTAATGGCAATGTGCTGGCTGGGTGTGTCCGTGCTACCCAAGACCACTCGGTTTGCACACTCTCCTTCTCTTGAGTTTCATCTCATATCATTCACACTGCTTTTCTTTTGTTTCTCCCCCTTTTTCTCTCTTTATGTGCTTATATTCCTTTCTGCTAAAATCTGAAAGAATATCACCTTTGGGGTGTGCCGTAGCAAATTTTCTCAAACAAGCAAATTGTCACAGAATGCCTTGAGGAGGTCTCTGACAGCTTCAGTTTTACGAGGTTGTATCTGAGCAGAGCAGAGTACGAAAACACAGCTGGATGTCAGAGGTATGTAGTGAAGTCTGTGCTTCAGTCATGCTCAGCCCAGCTTGTGGAATGAGTGTACAAGCACTGAAAAAGCCCAGAAACCTACAAGGTAATTAAAATTAAAACAAACAAAAAAACCCAACCCTCTCTTGACTTTAAAGTGTTGGTAGGCCTCTGCTCTGTATCGCTTGCCATGTAGCTCCTGGGTTGGTCCTTAATCATTGATTTACACGTTCAGCTGCATGTTGTTCCAGGTAGAGATCATAGTGGCAGTTTGGCAGGAGGAGCACAGGTGACATTGTCGTCTTCCATGGGAAGCCTGACATGTGCCTCTTCATGGGACAGAGCTTTGGTTTGTCCATACATTGAAGTCCAGTAGCAGCTGGCTTTGAGGAGACTGTGAATAATTAGTGACTGGGGCAGGGCCTTGTCCTGAGCTTTCGGAATCGCACTGATTGCATTGCAAAGACTTGCAGAACTGAGATCTCTTACCGTTGCTTTCCGCACATTCAGGGTTGGGGGATCTTCGCAAAGCATTCTTCTGAATGTTGTGCTACCCTGCACCAAACATGTAGGACAGAGACGTAAATCCTCCTGCAGGTGATCTCCAGCTGCTGTTGACAACTACTGAACAGATAGGTGCTTTGATGTGTACAACTGAGGCAATTTAACTTCTCTGTTCCAATGGAGGTACAAAATCTCAACAGTGTGTTAAGTGCTCTGTAAAAGAGAGGCCAGAGCACTCTCCTGCTACAGAAGAGCAGACGTTCTGTTCCCTCGCGTTGGCATTGCGTCTTTTATAGTCGTTTCTGTAACTTTCTAACTCCTTGAAGGAGTTTGGCTGTCCTGTAGTCGCAGCCCCTCTGTGTGCACCTCTGGGAGTGCTGGCCCAGCTGTGCTCTGCTGGAGGCAGCCACTCTGCGGGTTCACTCAAACGGGAGAAGGATGCAGAGGTTAAGCTGAGAAATTGCTCAGACGTTGTGAATGATCCCAGTCAAAAGATACATAGCGTGAACGTATAGCACAGAACACACAAACGGATTAAGCTGCCTTCGTGTTACCCTGTTGTTCTTACAGCTCTGCAAAGAGAGGGACTCTATTCTAAATCATTTTCATGTTAGCGGAGTGCTGAGGCAGATGACTTAAAATATAGACTTGTCCTTTTTTGTATCTTGTGCAGTGTACTGCTGAGCAAACTTTGTAAATGTTTGTCTTAAATCTCATAGATGCCCCAAATCGGGGAGGGTTTTCCACTTTCATGTCACTGTTGGCTCGAGCAGCCCCATGAAAAAAAGGGACAGCTCTGTTTTCTCACAGCAGAACATTCGGTGTTGTGCTGACCCTTGCTGAGAAGGCCTCCTCCCTTCTGTACTGCTTTATAATAAATCAGAAAAAAAAAACGTAAAAATAAAAGCTTTTTTTGGTTCCGTCCTCAAATCAGATAGCTCTAAGCAAGTCTGGTTAGCATTTATTATTTTTGTTGCTGTTACCAGGGAAGTCAGAAGTAATTTCCACATGTGGTACCTTCTCTTACCGAGCTGCTGGGGGAAGGGCTGACTTGCTCAGGTCTTAGGGATGTGAAAGGCGGACAGAAGGGATTCAGCAAGAGGTGCCAGGTTTGCCAGGGATTCAACTGATTTGAAAGAATAAGTTGCCTTGATTCCATTATTTTTGCAAAAGTTTGTCTGAAGACCTTCAGAAACTAGGGATTAATTCCCCTCCCCACCCATACAAACGTCCTTTTGGGTGAATAGATTCCTCAGTTTCTTCTAAGTGAAGTATTTGAAAAGAAATATTGTCATCAGATGTATGGCTTAGTTGAAAACTGTTTCCTGAATTATCTGTTTTTCTGCCAGTCAAAACGTCTGTTTCCATAAATGAACTTTTTCAACCAAAACCCAGAAATTATCTATAACACAGTTAGTTCAGTTTCAAGCTTCTGGTTTAAAGCTTTTTTTTATGTAAGTGTATATATATATATATATTTTATGGTTATGAAGTGTTCTTAGTTATTATCTGTAACACATTTTAATACATTCGGATGTTCTGCAGGAAGGTAAGTTTCAACATCAGTGTTGTGAATTTTTGTGAGCCAGAGATGTAGTGAATGAGCATCATCCTGTGCAGGATGAGAGTGGGAAAGAGCAGTGTAATGCTAAGATGTATGTACACTGTCAAATTGCCTTTTTTCATGTTTTAGATGGATCCTTTGATAAGGGTTTCCATTCCCGCATAAAATCATGGTATTGTAATTGTTTGGAGAGCTTGGAAAAGAAGGGACATGGAAGAAAAGTGAAATTATGGTAAACATATGGCGCAATTAACTAATTAAGTCTGTGGATTTGTGTCCCAGGTTGCGCTAGACATTGGTGGTTGTTTTACTATAGCTTTTGCTTCTGACACCCCACTTTCTCTGTTTGACATAGCAAGTGAAACGTGTGGAGTCCATCGTGGACTCCAGGTCCTTTCAAGCCGCCACCTGTTGCAGCGTTCAGTTCCTCTTTTGTTTTAACACTGCAGAGTGTTATTAAATCAGCTTTATGCAGCGAGCAAGAATTACATCACTAAAAATTCAGACTGCAATGAGGAAATAGGAGTGCTCTGTTAATCTCTTAATTTTTTTTACCCTCTTCAGTGACTCAGTGCACATAAAATATATGCATATAGGGAACATGTTTGTAGCCTTTCCTCCTGCTTCTCCGTAGCTTGGTATTACAGAAGTTGCAGCTTAGGCTTGCACGTTTTCCTCTGAACCTTTTCGTGCAATACCAAGGGTATCTCACCTTTGCAGAGCTGTAGTTCTCCCTGAGCTGCCGCTGAGGTGCATTACCATAGAGCAGTCTGCCCACACGCTTAGCGTGCGGAATAGCAGTGGGCGGTTTTGTTGTGTTCTGCCACAGCCTTTGATGCAGACAAGAAATTCCCCTGGAAGCCTGGGAGCCATTTTGAGAACAGGTGCCAGTGCTTGAGAGCTTTGCCTTCCCTTCTTCGCACGCACCGACCTCTGAGGAGTGTGAATTTGATTTATGGGGAAAGACAGAGAAAGGTGGGTTGGGGAATAAGGAATAGGAAGGAGAAAAATTGGGGAGGAGGCAGGGAGAGGGGAGAAGTGGCCAAGTGAAAGGGAAATGGAGAGAGACAGACAAGACAGAGAAAGAACTGTTTCCCCTTTTATGCGGAAAGGGAGCCTTCAAATCAAGATGACTTCGTTCAGCTGTGCAGGCCTCTTAATACCCATGAACTTGCAATTAAATGCGGAAGTGGCAGACAAGAGACGAGCTAAAAGGAGATATTGTTAAATACTCAGCATTGGAGGATGCAGGGGGAAACTCAGTAAAAGGACAGAGCCCGAGCCATGAATAAGCACTCAGTTTGTTGGGATTTTGCTGCTGGTGGGAGGGGTGCTGGAGGTGCTGGAGGCCTCAGTCATTCAGAAACGCTGCAGTGGCAGAGGCCCTTTGTCCTTCTCCCCTGGATGCTGCCACAAAGAAGTTTTATTCAATTTCATGGTGCTGAGTCGACAGGCCTCTTTCTGCTAAACGAAGGGTGTCTTCCCCGGGCCAGGCTCTCGGAGAGCTTTGCAGAGAGTCTGTGAACCTCGGTTGTTGTTTGGCTTGGAAGTACATTGTTTGCTGCTTGAATTTCTCTTGATCTCTTGCCTAGATAACCCCAACTGGTTCCCATTCTGCTTTGGAAAATAATATGCGCCCAGTCAGTTTTTCCTGGATTATTTTACAGTACCAAGACACCCAAGAGGAATCGGGACTGTTGCTTTGTTGGGTGGCCAGAAAGTTTGGAAGTGTTTCTTGTTTTCTTTTGGGTCACAGGGTAAAAGCTCACCTACCCTCCTAGTGACAGATAGTTTGCACGTGATTGTGCGTGTTTTGAGTAACATCTGCTGCCTGGTGAGAGGTAATCCCCACTTATTCCTGTAAATTCATTTTACCCTTTGCTTCTGGCCAGAAGATAAACTCTGGTAGTGGAGAGATCAGCTAAAGCTTGCGAAGCATTCTGGAATTCTTTAGGTTGGAAGATGGGAAGATGCTGTGTCTGTGTGAGGTTCCTGGGAACCAGGGGCCGGGAGGGATTTCACGGGGATCCCGGAGTGCTCTGTTACTGTGAAGCAAATACAAAATGCCTAAAAATTCATTTATGGCTTAAGTACTGTCACTTTGAAGCAAGAATGTTTGGTAACCACTTCTTCCGCATTGTTTCCTGCCATATTAGTACACCCTGTTCAAATTAACTGGAGAGGACCATGCCAAAACCCAAGCCTTAAGTAAGACTACTTAGTCTCACAGTTACTGGATTTATGTGTAACATTATGTCAGCAACATGAATTTGCTCATTTGCCCAGGTAACTCTAGAATCAGTTTTAATACAGCCTTATGCTAAAGGATGTGGTATGATCCATTAGTCGGAGTACAGGCAACAGAGACCCATTTGTAGCTTTGCCATTAAGTAGATGTGCAGTTTCCAGCATTTCATTTATCTGCAACTGTACTTTGCAGTGTGATTGTAACTGTACTGGTAGGAACCTAATCCCGACGTGTTTTTATCCAGAACTTGTCCACATAAGTTAAATTTAAGAAGTGATTCTGATGGAAAGAACATGCGTTGTGTTACTCAGGCTTAGTCAGGAGCGCAGTGATCACAGGCATCTCTGTTCCCCCCTGTTGCTTGTGGGATATATTTGGTGCACGGTACGAATCCTGGTGGGTCTGTAGGTCAAACACTTGAAGCTCTCTCTGAGGTAGACCCAAATGCACAGCTTGTGTTCATAATATTTCAGGATGTATTTACTAGTCACGATGACTAGGAGGACCTGGTTGTTTTTTTAAAGACTGTTATGATGAGCCATGACCTCCACCTTCAGGACATGAGGCCGTGTTCTAGGAATCCGATGCTGAGTTACCTGGTAAGCAGCAGCGCAAGGCTGGAATCTGCCCTTGAGCTAAAGAAGCAAGTGATTTGCAATTTGTAAGACTTTAACCCCAGCTTAGTGCCTGCCATGGAGGCACATGTAAGTATAGAGGAGGTCCCACTGAGGGAGGTTGTTAGTGAGGTCTGAAGGAAAACCCGGTGTTGTTCTGAATGGGATGTCTGCTTCATGTCTTCAGGAAACTGATGGATTCTCGAAAGTTTGATTTCCTGTACTATGACAGAGAAGTAGATAGGATAAAGCTGCCACACTTATTTCAGTGTCGCGTACTTCTGAGCGTTGGAGTGGGAAGAGGTTTTCTGAATGTTAGTGAAGGCTTTAGTGGAACATGAGGGATGCTTTGACCTTAACAACATCTGGTCTACACGATCCATAACCTGTGAGAGCAGGGTGGGATTTCTCACTCCATAATCTGCCAAACTCACTGAAGTAAAGGAGACATAACTGGAATTAAGATTGAACAGAAAGGGAACGTTTTGGGGGGATCAAACCTTATTTCATGAGTCTGTGGCAAGCGTCTGAAATGCTCATGTATTAAAGATGTTTCTGTAAACTAGGTTTTTGGGTTTTTTATTACTCTAAGGACCGAAGCAGTATTCAGATTATAGCACGTGACTGGAACTGAAGTGTGTCTATTATTAATAGCGACTAGGATGTGCCCCAGCTCGTAGAGGCTGAAAGTAGGTCACCGTTCTGGCTCCTCGGTAACGCTCCAACTCAACCCCAGTTTGTCTGAGCACATGGACTTGTGCTGAGGGAAGCCCCTGAATGGGGTGATTATTTTGGTAGCCTCTTTGACTGGTACCGTGCTAACATTCTGCCAGTTTCTTTTTGCTTAGTTTGCCAAAAGTCGTCTTATTTTGTTTGAAATTATGTAGGTGGTTATTTTATTTCCATCACTCTGTACAGGACTGGATTCAAGAGGCTGACCTGTGGCGGTGCTGCTGTGGAAGGGACAACAAGCAGTTTGCACTGCTGTCGTTTTGCAGGGAAGAGATCCTGAGAACCAGTGCCCAGGGAAGTGGTTGAGTCACCATCCCTTGGAGGTCTTTAAAAGATGTTTAGATGTTGAGCTTAGTGATATGGTTTAGTGGAGGACTTGTTAGTGTTAGGGCAGAGGCTGGACTCAGTGACCTTGGAGGTCTCTTCCAACCTAGATGATTCTGTGATTCTGTGAAAACTAGTAGTTCTCTTTGTTACTGCAGCGCTCTGTGGATTAGGCTTTGTTGTAAAAGAGACATTTGGCTGCCTGATACCAATTGTCTGCAAATTATCTCTGCAACGTAAATGTGTCTGTTAAATAACTCTGTTGCATTTCTAACTTCTCAGTCAAGTATACTGGCTCTGGGTAGCGCGTATTGCACTACCCAGCATCAAATATAGACTCCTGGTAATTACAGACATCTGGTGGGACCAGCTTTGGATTTGATTCTGTGCCCAGCACACTTGGCCATCCACATAATGTGCTCTCTCTCACCAATGGCGTTCACCCAGAGATTTTTGCAGGCACGGAAAAAAAAAATACTGAAAATTTGGCCTCTTTCATCAATATAAGCAACTGCTTTGATCACAAACTAGAAAATAGTTGGAAGTCTGAGAATGCCGTTCAGTCTTAAGCACAAGTACCCTAAACTGTTAGGTATTTACTCGTGTCAGACCACTACAGTCTGCTCTCTCTCCGTAGTTGCCACCGTCAGGATTTATCATGAGTTTTGTAAGATCTGGTTGTACATATAACATTGGCAGCTGTACTTATGTGATCAGAAGAGAATCCTAGCTTACAGTTTTGACATAGTACCTTTCCAATTCTCTTGGCCATAACCGAAAGCTTGAAAACTTAAATTCTAAAGACTTTTTTTTTGTGAGCAGAGCGCAATCTGCGGTAACATTGAAAACTTCAGATTTTTCTAACCAGATTATGTTTTATCAGTTAGGGTGTATCCCACAACCACACTTTGTGTAGATCAGTAGAACTAAGAGTGAATTCCTGCTAGAGTCTTTGCAAGGCATTGCTTTCTGCTTCATAATCTCATTTTTATGGGAGGCTTAAAGTTTTGTTAAAGGTGGGAATGATTTAGAGGTAAATGGATAGTGCAGGTTAAAACAGTTCTGCTGATCTGAGACTGCTTAAAACCTTTGACGTGCAAGACTTGGGGACTTTGGACCCTTCTCATCTCTGCAGCATTTTCAATTGCTCTTTCACAATGAAGCTGCTGTCCCTGGGTACTTGAGAGGGAGTAATCCGAAGGCACACAACAGAAGGGCAAGTTCCCCTCCCCTCCACTGCTGTTCCAACAGGACAGGGGGATAATCTGGGAGTTGATGAGAATCGCCTTTCTTCAGGGACACGTGGCCTGTTGGGTTGGTGTGTGCAGTTTGTGCCCCTCAAGTGTGGGGTGCAGTGGTCAGGAATGGGCTGCTTTTCTCTAAATCAGCGTCGAGCATCCTGCCCTTTGTTCTCCTTCTCATCTGGAGGTGTTTGGCCCTGCACTAACAGGCCAGCTTCAGCGCCCTCCCAGTACAGCTTCAGCAGCTGAGGGCAGGGTTCAACCACAAACAGGTCAGGATTTGCACTGGGCGAGCAATGGAAGGCCTGGTGGAGCCCCTTAAATACTTTTTGGTGTATCTCAGGTCTGTGAAAGAACTGGGTCAGTAATCAGAGAACAGGATGTGTCCCAAATACACGCTATCAGTGTATGCCTACTGCTTGTAATCAACACTGTCAAACTTGGAGGGGATGTAAAATAAAGCAACCCCCCAAACTGAGCCTGCTTGTGTCTCCCAAGCTTTTGTTTGTGGTTAGGGAAAGCATTGCTGGGAATTTGACTCAGAGCAGTTCATCTCTCCCATCTCTTCCAGCTCTCAGTACTTCTGGCTAATATGGTGACTTGGCTCTTGTGCAAAGATTCCTGTCGAAGGAAAGAAGTGTCTGTTTATAATTTTTATTTCTTTCCTCTCTGTTTTCAAGCATATGGAAAATATGTGGAATAAACAATGTTGAATGCATTTGTTCTCCTCTGTCATCTCCATGATTTAATCACTACTGGGGCTGCGTTGTGCTTTGCCGGCATGAACGCTTTGTCTCATGAGGCCTTTCGAGCTGCTGCATGAGTTGTTTGCTGCCTAAACCAAATCCCTGGAAAGGATTATTGCCCTGTGGCCAGCAGCCATCTGACTATTTCTTGAAATGCCCAATTCCAGTGGCTAGTTCTTGTTCTGTTGCTGTGACTTTGCAGTGTGCATGGGAAGGGCTGCCTATTATTTGCTGAAGAGATTTCAAGTGCAGTTGCTGCGATGAATAGCACAGCTCTTATTAAAGCCAGACTGTAGCTGGCTTACGCATGACAAACCAAGAGGCAGTGAAAAGGCACCAAGAGCTTCCCAGTCCTTGTGCAGGGCCTGGGCACAGTCCGTTCCCCTAAACCCTAGGGACTGGCAGTACGAGTTCAAAGTACTTGATGGAGATGGCATGAACGAAGCTGCTGGCTCGCAGATAGAAAGGAGATATTCTGCCTGTAGGTAAAGGGCAGTTCCCTTCTCTTACTGCAGTGGTTGCCAGTACCTTTTATAGGTTCACATCTTCCAGTGCTGCTTCTGTGATGGCAGGGCTCATCTTCCCTCCCTCAGCATGCAAGCTGTGACATTGCTGGATATGTGGCACCTTCAGCTCTGCAGCAGGTTCTTCTTCAGATCTGTTCAGCTCATTCCCTTTGTTTTGATTGCTTGCTCTATGCAGCTCTTTGGTCCACTGTTTTTTATCTTCTATGGCCATCCTGAATAGAAACCTTGGTTTGGTTTCAGGAACCGAAGAAGTGTGAGAATCAGGGTTTGTTCCTTTCTTGTCCAGTCATCTCAAAAGCCAACTGTCCACGTGCTTTTTTAGTCCATGCGCCATGCTTTCAGTATGCCGATTCAAACCCTGGTATAGCAGTGATCTGCGCCTCCCGGGGGTCCACTCCTGGCTGTACTGGAAAAACACCCTATCTCCAAATAATGTGAGAGTGTTCTCATGCAGAATATTAACATTTTACTTCAGAAAAATGCTTTTACCACTTAGCCAGGCTAAGTTCAGCCGTTGTACCCCTCTATGTGAAGATAACCCAGTTATGCTAGGGATGAATTAGCTCCTTTTGGTTTGGCAGTGACAGGTGCTGTGAGACCTGAGAATACATTTTTAATGAATATTTCTTAATTCCTGGCTTCTTGTCTAGGACTTGCTACTCAAGTGTCACATCAAGCGCTTGGTGAAGTGGTGGTTTGAATGCTTTGGGACAGGCTCCTGTGTGCAGTCAGCATGCTCACTCAGATGAAAAGGCAGTGATCATAACTCGTTGAGAGCTGTTCTCCATGGGCTGGTCTCTCGTCACCAAGGGCAGTGATGTTTCTCTTAGTTCCTCTGACAAAGGCAACTGAGTCAAACAGAGAATTGTTCTGTGTAGCTTTTAGATGCATTTGTTGTTTGGTAAGATACCTTCTCCACTCCTGACTCCCTGGAAGATTCAAGTTGTCTGGGGAGTGAAAAATCTATTTCCTTGCCAAATTCTGAGACTGTTTTCTTTAATAACAAAAAAAAGTTGATTCCCCCACCCCACCCCAGTAATTATGCTAGGAGAATTCTTGGTGCCCAGCATGCAGTCTGTGACTCTGCTGGAGCAGAAACAGGCTGGTGGAAATGGGCGGTGGATTCATGGGAGGAGAGCAGATGAACAACTGAAAAAAGGACAAGGGCTTAGATGCAGGTGGGAAGCAAGGGCAAGTAGAGGAAATAATCATTTTTCTTCCTAGCAGGATTGATTACAAGTCAGCAGCTGGAATTGACATGTTGAAGATCTCTTTTGTTGCAGTCATGCGCCGATAGCCATATGGCAGCACTGTAAAGGGGCAGCACATCAGGCAAACTCCAGTTGGCCCTGCCTTCAGTTAAACTGGCATACTCTTTTGCCCTGATGTAAACAGATGCCCTCTTCACTCTTACTCATTTTTCATTGGGATTTCAAAATTAAGGGACGGTAATTATTTTCTTGGTTTGGGTACTATTATTATGTTTGTTTTTTTTTTTTTCCTATAGACCATAATGCTGGTAAGACCTCAGTGTAAAGAAATAGTGTCACGGTAATGGCTTGCATTATGTTAGCAGGACTCTGCAAAGGTTTTTGTTTTTTTTGAGTAACACAGGAAACAGATACAGCAGCTAACAAAATGCCCCTGGTAAAAATCCCAGCACTCTAAAACAAATGCATGTGTGCAACCGATGTTTATAATGGGAAGGAAGAAGAGATGGCTGGGAAAGCTGATGAATATCAGCCAGCATCTTGGAAGAGATGAAGGAAGGGCGAGCTTCCAGAGCTGAGCTGGGTGAAGTGACACAGTGGAGACAGACTGTCCTCTGCTGTACGCTGGCTGGGGGCTCTGGTGGATTTGGCAGAGACAGCTGACCCTGGCCCATGGTTTTCAGGAAGCAACGAGGTCTGTCAGAGGCCAGAGCGCTGCCATACAGTGTGCAAAGAGAGAACCAGCACTGCAAATCAGCATGACTGAGGGTCCTGTAGCTGGGATGGGCAATGATGGAGGAAATGCTGGGTGTTCCTAGAACGCTGAGTAAGGGACACATCTGCATCTAGCTGAGTGTATGTGAGGTGGAATGAGTTACACCATGGGCTCTGTGTAGCTCAAGTGCGGAGTCAGTGGAGCTTGGTAGTATCGTACCACGGCACATGTTATCTTTCCAGTCTGCGCTATTTGTGTTTCATGAGTGCTGTGACTCCCGCATTTTGTACTGGGTGTTTGCATTGTCCGTGTATGTACACCTGACCTATGCAGGATTTGTTAATAGTCTTCCAGATGAAATATCTTAGTCCAATTCTCTCTAGAAAGGTGTTCCCCTCCAGTGATTACTCATAATGATCCCGACTGGTGGTCCTGGTGGCACTTGTACTCTGCCATGGGATAAACCCATTTATCTCTCTCCCTGAAGAATGCAGGGCTGCTGCACATTGACTGAGTAGTCTTGACATCTAAGTGCAAGTGGAATGAATCTTGCGTTTACCATTTGATGAGTTTAACTTTCTTAGGGTGTGAATCCAGCTTTTTATATAAATACTTGAATCCTTTCCAATGATGACTTTTTTAATTTAAAGAAAACTCTGGTAACAGATTTCATAAATACGAAGTAACTGAGGGAGATAGTGGGATATAAGGGCTCAAAAAAATTATTTCACTTTGTAATGTCTGATGCAGGTTCTGGAGTTAATGGGATATTAGCTGGGAAAAGTGTTAGCAGAATGTGATCTGGTGATTTTCTTTTAGTCCTGAGTGAGCTGTCTGCTGCTCTTTGGTTTTGTGGCACATGTATTTTTTAAGTGATCTGGATCTTTCTTAACTAAATCTGTTGTTCTGATACCCCCAGACTGCTTTTGAAAGCTGAAGCACAGCAATGGGCTCACTTAGCTGCTGTCGGATGGAGCTCCCCTGGCACCCACTGTCGTTCATCTGTTGTTGTACATTATTCAGAGGCAGTCGAGTGGAGATGGTTTTATACAAGTTCAGAGGAAGAAAATGGGGGCACATCTCCAGGAGATGGTTCTGGCTGATAGTAAGTTCTCCCAGATGAGACCACTGCAGAGAGGAGCTGCTCAAAATGATTGCATTTCCTTCACTTACGTTAGTTGTTATGGACATCAAATCAAAGTGAGCTCAGGAATAAACCAGGAGTTCTTAAATCCTCATATATTCCATGCATCCTGAAGATCTTCTGTAGTTGCTGAATGCAGAATTTATAAGGTTTAAAGCTGTGTTTGCAAAGATTATGCAAAACCAAAAAACAACAAACAAACAAACAAACTCAGCAAGACCCTGGAGTTTGGAACTGAATCACTGCTGCTCACAGCAATTATCTCTGGTAATTCTAGAAAGGGTAAACTAAAGAATTAACCCGGATTACAGCCTGAGAAAACCAGGAAACTTTGCCACTGATCTTAAGGGGCAGCCATATGAGGTCTGAAAGGGGTGTGTACACTACAGTGCAGGTCTGAAAACATGGCAGGTGATTTGTGACTGCTTATGAATTGTTGTTTCAGGTTTTTTTATATATAGTTTTTGGTAATACATGTGTTTGGGGGGTGAGGTACCCCACTAGCCTTGCCCTACAGAAACTGTTTTGGTGAAAAACATGTCATTTGGGCTTAGTAATCTTCCTAAAGAAGCTTTGCCAAATATTGAATTAAATATAATTTCATAATTAGCCCTTAATGTGAAAGGAGCATGGCCTCTGAGTGCAGTCAGTAAGCTAAAGATCTCGTCTAAGAGCCATCAATACAGAGGAGGGTTTTTTGTATAATAGAGTGGCTCCGACCTTCAACTGACATTCTCAGGTATGCTTTTTCTTGTACAGTCACTCGGGCCAGAGGATGTGCTCATATCTGCAGCCTTGTTCTGCATCCAGCACAGTGTAGGTTCTAAATATTTACTGTAGTGGTAACATCGGCAGATGCAAGCAGAGCTAACGTATCGTTGTATAGAGGCCGCATAATGAAGTGACAATTTTATTGCTTGCAATCGCATTGATTCCAGCGAGCATCCTTTCATCAAGTCAAATGAAATCAGACAAACAGGATGCTACCCACAGGAACTTTGGAGCCTTCTTCATCTTCCCTCATCCATATTCCTGCAATCACGTATCTTACTCTAATTATCTGTGGATAAGCGTGCATTTCTACAGGCAGAATTAAAAAAAGGTGTTTTGAATTCTAAATCATATCGTGGCCTGCAGGCTGCTTTTGTAGTTAGCTTGGATTTCACGTGTGGTGATGTTCAGCACTAAGTTTGAGTACTGTATGTTGCTGTTAGAAATGGGTAAGATGTATTTTTGTACCCTAGTAGCCAGGAGAGAGGGAGGAAGAAAAAGACAGATCCTCTCATCTGTGATCTTTAGTACAGAGCTACTGATAAGGGGAGGTGGTCTCGTGGTTGCTTGAATTGGGTTCAGGTGGCAAGCTCTTGGTAGTGGGGGGCTGCAGGGGTGGCTGCTGTGAGCAGAGACCAGAAACTACCCCGTGTCCGATCAGAGCCGGCTCCAGGTGGCTCCAAAGGGACCTGCTGCTGGCCAGAGCTGAGCCAGGGAGCGATGCTGGTTGGGCCTCTGGGAGAGCACATTTAAGAAAAGGGAAAATAAACTGCCGCATAACAGCAGCTGGGAGACAGGAGTGACAAAATATAGAGAGAAGCAGCCCTGCAGCCTCCAAGGTCAATGCAGGAGGTGCTCCAGGCACGCAGCAGCAGTTCTCCTGCGGCCTGTGGAGAGGCCCCTGGTGGAGCAGGCTGTCCCCCTGCACCCATGGGTCCCACACGGAGCAGATCTCCACACTGCAGCCCGTGGAGGAGCCCCCAGTGGAGCAGGTGGATGTGGCCTGGAGGAGGCTGCGGCCCATGGAGAGCCCCCGCAGGAGCAGGCCCGGGCCGGAGCTGCAGCCCGTGGAGAGGAGCCCATGCAAGAGCAGGGGGTCTGGGGGGAGCTGCTGCCCGTGGGGGACCCGTGCTGGAGCAGTTTGCTCCTGGGGATGGACCCTGTGGTACGGAGCCATGTGGGAGCAGTTCTTGAAGAGCTGCTGCCTGTGGGCAGCCCACATGGGATCAGTTGGGAAGGACGGCATCCCGTGGGAGGGACCCCGCGTGGAGCAGGGGCATGGAAGGACCGAGAAGGAGCGGTGCAGGCAAAGCGTTAGGGACTGGTCCCCCATTTCCCTGTGTTGCTTGGGGGGAGGAGGTAGAGGAGGGTGGATGGAGAGAAGGTGGTTTTAGTTTGTTTTTAGTTTCTCACTGCTCTAGTCCGTTAGTAATAGGCAATAAATTACAGCAATCTCCCTACGTTGAGTCTGTTTTTCCCATGCTGGTAATTGGTGAGCAATCTCCTTGTCCTTAGCTCGAACTTTGAGCTCTTTTTCGTCGTATTTTTCCCGCTCTTTGAGGAGAGGGAGCGAGAGTGGTGTGGAGTTCAGCTGCCCATCAGTGTGAAACCAGTGTATTACTACAACAAAAGAAGAAATGGGACTTCTTGGTCTCCATATTTCGGCAAGAGAATCACGCTGTAGTCTGGGTCACTGAGCAGAAAAGATTATTTTGCACTTCTTGGGATTTCATCATTTCTGGTTAAAAGCTTGTTTTCTTCTTTTTTTTTCTTTATTTTTTCCTCTGTATTCCTCTTTCATTGGACCAGACTAGGTTCCCAGGAAGACTTCAAATAATTCCTTCATGTGACAGTCTTAAAGCAAAATTCAGCACACCGTATGTAACCAAACGACCTACTTCTTAGTACTGACTGGCCTGCAGTGCTCCCCTCTGCAGGGCAGATGCATGCTTGCAAGTGTTGGAATGGCAGAGAAACTGCACAGGGGCATTAGAAGGAAGGAGCAAGTTGGGAGTGAAGCAATGGAGGAGGTGAACCAGCGGTGAAATGGACAGGGAGTGCTCTTCTGTTTTCATACCTGCCATTAGGAATAGTGGAAGTGAGAGAAAAGAAATGGATCTGAGGGGAATAGTACCTGTACTCAGTCTCCCATGGGTTTTGCTTATGGCTTATCTGTTTTTGCCTTGTTTTCCTGAACCAGCTGTCCATAACACGCGAGTGAAGGAATGTGACTACCCAGAAGCATCAGGTTTGCTGTTCACAAGCAGCTTAGCCAGTATTTCCCAGGAAGCGCTGGGTCCTTCATAGGCAAAACTGGAGTCCCTTGAAAAGGGAAATGCTATGCCTCCTAGACCAGAAAGAAGAACGATAGCCTTCCTGGCCACCAATTTGGAAACCTCTGGCTTAGAGCATCAAACAGGACAAGGCCCTTGCAGGCAGTCTCCTCAGGAGCTGCTCACCCTGGTGCTGGCCAGCCGGAGGTTTTTGTTGCCACAAGCTTTGGAAATGGTTTTCCTGCACCCTTCCTTCCTATTTTGGGTGACTAATTACTGCGGCAAACCGAAGTCCTTGAACCTTGAAGGGTTAAAAATGATTTCTCAGGAACTGCTTTTCACAGCATCCGAGCATTGGGGAGGCTTTCTTTGTGATTTCTTGCAGCGAGTAATTCAATTCAGACGAAAACAGGCCTGAAACCCGGAGCCCTGTGCCTATCTGGTAGGTGCTGTGATCTCCCCTGTGGAGCTCTGTGCTTGAGATTATTCACAGCTTGGCCAGACTCAGCATGCAGGGAACAATGCCATCTCTGAATTGGTGTCGAGGCAGTGTCTGGCAGTCTCGCTCTCCCTGTGTCACCTCTGCTGATAAATCCAGATGTCCTTGTAGATACTCAGCACTTCATTGGCATTGCAGATTTGCTGCTGAGGGCTCTGCTTCAGCGGTGGGTGCAGTACGTCGGGGTGGGGGTTAGGACACGGGCTGCCTGTGAGGCAGCTCAGTACCTTTGCCTTGCTTTCTTTCTGTCATCCTCTAAGAGAGATCACAGCGCCTAATCGCTGAAGCAGGCGGCTGGGTGGAACCGGCCTCAGAGTGCAAGCACTTTAGACCTACATGCATATATTTAGTGCCACATCAGAGACTGTGGTATAAATAGAAGAGTTGGGATGCTGGAGTGGCCTGGGAAGCTAACCCGAAATTAGAGGTGTGGTTCCAAAGTACTCCAAAACTGTTCCCATGGGTGGAAAGAATGGGGAAAGGAGAGACCTCCACAACACATACTGCACTGTTTAACCCCAGCAGTACTGCTTAATGCATTACACGGGTGGAAATGAAATGCAGAGTGAAGTAATTGAGCAGTTTAAAGGAGGAGGGAGAGAGAACGAGTCAGATGGCATTGATCAGTGGGCTATAGATCTCAGGTAACTGAGCTCTGGTTTTAGAAAGCAATAATTGAGAGTGAAAGGAAGAGCCCTGCGCTGAGTGCTGGGGCAGACAGCTGACTGCAGAGCTTGGGCATCTCTGAAAGTCGTCGTACTCAAGCAAGCTGTAGCCTTTTGCAAAAGAAGCTGAACTCTAATGGCTCAGATCAATTCCTCTAGTGTGTCACGGAAGAATCCAAAGTATTTCTGCTGGCCGGATAGAAACTATCCTCTGGGAAGTCAAGCTGAAGTTAGCTCAGAGTGTTTTGTGCAGAGAGTTTTGATCTTTTTGGGCAGAAGCAAAGCTGCCATGGCTGCTATTTGTATGTGAGTGTGCCAGCTGATGGCCACGCAGTGGGGAACACAGACCACGACTTCCTCCTGCGTAACTCTCCTGGGGTCCTTGAAGACCCCATGAGCAGATGGGACTGATGTAGAGAGGAATCAGGCCTAGTGATTTTCTGAATATAATGTGAGAGCTGAAATACTCCCTCCTTTGCTTGGTTCAGAGGAATGGTTGTGGCTGCAGTGAGGCAAGCTGAGGCGTGATGCGGTAACTGTGTGGATGTTACTCATCCTGGAAGGCCTTTGGACTCACTGTTCCCCGCTAATGCATTTAGGGCGGTGATGCATTAAAAGCTGAACATCTGGCTTGGTTTTAATAGGCATCAGTAGCGTGTCATCTTCTCCTGAAGTGTTAAATTCCACAAAATACTGTAATTCTAGCCAAGCCTAGAAATTGACCTCTGCAGCATTGTTGAAGCTTGAGCTTCACATGGCTGCTTGCGTAAGACTGGAAAGAAACACAGCATTAACTGTGATGCCATTAGAAATTGGACAGAACTTAACAAGCCAGGCAGCTGGTAACTCTCCTTCTCTTCCCACCGTAATAATGTTCTAGGTGTGTCTGAAAAATATATCCCGTCAGACGTTGTTGGTATCTTCCCTGTGTTCAGTTCCTTGCAGTTCTGGTGAAGGTGATGGACTGACAGCTCTGGAGATGGGGCCTTCTGTTGCAGCAGAGCAAATGCAGGCAGTAGCAGCACACTTCAACCTTTGCTACCTACAGCAGTATTGTTTTGGAAGAACTCATTTGTGATCCACACTGACCTTTAAAGAGTTGCCAAATGATGAAGAAAATAGGGTATTACTAGAGTGAGCTAAACTCAACTTGATGAAGAATTTAAAAATTATTTTGTATCATTATATAGATGAATATTATATTTATTCTTTACCACCTCCAAGCCCCTGATGTACTTCTTCCTCTCTTTCCTGTGTTGAAATTGATTAGCAGCTATACAGCAGCAGGCTGTATTAGCTTGTGTCTTCTGTTTATACACGGGTGTATTGCCTTAGGTGAGAATTGCAACTGCCTTGCTGCTGAGACAGTCAATAACCAAACTGCAGAAGAGTCCATATTCCTAAAGGAGCGGAGAGATCAAAGTAAAATGTTGGGTAAATGATGCTACAAACATCACTGAGTATTCGCTGTGTTTGGATAATGCCAAGGTAGTCAGCTGAAGGTTCTGGTACAAAACAAATTCTCCTGGCTGCCAGGATATTGCCGACTCAGTAACAAAAGACTGCACCACTCAAGTGTGAGTACCACAAGCTTTATAGGAAAATAATCAGTTTTATATGGAAACTTACTGTGATCGTGGTGTCCAAGGAATTTTAATCCTCATTGAGGCAACTCAGTTAACTTACATTTCTGTAGGTAACCTTGATTCTTCTATTTTTTTTCTCCTGGGTAAAGAAAAAGAAAGTCTAACGTTCTTAGGAGTATGAAGTTGAGCTGAGCAGTTCTGTATGTGCAGCCCTTGCAAATACATGCCTATGCAAACAATAGGATGAGGGCGAATTCATTTTGCGGATCTTTGGGCCTCTCTGATTTCCTCTGGAAGTGATTTCCCATGAGCTGAGATGGGCTTTAGCAAAGCAGAGAGAATGCGAACAACAGGGAGCCACTTGAATGGGAGCTTTTGTACAGGCACAATGTGAACAAAGCAACACGATAAACTGACACAAGCATCTCTGGCATCCTCAAAGGATGATTTGCTGTCATATTTATGAACGGATTCTGAGGCCAGTTCTCAGCTAGAAACAGTGGGTCTCTTGCTCAAAAGATACTTTTATAAAAACAATTTAACACCTAGAAAAAACAGCAATATATATATATGTGTGTGTGTGTATATATATATGTATACAAGTTCAATATATTTGTCAGCAACTTAAGAAACCTAAAATAGCTCAGCAAAAACACATGGGACCTTGCCTTGTATGTCAGAGAGGCCTTCTGAACAGAAAGGACAAGCAAAGCAAGAAGTCTTGTCCAGTTAGGCAGACCCCAGGGACCTTTAGAGAGCTAAAGTAGCGCTGGGTGACGTATTAATGTATCAGCACTGGATGTGAGAGCTTGGATCTCGCCACGGCCCTCTCTTCCTGTCCCATCCTGCACAGCATCAGCTTCTATTCTGTTTAAAAAATAAGCCACATTTTATCCTCTGCATGAGTAAAAAGGAAAACAAGCAAAACTAATAAACAGAAAAATGGCAGCAAGTAATTTAGAGCTGCCTATGTGAGAGTCTGCCTGCGGCAGGCTCACCTTCACCAAACAGCAGGAGAGGTAGTTACAAGCTGTGGTGGCTGGAGCACCGTTAGCTGCACTAACCCTGGTGACGCTGTTAGTAATGGCAACAACATGAATGTTTTTTCAGGTATGTGACAGAAGGGGGGTACCTGACCTGCATGGTTTGCTGGGAGCAGTATCTCCTCAGCTGTTCAGGAGGCAGTGGCTAACAAGGATAACTCACGTAACCCAGCTCCCTGGAAGTGGAATCATACAAAGTGTTCCATATTAGAAAGGAAAAACAACCCAAGATGTAAGTAGCTACCTGATTTTCAGAGCAACTCAGTGTCCAGCATCTATCTGTGGTGTCACTGAACAAGTGCATGCTCAGGATGCTGGAAAATTAGGTAGAAACAAGAGCTTAGACCAGCAGTTTCTAAACCAGAAAGCTAACTTTCATTTGCTTCAGACATCTATGTTGTTATTTAGTTCTCTACTAGTACTACTTCAAGAGTATTAAAGAAAATTTATGGATCATCGTTAATACTGACTGACTTTCAATGTTTTTCTTACCATGGAAACAAGCTTTGCATCTCAAAAATAGTCCTGGCAGTTTTACTTTCACTTGGTGGTACATAGTGAATATATAAACAAATAGAAGAGCGAGGTCTCAGCACTGCTCAGTGAAGACAGTTTTCTGGTGAAAAAATACGTAATGGAAAAGTTCATACTGGTTTCATACTTTCTTGTGAAATATGTACTTCAAGGCCTGACAATGTCTGTTAACTCTGAAAGCTTTCTGTAGCATTTGCAGAGATGAGAAAGAGACTGAATGTGCTTTCATGCAGATCCTCTGCGAAACATTGTGTCCTCCACCGCTTGTTTTACAGAATTCAGGCTTCGTTCTACACTAACCTCATTAATGTCATTACGCAATCCTCACCCCTTCCCAAGAGACTTGTCCATTGTCAAGGGCAGCTGCATTTGCTTATTACAAGAACCTCAGTCACTAGTAGCATCAATACAGAGCAAAGCTCTTGATAGAGCCTCCGATTATAATTATAAATCAATCCAAATTTCTTTTTAAGTGCATTAGCAATATACAGCTTTGGATGCACTCACCCTGGGGATACTACTTCTATATATTTGTGTTTTTCCCAAAAGCTCGTCTTTTCTGCTAGGTAGAAGAATGAGTAGAGTTTCATACCTTGATAAGTCAGATCTTAATTATTTTCAGGTTGAATGAATGAAATGAGAATCCCACATCTGTGGAAATACTGGCTAGTTCTAGCTGTGAGGAATGGGCTCTGACATGAGGGATGAATGAACGTGCCTTCTTCTCGCTCTGGAGATGAGGTACAAGTCGGGCCTGTCAGGGAGTTACAGCTCTTAAGGTCACATTTGCTTTTGCAACTTGCTTCAATGTCTGGTTAGGCCATAGTTTCTTTTTTAATCCTTGTATTTTGCAAAATCAGTGTTATTGCTACAGACAAGTGATGCACAGAACAAATACATTGTAGTGCTCGTGTGGTAACTAGGACAGCAGAGTGTGAGAAGCAAGCCGTGCAGCGCAGGCAGTTGGTCGCAGTCCAGGACAGTGAATTGTTGTGTTAAGGGGAAAACCTAAAGTGTCTCGCTATTACACCATCCTTCTGGGTCAAAGGAACTTTGCTTCTTGCCTGCTGTGGAAGAGGTGATAAAATTTCTCTGATTCTCTCCTTCTGGTATCTTACACTAACAGGGTAAGGGAATTTATTCTATAAAAGCAAATGTAAAATCTCTGGGGGAAGGAGACCCCTCACATCAGGACTGGATTCAACTTTCTAGGCATGTTTCCAAGGTTCAAGTGTTGCTGAATGCTTTGGGAAGAACTTGGAGCTGACATTTCTCTGGGAGATGTTAATGAAAGGAAGGGGGTGAGAGGCGGCCGGTTTCCTTAGGAACACAAAGACCTTAATCATTCCAGTTCTGCCTTCTTGTAGGGGTTGCATGTAACGTTTAATACTGATTTCAGGATTCTTTTACATTCACTGTACTCGATCATGAAAATACTGGTGAGCATTTGACTGCATTTAACATTCTGTCAGCTGTTGTGCATTATGACTAAAATCCCTGCATTATTTTGTACGTCCCAGTTTTATTATCAGAAGAACTTAATCCTGTTTCTTGAAAGCAGAATCCATTTTTCTAGGGACATCTGTACCAATCGCTTGCTCATCTTATTTATAACAATTGAAACAGCAGGTACGCTTCTCCTTTTAAGTGCTGTGAGCACTGTTAATTTTGCTTGCATTTAGTAGTCAGATTTCCTGTGGCTTTGTTTTGTGGGTACTGAAGATGCAAGCATATTTTTGTTGATAAGACTTAAGTGAAGAGAAACACAAGCCATCAGTGCAAACGTTTGTGTGCAGCAGCACTGCTAGGAATATCGCTTGCAGTGGGAGACTTAACTCCATCTCTTGTAGTTACAGCAATGTAAAATTGATGCTTCTGGGTCAGTGACAGCTTATGTTGCTATGTGACACTTGGGTAACAGAGCTTAGTTTGCTTTGTGCGGGAGACTTGCAGCTCCTCGTGTTTCCTCTTAGTGGGTGCCTACAGAAGAGAGTGCTGGGGAAGTTGGTTCTCACAGCGCTGTTAAATGTGGCAACAAGTCTGCAGGCTCTCAGGAATCCTGGCCTTACAGCCCGATCATGCCATCATTCCTCTAGGTCAGGGAAGGCAGAGTTGCTGAATTACCAGGCACACTGACAAGACCTAAGCCTTGGCACAGACGGAGATCCTGCTTTCAGATAAGTGTCCAAAGCCCAACCAGGCGCTTGTGATGCTTTCGTTTTGTTAGTTAAATACCCTAAATCCTGGGAATGCTGGAGATTCAGCAGTGAGAGCTTCATGAATCCTCAGATGTTAGAGCTACACCCTTTTTCACCAACTGATGAATGTGTAGTCCTTAATGAATAACAAAAGACCTTTGAAACAATGAGGAAACATGTATTCTTGTCAGAGGGTTTGTAGGTAGTGTCAAATATAATGGTTGCTATGAGTGAGGGCGGGATCCATCCCTGTGTTGCTATGTGACAGCAGTGTCACACTTGATACCTGAGCAGCAAAACTGCATCTCCTGTTTAAATGTCTTCCCAGGCTTTACCCTGTGAGTTGAACCTTTCACACTCAGAGCTCCTGAGGAGTCAGCATCGTTGCAATCAGCACACATGGACAGGTTCATTCAAGCTCTGAAGCTGGGTCTGGAGCAGGATCTCGGATCCAAGGAACCTGGCAATGTTGTATAAATGTCAGTCTGACAAAGCCTCACACCTTTTGGTGCTTTCATTGTGGCTTGAAGCAGAATTCGAAAGGGTGCGTAGAGCTCAACTGTGACTCTCCTTTATTTCACGTAGCCCTGTATGAAACAGTACTAATGTCTTCCTTGACTTGCTTCCTCCCAGCCTCTGGCTGCCACTCGCTCTGCGCAGAGCCTCACTTTAGTCCTTGTTTACGCCAACAGATGTGCTTGTGTAACCTGAGAAGTGATTTTAAAACGAATTGCTGCTCTTATGCAAACATCTTTGTAGCAGTGGCTGTTTGCAGTTTAGTTTAGATCAACTGGGAACAGTTTAGAACCTGACATAGGATACTTCCAGAAAAATCAAAGCATCTCCGCAGAGGTCTGCACCTGCTTAACTAAATGTCTGTAAATCAGCAATGTGGAAATACCGTCCTCTTCCCCTACATTTGAAAAATCTGATACTTCTTCATTGTGCCTTTAAGTCTAGATAGGAGTGATTGCTTCCCCTGGGTTATTGTAACAGAGTCACGGCCTCAGCACTGACGATGTTCTTGCCCGCCTGTTGCTCAGTGTTTGCCAAAGTCCGAGCAGCGCATCAGTCAACTTAAACATTTGCAAAGCATTAGCCGTAGTTTCCTCCGTAACCCAGGCAGTGAAACTCTAGTTTGGCTTGGTGAAAGACTTAATCATCTTATTAAACTAGTGTAGACCTGAGTACAGATAATTCTTTAAATTTACAGGATGAGCTGAAGAAACTTAAGATCCTAATAATCACTCAAAGATCCAATGGCTTCTAGCTAAAGCCTTTGAACTTTCTCAGTTGCCAAATTTGACTAGCACTTGCTTGAACTCTTAAGTGGCTTTGTTGTGGTGTTGCTATATTTCTGGAGTTACGTCTGCAGCACTGAAGCTTAGAGATAAGTGAACTTGCAGCAAGTTAAAAACCACGACCCTTGTGGAGAGCCATGAAGGTGTAAAACCAGAAGTTGTAGACCAGCAGATCTGATTGTCCTGTGTCAATGAATAAAATGTTTTGCAGCTAATCAGAATAGAGGGTCTCAGTTATTAAAAAGGAAAATTTCCCTGATTTTCTGCACAGGGACAGATATGTTATATATCATGTGCTAGGAAGAGATTGCTTTTACTCCTCTTTCTTGTTTTGTAGTTGTCAGGCTGATAGGGTCCATGCGAGCGACTTAACTGTTCATTTTGGCAAACGGGTTTAACTTTCTATACCATATTTCAAGAACAGCACGTACTTATTATTGTTATTTTTGTTATCATGTTTCTATTTTAAAACCCTTTTGCAGAGGGCTGGGAGCTGTAAGAGCATGATCACTGCTTTTATAAAATGACTTGAGTACTGATGATGAAATACCCAAAGCATACAGAATTTTTTTCCATTATAATGGAGTTCAAGTAATTCCCTAAGTGTCAGTATAAAGTAGGGAGTCATTCCAGTAGCTGATGTTACCTCTGAGTAAGGATACGTGTTTTTATCTCTTCTCTGCCTAGATCATAAATAAGGTATTTCTTCATTATAGTGGAGCAAGATGCTCATGGAGTTCTGTACTGCTTTATCCTGCTACCCTTCCCTTTATCCTGGTACCCTTCCTGGAGAAAATAATGCAGTTGGTTCATGCTTTTAGCAGCTAGCTAGCGTGGTGATGGTATCAAGAAGAGCACAGGGTGATGCAGAACCAGTGATTTTAAGAGCATCTGCTTTACACAGGGAAGCTGTAAATCTCAGCAAGGCCTGTCATTTCTTGTGTGCTTTGTATACTGGGGTTTAGGTTTTTCACAGAAAATATTGCCACTTCCCTGTCTATGCAGCCAATTCAGAAGCGATCTCTAAGATGATTTACAAGAGCCAATGGTAAGTGCGTGTTGTACAAACCCCATCAAAACCAGAACGTGATAGAACACGGGAAATGGAAAGACTAACTTGTGAGATATTCATCCAGTCACAGAACTGTCTCTGGAGCATATTTAGATAGGGCAAAAGATTGTACAACAATTGAAATCTTATCTGGTGAGCCTGGGCATTTCAAACATCCTTGCATGGCTCACTGGTGTTACCTGGCATAAGCATTCCCAGAGTTACTGGTCACCATGGTGAGTCTTTGGAGAGGAGTGTGTCTTTGAACCATTTATTCCATGCCTTGTGCAGTGGAGGCTAGCTGACATCAGTATGTGTGAATGATTTTTTTTTTTTTTAATCTGTTAACATGAAGTTTGTTTAAAGGAAAACAATTAAAGTGTTGATCCTCTCTCACTGCTTTATTGCTGAATTTGAAGACTGCCAGCAAATGGTGCGTTGACTCAAAGTGGTACATAGTGGAGGTTCTTTTTCCTAAAGTGTGCTCCTAGTTCTTCAATGGCAGGTGAGAGTCAGCACTGAAAGCTCCCCTGGAGGAAAGCCGTGTTTCCCCGTGCATCTCAGGCAGGTAGCTTCTGTTGCCTTGCAGTTCAGCCATCTTTTCTCTCTGAGAGCTTTGCTTTCCAGCCTGAAGCTACTAAAATGGAAAAATAAAAATGCCAGTTAGACTTAGAATTATTCTTGGTGATTGGGATAGCAAGGAGGAGGCATTTAAGGAAGACTTTGTGTATTTGTTAGTAGCTGTAGATGCTTCTCTGGTATATCGTAGGATGTATGCTGATTGATTTAATCTTTTGCTGATTACAGAACGGTTTTGAGGAGCTTGACTTCCACATTGTCATCAAGCAGCTTTCTGAGAGGCATCTCTTTCCTAAGGACTGTTTGCTTAAATAGCCATGAAAAATCCATGGTGACTGTCAGGAATAGAAGGCTCTTCGTGTGCAAGTCGGGTTCATTACTAGGAGACGGACTTGTGTGTTCATTGGTGAAGCTAAAAGGAGCTCTGTGTTTTCCTTGGTTTGGTTCCCTTCTGTTGTCCTGGAGGCACATTTATTGACACCCCCTTCCCCAGCTAGACACTGAGGTTTTATCCATTGCTGTGATGTGTTTTCTGTTCTCAGATCCTTGTTTTCATGTTCCCTTACTGGGTTTCTTTTTCTCTTGCCAGAAGAAATGAAAACCGGAGGGCCTTTTATTTGTACCTTCTCCAAAATCTGTATCTTAAACCAGTCCCTTAAGAATATAAGTGAAAACAGAAACTACTCCCTGGAGTCTGGAAAAGCTCGATGATTACAATGGTTGGGGCCGAATTCTAGCTCTGCTGCTGCTTTGCAGTTAGGGGGGCTACAGTTAGTGACAAATTTGTTCCTGTTTTTGCTTGTCCAGCTTATACAGCCACAACCCAGTTCTCCAGGTGGTCGCTGTCCTGCCTTGTGCTCCAGTCAGCATGAATTCTGCCAGAACAAGGGTAACAAGGCTGGTGTCTCTTCTGCACTGTTCGCGTTTCTGTTGGTCGGACGTTAGAGGCAGCTCTGCAGCAGGACAGTTCTTGTTGGGTGATGGTTTCTCTCAAAGGTTTAGATTGTAAAAGATTTAGCTTATTCCTATCCTGTTTCTCTAATGAGCCTCTGCTCACCAGCTAGGATGGTTCATACTGCTTTAATGTAATTTAAAAGCATTTTCTAAATGTATCTGAGGATGTGTTCTTTTACTATTATGTATACCAAATGGGTCAAATGTGGAAAAACAAGATGGTTATGCAGTAAGTGGAAAACTGTTCATGGAAAACTGGTATTTTCACTAGAAGAGAAAGCACATAAAAACCCCAGTGGGGAATAGCTCATAGATGCACTGAGTAAAGGAAACAGAATAATAGAGTCTGAATTTAGATTTTCTCAGAGGTGAGATTTTCACCCCCATGGCATACTTAGTGTCCCTTTGGCTTGACAGAATTTCACCCATGCTTCAAAGGTGGAAGCAACTGACCTGCTCACCAAACCTGGCTGCCAAGTAAATGGAGAAGAGGTGCCCTGGTGGTTATTAAATGTTATGATGTGAGTGTCATCTCTGTAAATGATCGGAGACTTGGAGAGTGTGCTGGTCCAATAAGCAGTCTGTGCTTGCTCTTTCTTCTACCTGTTCCTTAAGCAACTGCTCCTTGTTGGTGTAGGAGACAGGGCAGATAGGGTCTGTCTAAATCCACCTAGTGTTTACGTTCTCACAGGGAGGATGCACAGAAAAATTATGATGCTTCCATTTTTACAAACGAGGAAATGTAAATGGAAAAGTTAAGTGATTTACTGCAGGTTGTAGTTTATTCCCGGTGATAGGTAGCAACAGTTCATTGGTGGGTTTTAAATTAACATATTGCTAGTTTGTAGTTCTGTGTTTAAATTTAACAACATTATAAACAGATTGTGACTGGAGAACAATAAAAATTAACCCTTGACACTGAAAGACAATGACTTTCTAATCAATGCCAAAGTACTTTTCTCTAAACAATCCTGTGTATTCTGGCAGGGAGTGAGTAATTCCTTTCTGGTGGGCTAGTCATGTTGATTTAAGAAGCGCAAGTCTCTAGAAACAATACACAAGAAACACAAAGGGTAAGAATAAGCAGGACTCTCAGGAGAGAAACAAATGAGAAAAATCTCTCAATGCTTCCTGTGAAATTCTTTACCCAAACAAAAGTCTTGGACAACTGAAGAGAGGCTCAGAGGAAGTGAAGATGTATACATGTTTGTATATATGCATACATAGTTGTTCATACAGAAATACAAGCCATGGTATAATTTGTAGATATTTTGTTTTCTCTAAAATCAAAATCCTTTTGAACCAGTTGTAAGTTGCATTGGTGGTCTAACGTGCAAGCCGTGCTCCAGTGTCTTCCTGACAGTGAGGTCCCATTGTAAATGGCTTTCAGAAAAGAAGCAAGAGGTGAGTGTTTGACATGAAATTTAGAGATCTAAAAGCAAAGAGACACCAAAGTCAAGAGAAGAGAGCATACGGACCCTGCCAGACCTTAAAACTGAGAGCATATCTTGAAGTAAAGCGAGTTACAAGAGTCAGAGCAGTAAAGTGTTTCTGCTGTCTTTAGAGACCTCCTTGGACTGACCCCATGGAGCCAGCCTGTGTTGTGATTCTTGTCCTCGTGGGGCCTGGCAAGAGGCTGTCACAGCAGGAGGGTAACTTCCTTCTGATACGGCAGTGATGCATACGCTTTCCTCTTCATTAAGCTAGAGTCATCATATCCCATATTGTAACCCCAACGCAAGGACATTATAACGGGGTTTATGAAAGAGCGAGAAAAAGAAACAATGGACTGTAGAAATCTTGGCTTGGTGTGTGATTACATTCCTGGGCAGTGCTCTTATTGCCTTCATTACTTTTCTTTATCATGTCAAACACAGCATTTAGTTCTGGCCTAAGCCAGAATTACTTTCTGGGAAAGTATTTAGCCATGGACTAAATGTTAAGCAAGGGTTGACTTAAATCATCCCACTGAGATGTGGGCTAGTTTGTACACCAGGCAGTGCGTGAACCTTTGTAAGGCCAAGCTGACCTTCTCGTCACCTCCCTTGTTTCTTTCCAGCTCTGCATTTCTCCACCAATATTCTCTATTGTTCCCTCTGCTGGGTCTGGAAAAGGCTGAAGGAAAGAAGTTTGAATTCTGGGAAGGAAATTGTCACCCGTGCTGTGCCTCCTTTAATAGACCATTTTTGAGGATTGTGATTTCAAAGTGAAAGACACATTATAGATATCAGGAAGCTATTTTGATGAGAACAGTGGACTTTAGTATCTATAGCATGTCTTTGTCTGTGCCTGACTATTTGTTTTGCCAGAGGGTTTGAAATATTCTAATGTTTTGCATAGGGTTTTCTTGAACCATACTGCTCCTTCCTTGCAAATGAATGGTGATTTATTAAGCTTTTGCAGGAAAGATAAAACCAAGAAGCACTTAAACCAGATTTTTCTTTAATAACCTGTGGGTATTTTGTGGCTTCAGCACTCAGATCTCAAAAGTGAATTATTTGAATTAAATTGGAATTATTATTAAATAAAACACTTAAAAAAATCAGCATCACCCACGATGAAGAAATGCATCTCAGAAATTGCTGTGTTTAATTTAGGGAATAAAGCTTAATGTTATTGGTTATAGTAGTAAAATTTTGAATGTTATTTAATTAAAAGCAATGAATTTTGAAGGGAATGCCTGAATAATGGGAAGGCTTTATAAGTATGGGACTAATTAATCATCTAGCTTCTGAACAGCCATTGCCATTATCTCCCTGCCTGCTGCATAAAGTGCCAGGAGCGCTATAATGTGCAGGAGGACCTTGGACCAAGGACCGTGGGTTACATCTCAGAAGATTTCTGGCATCCCTGCGTGCACGGGTCATTCTTTTAAGAGTTGTGCCCTGCAGATGAAGTTCGCTTTGTGACTGTTCCTCTGTAATTAGAAGCGCTGCTGGCAGCTCCGGGGCAAGGGATAAGATAAAGATGAGGTATCAGCCTGCCTCTACAGCCAGTAATTGACAAGGCATCAGGAAGGATGTGATGAAAGCTATGTAAATTAGCACTATGATAATGAGCCAGAAATCCCATCAATAGGAAAGGAGCTGTCACCTTTAAGGCTGGAGTCAATACTTGTTAATTCTTTAGAATGAGTCCGATTTAATCAACATGTGCATTTAAAACAGAGATTGATCCTTTATTACGTGGAGCCGAGGAGGGAAGAGCAACAGATTGACTCAGTCAATGCAGACAGCGAGAGCAGCGTAATTCCTGTTGGCTGAAGTGTCTGTGCAGCTGCACTGATGGTGGCCCTTAGTATCCTCCCATCTGACCAAGGTGGCTTTTCAAACTAACACCTTCCGTGTATTTTGGTGACACCTCCGCATGCCAAAACGGCCTGCCAGACTTGTGTTTGTATGCTGCTGGCATGCAGACACCAGAGTCGGAAAAACACCTTTATCAGGGCAGGGAGAGAAAGTAATCCACAGGGGGGAGGAGAGGAGGGAACAAGCAGGAAGACTTTTAAGAGACACTTGTCAGGATCTCTCTAATCTGTACCTCACAGACTGAGCCTTATTTTTATGCTGTTGGGGAGAAATCCCCATGCAGGAGGTTATACATTGCCCTCTCTGTACTGCTGGAGGAAACAAGCACCATGCCTGAGCTGCAGTGCTGGCACGCTGAGGGCTTTGCAGACTGGCTCTTTGAAAGAGAGTGCCTGCTTTTGATCCATACGTGGGTGGCATCTACTTGTTCTTCTTCCAAGAAGTTGTCTCATTCTGAGGGAGTTCAGCAGAAGTAAGTGGTGTCTTGTCACCCAGCTTTCTTACCTGTAGCTCACCCAGGCTTGTGGAATGGATACTTGAAGATCTCCCCATGCAACCAGCCCAACCTGACAGCAGCACAAAGATTTCCTGCGCCATAGCATGTGTGCTGCTTCCTGCTGTGGTTTCTCAGTGTTTGCACAGGTATTTTGTATCGCCCACTTTCTGGCTTTGGTGGGTGGCTGACAAGAAGAGCAAGCCTCTGTTCTTTGGCACGACTGTTCCTGTGTCATCGGGAATGTTGGTGTCGAGGCTCTGACCAGCAGAGCCACGTATCGCTTGTCCCAGGTTCGGTTAAGTGTCTTGAAGGTAAAGGGTTCCCCCCTTTATGAATGAATGCAGGTGGCACTGTATCAAATGAGATGGGGATGTCTTAGTAAGTAGAGGGAAGGTCCTTAGATTGCTGAGAGTCAGATACCATGGTTATTTTGTAGCTTCATCACTAGTAAACTGCCTGTTACTTGGTTCAGGACAAGAAGGCCATCATTTTAACATGGGGAAAAAAACAGAGTATTGAATTGAAAGCAGCTCTCTGTACACTTGAGTGGATGGAGAAGGCTGGAATTTAAGGCCACAAGTCTTTGCTTTTGAACGTTTTTGGGACAAAGCCCGTTCCCTCCCCCTCCCTGACTGTCAACCATGTACTTGTACCAGGTACTTGCTGCTCGGTTAACACTTCCCATGTGCAGCCAGCGGGGTGTTAGCCACAGGATGTAACAGCAAACCCCTTCAGTCGCTGTTATGTACTTCACAGTCTAAAAGTGTACACAATACGAGACTGGGGTATAGGGCCCAGTGTATGCAGAGCAGCCAGCTCTTCCCTACTGAACCATGCAAGGCTTTAAAGTCAGGACACAAATCTAATAGACCAAGCGTTGCAGCCCTGTCCTTGCTGTCTCCCTGGTTTAACCTGACCAGTGTGGTTCTAGCGCAGGAGTGGGGCTATCCAGGGCAAGTTTTAGAAAGACCAAAGAGAAATGTGAGTTTCGTAGCTGAAACTAATTTGTTTCTACCTTGCTTATGAGTACCACCAATAGCGCTCAGGTGAGTGGGTTATGAGGCAGTTCAGGAAGCTAAGGTGGCTGTAAGGGAATGACTTAATTTTTGTGTGGTTAGTGTTTGGCTGTTGGAGTTACCCCCGCTGCCTGCAATCAGGCTGCAATTGCGTAAGCAGTAATGCAGAGGGGGAGTTTGGTTGGTGTGATTGCCTGTGGAATTACACCTCACTGCCAGCTTGTATTCCTTCTGAAATACCTGGGTTGGAGAAAACTACAGACAGCTTCCAGGAATTGAAATAGATAGAAACAGGAAAACGGGAAGAGTGATTCCCTGGAGTACAGAGAGCAGGCACATCTACTTGGGCAGCAGCAGAGGAGGAATGCTCTTACTTCCCTCTCTGCTTTACCAGTCATCTGTAGTGCCCTTAAAGACAGTTTAGATGATCAAATAAAGGTTTTAATAAAGGATATTTTGTTGGGATGATAGTTGGTGGAGCGTTCAGAATTCTGTCCTTGGGCTTCTCACTGCACAAGAGGTACGAAACAAACTTTAAAGAAGTTATTGCCTTTTTTTTTCTAATTCTATAAGCTTTCAGTGTAACTTTTAGGAACACTTATTCCCCCAAAATATATTTTTTTTGTTTTTATCTCTGTTGTGTTTTCTATGAGGATGGCCAACACTTTGAATGCCACACGTCGAAGTGTAATTTTGTAAGCATATTTTGCCTTTAAGTTGCTTTATGGAGTTGTTGTGCTTAGGTATGCAAATTGGGTGTCGCTTCCCCCCCTTCCGCTTGTGAACAGTCAGCTATTTAGGGAAAGTAACTGAAAATACATCCACAAATGGGGCCTATTTACAATCCAGGACCTCACATTTATTTTGTGCAAGTAAAATTGATCACTGTTTTAATACAAAACTCAGTTAAAACAGGCATTTATTTAATTGGCAGAACTTGAAAGCCTCACTTTATTTATGTAGGGAATTCCGAGCATCTGAATAGATACACCACAAGTCACTGGCAATCTGAGACTGTTGCTTTTATTAAATTCTGGGGTGTTTTTCCACTCTAAATATTTTATTACAAATAAAAGCCCTGCTATGTGCGAGCACTCAGTAACTGGCAATCAGCTGAGTTCACAGATGCGGTTGGGACTCTTGCAAAGGCTAAATTCAATCCAGTGTGTAAACGGGGGGGGGGATGAAGTGTTAAATAAGCTATTTGCTTTGGCCCGGCGCGTGGTGGCAGGGGGAGCTGGGCTTTGGCCGAATATTTGGAGGTTTGTTCTTTGGGCTGGTAGGGATGGGTCATTGGGGAAGGCAGTGCCAGCAGCATCTGAGGTGACTGATGATGGACTTGGATGCAGAGCCCCGGCACTGACAGAGCCTGAATGGCAGGAGCATCGTTCCAAAGGGAACTCCTTGTGTGAATTTCTTGGCTAGACAGTAGGTGCTACTATTCAGCCTCTAATGAAAAGGCAGCTGAGGGGAAAATATTTGCGAGGAGAAGATGGCAGCCTGAATGAATGGCCTGCTAAATGCCCCAGGCAGTGCGCTGGCACGTTGGCTGTGCGTCAATGTCCTCTTCTTGCAGGGGCAATACTCGGGGCTGGATGTGGCAGAGGGTATGAAACCGTGCACAATTCTAGCTCCAGGTCTACAGGCACTGACTACCTGCACTGAACACAGCTTTCAGAGGGCTGTCCTGGTGGTAAGCCCTGAGCTGCTAGGAGTTGTAGTGCAAGGGACAAACCTGTGGCATTACTGAGAAAAGGGAAGGCTGCAGAAAGCTAAGCTGGGTTGCATTTGGAAAGGTGTGCAAGGGGAGATCTTTTGTTGAACAAGCAGGGCCTGCCTCACAACTCCTGCAAGGTAACTTGGTTAACTTCAGACGAAGGGAACTCAACATTTCAGCTGTTTTTCATTTAAAAACATCAGGGTACTTTGAACAAACTGTTTTGATCACACAGCTGCTTTTGGTAAAATTAAAATATTGGATGGAAAAACTCAGGAGGAGTTCCTATTTGCACCTCTCTAAAGAAAGAGCAAGTAGGTACCAAAGCTATGTCTTTAGCTTTGCACTGGGGTGCACACAGTCTAAAAGCATAACTATCATCCCATTTTCAACCTGGCCTTCCTAGCACA
Source organism: Anser cygnoides (assembly GCF_040182565.1). Classification (NCBI taxonomy): domain Eukaryota; kingdom Metazoa; phylum Chordata; class Aves; order Anseriformes; family Anatidae; genus Anser; species Anser cygnoides. Next base: position 9,340,506 of record NC_089888.1, read on the forward strand.
GCACAAAACGAAGTAGCTCTGAGTGAAGATGACATCTGAAGCGGCCTGTATGCCACGCAGAGCACTGTCCATCCTTGGAGGCGCCGAGGTAGTGCTGGTACGTCCTCCCCAGACCTTCCCAGCGCTCAGACCAAGTCGGAGGCTACGGGGTTCAGGGAGGGCAGCTTGCTTGCTGCAACCATTCAGCTGAGGGCATGCCAGCAAGCTTCTCTCAGTCTCTCAACTTCCCCTTTATGTTTCAAATATAATGGTCTAATTCTTTGCTCTGATTCAGAGGAAGCTGGGGTTTTAGACCGTGTGTGATATGATTGTGTTCTGCAAGAACATGTGTGCAGAGAAGAAATGCTACAGTGAGAGGGAGCTTTTCTAGAGGCTGTCACAACAAAATAAATGTAGTTAAGGGGAACTACGAAACCCAGCCCTTTGGCTGGGGTGGGGCAGTAGGACAGGAGGTATTTTTAGACTGTTCTGTCTAGCTCTTTGACCTGGCAAAATGGCATAGTTTTCCACTTGTCTGCGAAGGAATGGGACAGGTTGCTGCTCAGTACTGGATGTGGTGCAGAATTTAGGTCTGGCTAGGCACCACAGACTGGTGCTTTTTAGAGCAGCCCAAGTATTTCCAGTCTGTAAAACTGGGCAGGAGCCCTAACATACGAATAAGCTTCCTTTGGGTGTTTCTGAGGTGGTGTGTGGATGGAGGGCAGCACCAGACCACCCTGCGGTGGGCTTGGGCTTCTTGGCAGAGCATAGGGATGTAGTGGTGTTTGTTTAAAAAACTAACAATAATCCAAGCCCCATAAATTATGCTGTCGATCCCTAGGAAGATTTTTGGTTTGGTTAAAATTTTGGTGTCATGTTTCATAATTACTTGAGGATTCTGTCCTGCATGCTTGTCCAGTTCAATCTTTGACTCTCTTATTCCAGTAGGGGAAAGATGGCTGGAAAATATCGCATACATCCCCACAAACAGCAGGACCCCAATGGTGAGCACTTTAAAAACAGTGCAGAGGCTGTTGGATTGGGCTCGGTTAGGAAAACTAGCTCAGATCAGCTGCTATACTTTCAGCAAGCAGCTCTTCATCAGCTAAACTGTTTGTTCCTGGTCAGGGCTGGTGACGAAAAATGTGCTTGTGAGGTTAATTTTTCTAATTCCTCTTTTAAACCAACATGTGAAAGACGCTTGCTCTTTTTTCCTCTTTTTTATTTTTTTTGTGTGTAAATAATTGCAAATGCAGCCGGGCAGCCTTTGCAAGGTGCAGCTGTGTGCAGCCTGGCTTTCTCAACATGTAAGCATAACCGGCGGCTGTGTATATGTGAGCGCTGTCTGGGGTAATGCATGCAAAGCAGAGCTCCAAAGCTGTGTTCTTCTCTTTGCTGGGGTAGGAAGGTTTTTGAAGCATTGTGCAGCTTGGGAAAAAAAAAGAAAAAAAAAAAAAGCTTTAAGCTAGGTTTAATCAAATTTTGAAATATTTACTGACATGTTGCCCTGAAACAGAAATGCTCCCTGTTTTTTTTGGAAGTCAAAGCTGAGTGAAAAATCCTGTGTGCTTGGAGAAAAAAGGCACATCAAGTGCTAGGTAGTTTTTGCAAGTTTATTCCCTGTACTCCTTACAGAGATGGGAGGGATCTGATCAGAGGCCATGGAATCAGAAGCTTCCTTCCCAGACTCCGTGGGCTACCTTGGATAAGCTGTAACCTCCTCTGCTCCTCAGTGCCCCACCACAAAGCGAGGCTGGGAATAGTTTCCTTATGAAGTAGTCTTACTAAAGTCAGTATTTGTGAAACTTTCCAGTTAGTGTACTTGTCCTCAGACCATACAGGTTTTGAGTATTTGAGTGGCTTGTTTATCACATACACTGACTGATTTATGGTTTGGGTTCCTTAATTGTAAAATACCTTGTAATGGCCCTATGTTGGGACAAGAGAGGTCTTGAATATTAAAACATAAAGATTAAAAAAAATAAATTGTAACTGCAGATATGACAAGATGAACAGAGAAAAGGGGCAGGAGGCATTAGGTAATGATTTAGTGTACTTCATTGCTACACTCTTCAGTGAAATGAGACAGTACTAGAGCTGGCCTTAAACAAGATTGCTTGAATATCAAAAACAGTCCTTCAATACGGAGAGGTCAGTTTGGGCTAACTTGTGCTGTGGAGATGCTTGAGGGACTGCTTGCAGGACCAAAGTAAGCTTAAACTAAACTGATTTCAGGATCAGTATTGCAGCTCAAATATACTCTAAGGCTAGCAGTAGTCCGTGCTGTGGAAATAAGAGCAACTGCGCATCAGGGTGGGGAGCCAGGGAGCATGCCAGAGGGACTAGCAGTTTGCAAAATAAATACTAAAAAGCAAATAAACAAGAAATATTTTTACTGAACATTAAAAAAAAAAAAAGTCTGCTGTTTGACTTGGCCTGAATTACTCCCCAGAACTCTATTTGTAACCCTTTCACTCTTACCAGCATTATTCTTTAGTGAACTGTGAAATAATTGTAATACAGATATTTACTATGTAGTCAAAATATAGAAGTGTACATCTCTGATGTACAAATGATATTTTTTTCCCCAGAAGACATAGAGCACAGCATAACCAGCAGTTTCAGTGAAGACAATAAATTGGAGACTTAACTTTTAACTCATTCATTTCAGAGGGATGATGTGTCGCAATCTTGTGGCTTTTGCTTGGGGAAGACAAAAATCAGTGTCCTTGAGAATCATTTTCCTTCCAGTTATCTGTAGGTTAATCCTCTAGCTCACAAATAAGCACAGCCTTACTGACAACTTTGAGGTGGGGAATTCATAACCTTTATGTTCTGTTAGCTTCTCGAAAGCTGCCCAAGGTGCATGAGGCATGTGTTATCTGCGACCCTTTAGCAGAAAAGGCTCTAGGCAGTGGGAGTTCCCTCCTCTTACCCCTCCTCCCCCCCTTTCTCCTTCTGGGATTCCTCTACTTCTCACCAAACCCTGTTTTTCTGTACATTTGGAGTTCTTGCAAACCTTTCACAGGCTACAGAGAGACAGCTATTCCTTTTCTGCTCCAGTGGTGCGAGTCCCAGAACGCCAGGGGCTTGTGTGCAGTTTGCTCCTCTGCTGAAAGCTGCGTCCTCACCCTCACACCACACGCACTTGAGCCCGTTTCTCCCAGCAGGAAATTTCAATCACTAAGGACCAGGAATCCTGACACTGTGTGCTGTACCAGAGCCCCAGTTGCTAGTCATGAAGGAGCACAAGTTCCCAAAGTATTTACAGCCCTGGCCAAGCCAGCACAGGCACCGCTGCAGCTGGGAGCTGACTGCCGGCACTGTCTGCAGCTGCTGCATGGGCAGATACCGGGATATCTCCTCAACAAGAAATGACAACTTGGAAACCCTCACCCACGGCTGCACCTGTGTCTAGTGTGCTTGCATGGAGACTGTCAAACACAGTCATTACTGCTCGCCTGAAGTCTGTTGGCCAGTACACCTGAAATCAGGATGGTTTCACTGGGATTTCTGGCCAAGGCGCCTACAGGACTCAGTGCTTCCCGTTCTACTTCAGCTGTAAAGACAGAGTAATAGGAAACCTTTAAGTGCATAAACAGATCCCAGGCAAATACTTCTGAGGACCTCAATAAGATGAAATGTCTGTAGTTATGAAATTCTACTTGATAGTTTTTCAGCTCTGAACTTTAGCAGTTAGCAAGGTACTGGTCAGTCAGTTTGTAGTCTTGGGTTTTCTTAAAGTTAGGAATCAAGTTAGAGAAATGGTGCCCTAATGCTTCTGTGCTGTGGTGGAAATGCACCACTTAGAACACTGGAATGTTTGCATACGTAAAGGAGATGCTCAAATATGAATACATTATACATGCATTTTGGAGTTTGATACACAACCTGATTCAAACTGAGGATGTGCAAGTCGCAGTGCACCAAGGATCACCAGTCCTGCTTGTCAGCCACATGCATATACATAAGTTAAGATCAGAAAGACATCTCCTTGAGAATATACCCATAGAAGCCATCTCAAGATTTAGGTCCAAAGCCTGATGCTGAACTGACGTATGAGGCTATTTAAGTACGTCAGCCAGATGTGGACACAATGTTCCTAATGAAACGGGATTCTGGGATCTTGTTACGTTTGCAATGTAGACAGAGTTTGTGGGTCACCCGAGATCATGATACTTGGGCCCTGTGTAGATGCACAGTGTGATTTGGAACAATGGTCAGTGAACCTGGTGGCAGTAAGCTGAACTGGTGTGGTGGTTAGCTTAGAGGTTCAATCTAAGCTTGAAAATTGATATTATTCAGTATCACCCCATGGGACCTGGTTGCAAGATTGAGGGCTGGGCTGTCAGCTGGGTCCAACAACGTGCCGGTCAGCGAGGTTGCCTGGATTCACACACCTGCAGGTTTTGGCAGTTCTGTTTGCTTGACCATCCACTTGAAGTAAAATCTCAGAGCCACAAGATTAACAATGATCAACTCATTACACTTACGCAGAAAACAAGTGTGCAAGAAAAGACTCACCGTTTTTTGTAAGCTTTTATCTGCTCTCTATGACCCTTACCTTCTTGAGGGGATAGCACAGGGGAAGTTGTAGCCTATATTGCAATTAATGTAATAAATTCCATGGACTTTAATGATACCAGGTCTCATTTTAAAAATTTCAACTTTGTCTATTAAGTGTTTAATGTGTTATGACACTGTGACTGAAAAGAGAGAGCAGAAAAGGGAGAGGATGCTCTTTCTGATATCTAAGTTCTTTATCTTAGATCAGAAGCTTGAACCACTCGCTGAAGATGCTCCAGTCTTTGCTACAATTACATTCAATGCCTGAACTTAGCTATCTCTGTTGGGGACCACTTGATATTTCCAGTCACTCTGATGCTTTTACCTTCTTCTTGAAAAAGGAATAGCTGTGCAGAGCCCGAGACGATGAAATGTTCCCTGTGCTGCTCACATCTTTGCAGTTGGAGTTATCAGTAGTCAGAAACTGGCTGCAGTCTGCAGGCTTTTTTCAGCCATGGGCATTATGAATACAAGTTCTATGGGTCAGACACCGAAGCCTTTTTACAGTGTTTACGTCCTCCTGAAGCAAACTTCTGTTAGGTAAAGGCTAAGCAGACACAGACTTGTCAGGATTTGTTCCTCTACGTAAAAGAGAAATGAAATAAAACACTCCATTCAAACAAACTACACGCTAAAAGCTTTTTGAAGAGTTCCATGGTGCAGTCAGATGATGAAAATCGTGATTGTAGAAAAAAAGAAAGTCATGAAGAGGCTGAGAAAAGGGAAGGTATTTCAAAGGCTTACAGGACTTAGGCACATATCTTTCTTAAGCTCCTTTGAAAATCTAAACAAATAATTTTTGATGACATTGAAAATGGATTGGAGTCATCCAAGGTTAGATCCTCACAGAAGGGCTTCCTTAGGCTCTGGGTTTGCAAAGAAGACAATTTTTATTTTAATCTACAGTAATTGAAGGGATTTGTGGTCACGCTGGGGAGGAGGGAGAGCATGAAGAGGAGGTGAGAGAGCCAGAGTGCAGGCGATGCAAAGAAATGAGTCCTGAAGGATTTCAAAGGTGAAAAAGGTAGCTTTTGTTGGACTCTGAAGACTCTGAAGTGAACTGGGATCTTCAGACCTGCCTGCGGATGCAAATATTAGTGACGGCAGGGGAGGAGGGCATAGGAGAGGTCAGCGCAATGGTAGAAGGCAGACAATGGGCTCCTTTGCAGCACCAGTCTGGCTTTCACATCGCAAAAAAGGTTTTTGTAATTCAAATGAGAGCGAGCCCTCCTTGAGAAAGGGATCTGTCTTTGGAGAGAGAAACACTGAGACATATTTCACTCTCACTTCCCTTTGGTTTCACCTTCCTTCATCAGTCAATGCATGAATGAATTCGGGCTGACCTTTTTTTGTTGCTGCAGTATTCTGGTGTAAACATCAGTACACCAGCAGTACTGATACAGCCTGGCGTATTTTTGGAGCTTTCTTTGTACTTTATTTTTCCTGGGAAGTGCAGTTAGATCAGTTCTGTTGTGCTGAGTCCCAGAACACTGCCATGCTGAGAGTATCTGTGCACATGAATTTTGCAGGTATTCACTTGCAATGCACCCACAGTGTTCCTGTGCACCCGTGCTGAGACATGCAGTCACTGGTTCGCTTTTAGACGTGATTCATTTGCACTTTTTGCCCTGGAACTTTGCATTTGCAGATGCTGTGAGACTGGTACAGGCGAGGAAGGTGGTCTGATCTCAACTTGTCACACGGGTTCTCTTGTTGGAAAGAGAAGGCATTTGTGGAGGGTAATTCAGCCTTTCTTCCTAGACATCACTCCTAGAGTGCAGTGACTCATTCTCTGAAGTTGCCTGCCTGTTGTTTTCTGTTGTGGAGAGAAGCCGTATCACCAGCTTAGGGTAGGATTCAGCTTCTAGGGGGTGCAAGCGGATGAGATGAATCCTAGCCACGGCAACTTGTTGACAGAAACCTTCTTGTAGTGGACCCTTGTCAAGAGAGTCCAATTAAATAACAAGTGATAGGAATGTCTGACTGCCTCGAGAACCACTGAAACTCCCAGTGCTATGCAATGCCAGCATTTTGCAACTGTTTTTCATTAACTTCGATGTTATAGACAGTAAATCACTCGATGGCAAGACAGATGCAAGATAAATCAGCCAGGCATGGACATAACTGCATGGGCTTTCAAATGTAAGATTGGTTAAGGACAAATCAGTTTGGGTTTTGGAAATCTGAAGCAATATAGTTTACATAAGCAGGGGGAACTTCTCTTATGTAGTCTATAAAGAAATAATCCAGATTGTTTATTCGAGCATTTTATTTATACATATACTTCTATGATTTTAAACAGCTGAGTTTCTGAATGCTTCCCTGTATTTCATTTGGTATTTATCAGGATTCACTGAATGTCAGGCTAAGAAGTGGGAAAGACGAGGTTTCAGATTGCCAGGATCAGTGCTTAATTCATGATTATTAAGTTGTCATTGTTAGTGGAGGTTTTGTAATATATATAGACGTATTTATTGCTTATGTATCTATACCATTAAAAATAAAATCTGTTGAAAACATGCCTCAGACAAAACATCTCTCCCCATGTTACATCTGGATTTTGCAACTTAAGCTGCTTTTTTTGTGATGGTCTTTGCAGTTTCTTCTGGGATAGAGTCTACTTCTTCTGCAAGTGGTCATGCAGTCTTTTGTAGGAGGAGATGATTCACACTGTAACATCCATGTGTTTGTGTGTGAACTAATTGTTATTGTCAATGACAATGCTTGAATGAAGTCTCCTTAAAGGAAGGAAGCGTGGATGTGGGCCACGGAGCTGGGGCAGGGGAGCTCATGTCCTCCCCAAGGAAGGTGTCCTCAGGAATATGAGAGTAAGAGTTATGAAGACAGAGATATTCATATTTCCTTTCAAAAGGCAGTGACGTGAGTGTCACAGAACATAAGCGATGAGTACAAGTAGTCCACCTCATTTCTTGTGTAACATAGCCCAAGATTGTGCAAGGGCAGTAACCTTTGGAAAAGAAGTGCCATTTGAAAAACTGTACTCTAGAGTCTGATCTTCTGCTTAGCAATAGGCAATGCTGCAAGCTCACGGCTCAGGCTGCCTGAACCGTTTGCAGAGAATATGTTCAATATTCCATAATGCGCATAACTTTCTTTTCTCTTGAAATCTTTTTGATTAGTTAATAGTTTAGTTCCTCGTCAGGGGATAGATCAAAAAATAAATATGTACCAATGAGCTTTGAGGTTTTAAAGCCAATTTGATACACAGGAAGCCTGAAATTAGGGCAATAAAGGATATTTCTGATGCTATTTCCTCTTGCTAAACACCTCTGCCTTGTAGGCAAGTCCCTGTTCAGCTGTTTGCTGATGAATTCATTTTGCAGTAGATCTGAGCTCCTTTTCGCAGAGTGCTTTTTCACAGCTGTGGCTTCTCATTGTTTCTGAAGAAAAATGTTCTCCATAAGTGAAATATCCTTTGCAAGAATTTCATTATAATGCGCTCATCTGATGCTTAAGTTCTTTCTTCCTTTACCAGATACCGATAACTTAAAATGTGTTCTTAGAGAAATCTCAATAGAGCAATGAGTGAATCCCAGACTACCAATTTACAGTGTAAGGTACAGTAATTCATTCTCTAAAAGTAGGAGAATCGCTTCAGTCTCGCTCCGCTTTACATGTGTAACACTGGTGATGTCAAAGGAGTTCCTTCTGACTGAAGTTATTCTAACAGAAACTGAGGCTACTGAAAAACCCGAATCAGATCCAGAGTTCTCCATACGTGTGCTGGCTTTTGTCCAGGAATGCAAGAGATCTTTGAAAACTAATTGTCTGAATTTATACAAAAATTACTTCATCGGTCATTAAAATTGAACTGTCTCTAGGATGGAAGTCAGATTTTGGTTAATAGTGTGCAGGACTGCGGGATGCTCCAGGAACAGCAGAGCTGAAGAAGGTCCACCCCTAGCTGAAATGACTTGATTCCCAGTTGGTTAATAACCCGGAGCTGTGCTAGCATGCAGTGAAAGATCTGCGTTCAGGTAGTTGCAACATACTTAAGAGGAAGTGCTGAAAGACTGAATTTTCTATAGAAATGCAGGCTTACTTGTTCTGAATAATAACAATGATTAAGATGCGATGGGGTTTATTTTGTATAAGTAGTCCTGTGCAGTCATTGTTACGTTATTTTGAGGTTATCTATTGCATTGTCTCTCAGACTTGAGTGCAGGTGAGAACTCCAGTTCACATGTAGGATGCAGGATATTTGTGTTTCCTGTCGTTTGGGTAGAGCTTTAGCTTAGAAGCTGCACATCTGATAGAAAGCAAAAGAACACGACCAGGATGGCAAGGTTCAAAGCTAACAATTGAGTAGCATGAACAAGGATGCACCTGCTCTTAAAACACAAGCTTCGGCAAACACTCATTTTAAATCATTGGACTATTTTAGTAGAGCCACGTTTCCACAGGACTGCCAAGCTGCTTTGCTAAAGACAAAGGAGTTTTTTGGGGCATGATCAGTACTGCAGTGGAGTCAAAAGCGTATCTGACAGCCACATTCAGTCGCAATATTTACTCAAGTGATTAAAAAAAGAAGGTGAAATTACACTTGCAAGTTCTTGTTCAAATCTCTGACAGATTTTACTATGTGTTGTCAGAGACGGATTAGTGTATATCCCCTTTGTTGGGGCTGCATGGTTAGCAATGTCCGATGGTGAAATTCATTGTTCACGTCACTTCTGTGGTTTTTCACTGGGGGCACATTTTCTTGGAATCAAAATGTCTGCACTTGCAAGGAGCATTCAACAATTGTTTGCACAAGTGTAAAGGTGTAAAGAAATGTATTTGTTTTAACACCGAACGTACTAGGTACGTATGGATCCCTGTGTTGTTTTCAGTGCTGATCACTAATGGGTCTAACGAAGTTGTCTGTCACTTTTCTATCAAGGACAAGATGCAATTGCAGCCCCCTGTTCAGAACACAAGTTTCACAGGATTGTGCTTTCGGCTCTGGCTGAAATCCTTTTGGATATGCTCGCCATTGCCTCATCGCTGTTTCTGTTCTCCTTTCGTTTCCCTCTGGGTTATGCACAGTATGCCTGCCTTGCTGTTCGATGAGAAATCTCCCAGCCTGTCCGAATGTTTGAGGAAGTGCCCCTTTGAGAAGAGGCCCGAGCAAATTCTCGCTGCCTTGTCCCCGGGATTTGCCATGCGTTACTTATGCTAGATGGAAGGTGCTAAACACTCATTTTCTGTAATGAAGTTAAGACTGCAAGTCAAAGTTTAACAAGGGCCACTTGAAAAGCATTTGAGACAAATCCCAGCTGATTCAGGCTTCCATGTGAGAACAACTCCCAGTTAGCAGACTTTTTCCTGGAATTGTGCTTCATGGTTTTTTGGTTCAGAGATGGAGCAAAGAGACCCCAAGCAACAAGGTTTCATTGCAACCATGGGTTTTAAGGATAAAGAACTGGAGAATGAAACCTCTTTAAGAAGAAGGGGCCGTTAGAAATGCTTGTTTGGTGAAATGAAGTTTTGTGCCTAAATCGCATTCTAGACTTGTAATGTGTCTCCTACTCTTTGTTGGAAGAAGAATGCTATTTTTCAGTCATTATGAACTCACCCGATACACCATAGCACAGAAAGGAAGCTCTTCGTCCTGCTCCTTCTAATTTGTTATAGATTTCCTTGAATTCCGCAAGGCATTGTGCTGTAAGACAAACTCTGAGCTGTGTTTATGCATGACATGAGGGGCCATCAGACATGGCCTGCTGAGTTTGGAAGCGGCAGATCTCTAGGGCAACAAGTCACAGTGCACAAATAAATGTTATGTTGATGCAGCAGCAGAATTTTAAACAAAAACAAATCCTCTGTGGGCTGTTTTCCTAATGATTAGCATGCACACATGGAAGATGAGACCTTCGCAGGGCTTTGTCAGGAGAATGAAAATCTACCGGCCTGCTTTCCCATTTTTTCCCTGCGTGTTTTTGTTCTGGAGCCATGGGCCGTACTGGTCCCTTCTGTGCGGAAGCAGTAGCCCTCCATACAGCTTGGGTAGCTCAGAGACCTGGGTCTGCCCAGCGTGAGCACAGCAAAACACTACAAATGGCAAGACAGCAAAATCAACAACTGCAGGGATTAAAAAAAAAAAGTCTATTTTTTTCTGCCATCCTATCTGTTGGGTTTTTTGGTGAAGTTTTTAACCTTATATCAGTCATGACCAGCGTACGGGCAGGTAGAAGGCTGACTTCTGTTACTTATTCATCTCTAGCTCTTCAACAGCGTATTACCCATCCGATACATCATAGCTGTTTCAGTGAAGTTTGTATTATAAGCTGCTATCCTTCCCTGAATTCATGCTAATTTGTAAATGTAGGAAATGTAGGAAAATAGCATGTTGTGGTAGAGGGTTTTGATTTTGGTTGTGGAGGAAAGATGCTCATGGTCATTCTGCTGTATCCTAGGAGGGAGCAGGCAGCATTTGACTCTGCAACATTATAAATAGCCAGAAAAGCTCCTATCCCTTCAAGTATTTACTCTTTAATTAGACAGTATGTTTTGGAATATAAACGAGATAATGGGCATGGCAAGTTGCTAAAGTTCCTCCTCCTCCCCTTTGTCACGTCCTGCCCTAAATACCTGTCTGATTTTCCAGATAAATCACTTGGTCTAATAAAAGTTTATACCACTCCCTGTAGCTGTGTTCCCCAAAGAGAGCTGCGCTCTGCTTGTGTAGCGGTCCTTAGAGGCTCTCACCAGGTGGAGGGAGGGATGGTTTTGATACAGAAGAGTCTGGGGCCCGGTATAAAACCAGTAGCACCAAAATAGCTTGACGTTTGGAAAACACTGACCTAAATGTCTGAACAACATCTCTGGGAAAAGGGCTGCTTTTTCCAAGCTCGAAGCAGTTTGGAAGGGAAGTGGTGTTGTCATGTGAACAGGGCACACAACATTAGCTCCACGAGCTGCTGTTTAGTAGGCTGCATTTATCATGCTTTTAATTTGAGTGACCGTGCTGCAAAAGACTCTGTTTGCAGATGAAAAGGTATTGAAAGCTGGGGAACAAATAGTGCTGCGTCCAGTAAGCTTAGATTTTTTGGGGCTGCATTTTGGAAAGTATACTGCTAAATTTCTGGGGCAAAAATCTCGTGTAGTTCTTTTGTTTTTAATGTTACTGGAGAGATTGCTGCTTGTGCACGTCAAGACAAATCAGAGGCTTGTAGAAGATCTGACAAACTAACTAGTAAGTTGACTGCCTCTTTCCCTGTTAAGTATTTCATACTTTGTATTCTCTCTTCTGTGCCTTTCTCGTTTTTTTTCTTGCTCTCCCTTTCTCCATTTCTCACGCTCCTGTTAAATGATCTTTTCAGACAAGCATCACAGCAAAGCTGTTTTTTAGATTAACACAGACTCTGCTTTTTTATTGACTGGCCTGTAACAGTTAATGTGATTTGCACTTCTGTTTACCATCTTTCTATTATTAGACCCAACATACTGAGACTCATATGCAGGTAAATATTAGTCACCAGTGGAACTGCTAATTGTCTAGATTAATTAATCGTTCCAGTTGGATTTGTTGTCTCCAAACAGATGTGATTAAAGCAAGGAAGAGTCACTGATTGGCTTATCTTTTGCGAATAAGGGACTTCAGTATGACGTGCTACCTCACATCAATCAGATGCCTGACTCTTAATGCTCAGGTATTGCACCCAGCAGTGAAGTGGGAGGGCAACAGCTATTCCTGTCAACCCTCCTGTCATTAGTCATCCCGCTGAACACTTTATTTCAGACACTTCCTGAGTTTTCCAAGATGCTGGGCAGCGCATTCGCATAGCAGCAGTTCCTGGCCAGGTTAGTGACAAGGTGTCTGGGCTGGCTGTTATCAAATGGCCGTTCTGCCACTGGCACAAGTCCTGTTCCTTTACTGCAGGAATCTGGTTTTCAGACTTTAGTCCACCCAATCTGCTCCAAATTCTCCATATCTAGCTGGAATCCAGCCAGGATCCCCTTCCTGTTTAGTAATACAAGGGGAGGAATGTGCTTGTGGGCCTGGAAATTTGGTCACAAAAAAGCAGGTTGAGAACCCAGGGCCCCAAACAATTGTAGGGGCTGTGTGTCTCGTTAACTCATCTTTTATTATTATTATTGGTGCCTGTTCTGTAGGGTGACATGATATAGAGCCATGGCTTATCAGAAACAGGGATGTGCCCTTTTGGGGGCTGAAAGTGAGACGGAGGCACATGCTTGCTGTCTTCCAACCAGACTAACAGAGGCAGAGGCCTTCTGTAAGCTCTGAGTTTGTTTCGATGACATTGGTTCTTATCAGGTTGTAAGCTGCTGGCAATCCCAACAGGCAAAAGAGGAGAAGGAAAAAAGAAAAAGCTGAGTGTGCATCAGCTGACGTGACCATTGCTCAGGAGTGGTCAACTTTTAAAAGCCTTTTATTATTATCAAGCTGTAACAAAGCTGCTTTGTACCATAAATACAAAGAATTGACCCGTTTCTCCTCTGTCTCAGGTGGGTAAGACAAGTTCCTTCCTTCTTTGCTCACAGTACTCCCCAGGGCTCACCCTTTGTGTGGGAGGCAAGTTAGAAGCCATGGACAGAGGCAGGGAGGAAAGCCCTCTCCCCTCCCGTGCATGGCTGTTGTAGTTTATCAGAGCAGGTTCTGCCTGCACTGCTTTCCCTTCAGTCTCACCTGCAGGTAGTTGCATCTCTTTGCTGATCCTGCTCTCACTTAAGAAGAGCCTTTTAGCCAGTGGTTGCTGAAAAAGAGGAGATTTGAAGTAGAAATCCCCCAAAGCAGGCTTTGATAAATCCTTCCCGCTGGATCAAATGTGCTGTGGGCATATTCGGTGCAAATGCAAGTAGCTCCTCACTTCTAGTGGCCAGAATTAAGCTTTTAAAGGCTGGTATTGGAATCATTGTCCATTTATGTCTGGCCTGGGGCTTATTGTTGATCGCCACTTGAAATCAAGCTTTTGCAGAGCTGAGGAAAGGAGTAGCCTGGCCTAGGTGTAAAGTTCTAGCATTGTTCTGCCTGTTTATAAACAAATGAAACAGCAAACAGGGTAATGTGTCCCAGGTATTGTCTGGAGATTTTCATTTCCCTTCCCCAAGTATCGAGTCTGTTGAAAGTGTCCATAACCCTAGTCCATAGCTCTGACATACCTCAGCTCTAGCAGCATGAATGTACTTCTGTTAGTTCTTTTTTTTTTTTTCCCCCCGGTCCTTTTCACTGACACGCATCTTGATGTACATCAGGCACTCTGCCTCCCAGAGTCAAAACAGCTGCATCTTAGAGAGAGGGGAAACCCTCAAAGGAAAAATAAACAGAGCCTTGCTGTGGTCTGTTGGTAGTAACAGATAACTAAGTCTAAAAATCTCATCAGAGGTAAGACATTCATCACCAGGCAAAACCCAGTGTTGTAGGAAATGTCTTTTGTGTTATCCTGAATGCAAGTCTGAGTCTAAGAACTGTGGTGGTGATTTGGTAGATGGTTACATTCATTCAATCTTAAAGGTAATCAGCCACACTGTGTTGATGGGAAACTAGAGGATAATATAAAGGAGTGGAAAAAAACTATATCAAGACGTTTGAACATCATTTTTTTTTCTCTGCAGGCATTTCTTCACCGGATCCGCCAGAATGCTGTGGACAAAGCCGAGAAATACATAACAGAGGAGAATGTTAAGGTATTTATTCCATATTCCTCTTTGATAGGGATTTCATACATAGTGAAAGGCTAGATTCTGGGATATAGATATCAAACATCCTCATGTCTTATTGATGCTTATTATTAAACTGGTTTCCAAAGGAAAAGAGGCTCACGCTGACAGTTTCTCAGTCTGCCCATTTGTTTAGCTGTCATCTTCCAACATTTTTTCATCCCACCAGCTAATTTCAGTAGAATTTGATGACAGTGTACTGTTGTCAGAAACACTAACTTCTGGCAAGATTTGTGAAATGGTGTACAGAGGACAGAGAGACCTTTTTAGCCCCCTTAAGGGGAAAGGCATGGAATGAAGTGGCTGTGTCTATCTATTTTGCTTGACAGTAATCAGTGAGCCAGTTTACATCTGTTGTCTCTTCCAAATCTATAAATGAAATGTGTTATAAGAAGGAGGCAGGAATATTCCTTTGGATTGTAGTAGGAAGGAATTTGGGCTCCTGTGGGAGGACTGAGGAATGGGAGACCCTAGCATGAGGACATTGCTGAATGAATTTTGCACTGGAAAGGCATATGGGACACAGAGCTGTGAGGTACTAGCTTCTCTACTGCGTACTGTCACAGGAGGCCTTGTTGTGGTTTATATTCATAAAAATAAGTAACACTTTCTTTTAGCAATTTGGCTTAAAAACCCTCTTTGTTACACACATACTTGTGAAACCAAAAACTTCTTTGTACATATACACAAATGAAACCTCAGCATCAGTGGGAAAGGATTCAGCGTCTGCCATCAGAGTCTTGCTTACTGGACGTGCATTTCATCCTGTAGCTTCTACATCAGCAGTCTTTGCTTTATACATTAATGGAAGCAGAGTGCAGCAACAATAGGTACATCATACTGGCCAGCACTACTACAGCTGATGTGTTTCCATTTTACATAGCAGTATCACCTGGAAGTATAGAGGTCCTAGCAGGGATCCAGCCTCCATTATGCAATTCTTTCTGTGGGCTAGCAATACGCTATTATTGATTGACTGGCATCAGCATGGGGTGGTAGCAAGAAGGTTTGGCAGATTTGTAGAGCTAAGCCTCTTGCTGTCTTCAAATTTGGAAGTCCCTGCTCCCTGGAAGCTCACCATCTACAGTCTGAAGTAAGTTTGGGGACGGCTGAGAGAAAAGTAGACAAGTGATTAGTGATAACAGATCCTGTGAGTAGAGAAGTGTGCAAGAAACCTCTGCAGGAGAAGTAAATGTACGCAACCATTTGCCAATTTGACAAACAACTGCAGAGGTTGGTGAAAGTTGCTGTTAATTTTCTCTTTCTTCAGATACCATTATGACTGCTATACACTCAGATGCAGTGCCCACATAGCCCATGCAAAAAAGCCCTTATTTTCTCTGCTGATTAAATGTATTTGTATTCTAAGGTCCATCACATTCCTCTGGGGAAGTACTACTTCATTTTTGTGTCATTCCTCAACTGCCTGCGGGTGCCTTTGTGAGGCCACTGTGAGGCCTCATTAATTCTTATTATTACAATACCCAGCTTTCAATAACAGAGCTACTCTTTGGTAATAAAGGACCTATGCCTGCTGCTGGTGAAATAGAATCACAAAGGCACAGTTTTTCTGACCAGAGTCAATGTTATCTCTCTCCCTTCCTCCTCCCGTCCTAAACAATGCAGTTGTCTTTCCTGCAGTTGAAAGATGGTTGTTCTTTCCTTCTGCCGATCCTTGCTGGTAGAGGCAGGACAAGCGAGGCTGTGTTGGGACTTCTGATAGCTCTGCCTGCTCAGACTATATATCTTGGGTCATCAGGGAGCTGTGAGGTGGGTGGCAGCAGAAAAGGTGGTAGCAGAGAGTACATAAATGTTTTGGTAGCTTATGTAAAGAGATCCCTGTCTTTTCCTCTCTTTCTTCATGCAGCAGAAATGTCTAGAGGAAAATCCAGGGTATTCTGGCAGTCACCTACCTCTAAACAAAAGGAAAAAGTACTTTTTAGGCTAAAGTGGGTTATGGCTCCCAATACTGTTTTTACGGGTTTCTCCTACAGCTGGCACTGAGCAGTGAAGTTTTCAGTAATCTTTGGCCACTGTATCCTCTTCCAGAGAGGCCATGCTGAATCCTGCGCAAGGCCCAGTACTCCAGTGACTAACAGCTGCAGCAACATCATCAATGTTGTTTCAGTTTATTTGCTGCCTTATGTGGGAATAACTATTGATATTTTAGCATCATGCTGCATTTGCAGTAGGACAATGATATCATTTTACTGATACAGCACAGTGAAGGCAGCACAACTTGATGGTGTACGCAAGCTGTCAGGCATAGATCCTTCACATGAAATTTATCAAGGGTAATTGTGTATCAGATATAAAAGCAAATGCAGCCAAAGTCTCTCTGCTGCCTTGATTTTTCAAGTGAATCCTATTACCTGTGAAATCTGCTGCAAGCAGAGCTCTCCTGACCATCACATAATTTATTAGATTACACAGATATTCCTTGGATCACAAAATACCCTCCTGAAGACTGCTCCTGAAGGAGAAAATCATCCTTGACAGGTGTTTTCCTCTTCCTTGTTCATCCTCTTTTGGCACAGCTTCTGGCACAGCCATGCAGACAGGCTAATGTGTCATCACATCACTTTCACTCATGCGATAGAACCATCATATGCTCTGCTTGAATGTGCACTGGAAGTTTTCTGGAAGCAATGAAACATTCCAAGCTCCCTGTCGTTTCTTTTCTGATGGGTTCAGAGCCCCTCAGTGCAAGTAGTGTACTGGAATCTTCAGTTTATTCAGGGCCAGAAAGGAGCAATGTGACACAAGTATACATACATGGTAGTGTAGACTACCATACTTTGATATTCCTGAAGTCAGAGGTGAGCAAAGAAAAGGAAAACGCAACACGATGTGCTCTGTGCATGCAGCCAGCTTGCAGGAGTTTGAGAAAAATGCTCTCCCTATCCTTGAATAACACAAGATACAGAGGTGTATCTGAGTACATGCACAGAAGGCTCCTTGAATTCCTTGTCATGTCTATCCCCGCAAAACCAGAGGGAGACTGGTTTTAAACCAAGAATCTGTTTTCATTCCTGTCCTTAATGATTATACTTAATTTAGAGATTATTTTTTTTTAATTACTACTGTATCACCATCCACCAGGCTGAATTAGTGTCACATCTGCTGAATAAGTTCCACTGCATAATAAAGCTCATAAAGCTGAAAAGGTTAATGTTACTGTAAGGTGCTTCGGGAACTGTTAGAAGATCTTAGGCTCCTCAGTTCCCCCACTAACTGCCAGGAAGCTGAAGGCTGGTTCTGCCAGGCTGTTGTCTTTGGGGTTCGTAGGAGTGACACCCACTCACTGTGCAAGACCTGGGAGGCAGCTTCCAATATGAAAGCTGGTTTGACTGCACAGCAAATCTTCTTTTTGCAACCGGCATGGTTAAAGCAGAGTGATGGAGAATGCTGTCGGCAATGTGTATGTTACTGCAGGCTCCAGGTTTTGGTCTGCCCAGTCAGGCTTTCCTCCAGTGGCTGTCAGTACTGATAGCAGTGTCACCATGCACCAGGGTTTCTCCTCCTGT
Source organism: Anser cygnoides (assembly GCF_040182565.1). Taxonomy (NCBI): domain Eukaryota; kingdom Metazoa; phylum Chordata; class Aves; order Anseriformes; family Anatidae; genus Anser; species Anser cygnoides. The sequence goes on from NC_089888.1 coordinate 9,358,262, forward strand.
GCAGGTAATCTCCCATCTTCTATAAATGTATTCACACTTTCTTTTCATATTTCCTGTGAAGATGATAGCCTAATAAAATTCTATATGTTTATAGCAGCTTTTTTCCTGGCAGTTTATTTCCCTTAGCATACACGTATTCAAATTCCTAGGGATCATTTAGCTGTGAGATTGCACAATCTCTTTTTAGTGCACATCTAAACTAAGGGCCCCTCTGCCACTACAAATGTCTTTTACAGTCACTGATAGTGGTGAAAGGGAACTCTAAAACTCTGCTCTTGTGGTTTGGAAATATTTTACACTATTCTGTGCTCCTATCAGTGAAATGCTAGCTCACATGTTGCAGAGATTTGGTCTCTGATGTACAGGTACATCTTTGTGAGTGCTAGCTTCATGACCCTTTCTTCTAGGAAATGCTTTATGATGTGTGGGAAGGAAAGGCAAATGACTTCCTGCTTCTATCTCTTGCAAAGTCACTTTGGTTCTTGCGATTCCATTCACCTGTTTGGTCTCATAGGAGACTTTCTGTAGACTTGAAAGGGATTGTTCACATTTATCATGCTCAGGTGCCTGGAAAGATAACCTTCATTTACAGCAGGTACATCAGTAGCAATAAAGATTTCCATAGGAGGCCAGGAATGGGGCAAATACAATGTAATTCCTTCGTTACCAGTTACTATCTGTGCTTTAGATCTTTTCACCAGTAGGTCTAGAACCACAGTATTTTGGTGCTATTAGTCTAATATACCTGAGAGTGTTTTATTAACAGCTAGCATCGGATTTCTCTTTATGTATTTCAGATCTTATTTTCTAACATCGAAGACATTCTTGGCGTTCACAAGGAGTTCCTGGCTGCTCTGGAATTTTGTTTACAACCAGAACCTCAGTCTCAGCATGAACTGGGAAATGTTTTCTTAAAATTTGTAAGTACAATGACTTAACACTATCTGAAAATGCAGTTTCCTGTCATAAGCTCCCATGCCCCTTAACTAGCCCTAATCTCTTATGGCTTGTAGCAATACTGTGACAATGTGTGTCTTGTATGAAAGTTGAAGTTAGGGTGGGAAAAAACTTGTGAATGAGGTTAGAACAATGGAAGCCACATCAAACTCAGCTAAACAACAAGGTATTTTTAGAAACTCTTTCTTTTCCCATTGAATATTTTTTTTCCTTTTTTCTCCCCCTCACACAGCTGATCACACTTATTGTTGAGAATTTATCTACTTTGGTTCCAAATATTTCAGAAAAGCAGCATGATGTCAAGTAAAAGAATATTTTTGTACTTAAATAACACTGGAAACCCATGAAGACATAAACTGAAAACAAAAGACTGTACCTCATCTACAGTAGTTAGTGTCTGCATACATGTATCATTCAGTAAATGAAATGTAACATGAGATAGCTTATCTTGCACTTGCTGAAATACAGTACGAGTTACCATATGCTACCTTTTACTATGGAATAAATGAATTCCTGATTTCTGTAGCTCAAAAATATAGAAAATTTGGCTTTTAGACTCAACAATAGCTTAAGAATGCCACAGCCACAAAATGCAAAGTAGTTGTGGTACACTCTGACAGTTCCAGGTTGTTCAAAACATTTTGACAGGTTACTTTTGTGTCATCTGACTTTATGCCTGATTGTTTTATTATTTGTTCTCTTAATACATTCATAATACAATTATGCGCGCCAGTCACATTGGTACTGCTAGGTGACCTGGAAAGCACAAACCTATAAATAGGGACCATGGAACTATGGAATTGGAAGTGAGAGAATCATGGAAGTCAGAGAACGCTGCTTCTCTCATTATAATTTGCTTCTTATTATTGCAAACTAATATGAACTTAGAGTATGCACTGATTGTGTATGCAAGATCAATTATTGCATATACCCAGTCACAAGCTGGACTCATTTAAATGCTGATTTACTGATTTACAAGTATAATAATTCAAAGCTATGGATTTTTTTGCATGCAGCTGCCCTCCTGAGATGTCTGAAAAATTAGAAAGTATATACGTAATAGCCATTTCTTCAAATTCTTATTAACTGCATTAAGCCACAGGCCAACTTCCCATCAAAATATGTTGTATTACACTTCCATAATTATAATTCATGCTTTCACAGTTCATTGGGCTTGAGTGGACAGAGGTTATACAGCCATTCTTGACTTATAGAGCTTTACCAATTATAAATTTTATTTACGTTGTGACAATTAAAATAATAGTAGAATATGTATTGAAACAGTGCTCCAAAATTGTGTCATCTGTAAGGACTGACTGTATGACTTAACTGATGTACTCAGTTAAAGACTTGAATACCTGCTAGAATCATTGCCCACCAACAAGATGTCCTGTACTAACATATTAGTACTCATTAGCAAGGGTGTCTTGAGTGATGCTGTCAGATTGTCCACTGTGTTTTGGGGTGGCACTGACTAGCCAGAAATGTTAATATCTTGTAGTTTGACTGAATTCAAGCCTGGTACGTATAGTCATTGGCAATATCTTCTTGTACATGAACATAGCATTTTGTAACTTTATTCCTGCAGAATTTAATAATTATGTAATTGAATATTCCTTATTTCTCAAACATGCAACAAAGCAGGAATTATGAAACGATAATGCATAGAGATGAGTGCTGGTAAGAATTTGTCTTGTAACAGAGGCCATTTCACTGAGATCAGTTTACGCTGTAGTCTGTGGACTGCATTGCAAATAACGTGTACATCAACCATTTCACAGTCCCTTAGGGAAGAAAACCTGTAGCTCATGCAGGTGGAAGTCAAACATCTTTCAATTCAGAATATATGGAAGAAGCTGGTCTCATCAATAATGACCCTAAGGAAGTGTAGGAATAACGTTAGAAGCTTTGTGGCACCTCAGGACTGAGCAGGGAAGAGTCAACAGCAGGTTATCGAGAAAGGAGGAAATGATCTGTCCTTGTGTTCAGACTGTGCCTAGGTTTTAGAATAGCCTCGCTGCAGGTATGTGGGAGTGAGGGATGTGGAATTTGTCCCCTCTCACAGTGCAGGCTTCCATAGTGAGTCTCCAGCAGGAGATGCTAGCAGCAATTTTGGTTCAGAGTTAGTCTTGAGTTCCTCTCTGATCAGGTTTCCAAAGCTCCATTTCCCTTATTGGGGTTGTTCTGGTGAAGCAGAAGCATTCACAGAAAAAAACAACCAAACAAACAAAACCCTCAAAACTGCACCTCAGAAACAGTTATTCCTGAAGGCATTTCCATGATGCTGAAACCATTTTTTTGAAATTGTGTACGGTATTTTGCTACCACAAGAAGCCCTTGCAGTACACTTGAGGTTTCCTGGAGAAAAAGCCAGCTGTTCTCTTCTAGTGATGCACTCCTGCAACATGGCTGAAGAATGTGTTGTGTTGTTTTGTTTTTGAGAGAGACAGAACATGTCATTATCCTGTTTACCCAAGGAAAATGTGGGTGATACTTCTTTACTTTCTTTTTTTTTCATTTTGCCTAAGGTTCTTGTATTGTAATGTGCTTTAAAAAAAAGAAGTGCTGAAAAAAATGCCCTCAGTGCTTTTTTTCCCCATTATCATCAAATCACAGTGTATCCTCAGGGAGTTTGCAGCGAGGAAATGACATAAGGCCTGTGAATCTTGAACATATCAGTGTATCTTCTATCATGATCACCTGGCAAGGTCATTCCCAGTTCAGCTTATAAAACCCATCCTTGTCAGCAGCCAGATGTTAGCATAGGTACTCTTCTCCAGAAGCTCAATGTTAAAAGTGCTCATAAATTTAGAGAAGAGTTTGAGAATGTTTGAAGCACAATTTTTTTTTTCAGACACAGAGTTTCTCAGAGGGCATTTCTTCTCTAGTTTCCTTGTATTACACACCTCTGACAGACGTTTCCAGATTCCCCATGGTGAGATCCACCAGAATAGTGTTTGGGTCCTGTTGATGAGATCTGTGTATCCTAAATTTCTTCTAATATCTATAGACTTGACTATTTTCATGGTTTACCTTGGCCTAGAATAGCCTAGCTCAACAGCAGTCCACCCATGCTCAAAAAAGGATGCCACTTTTAGTCGTAATTAAGCCTCTAGGATCATGATTGATCCATTTAGATTAATGCTAGGACATCCTCCCTGATCTCCGGCTTGGAAGGATTCAGATCTTGGGTAACACCTGAAACAAGCCAATATTGCAGTGGCTCCAAAAGAGCTATACTTTTTCACTGCAACTAATGCACATTGACTTTTGGAAGTATTTTAACAAATGATGAAATATGCTTGCTCTGTTATTCAGCTGTGAAAAGCACTTTTGTTCTGGAAGACAGACCTTGTTTGCCCTGGTGTATTCTATTTGATCAGAAGATCATGAAAAGTCCATTGTCTGATGCTAGGTACTGGAATTTTTTAAAGAGTTGTTGTTCTTTACTTTCTGTTATGGTCATATCAAACTCACTTAAATGTTAATTCAAAATTAAATCTGCTGACTGAAAAAAAAAATGTAGAACAGATCTTTAACATCAAAGAGAACGTATACACTGAACTTTGAATAATCACACCTCGTCAATATAGGCTTTCTTCTACTGGTGATGAAAACATAAGACTGCATAGCAGAAGGGCAGAGGATTGACCGGTGCTTGATTTCTTTCACTGTCATACTGGTAGAGCTTTGGTAACCTCGTAGCTATAAAATAAGCTTGTTCAAGTGAAATGTTGTCATCTCATTTTTAGGAGCAATGCTGCATGAGTGATCAGTTTTACTGTTTAAGTCATCAGGGATTTTGTTTTGTTCAGAATGAAATCTCTTTTGTTTAGGCTTTTCATGTTGACAAAACTGATTTTAGCTTGCTTTGAAAGAAGAAAATGTCATGCCTCATTAAAAATACATCCAAATAACATGATTGCAGTTTACCAAATGTCTTCCATAAATTTTCTAGCCAAAAGTATTTTCAAATTTGCACTAATTTGTGGGCTGTTCTACCAGACCCAAAATAACATATATGAAAAATAAACTATTTGTTTAAATATTTAACCAAACTAAGAATGTTATAGACTTATTTTTGTCACCAAAACCAGAAGGTCTATCTGTGTATCCAGCAGATTTGCTGAATAAGAAGGTGCCATTTTTGTGTGGTCACTTCTCTGACCATAATTGCACTTTAATATAGAGTAACTGTAGGTTCCCAATTCCTGGGCTAACATCTGTAATTATGTAACTGATAATTTCCTCACCAGGGGATGGGAGAGTCCAGGACTGAATGTCACCCAGAGAGGAAATTAAACACTTCAGACACTGAGTAATTTAAAACATAGTTGTCATATTTGTGGGTCTCATGCATGAGGGACAGATGGGAAAGACTTGATGAAAGCACTCTGGTGTGTGTATAATTATTGTACTGTTTTGAGTTCAGCAAAGGGATTTTGTCATGATCTAAATATAACCTCCCAAAACTCCAGACATTTGGAGCTGTAGTCAGAAACCTAAGCAATGACATTTTGTGTGCATTGATGCACTGGATGCTGTTGTGTTAATGGTTGCTATTTTTAGTTTCACGCATGCTGCTTGTGTGCATCCAGGGAGCTGAGGGGAGGGGAGGAAATGTAGGGGAAACTCATAAATCTGTCCTCTCTCTCTGCAACTCTCCACGTTAAGGATAAAAACAATTCTGGGTCTGTCTGCCTCTTTTCTATTGTGCTATGGATTCAATCCTGCCTTTTCCTGCGTCTGGTGGTCAGAAGCCTTTGTTTCTTTCTAGCTTCCCAGTATTAGAGCAATATGAACAGCTGTAGATGAAGGATGTCTTGAACAACTGTGTTCCAGCTCTTTGCACCGCACTTCGTGGCTGTTGTTTTATTTGCTTTGTACCATTGTTGCTGTGTTTGGAAATGCATCTTTTTATTGTCAGTTCTTCCTTTGGAGGCATGAGGAAGGGAAAATAAAAGTCACCACATTGTTAGTTAAAACAAATAAATCTAAAAGTGCTTTTCAGTGTCTGAGCATGTACATCTAACCATTGAGCATCTGACCAGAATGTCAAATGCTTCTCCTAAACTAATGTAAACACAATTTCTTTTCCATGTGACAATAGTGAAGGGAATGCCCGATGAGTGCAGCTGTGTTCCCAGGGCTTTGTGTTACTTAACTCCTTCAGCTGGCAGTAGTTTTTGGTTCGATCACTGTAAGCTCTCTTAGAGGTAGCCAGACTGCAGGTATCTCATCAGGAGCTAGCACAGGGCGCTCCACGTCTTCTGAAGAGTGCCAGGAGGCCGATCAAAACTCAGAAAATTAACTTCCAAGTTCTGGAGAGATGAGTTAGTTCAGGGAGAATATTTTCATGCTAGGATCCTAAATAGAAAGTTGATGTGAACACCACAACAAACTCCACAGGGCATTGTCTACATGGCATGATGCCCCGAGATGCTAGCTCTGCAAGGTCTTGTGCATTATCCCTAACCCAGCTAAATTGCTTTTAATATGCAAAGTAGCTTTTCTGTGTACCTCTGCATGGTACTTCACTGTGGCTTAGCTGAACCAGGAGAGAAGCTACTATTATGAGAGGCACGCGATAAATGTTGGGTGCTTTTAGCTTCTGAACCATTTAACCTGACTGAAGCCTAATGCAGCCTCTTGACCTCCTTTTATTCCAGTGAACACAATGCTGAGATCTCGTAGCATAGCTGCTAAAAGTTCAGCCCTTCCCAGCAGCCTTGAAAGGATCGACTCACCTCCTTGCCTGGTCCACTAAGGCATGGAAATAGTTGTTTCTGCTTCTTTTGTGAATCACTTCATAGTGTTTGCAGATGTTTGCTGTGGACTCTGGTAATGTTCATTATAAGAAGATGCACTGTTTTTGGCTCCGAAGATCAGTAAAGCAGAACTGGGTGCTGCCAGTTTTCCCTTGGTTCTTGACCAGGGATTTCATTCCACTACAGGTGGTGGTGGGTATGACATGATCCACTCCAATTAACTCAATCTAGTCGTAAAGCTACCTTTCTCCTCCTTTCATTTCCATGGTCGGTTGGATATTTTGTATATGTTCAATGAAATGCTTCCATTCAGAAGAGCTGTTGTGGGCAGCTGATGCATCACTTCGTGTTTCAGAACACGAAGTGAATTTGTCAATTCACTGGTGTTTTCCCCCTTGGCCCGGCAAGGCAGGGGATTTCCAGCTGGTTGCTCTACGTGCCATAGTTCCCCTCTGACATGTTCCAGTCCTTGGTTCTTCCCAGCCATCTCTGTTTCCTCTTCCTGTAGCAGTAATCAGCACAGCTCCGAAATGTCAGTCCCGCTTATGTCCCCCTTGCTCCCGCCTTTACTTTGCTCCTGTCTACTCTGCTGTAATATCTTAACACATACGTGAGTGTCCCTGAGATAGCAAAATCCATTCTTTCAGCAAAGGATAGATTATTTCAGCCATGCATTAAAAGGAAAAGTGCTGGAGAGATCTGTGCTCAAAAGCTGATGCTAATTTACAAGAGTAAGTTTGGAATTAGTGGAACACCTTTATACATTATTCACATTTGGGGAATATCATTCACTCCGTGTAAAATGCAACCCTAACGCCACTTGTGTGCACACTCCTTTGTAAAGAATTTGGTATCAGACTGAGACAATATTGTCACTTCAGTTTTATCCAAGTTAATAACTTAATATGCTTTTCCTTGCAGAAAGACAAATTCTTTGTGTACGAGGAGTACTGTAGCAACCACGAGAAAGCACTCAGACTGCTAATGGAATTGAACAAGATCCCAACAGTGAGAGCATTCCTCCTGGTAAGCACCTTCTCTAGCACTCTTGACTTACTGATCTGACTTTGTACTGTACTCATAATACCCCCTTAGTATCCCAGGAATGCGAAGCATTTTGCAGACATTATTCATTCCAGCTATGAAGCACTCAAGAAGGATGGGTATTGAAATCACTGGTGAGTTCAAGTACAGAACTAAGCACAGCTATGGTATGAGTAATTCCATTAGAAACAGGGAATATTTTTTTTAAAGAATCAACAGAAAAGTTGAGTAAAGATTGTGAAAGGACTAACGTAATAAGTCATCAGTGGGGCTGTGACTAGCTCCCAGTGGATCTGGTTCCATGCTCAGTTCTCTGACCAATTTGCCATCTGCAGACCCACCAGAAACACGTGGCCTGCTTCTGACACTATTTTCCCTGGGAGCCCAGTTGTGGGCAAGAAACGTAGGCTGGATGAATTCTTTTGGTGGTGTCATTGCTGCTTGTTTAAAAAATGGCCCAATTCCTCATCCAACCCATGATGTGTTAGTATCTATGTTGGGAAGGGAGTGTGGCCTACAGCCTTCTTTGGAGGCTGGGCTGGGAGGAGAAACAACCTGCAGACAGAGCCTTCTGCCTGAGGTTTCTTATTTCTTTTCTTTTTTTTTTTTTTAATTCCTTCCGTATTTCTCCTCCCAGCATCCACCCCAATTCTCCTTGATTTTATGTGTCTTGTTTTCCTACTCATGGATGGGAAGGCATTTGGAATGGGGATGATGCGTAGGTGAGGGACCAATTCAGCACGCTAGTTTACTGCCTTAGTGAATGCTGTGAAGAAAAAGAAAGGCTTTGCAATGGACCCTGTCTGCTCTTCTTTCTGCTCTTGTTTTTTCCTTTCTGCCAAAGGCTTGCCCTTTCCTAATAGAGTAGAGCAGAAGGAAACTCCTGCATAAATGCCTGTCACAAGCAGAGCATTCTTTTAGCCACAAAATATAGGCCTTGGAGGGAGGGGCAGGAACATGCATGCTATTGGGTACTCGGAATCTCTTTATCACGTCTGAGTTTAATGAACACCATTAAACCATTAGTTTGAGTCTCCAAATGAGCCATTCCTGTTCATGGACTCCCCTGGATGCTTCTGTTGAGGGAAAATAACGAGAAATAGGAGCAATGAAAATGAATATAAACACCATCCTTCCCAACATCCAGAGTGTTCTCTGCATTTCCACTGGATTGGCGAAAACCTCCCGTCTCTGTTGCCGGCAGCAGCTGGCAAACTAATTATGAAGCACATTAAAGATATCACACTGTCTGCTGTGGCTTGCAGCAGCACCTGAATCCAAGAGAATTTTAAAATAACAGTAACTATGGGAGGAGAGGCTGTGCTGAAGTCTTTTCTTTGTTGTGGCTGTTGTAATTTCTTCCAGGCCTTCAGTCTCCTATCCACTCCCTCCTAAAGCCGATGCTATAATGCCACCATGCAGAGAAAGCTGCATTAAAATACAAAGCTTTGCTTGTGAGTATGGATTTGGCCCGATTGCCCCCTCGCAGCTGCTGAAATGCAGAATGTGGGAATGTGTTTGAAAAATCAGTAAGTGTTAAAGGGCAGTTTTGAGCCCAGAGCTAGAGGGAGGGCTGAAAGGAGAGACGGGAAGGACTGAATCACCCGAGACTTGGAAAATTGGACAGGGAGCATTGTGAGCTGGTAGCCAACGCCACAGATCTAGAATAGCCCTGGGGAAGGGTTATTTTACAGACAAGTGTCTGTAAAAATACCACTTAGGAATAATGAGATTTATGTAGGATGTCTATGAACACTTCTTGAAGAAGAGAATTATTGAACTACAGCCAAAAACCCACTATGTTTGAGTGTGTCTGAGCCACAGCACACATTTCACAGGGGAAAATGTCATCAGTGATGCCCCAAAGCAAGCGCATCTTGGCTGAAATTGATTTAAACTTCAGCTTCTGTTGACAAGGCAGGTTTGCAACTGGGATGATTTTTGGAGCAAAGTTGTCCAGATTCATGGCCAAACATAGAAATGTAGGGCTAGGTTATCTCAGATGGATTTGAAGTCCATCTGAGTCAACTGCCTACCTCTGGCATCATGCAAAACCAGCATCTTCAGGGAAGTACGTAAAAAGCTTACAATAAGTCAATGATTGTTTATCACACAGAGATTACAAATTACTGTGAAGAAATAAAGACAGGTCAGGGACTGTAGGTTTTTCTATGCCATACTCAGTTCTTAAATTCCCCTTCCATGTCAGCCCTGAGAATTTCCATAATGTACTAAGAAATTAAACATTTCTTGTAGTGTACACAAATTTATCTGTGAAATGATTCTCCCAGAATGCCCCTCCAAAGGTGTGAGAACTTTTATGTGAGTATTGCAAGGGTTGATCAGTCACTGCATCTGTTTCTTAACCTAAAATCTGTTTGGACTTCTGTTTCTTTGGTGTATTGGTCCAATATTTCTCAAGGGTTTATATTGTCACCTTTCTTACTATGTTCAAGCAACACTGGAAGAGTAGTCACTGTCCTGGGTACAGAAATGCCCTTCACCTTTGTCTGGAAACCACAGGGCTCCAAGAATAGTTAATGTTGAAACAGTGGATTTTTTTTTTTTTGAGCATTAGAATTACTGAAATCTGGTTTCCTTAAATGTCATCGCCTCTTGCATCAGCGTTCTCCTTTTCCTTTGCCTGCACGTCCTGTAACTGCTTTGCTGGGCAAGCAGCATCATGCGCTGTGACTGGTTCAGAGCTACATTTGCAGTGTTTAGCCAGCCAGAGCGCCCATGCTGTTTGTCCAGCTGGGCTTAGACATAATGTTTTGCCAGAGAATTGGTGGATGTGATGCAGATGACTCACTTATTTCAGAGCTATATTTGATTTCCTTCAGACGCAGAGACTGGCCTAGAGTTAGTTACATGACTGCTAGTTAGTATGTTTTATTTTAGCCTTTGAGTTTTCTGGAGCAATAGTGCAAACTTTGCATAGTGGATGAAGACAAATGGCCATGTTGATTGTGGGGGTAGGTTGGATTCCTTTAGGTAACGGTGCATCTAGGTTTTGCTGATTGTCATGGTATTATGACATTTTCTTTGAGTCACCAGCTATATAATATTCCTTTGAGAAGAGACCTTTCTATACAGCCACTGTAATCCCCAGTGATTTTTCTTCTGCTGATTCGCAGAGAGTCAGGCTTAACTTGATGGCCATATTTCAGTGGTGAATGAAGTCTCATTTCCTTTATCTTAGGAGTGGCAAAGTTCTTTGTGACCATAATATGTATTATAGAAACAGAAAATCGTGTCAAAGAGCATGTGAAAGTGTTGTGTCTGGGTTAACATTTGTTTCCTTTTTTTGATTATAGAGTTGCATGCTTTTGGGAGGCAGAAAGACAACAGACATTCCACTGGAGGGTTATCTGCTGACGCCAATTCAGCGAATTTGCAAATATCCACTTCTGCTTAAGGTAAACCAACAAAAGAATTTCTCTAGCTAGTTGTTTTACTGTTGGAGTGATTTTTGCAACTTTTTAGCCATGGCTTTTGCTGTCACTACTACCTGCCTGGCATGTACTTCCAAAAGCTGAATCCTCTCTGCAAAACATGGCTTTTTGTGGGTACAGTCAAAAAGCTGGCTGATACTGCCAGGCTGTTAAAGTTGTAATGGTGTGAGTAGAGCAGAGAGGGTGACTTACTGTCTAGCTAATGTCTTTTGACTTCAGATCTCTTCTGATGTTTGTTAAGACTTGAGTGCTGTTTTAGCCACTTCCTGGAAAGCTGTGTTCAAACAGAATTGTATCAGTATTCTGAGGAACTCTACGGCTCTGGGGACTGGAAACAGGAGACATCTTTCATTGCTAGGTCTCTAGTTTGAGTGTGTTCAGGTCAGTAATGATCAAAATTCTTTATCATCTGACAGCTGTTTGGCGGCTTGTTTGAGACCTGTTTGGTTGTCTCAGACAAGTTCCCAATGGACAGGTGTCGTTGCAGAAATGACTACTGCAATTGGCACTAATTGGCCCCCTTGCTAGCAGTCTTAGTGTAGGAGCTGAAGAGTGGGAGACCTACAGAGAACTAATTTGCCTCTCACCCTCCAGGTCAGGGCTGGGTCACGCGCCTGGTGGGGAAAAGGAAAAGGAGAAAGCAGTTTCTGGGAGAGCTTGCAACACCAGTGGCCTTGCAGTTACTCTGTGGCTAAAAGCCATGAATTTTCAGGGGTGTCATTCTTAGAGTGACATTATATTTACTAAGATAAACTTAATTAATAAAAAAATATAAGAAGCAACTACCTTTTATCTCAGAAGAAAGGTCCCTTAATTGTGGAAGAAAATAATTCTGTGATGAGCTAGTGTTCTTTGTCACAGGCTGACCATGTGAATCAAGTGTATGTTGTGTAAAATTATTGCAGTGCTGTGTCTGTAAATTCAGATTGAATAAGGGCTTTCATAGGTACAAGTTGGTTAGCTCAATACTGATGTATTTCCTTTTATTAGAGTTCTGTTTCACCTTCTGAATATTTAAATTATTTCTCTCCATCCAACTGGAGCTTTCAAGAGGTAGATTTTCAAAATATGTCCTTCCTACAGGTGGAATCAATTTTTTGGTCTATACAGCACAAACCCATCTTACAGCAGGTGTTCATGCACCATGTCTTGTGGACCTGTTACTGGGATTTACTTGTATATGGCCAGTTTATCAGTCCAGTCAATCCATTGGAGTGCAGATTCCTCTTATGGTTTTAAATAACCGGATGTGCTTTCTTTGTTTCCTTTCCCCTACTGTTAGGCACATAGAAGAAGCTGATGTGTGGGACTGCTACAGGCATTTCTGCCAGAGTATTAATAATAATCAAGACGGGGCAAAGGTGTCTAGATCAAGGAAGCACATGAGTGGCTCCAGCTCTGATTTATCTTCAGAGAAGTCTGGTTATATAGGGATAATTGACAACGTAATGATGCCTCAGCTTAAGACCAGTGTATTTGTTTATTTGGGGTTAGTATGGAGAGAATTTGGTAGCTGTTCAGTCTGTGGATCTGTTCGATGACTGTGAGCAACATTGTGCACAAAAAGAGAGCTCCTGCAGCATCTGATACGGTGACTGGAAGGGGGGATGTGCAGACCTTGAGATGTGCATTCCTGACCTAGTATTTTGGTAGTGTGTTTTCTCATTTTCAATATGAGGTGTGTTCAGTGATTGTTATCTACCGGTGTGTTCAAGATGTGAAAATATGAGATTGTCTTGGTTCCTTACAGAGATCCCTTTCTTATTTTCTAAGAATCTTCAGTCAGAGGAAACAGCGTCTGTATTCTTACTTTTGAACCGATCTCTGCATTTGTGCTGCTACTGAAAGACGAAGTGTTAACTTCCTGCAGATTTCCTGTCACAGTTACCCTTTGTATGAATGGAGTTGTTAGGTACAGAGCCGGTGGGCCAGGTTCCTTCATCTCGTTACTGATTCCATGCTGGAGATATCTTCATCAAGCCAGAATGGTCAAAATCTGCTGTACCTTTGCTACATTCATCTTTAGTGATCTTTAAGCAGTTTTATCTCAGTACTTCTCAATCTTTTTGAACCAGAATATCACTGTTAACATGCTGCGTTTCTCATGTTCTGCTCTGTGACCTTTTTGATAAGCTGAAGCCAATGCGGTTTGCTGCACTGGCTCTGACCACCAGTCATCTCCGAAGCACAGCTTGGGGATCTCAGCTCTGAGCCATGCACATAGCTGGTTTAGGGAACTCCCTACATCCCCAACTGAGTGCCTCTTTTTCTCTTTTTAATATGAAATTGTTGCTGAATCACCTGTTGCTAACGAGACTTGCTTAATTTCTAAGCTTTTTTGGAAAATGTGTTTGAGTCGTAGATCTCTATCAGTTTGGATAATCTGACTTTTTATCTACAGACAGAAGCTTGACTTGCAAATCAAAATCTCTATTCTGTTTTAAAAGCCCATCAAAATATTAGAATGTCAGAAACTGCCAATATTACAGAAATTCCTGAAATTTCAGGGATTTTACTCAGAAATGAATGAGAGATGCTCTGTCACTCAAATGCCAGAGGAGATGCACACTTTTGATTACAAGGTAGTATTATTGTTGCAGTGACTTTTTGGTATTCTTCAACTTAAACTTTCCTATTCCTCTGTACCATTATAGGACAAATCTTTCAGAAAGTGTGAGGTTCTGTGTCAGTGATTGGAAGAGCTATCAATGAAACGGTTTCTCTTGCTCTTTAAGAATTTGCTTTGCAAAGAGGGAGTGATCAAAAGCCTAAAATAAGTTTCTCTGAACTGTGGTGTTTCCAAGTACAATGGCAACTGAAGGCATTGTGCTCTGGGGAACAAATGTTGGCCTGTGGAAATAAGGTGTGTTGTTTTTACTTTCTCACATGTACACAGTTGCGTATGTCAAAAAGCCAGCGAGTACAAACCTCATTTCTTTGAAAGCCAAAAATACCACCAGGAAGGCTAAGACTCAGCAGCGTTTCTTCACTTCCAGCCACAGTAGGGTAGAATGAAGGTAAATTTGTCTTTGATGCCAACACTGTGCCTGCCTTGTGGGATGGGGGCACGAGTGTTTGGATCTGTTGCTGTTCTCTCAGAACCACACACATGTGTAGAGCAAAGAGCCACGAAGGGAGTGAACAGGGAGAGCTGCAATGATGGGTCTTGTAATCTGCATTCCATTTTTCTAGGGATTTCTTTGTGTATACAGGCTGATATAAATCACACAGTTTGCTACTTGAAATTTCCTGGACAGGACATAAAAATTTCAAGTAAAAGCTGAAGGGAATTTAGTTTCTGTTAAGCAACAAATCTGCCTCAGTCAGTGAGGCTATGCCATTACTAGGGGGTGTTCAGCTCTGGCAATGTGTGTGATCATTAGAAATCTAACTGATGCTGATTCTCAAACTAGTGAGTTCATGGTCAATGAACTGTGTCCCATTCCACACTTGTCTGATGCTTGCTGGCACAAAATTACCACCGTGGACACAAATGTTTCAGACATCAAGAAAGCTAAGAGAAGGGGAGGGCTGATTTCTGTTAGTGCTGACCAAGAAAATGCAACTTGCCAATCAAAAAAAAAAATTAGATTTAAAAATAACACAACCCTCAAATTAAGCATTTGTTCTCCCCTTGCCACTGAACTGCAGTTATTGCTCCTGAAATAGCAGTTTTGTATTCATGGGAATTGGATCTTATTTTATCTAATTCCCAGGGCAAACAGATACTCTGTATTCCAGCTGATTAGAAAAATCATAGTGTTATCCTACTTTTCTATTTTTGTTTTTAATAAGAATTTGTGAACATGCAGATTTTCTGATAACTTTGAAATGACCTTCTTATAGTATAATCATTTAGGATAGCTAAGTAGTTAGGTTTGATAAAGATAATATGAACATAGTAACTCAGACTTATATGTTTGAAAGCCAGCCATAAATAGTAGGGAAAGGCACTTTTAAAACGTGATAACTATTTTTGCTTAATTCCATATGTGAGTGTTGTTATTCCAGAATAATAGCATCTCACATTAAGTTGATTTGGGTTACTTAATTAGGAATAGCATACTGGAATATCTCTAAGTGCAGATACACCTTAAAAAAATCTTATCAGTAATTTCCAGTGTAAAGTATGACATCCTGTAATTGATCTTACATTTTCTCATCCTGTGACCAAACTTTTTTTTTAACAAAAAAATTAAGGAGACAGAATGATCATTCAGGTGATGGTGATTGATAAAGCTCATTTTTTTTGCAGTTTCTTTTTCTGTGCACCAAACATAGCAACTTTGGAGTGTCTGACTAAACAGTTTTTAAATTTTGGTTGCTTTCCTTGGAAGTCTAGTTTGCAAGCCTTATGTTTGGTTTGAAGCGTGGGACTCAGACCTCACCATGGTGTTTCACAATCTCTGTGCAAACAGCAGAAATGATAATATTTTTTCCCTAGTACACTTTTTGTCTGCTTCAGGCAGCATGAGAAGAGAATTAGCACAAACTTTTTGGTCAGTAAGTTAGTTTTATCCCCAGTCCAAACCCTCCCTGATGTATCTATCTCCCACTTCTTTCCCTTGCTGTCACACTTCAGCAGAGGATTTGAAGTCCATTTGGGTGTGTTGGAGCTCTGAATGTTTGTTAGTGATGAGATGCATTATAAATTTTCCTTAAAAGCGAGAAAAGAGTCTTTGAGTAGGTTTGAACAAAATGGAGCTGTGCTTGCTGTGATGGGCCTTATGAGTTGGTAAGCAGCAAAGACAAACAGATGGACAGAACTTGAGAGCATATACAGTGCGAGTGACTTAAAACTTCATTTTGGATGTGTACACTGGAGAGCTTGCTGAGTAAATATTTCTAGCAGAACGTCTTGGATTAAGGCAGCTCTGTCTCACTGATAATAATTGTATGACTCTGTATTAATTAGCGGTAACTATACGTCTTAGGAGTAGAAGCAGCTGTTGTGTAAACCAATCTCTGAACAAAAATAGCCTTTTCCCCCTAATAAAGAGCATTTATGTCAGCAAGAAGAAAACCCTAGGGGAAGAGTGATCATGAGTTAATCACACCACTGGGGGTAGGGATTAGGAACAGTCATTTCTGTCTCCTTCCTCCCAACACGCGAGGAATGTGAAGCACATGATGGCCGCACCCCTACAGGCTCCTGATAGCCCAGTGCATGTCACAGAGGTTGTTTCTTACTTGATGTCTGTTCTCTTAAGGAATTGCTAAGTCTCCAGCCAGAAATGCACATTACACCTCTGATACTTTAAAAATATCTCATAATACATGCAACTCTATGGAGGATTTAGGGCAGTAATTATGTATTGCTTCATGTGACGGAAGACTCATTGGCCCTAAGAGGAAAAGAAAATCCTGGAGGAGAAAGCCGAGCATCCGGGCTCAGAGCCCTCTTGTAGGGGAGAGCCCAGCAGTGAGGTGTACACAGGTCTGAACAAATGCAGTGAAAGGCAGGGATGGGAAGCCAGTGCTGGGGACACAGAACAGAATGAAGAAAACTCCCTCATTCCCCTCTTCTCCTTCTGCATTCCTCTCAGTGATGTTTAAGGAACAAAACCTTCTAATTAGCCCTAATTGAGTACATTTAATCTTCGGGGCTTTGCTCCCCCCTCAATCCTCAGAAGAGTGATGTTGCTCTTAGATTCATAATATTGCCTGGTTAAAATCCAACTCTTCGTAGCATAATGTTACAGCATTAAAAATTATATATACACCCTACAGAGTTGTAAGGAATTCTACCAATTTATAAATCATACTCTGTCTTCAATGCTTTCTATATATAATCACAAATAACTGCTAATATATATAAAACACGTTTTTGTTTCACTTTAATTTTTAAGCGTATGTTGAAGATTTGATGGCACATCTAATGTAATCAGTTTTAGTGATTTATTGCTGTCTAGTCTTTACCTTGCAGAGGCAGTGACATAAATTATAAATTTAAAAAACATACAGGATAAAAACTGCTGTGATTGATGGGTACACAGAGCCTGGTGTAGCATCTATTTTCTGGTTAGTTATAGTAGAAAATTTATTTTAATGCATGTAAACTGAAAAACACAAATATAAAACTTCTAGCTACATTTATCTTTGCAGAAAGGTGTTGTGTTTTTATGCATGTTGTGTTTTTGTTGTTGTTATTGGTGGTGTTTTTTTACCCTTTAAAACACAATTTGGAACTGAACTGTTTATTACCGTGACTTTTTGAAATGATAAGAAATATGGTGTCTTTATCTCTGTAATCCTGAGATGTTCACTAAATTACCAACGGATGTATCTCTGAAACCATGTTTTATGCATGCACTGGTTTGTAGTGCAGAGTGACACAGCCTGGCGAGCAATGATTTGCAGTGTTAACAGTCATTGCACAAAATTCGTGTTAAAGCCATGCGTGAGTGTCCTCAAAAGTATGAAGACAGAAAGAGTTTTTTAAAATATAGAGACTTACAGAGATTAAATTTCAACTGCTAAACATGTTCAGGTGCCATTTTTAAGCACACCATCATCTTTGTGTGGCAGGGAGGACATGTGAAAGGATGACACAGGCTTCTTTTTAAAAAAAAGATCAGTTAAGCAGAATAACATCCTTTCTGCTAGGAAGTATTAAAAGTGTGTTTACATTTGAAAAACCTCTAGTTTCCTCTGCCTGCCTGCATCGTTCGCTCAGCATCCCTCCTGCTACCTTTTTGCATTTGCCTGTGCAATGTTCATGTTGCTGAGGTCTCTCCTCAGAGTTTTTTTGTTTCTTTTTTTGGGCGTCAAGCACAATTAGTAAATAGACAAATGCATGAACAGCTGATGTGTCTTATTTCTTATGTGATTTAGTTTTTATATTTAGATTCTATCATGTTTGGAACTCTTTTAGCCTTCAGCTATTTAAAGCTGTATCTGATACTGAAATGCTTCAGTTGGAAATCCTTTCACTACATTGCATAATTGAAGATTGACATTTCTTTGTAGAGTGCTCTCTCTCTTTTTGGTACAGTTAATAAGTGAAGTAAGGCAACATTTAAGTCTCTAGCAGGGCCTTTTCCTTCATAGTTATTTCGTGATTGTTAGACTATTTGGATGGAACTAAAAAGCCAAATAATCTCTTAGAATCCAAATGCAAGAGCTTTACCTATGTATCTGTTACTTTTACACTGTTTCTTCTAAGGATAAGTTGACGAATTGTAGCTTCCAATTTCACCTTTGTGAATTTCCCAAATACACCTTTGTGAATCAGTTTCAAAGTGCAATTTGTTATCCAGGGATCCGATCCTGCTCATGTGGAAGCATGTGAAATTGTTGCATAGGTTCATCTACGCATAGGGGCTGAAGTAAGCTGGTTAATACTCAAGGATCACCTCGTCCAAGCTGAAGAGCGATGCATCCCTACAAAGAGGAAATCATGCAAAAGTGCAAGGATGCCTGCATGGATGAACAAGGAGCTCCTGGCCAAACTCAGGCACAAAAAAGAAACACAGGATGGAAGCAGGGACAGGTAACCTGAGAGGAATATGAAGACACTGTCTGAGCAGCCAGGGATCAAGTTAGGAAAGCTAAAGCCCAGATACATCAAGGGCAACAAGAAGGGTTTCTACAACGATGTCAGTGATAAAAGGAAGACTAGGAAAAATGTGAGCCCTCTCCTAAAGGAAACAGGAGACCTGGTTACCCAGGATATGGAGAAGGCTGAGGTACTCAGTGACTTTTTTGCTTCAGCCCTTACCAGCAAGTGCTCTAACCGTATCACCCAGGAGGCAGAAGGCAAAGACAGGGACTGGGAGAATGAAGAAGGAGATCAGGTGCAAGAGCATCTAAGGAACCTGAAGGAACACAAGTTCATGGATCCTGATGAGATGCATCCAAAGGTCCTGAGGGAACTGGTAGATGAACTTTCTAAGACACTATCCATCACATTTGGGAAGTCATGGCAGTCTGAAGTTCACACTTGCTGGAAAAGAGGAAACACCACCCCAATTTTTAAAAAGGGAAGAAAAGAAGACTCAGGGAACTACAGGCCAGTCATTCTCACCTCTGTGCCTGGCAAGATCCTCGAGCAGATCCTCCTGGAAACTATCAGGTCAGGGGAGATGATTTTCCCCCTCTGCTCTCGTGAAATCCCACCTGCAGTGCTGCATTCAGCTCTGGAGCCACCAGCATAAGAGCATGTAGATCTGTTGGAGTGGGTCCAGAGGAGGGCCACAAGGGTGATCAGGGGGCTGGAGCACCTCTGCTGTGAAGAGAGGCTGAGAGACCTGGGGAAGTTCAGCCTGGAGAACAGAAGGCTTCAGGGAGACCTTATAGGAGCTTTCCAGAACTTAAAGGGGGCCTACAGGAAAGATGAGGAGGGACTCTATGAGGGGCTGTGGTGACAGGACTGAAGTTTTAAATGAAAATAGGGTAGGTTTGGGTAGATAGGTAGATTACCTATCCTTCCTTTCTGCATGCTGTTTAGAGGGACACTACAGCTGGCTGTGGATGTCTGAGTGCTGTTACTCCCCTCGTAAAATCAGTTGGGCTCTGTGTATAGGTGCTGTGAGTGGCACAACCTCAAACCTGGCAGCTATGAAAAAGCTGTGCAATAAAAGGAGAATGCTGTGCTGAGAGGAGACAGTTCCCATTTTGATCTGTGTTCATTAAAGAACAGTTCTTTTTTTCAAGCTTATAATACAGAATATGTTTGCAACTTTTTTTTTTTCGAGAGGAAGAGAGAAGTCAGAGGATAACGCTGAAGATTAGAAAGGCTGTGAAAAATACCAGCTTTTCTGTTCTCAACTGCTGGTTAGTCTGAAGGATTAACAACTTTGTAGCTAGAAAGTAGATATTTTATGAATTAGTTTAAGACAGTCTTCGCAAGGAATAGATTTCTGCAAGTGGTGGCAACCTCATGTCCTAGGCCTAGTGGTGCATAAGTTGCAATACATGAAGTCCTTCCAGACAGCAGTATAGACGAGCTGTATGGAAGACAGGGCCGTCATACCCAAGGTTTGCCATCTGGTCTCTCTCTCAGCTGCCTTTCAACATGTTGGCAAATGCTCTCATAGTTTACACATCATAAATCTGTCACTAAAGTAAATAAGCACCCAGAGCTCCCTGGCCGTGTTTCAGAAGTGCCAGGCTCTGCTCTTTCAGGGGCTGTCAGTGGCAGAGCAGCAGGGCTCTTCCTTGCCTGGCTTACGACTGAGTCGTGGTGGGACAAGCGAGGCACCTGCCCCAACGGAGTGCCACTGCTCTGACTGTTTCAGCTGCTGCTGCTGTTGAGGCAGATGAGTGCCCAGCCAGCACTCCTCTCCCTGCCTTTTCCAGCCTCCTCTCCTGCTCCTTGGTCAGCACTGCAGGCAGCTAGCTGGGGGCGGGGGGGAAGGTGCTGTGGTGCCATTTTCTGCCCTTCCTTCTTTGGCAAGACAGAGCATCACCCAAAGTCAGGAGACTGGGGGGTAGGTATAGGGGAAAGGGAGAATGAGAAAAGACTCAGGAGTGTCAAAGAGCTTCATTTTCCTCACAATAGCAGCCACTGCAGAAAATGCTGGGGGCCAGAAAGTAGGCACCTGCTCCCATATCTTCCCTGCTTTCAGGCAGGAGGAGGCACAGAGCAGCTGGGGGGTATTCTGCAGAGTATGAGGACACAATAGGGGAGGGGGGTGTCTGGGGCATCAAAGCAGGCTACTGTGCTGCTGGAGCCAGGGAGATGGATGTGTGCCACAGGCTGTCTCCCTTTGCTTACAAGCAAAGATTTTAACGACAGTCATGTAGCAAAAATTGTTCTCTGTTTTGGAAACAGAGGCTGGTGTCACCAAGGTGCAACCCCTCTCTTCTCCTTACTTGCCCTGGCTGTGCTTTGAACAAAAGTGGGGTGAGAAATTCCCCAGGGAATTAAATTTGTGATAGTGACTGACAGTTGTAGCAGGCAGCTTCCCTTTCTTCTTCATGTGTTGCTCTGTAAATCATCCAGGAGTTACAATCATTAACTCCTCTCTTAGTGGGATTCCCAGTTGTCAGCACATGACCATCTCCTCCATCGTCATTCAGCAATTGTCAATCACTGTCGGTAATTTTGAGGAAGGAGAAACTGCAGCTGTGAATAAATTCTCAAAATACCAAGTCTATCCAAAGAATTGAATAGTCGCATTTTACTGGACAAACACAGACATTCCCCCCCATTCATTTGGACCTTTCTGTGTCCAGGATCTGTCTGGGTAGGAATGAGGGTACCTCCCATTGTGTTGTCTGGATTCTCACGAGACCTGTCTTTTTTGTTATTTAAAGGTGTCTGAGTAGCCGAGTAGTTTCATCTCAAGGTGCAGACTTGAGTTTAGAACATTCTGCAAACTGAGAAGTTAATATAGACAATATTCTGCACCTCACAGTCCCAATTATTTATTCTGCAGACATTCATGCTAGTAGAAAAGTACAGCGAGGTATGCACAAACCTGTCACCCACTAAATGAGACTTCTGTCTGGAGAACTTTGTAGAGCTGATGTATGAATCAACACTAGGACAGAGAAAGCTCCTTGATTTAGCAGCCCAGTGTCTGGATTGGCTAAGTGGTTGGATTAGCAGCTATTGGAGTTACCATAAAGTAATGCAAGCTTCAGCAGGACTTAAGCTTCAGCTCACATCCCTCCCCTGTCTCACAGGCTATGTACCTTCACCCTAGAAGAGCCAGTTAAGTTGATCTAGAGGGCGTGTGAGGACACAAGCCAGTTTAGGAGCAGAGTTTGTATTGCAGTTGCGCTACCAATTTAGGGGAGGTGAGCCCCAGCCATACTCAGGATCATACCTGCAATCAGAGTATGTCAGTGTCAAGCAAGACAGCATGGCACAAAGATCTTTAGTGCCAATATGGCAAAAAACAGTGGGGTGAGGAGACGCTTGCTTAGGTTAACATGACAACATGGAGAAGCCAAAGACAAATCAGACCATAGAATAAACTTTGTCGGAGCCCATGACAAGCATTTGGGAATTGTAATCTCTAATCTTGGCTGAATACCACCTGGAACAGTTCGGCTGTCTTTGCCCTTAGCTGTGGGAGCTCTGGGCTGAGGCAGTTCAGCTCTGTTCAGACCACACTGCTGTGCAGGCACCATTTCAAACTCTTTTTTCTCTCTCATGCAAAATGATGCAATTCAGCAGCAGTTTGCCATTTAGTCATGGGACTTTAAAACAACCAAATAACATGTTGAGGCAAAACATAACATAGGGAGAAAGAGAAATATTCCCGGCAACCTAAAAATGTGGGTGTTAAACACGGTATTATGTATCAAGAGGGAACTACTAGCCTTAGTTAAGGTTTCGTTAATGCATTTTTATCCAATTGTGGCTGACTATAAAATAGCATTGGTCTAAAAAAATGATTAATACTGAGTTGACAGTGGTTGCCCCTTTTGCCAAACTCTGGTAAATGTTGTCAGGTCCCAAGTTTTCCTCCTGTTGTTCTTCAGTGGGCAGTGTTTATGGGATATTGTGTATTGAATCAAGTGAAGCAGTCTCTTATGAACTCCTTCAGAGCAGGCAAGCTGTTCATCTCTGTTACTCTCTCCAGTCAAAATACATGCCCCAGCCTCCTAGAGGTGAGGAGGAGTCCTTGCTAAACTCCTGCTGCTCTCTTGGCACCTCTCTTTCTCATGCCATCATGTTTGCCTTTGGGGGAGCCCTCTCTACTTGCGACGTGCCTGTCTTGGAGGTAAAAGCACTGAGAACTAGAAAGTCTTGGTTCTGCAAGTGGCTTGCTCTTGGACAATTTACTCTTGTGTTTGTTTTCTCCTTGATAAAATGAGCATTGTACATCCCTGACGCACATACACACAAAAACAAACATGGGACTCCTGTGGTTAGTGAATTTCCCTGTGATTTCTGGACATGCAGACTGACTGCCCAGAGCTGTAGGCACTTAACTGAGTGTGGTGATTGATCTTGGCTGGCTTCTGTCTGTCCATCCAGCAGCTCCCTAACTCCCCTCCTCAACATGACTGGGGGAAGGGGGTTTGCCCTTTCTTAAGCATGTTTAGAATAAAATAGAATAGTTCAGTTGGAAAGGGTATTCAAAAAACTTCTAGTCCAACTGCCTGACCTCTTCAGGGCTAGCTAAAAACTGAAGCATGTTATTAAAGGCATTATCCAAACACCTCTTGAACACTGACAGGCATGGGGCAACAACCACCTCGCTAGGAAGCCTGTTCCAGTGTTTGACCACCCTCATGGTAAAGAAATGCTTTCTAATACCTAGTCTGAGCCACCCCAGGTGCAGCTTTGTGCCGTTTCCACATGTCCTATCAT
The DNA here is from genome assembly GCF_040182565.1 of Anser cygnoides. Taxonomy (NCBI): domain Eukaryota; kingdom Metazoa; phylum Chordata; class Aves; order Anseriformes; family Anatidae; genus Anser; species Anser cygnoides. Next base: position 9,381,757 of record NC_089888.1, read on the forward strand.
TGGTGACCAGGGAGCAGAGACCAGCACCCCTTGGCTTCCCCTCCTCAAGAAGTTGCAGAGAGCAGTGAGCTCACCTCTCAGTTTCTTTTCTCCAGGTTAGACAACTCAAGTGCCCTCAGGCTCTCTCACAGGACATGCCTTCCAGCTCTGTTACCCAGCTCTGGGTGCTTTCAAGGATCTTAACATCCTTTTTATACTGTGGAGCCCAGAACTGCGCACAATATCGAAGCGAGGCCGTGCTGACAAGAAATAGGGCGGGAAAACCTCCCTGGCTGGCCGTGCTGTGTTTAACACACCCCAAAATGTGGTTTGCCCTCTTGGCTGCCAGGGTAGGCCTCTGGCTTGATCGCTGCTGACCCTCATGGGACAGAGCTGTGAGTGGGACCGGCGGTGCCGGGCCGGAGGCAGCCCCTCGCCTCCGCTCATGGAAGACACCTGTACTCTGAGGAATCTAGGTTAGGGGTGGCATCACATTGGGATCCTGCCATAGTCAGGGGAAAGAGGCTTGTCATGAGGGCCGTTCCGGCTTTAGGTGAATCTGCCTTGCACACTGGTAGCATTTCTCTGCTGTTTGTAGATCTAAACAACCTAGGTCCTGAAGCTTGACGTGCGTTGGGATTAGCCTACGCCTGACCATCTGTGTAAGTACTGTGTATGGCATATACAGCCTTAGCATTGTTCCCGTAAGGCCATTCCTTACACAAAACCCAGCTTCCATAGCTCTGGTTGTTCTTAAAGAGACCT